>NC_138784.1:8423606-9030273 GCF_965178545.1 Coloeus monedula | reverse complement strand
TTGAGCGCATGCAGAAGGAGGCGTCCAGAAAGAAGGCGTCCTTCAAGTACCCCCCCTCCTCCAGGCAGCCTTGAAACTGAGCACAACACACTGCGCCTCGGCAGCTTCTTTCTCCGAGGGACGTGCCCTCCTCACATGATGCACTCTCACAGCTCCGTTGCCCACTTGCAGCAGCTGCTAGCAAAGAAAAAGGCTCCAGCAGTAACAGCCACTGCTGGGCTGCACTCTCCCCTTGCCTCACGTCAAGCACCAGAAACTGTCCTCTGCACTCTGTTTTTCCCTTCTCCACCGCATCTACCACTGTCATCTCTGCATCTCCAAGCATGAAGCTAGCAGAATTGGTTCCATGGAATACTGGAAGAGAAATAGGTAGCAGCGCAAGTAGCCGCAGGTTGAACTTTCTGGTTCCGACTGCTCAAGTGAATCCGCAAACAAGCGAGTGGCAGGCACGCTCCCTCTTGCAGCCTGTGCTATTTGCACAGCAGCCCGCTGCTCTGCCTTCGTTCTTATGCTCTTCGTAGCATGTTGCGCTTTCGTTTTGCTGGAGACGAACAGTCGTCTGCTTCTTTCCCAGAGAGCACGGCGATGGCAGCGAAACCTTTTAGGGTCCCTCCCCCTGCCATGGAGCCCTGGGAGAGGGGCCCTGGGGGGGAGACACGGGTTTTCCCTGCCCCTTCTCAGCTGTTAAGGTTACTCCCAGTTTGTCGCAGCGGGGATTACTGCAACAAGCATATTTCAACCCAGGAGTCCCATGGAAACAAGATATATATGGACAGATTCATGGTAGATGTTTCAAAGATGTTTATTTCTCCAGCCGCATGGCTGGGGCTCAGCTCAGGAACTCCACTGTCACGGGACCCGAGGGTCCTTGGCGTTATCAGGGAACCCAAACCAACCAATGGGGAATGAAGCAGGGAAACCCCGTGTCTCCCCCCCAGGGCCCCTCTCCCAGGGCTCCATGGCAGGGGGAGGGACCCCAACACTTCCTAAACTGAGGGGCCCAGAACTGGACACAGCACTCAAGGTGTGGCCTCAGCAGTGCCAAGTATGGGGGAAGAATGACTTCCCTGGTCCTGCTGGCCACGTTATTCCTGATACAGGCCAGGATGCCATTGGCCTTCTTGGCCACCTGGGCACACTGCTGGCTCACGGTCAGTCAGCTTTCAAGCAGTACCCCCAGGTCCCCTTCTGCCTGGGAACTGTCCAGCCACTCTGTCCACAGCCTGTAGCGCTCCAGGGGGTTGTTGTGGCAAAAGTGCAGGACCTCGCACTTGGACTTGATAAACCTCATATTGCTGGATTTGGCCCATCTATCCAGCCTGTCCAGGTCCCTCCTCCAATCCCTCCTACCCTCCAGGAGATTGACACTGGCCCCCAACTCAGTGTCATCTGCAAATTTGCTAATGATGGTCTGAATCCCCTCATCCAGATCATTAGTAAAGATGTTAAACAGGACTGGCCCCAGCACCTATCCCTGGGGGACACCACTGGTGGCTGGCTGCCAACTGGATGTGGTACCATTCACCACCACTCTCTGGGCCCAGCCATGCAGCCAGTTCTTAACCCAGTGAAAAGTGCACCTGTCCAAGCCATGGGCTGCCAGCTTTTCCGGGAGTGTGCCATGGGAGACAGTGTCAAAGTCTCTGTTGAAGTCCAGGTAGACAACATCCACAGCCTTCCCTGCATCCACAGGCAAGTTACCTGGTCACCTGACCCTCCTAAATCCATGCTGGCTGGGTCTGATCCCTCAGCCATCCTGTAGGGGCTGTGTAACTGCACTCAAGATGACCTGTCCCATAATCTTGCCAGGCTGAGAGGCCCATAGTTTCCTGGATCCTCCTTTTGGCCCTTTTTATGGATGGACATCGCACTGACCAGCTTTCAGTCATCTGGCACCTCCCCAGTGAGCCAGGACTGATGGTAAATGATGGAGAGTGATTTGGCAAGCTCTTCCACCATCTCCCTCATCACCCTAGTGTGTCCATCTTTCCTGGACCCCTTTGTTTTTAAGGGGTGTCTCCCAAGGTACTCTCTGAATCAGTCTCTTGAATAGGCCAAAGTCTGTCCCCCAGAAGTCCAGTGTGAAAGTTTTGTTGATGCCCCTCCTTGTTTCACTGAGTATTGAGAACTCTATTATTTTATGGTCACTCTACCCTAGACAGTCTCCAACCACTACATGTCCCAGCAGCCCTTCTCTGTTTGTAAACAGCAGGTCTAGCAGACCCCCACCCCTGGTAGGCTGGCTCACCAGCTGTGACAAGAAGTTGTCCTCCGTACACTCCAAGAACCTCCTGGAATGCCTCTTCTCCACTGTGTTGAGCTCCCAGCAGATGTCTGGCAAGTCTTCTACAAGAACAAGGGCTGGTGATCTTGAAACATCCTCTAGCTGCTTATAGAAAAATTCATCCATCTCTTCATCCCGGTTGGGTGGTCTATGACAGACTCTCACCAGGATGTCAGCCTTGTTGGCCTTCCGCAGTTCTTACCCATAGGCACTTGACCTTATTGTCGTTAATCTCAAGTTCTAGAGCACCAAGAGCCTCCCTAATATAAAGAGCCACCCCTCCACCTCTTCTCCCTCTCCTGTCTCTTCTGAAGAGCTTGTAGCCATCTACTGCAGTGCTCCAGCTATGTGAGTCATCCCATCATATTTCTGCGATGGCGATTACATCATTGCTTTGCTGCAGTACCATGGCTTCCAGCTCCTCTTGTTTGTTACCCATGCTGCGTGCATTAGTGTACATGCACTTCATCTGGGCTGCTGATTTCACTCCTGACTCGTGCCTACCACCCTTGGGCTCATCTCTGGAGTGCCTGGTTTCATCCCCTTTCCCCTTCAAACCTAGTTTAAAGCCCTCTGTGAATGAACCCTGCCAACTCATGGGCTAGAATCCTTTTGCCCTCATTAAATACATGGAGCTCATCTAACTCTAGTGGGCCTGGTGCTGTAAAAGTTGCCCCATGATTAAAAAACTCCCACAATTCCACTGTTGGCACCAGCCCTTAAGCCATTCATTAATAATGTGGGTTTTCTTGTTCCTTTCATAATTAATCTCTGCTACTGAAGGGACTGAGAACAGAACATCACCTGAACTTCTGTCCCATCAACCAATTGACCCAGAGCCTTGAAGTCCTTTTTAATTACCCTGGTGCCCTTCTTGTCAGCCTCATCACTACCAGCCTGGACAACCAGCAGGATAATAATGGATAATAATCAGAGGGCTGAATTAGTTCAGGGAGTCTCCTGGTGGTATCCCATACCCGGGCCCCAGGGAGGCAGCAGATTTCCCTGTGGGATGGGTCCGGTCAACATACAGAGCCCTTTGTTAAGGGAGACACCTACTACAACTACCCTTCCTTTCTGCTGAATACTTGAAGTTGTGATCCATCTGACAGATGAAGGGCAACTGGGAGACTCTCCAGACAGATTTTTTTCTTTAGTGCCATCTGCCTGACTTTCTGGGTCCAGGGCCTCATACCTATTCTGTAAGGGCACCTGGGAAGGTGATGGGGGTCAGGAGGGTATTTTATTACCTCCTCAAGTAGGGATCCATTTTCATTTCCCATCATCTACTAGGTCTCCTTTTGCTGAGCTTCTCTGAGGGTTGGAAGGGTGTAACTCCACCAGTTTCTTTCTGTTTTGCTCTCCCTAATTCCTTAGCATATCCCCTTCTTCCTTAAGCTCTGCCACTAGGCAGAGCAGATCATTCATCTGCTCACACTGCATGCAGGTGTCTTTTGCACTGTCCTCTGGTACTAACATCAGGCTTTGACCCTCCCTGCAGCCGACAGGACAGCTGCGTCCTTGTGGGAGGTTCTGTTTGGGTTAGCACACTCTTGCTGGCAGCAGCAGCAACGGCTTTTCGTCATTTGTAAACCATTGCTGGAAAAAACCAAAAACACCCTACAACCACCCAAAAGATCCCAGCCACCTTGCACACAACCCACCACCAGAAGGGTGGCTGCACCTTCCTGCTCATCCTGTCTGCGTGAACTGCCCTGCTCTGCCGTGCCACACCTGGGCCATAGCCTTACTGCCAGGCCACACCCTCACTGCCCTGCCATGCCCCGTTTGTTGCTCTCCGGGGTCGCTCACGTTTCCTTGAGCCTCTTTGAATCGCCTGCAAATTTCCAGCTGGCACTGCAAATCTGAGACACTGCTGTGTCAAAAGTGACACAGCAGGAGAGCTCTGGAAGTAGAGCAAGGACAACATCAAAGCTTCTTTTCAAGTCCTCAGTTTTGAGATAGGATTAATTTTACATAGAGTAATTTGTGAAACAGATAATAAAAAAAAGGTGCTTTGGAGAAAAATTAAAAGCTCACTGATGTCAGCCTGTAGTACAAATGGTGATGGTGACAGGAGGGAATGGATTACAAAGTGTAACACTGGTAGGTAGAATAAAGAACTACTGGCTACAAATGATGTTCTAATGAATTTGTAAGCACAGGGAATTTAAACTATGTTGCTATTTTTAATAGAATAAATTGCTAGTGATGAGTAAGTGCTTTATGTGCGCTATTTATCATTTCGTTGATCCAGACCCCACCCCACACTTGATCTTACCACAAACTAAACTACAGTCAACTTTGACCAGTTTGTTTGAGCAAAAGCTAAGGAATGGGGGTGTGTGTTTTGCTGTCCATCCTATAGAAAGGCTTTCTTTGTACCAAAGAATACACATTAAAACATATTCAAAGTAATATTATATCCTAAGGCAGTATGCAATAACATAAATTGTTATTTCAACATCTAAATAATTTCCTGGAATTATGCTATACTAATTATTTGATTACATTACAGATCAAGATTTAATGTCAAGACAAAGTGTTTGGCAATGTTGCTCTAATGAATTGCATTATATTAACAGTAAACAGAATTGAACTGGTTCTGAGTCTCTATAATTTTTTTTGTGCAGTCCAGTTTAATGTGTATCTTAGTTGGCCTAGTTCCCCTTACAGTTGCCCAAGGAATCTTGCATTGGGTGTGTCTGTGACATTGTAGGAATGCTGGTCACTGACACTGCTACAGGAATGTACCCTGCTCTGGTCCAGTGATCTGAGCAGCAGTCTGAAAATCAGGATTTGGGGAGAAACTCCTTGATGTTGGTTGGCTGATAAGTAATATAGTTTCAAGACAGTCTCTGCTTACAGTTCCCTCAGTGTAAGGGTGAATTCAACATTGCCAGGAATATAAACATACATTCTGTAAAGCTGTATATCAGAATTTGACCTTTTGCTTCCATATGTCACTCTGCTGGGAAATGGCCCTAGTTTGATACTCTTTTGTCTTATAGGCATTCAGGGAGCTAAAACTAATGAAGTATTTCATGTTGGAATTTATGTTGTAACTGTAGAATAGACTAGTGTCTCCCAGGAAAAATCACATACTTTTTTTCGAAAGTATCTTCTTTGATTGAAGAGGTGACACGTGATCCAAATCCTGCTAAAATGAAATCCTGCATGTTTAAAAAGATTAGAGTCTAAAAGGATCTGAAATAAATGTACTATAAATGCAAACTGTAATTCATCTTACTAACATTATGAAAAGCCTCATCTAGAGGAAAAATTGTCTGAAGAAGGATAGAGTTTTGGTTTTGTACAGCATGTAAGCCACACTGTCCCTTTCTAAAGCATTTTTTCACACAGTGAAATATTTATGAGCAAAGTTAACATCTCCATTAACATTTACTACTCTTTTTCCCCTCTTGCAGCAAAATACTAGATAATGGATGAATTGATAGTTTGATGGCTGAAGGCACTTGGTTAGTGATAGCAATCTCTCACCTACATACAGCATTTTCTCATCCAGCTGGAACTGGGCAGTAAAGCCAGCTTTCTTTACACGCCAGTTCAGAGCACTTGAAAGTGGTAATAGTGATTTAAAGAGAATGGTTTCCGTCAGTCCTAATTTACGAGCATATTTGCTTATTTGTTCATACTTCAATGTGACCTGCAAGAACAGAGTTCTGCTACCTGACTGCATAGTTCCTTTCAGTCTTCCACCTTTTTGACTGAGATCTAAAGTAATTGAAACCTGGGCCTCTAAACGTATATAATCTTAATGGAATACAATAATTATATTGTAGCATAAGTTAAATGGGTAAAATATTCGCCTCACATGTAAGGCCAGAAATATTTTTAATCTGCCTTTACTATAATTCTGTTTGGACATTGAATGGTAATCAGATGAGCCTTTAATTACAGGATGCAAGTCTTTCTGGAATGAAATAGTGTTTATGACATAGACATATTGCACAGAACACAAATACCCTTTAAGTAACATGGAGGAAAAAGCACATATTGAATAAAATAAATGACACATCTCCATTCTGTATATCTTAGGTTGCTGCAATTAGTATTTCTCTTTTTATTATATTTCAGCTGGTCATAGCAATCCCATGAGAGATGCTGTCCTCATTATACAAGTCTCTAAGGAAGCACTGAAGAATACTCTTCACCCTGGAAAGCTTGCAGCATAAATGTGTGAGAAAGAAGAGAGACATGCACAGAGTGTAGTTGCTGCCAACAAGAATGTAATTTTTTGTAATGCCTTTGTTCCTCTAGTGACATTACCTGAAAAGCCCTGGATGTGACAAAGTGAGAGTTGTTTTCAAATTATTCCTTAGATATATAGTTTGCTTTATGTATCAATTTCTGAACAGTTTGACCTAAGATCCTCCTTCCCTGTGGTACTATGGTCTTTGGGGGAACTATGCAGGCAGCATGCAGTCCAACTCCATGCCTGTCCTTCCATGTGGTCCAACTCCGTAAGGACCCACAGGAAGATATGGTATTTTCTCCTTTTCCCCAGAATTACTTTCACCATACACAGTGACTATGTAGTCACACCTAATATTAAAGTGGTATTTGTGGAAACAAAGCACTTGTGGCTTCTTAGTGCTCCTTACAGAGTTTTAAGCATAATACATTTAAGAGATGTGGAGCAAGAACATGGAGGGGAGTTGTTTTCAGATAACAAATATCTGGTTAAGAACTGGGAAATGGAGCACTAAAAAACATAAATCAGAAGATACTGACAAAACAGGGTTAGGTCAGCATTGCCTGATCACTGTACTTAGGTGTCCTATAATTCTGTCCCTAAGTGTAACCCTGAGATAAGACTGTATTACTAATTGATAGTCTGCTGTAAGCTACTGTATCTGTCCAGCAGTTTGTACAATATGATTTATTTCCACTGAAGTCAATTAAGTCTTTCCATGTCTGTTTGGTGAGACCTATGTGAATATCTTTCAAGATACCCTATCAGGAGAAAAAGTTATTGTGCTTACTCAGGATCAAAGAGAAGAGAGAAGTGCATCACACACATATTCACCAGGTCAGGAAGCTGAAACTAAAAATTGTTTACTGACAAAGAAGCACTTTGTGAGCAGGATGTCCACAACATTAGCAGCACTAACAATTCTAGAAAGGGAGGAGTAAAAAATTATCTAGTGAAGAAGAAATATAAAGAACATTGTTACTATCCAAGAATGAACCTGTTTTACTTTGGCTTATCTAGCATAAGATGCCAACCGGTCCTGTATTTGCACTATTAAATTGCCATGCTGTTGCCGAGTCCAGGATAAAGGAAGCTGAAATTTTATAGTGGCCCGTGGAAAAATGTCCGGGAAATCAGGCTGTGGGAGGAGCTTTAGCACATAGAAGCTGTTAACTGCGACGCATGAGCCATTTTGCTTTGGGTTTCTTGGAGGGATCAGGGGCTCGCTCGGAGGGTCAGC
The DNA here is from genome assembly GCF_965178545.1 of Coloeus monedula. NCBI lineage: Eukaryota > Metazoa > Chordata > Aves > Passeriformes > Corvidae > Coloeus > Coloeus monedula. The sequence goes on along the minus strand of NC_138784.1, from coordinate 9,022,533 downwards.
TTGGCCCTCCTCCCCCCCACCTTTTACTCTCTGTGGTCTTGTTTCCTTGTCTGTACCTGTTCTGCCCTGCTTTGCTGTGTTTGCGCTTCATTTTTGTCCGAGAAATCTATAAAAAAGAATCCTCCCCAACTCCTTTTACAGCGGGGCAGGACAGGGACTTCCGCCCCCCACCTCTGCTTGCCCATTAGGAGCAAGAGGGGTTGCAGCACACAGAGGCTGTGGGCACCTCACTGCTTTTTCTAGTCTCACATGCTTTTACACCAGAGGAATTTGCCCTGTTTCTGACTCCAGACATCATGTCAGGGCACAGCACAGGCCAGCAGCTCCGTCAGGCCAGAAGCCAAGGAGGTGCCACAGCCAGGCAGGGGCCACCTCACAGCCCCAGGCAAGAGAGGCAGGGATGAGTACAGGGGAAGCACAGGGTCGAGATGATGAAGCAGGTCCACCAACAAGAAAAGAAAACAATCCACAGGTCGGGATCTGGTCCGATAATGGCAACCAGAGTCAGACAGACTCCAGTGATCACCAGGCAGTTCCACGGTTATACAACAGGCATGTGTTCAAGCCAGAAACTCAACTCACAGGTCCAAATCAACAGGGTCCATTACTAGACAAGGGCCTGGAACACATTCAGCTTCAAAAAAATGTCTGGAGGGTAAGGACTTGGGTATCTTTGAGGCACACCAAGGACATCCTATGTTGTAGGATTGTAGAATCTTGTGAGTTGGAAGGGACTCACACAACTCCTGGCCCTGCACAGGACAGCCCAAGGCTCCCACCATGACAGGTGCATTCTGGTGATGTTGGGTAGGCAGTGTCAGGAAAAATGTAATAGTTCTGTCATTTCATTTGGACATAACAATTTCTTGTGCAGCAGCACCTAAGTCCTGCTGAAGCAGTGTAAGTGAAAGTAGCAGAAAACTGTAGTTTATGTCAGGGAATGTACACTGCTGATAAAATTGCAGGTGATACTAAACCTGGAAAAAATATGTATAATGATAGAGTAAGGCAAGTAGAGCAACACACAAGCTGACCTTGAGAGTAGTAAAATGCATAGTCAGCTGCAATAAATATTGCCCATCTAAACAAGGGAGGCAAACCTTGTCTGAGGGCAGGAAAACTGGGATCTCAAGTTCAGTCCTTGGAGAAGGACTGAACTGACACCAAGGAGAAAACTGCCATTGGGATATTGAGATAAAAATAACTCACACCATGTTTGTGAGTGGAAATTGGAAGATATTTTTACTAAAATATTTCTACAACATGATGATTACTGGAAGTAATGTTGGCATAAAATTCCATCAATTTATTATGACAAAGATTTGAATTTATCCAAAAGTACTGCATGAAGAGAGAACTTGGTTACAGTGTGTGAGAGCCTCAGCAGGAAGAAAAGGCCAGGTACTCTAATCTCTTACTTTCATCTATGAGAAAGACAGGAAGAAGCGAGGAAGGAAAATGAAGCCTGGCAAAAGCAAAGACAGAAAAAGCCTTGTCCATGAAAAACTGAGAGTAACTCTTAAAATATATACATAAACTATCTAAACAGTCCATGACAAATGATGCACTAAGGAGTCATTGGTGGATTTAAATCATTATTGGTTAACTGAAAAGTAAAAACTAGAAGTCACACAGATAATGCACAGATGGTTCAAAAACCATGTTCCATGACATGTAGGCACAAGACCAAATAATTTAATCTTTCCTTTTGGATTGGAATTACATGTTGTATGGCAGCAGGAGCAGGGCAGTGAGCATCCCCTGTGCCAGGCACTGCTGAGGCACCTGCAGTCCTGGGGTTGGTTCTGGGCCCCTTACTTAAAGAAAGACATTGAGGGTCTGGAACATGTCCAGGGAAGGGAACAGAGCTGGGGAAGGGTCTGGAGGACCAGGAGCAGATGAGGGAGCTGGGGGGGGCTCACCATGGAGAAAAGGAGGCTCAGGGGGACCTTCTCACTCTCTACAATTGCTTGAAAGGAGGGTGCAGTCAGGTGGGGGTTGGGCTCTGCTCCCAGGGAACAAGGGACAAGACAAGAGGCAACAGCCTCAGGTTGCATATGGGGAGATTCAGTGGGACATTAGGAAAAATTTCTTCACTTAACCAGTCATTGGACATTGGAATGGGCTGCCCAGGGAAGCTGTGTAGTCACCATTCCTGCAAGTGTTCAAAAAATGTAGATGTGGTACTTAGGGACATGATTTAGTAGTGAACATGGCATTGTTTGCAAACAATTTGAATGGCCTTGGCAGCTATCATCTGGGAACAATCCTCAAATGTATAGAAATATGGAGGACAAATCCCAATTTTAGCCCCAGGCATCTGGAGGAGGCAGCCAGTTCTTTTCCACAGGAAGGGAAGCCTGACACCTCAGTGTCTTGGGAGCAGCTGAGAGGCAGCCCATGGCAGGGCAGAGCCAGTCAGAGCTGTCTGTCCTGGCAGCTTTTGTCTGGGAGCAATCCTTGGATGTATTGAATTTTGGAGGTGGAATGCAAATTTCAGTCATGGGCTCCTAGACAAGGACAACAGTTCTTTACCATAGGAAGGAAAGCATGTAGCCCTAATGTTTCGGGTGCAGCTGAGAGCTGGCTAAGGGGAGGTCAAGGCCATCCAGACCTGTCTGTTCTGGCAGCTAACGTGCAGGAGCAATCCTTGGACGTGCTGACTTTTGGAGGAGGAACTGAAAATTCAACCAGTGATTCCTGAAACAGAATGACCGTTCTTGTTGGTAGGAAGGGAAGCATGTAGTCCCACTGTTTCAGGTAGAAAATGAGAGGCAGCACAGGGGAGGTCAAGGCAAGCCAGACTCATCTGTCCTGGCACCTTTCATCTGGAAGCAATCCTTCATACATACAGAATTTTGGAAGAGGAATCCAAAGCAGCCATGGTCTTTTGGACTACAATGAGAGTTCTTTTCCATATGAAGGAAAGCACACAGCACCAGTGTTTCAGGTGCAGATAACAGATGACCCAGGACAGGTAAAGTCCAGAAATACCTGTCTCATCTCTTAAAGTAGTCTTTAGATGGATTGATTGTAACAACTTTCTCACCTGGCAGTTTTGTGAGTTACATTTTTGTCAGATGCTTCCAGTTTTGGATCTGGACTCTTTGAGTGTGATAGAACTTATTAGCACATATAATTGGGAAGGAGTTCGAATGTGGTGGAAATAGGAGTTTGCGCACAGAACAGGAAGGTCAGCAAAACCTTTCTGTCTTGACATGTTTTTTGAGGACCGTGACTAGACGTCTCTCTCCACTTTTGGAGCCACATTTAGGGGTTTTTAGTGTGTGCACAGCACTGTCTAGTGGAGCTGTTGAGTGGCCACAGTGGGAACGTCCACTTGATGGCGGTGTGTACTTGACAAAGATGCAAGTGCACCATGGTTAGCTCCAAACCATCAAAGGTGAAGATCCTAAGTCCGTTTCTCTCGACGAAAATATGCCAGAATAGAAAGATTTCAATGACTTTCCCTTCCATTTGAAAACATGTATTCCCAGTTACTTTTTCTTGCAGCCTGTCAACTTGCACACACAAGTGTGGTGCAGTGCACTTTCAGGCTCAGCGACATGTAGCATCACACAGTTTCAGTCTCTGCAGAGTCCGAAATGTCCATCTACTTCTTGCTGATGAAAATGCATCGGTATTGAATCAGTCCAGCAAACTGCTTCTGTCAAAACATGCTGATGCTATGCACTTTCCTTCTCAGCTACTTGTACCATCATATTCTGTCACTCTTGCAGTCTGAATCTAAACCAAAAAGTTTCCATCTGCATCTCACATAGATAAATATGCCAGTGTATTGGGTTTGCAAGGCCAAGCTTTGGTAGCTGGGGGATTATAGGGGTGGCTTTTGTGAGAAGTTGCTGGAAGCTTCCTCCATGTCTGGCAGAGCCAACCCCTGGCAGCTCCAAAGATGGACGTGCCACTGGTCAAGGCTGGGCCAATTAGAAATGGTGGTAACAACTCTGTGATAGCATATTTAACAAGAAAGAAAAACTAAAGGTCATTGTGCAGATGTAATTGTGGCCAGAGAAGAGTGGGGTGAGAATGTGAGAGAAACAACTCTGCAGGCACCAAGGTCGGTGAAGAAGGAGGAGGAGGTGTTCCAGGCACCAAAACTGGGATTCCTCTGCAGCCCACGGTGCAGCCCATGGTGAGGCAGCTGTGCCCCTGCAGCCCATGGAGATCCATGAGAGATGCAGAGATCCACCTGCAGCCCGTAGAGGAGACCCATGCCAGAGCAGGGGGATGCCTGAGGAGGCTGTGACCCCGTGGGAGACCTGGGGAGAGAGGGGCCCATGGTGGAGCAGCCTGTCCCTGAAAGACTGTACCCCACGGTAGGGTGAGCCACGCTGCAGCAGTTTGAAGGGGACTTTCATCCACAGGATGAACTCGCATTGCAGCAGCTTGCAGGGATCTGTTGCTTGTGAGATGGACTCATGCTGGAGAAGTTCATGGAGAACTGTCTCCTGTGGGAGGGACCCCACAGTGCAGCAGGGGATGACTTCTTTCCCTGAGTAGCAGGAGAAACAGTGGGTGATGAACTGACCATAGCCCCCATTCCCTGTCTCCTTGTGCTGCTGTGGTAGGAGGTAAAGCTGGGAAGGATGGAGGAGTGGGAGGAAGGTGTTTTTAAGGTTTTATTTTACTTCTCATTAGCATGCTCTGATTTTGTTAGTAATAAATTTAAGTTATATCTCTAATTTTGAGCCTGTTTTGCCTGTGAAGGTATTTGATGAGCATTCTCTCCTGGTCCTTTTCTCAACTCACGAACCCTTCATTATATTTTCTCTTCCCAGTCTAGCTGTGGAAGGGAGTGAGAGAGAAGTTTTGGTGGGTGCCTGGCATCCAGCCAGGGTCAATCCACTATACAGAACAAAATGTTTTCTCAGATCTTGCCCCTTACATTTGGAAACCTGTATTTGATGCACAATCAAATGGCAGTTTTCTTCCCTTTACAACCTGTGACCTTCACACACACCATGGTGCCTTCTGCACAGCTTTCTCAGCTGTGTACCAACACTTTCAGTCTTGTAGAGTCTGACACACTTCTCTCACAGAAAAATGTGCCAGCACACACAGTTGCTCAATTTCCCCTTAGCTTTGCAGCCTTTCATGAACACACCACACACTGGGGCTATGTACCTTCTTTCTCAGCTGTTTGTACCATCACATTTTTCACTGTCAGATCCCAGTTTCAAACCATAAAACATCCAGCAGGTGCTCCCATTGAAAAAGAGGTACTACAACAAAAAACCTGCCTTGGCCTTCCCCTTCTGCGATAAATAGCACCAAGCACACCACTGCTTTACACATTCCTTCTCAGCTACTTGTACAATCACACTCTTGCAGTCTGAATCTAAGCTGTAAAGTTTACAGCTAAAACTCACACAGATAAAAGTGCCAGGACAGAGAGGTCACTCACCTTGCCCCTTAGCTTGAGAACCTTTTATTCACATCACAATAAAGTGACAGTTACTTTTTCTTTGCAGCTAGTGGAATTGCACTTACACTATGTTGCTCTGCACTTTCCTACTCATCCATGTGCACCATCAGCACTTTCAGTTAAGCAGAGACCAACATGTTCACGTAACTCTGAACAAAAAATTGTGTCAAGATAGAAGCAATAGCAGGATAATTCTTTCTCAAGGCAGCAATCCACACACATACCACACGCTGGGGCTATGCACCTTCCTCCTCAGCTATAGGTACTGTCTTGTTTTTTCACTCTCACAGAGCCCAGTTTCAAACCTTAAAACATTCAGCTGCTGCTCCCATAGGAATGGTCTAAGAACAAAATCCCAGAGCTGGCCTGCACATTCCCCTGAGAGCCTATAAACCACCCCAAACAAACTGCTGTTATGCATTTTTCTTCTCAGCAATCACATCATGTTCAATTGTGCAGAGTTTAAAGCTAAACTGAATTATTTCCTATTAGACCTCTATTAGGAAAATGTGCCAGCACAGAAAGCTTTCGCTGATCTTACCCCTTACAATAGAGAACTTGTCCATTTGGACTGCATTCAGGGGACAGTCATGCTCCTCTTGCAGCCTGAACTGTGCACAGCCCATGATGTTCTGCATATTCATTGTCACCTCTAAGTACCATCTCACACTTTCAGTCTGGCAGAGTTTAAAGTGTCAGTGTCTCACAGACAAATGTGCCAGGACAAAAGCCCTTACTGGGTTACTCCTTCTCATGGCAGTCTTTCACCACACATTTGGGGCTAGGTATGTTCCTTTTGGGCTATATATACTGTCACATTTCTTCACTCTCACAGAGCCCAGTTACAAACCTTAAAGCCTCCAGCAGCTGCTCCCATACAACAAGGCTAAGAACAGAAGCTCACTGATGGCATTCACCTTTCCCTTTTTGTAGTGTGTATTCTGCATTCACCCCAATGTGCTCTTCACTTTTTCTTCAGCTATGTGTACCATAATACACTTTCGCAGAGTCCAAAGTGTTCAGCTACCTGTTGCTCAGAAAAATGTGTCAGGACAGAAGCAGTTGCTGGATTCTTCCTTCTATCTCCAAGCCTTTCAACAAGCCACCACAAGCCGAACCTGTGCAAGTCTGAAAGTGCATTGAAGTGCAGGCCATCATGGTGTACGTGCAGTTCACAGGTTGTAGGGGGAAAGTGAATGGCATGTGATTGTGGTGCAAAAGAAGTTTTCAAAATGTCAGGAGGAAGAAGGTCAGTGCGAGCTGTAGCTGAGTACTCTTCAATTTAGATTCAGACATCAGGAGTGTCAGAATGTGATAGTACATCGAGCTGAGAAGGAAAGTTCATAGCAACAGTGTGTTTGCTGTGGTTTTATCCTGGGGTAACCCAAAATGTTGCTGTGCTCCATATGTATCTGAGCCCAAAAATTGTTCCTGTCTCTTTAAGACCCTGCAGCCAGGAAGCTCGGGGGAGGCAGAGGGCTACCGCGGGCACTTTTAAAATCGGTGCTCTCAGGCAGTTCGGCCCTTTTTTCTACGTGCTGTTGGCTTTGCTGGCTGCTTGGTCTTTACTTAAGCAGAGGCTTTTTTCCCTTTTTGGATTCTCTTTTCTTTTTTTTTTTGTTTTGTTTCAGTGAGACTGCAGTTAGCAGTTTTGAGCCGTCTTAGGGCGAATTGCACAGCTGCCTGCCTGTTGCCGCAGGCGGCCCCGCTCCAAAGAGCCAGCTCGGGTCGATTGGCCCCCTGCTCCAGGAGAGAACACTAGGGAAGCAGAGGTTCTCCTTTCCTGGCAGTTTTCCCCGGAGGCAGGAGCTCTGCTTCGAAGGTGGCTCTTTCGGTTTGCAACGTAGCCACACATAATGATTGAATTTTGCAATTAGAAACTGTTTCAAAGTGAACTTTGCAAACTCTGCCAACAGCCAGAAAAAAAGCGAGCGAGTTCCTGGGGCCAGGCCGCCCTGTGCCAGTGCCCACAGACTGGCCCTTTCCCCCCCAACTCCACACCCAGGCTGCAGAGCCCGGCAGCAGCAGCAGAGCCCGCGAAAGGCAGGAGGAAGCGGCTGCAGCAGCGCAGACCCCACACAGGCTGGTGAGTTTCCATCTGCCTCTGGAACTGCTCTGTGGGCTCCTGCCTTCCTGGTAGGGGTTGCCACCATCTTGTCTCTTTGTTTCCGTGGGGTTCGTGAGATTTGGCAATTTTATGCCTACCAGTTATTTACTGTTATTTTTTACCTGATGCTGTCGCGCTTGTTAGTAAACTGTTATTTTTTCATTTATGTCTGCTCGTATTTAATTCCTTATTGTTGGAAAAGGATTGGTGGAAATCAAGGGGAGGTTACCGATTTCAGAGCGCCCAGCTCTTTAAAATGGCTCAAACCAAGCCAGGTTTCTATGTTTCAAGTAGAAGGTTAAGGTAGGAGCTGGGCTTTTGTTCTAGGACCTTTTGTATGGGATCAGCTCCTGGATGTGTAAATGTTTGAAACTTGGATTTGTGAGATCAAAACCCATAACGTTTCATGTAGCTTTAAAAGGAAGGTGCATAGCCTCAGGGTATGTTGTGTAGTTGAAAGGCTTCGAGGAGAAGGGCTAAGCCAGCAACTGGTTTTGTCCTGGCGAATTTTTTTTTTTTTTTTTGCGAAAGTATATTAGGCTCTTCGGACATTGCGAAGCTGACAGTACGTGATGGTATTTAAGTCTGAGAAGCAGTGTGCAGAGCACCATAGTGTGACTGCAGCTTACATGCCGAAAAGACAAGAGGACTGTCACATGACTGTGGTACAAATACAAGTTTCCAAATACAGGAGGGAAGGTGAGAGGAAGATTTTTGTCCTGGGGCACATACCCCCAGCGATTCAGGTGCAGATGAGACATGGACAGGGGAAGACAACGCCAGCAAGTCTCCTCTGTCCTGGCCACTTTTATCTGGGAGCAATCCTTGGATGTACTGAATTTTGGAGGTGGAATGCAAATTTAGGCCATTGGCTCCTGGACCAGAATGAGCACTCTTTTCCATAGGAAGGAAAGCATGTAGACCCAGTGTTACAACTGCAGAAGAGGCAGCCCAGGGGAAGTCAAGGCCATCCAGACCCATTTGTCCTGGCATGTTTTATCAGGGAGCAGTTCTTGGATATATTAAATTTTAGAGGTCCAATCTGAACATCAGCCATCGGCTTTTGGATGTAAAGACAGCTCTTGTCCATAGGAAAGAAAGTACGTAGCCCCACTGTTTCTGGTGCAGATGTGAGGTGGCCCACAGGAGGTCAAGGCCAGCCAGACTTGTTTGTCCTGGATGCTTTTGTCTGGGAGCAACCTTGGATGTATTGAATTTTGGAGGTAGATTCTAAATTTCCTCCATGGGCTGCTGGAAAAGAGTGACAGTCCTTTTCCATAGGAAGGAAAGCACATAGCCCCAGTGTTTCAGGTGCAGATGTCTCCACAGGGAGGAAAGCCTTCCACCCCAGTGTCTTGGGGGCTGCAGGGAAGCAGCCCCTGGGAGGCCAAGGCCAGCCAGAGCTGTCAGTCCTGGCAGCTTTCGTCTGAGAGCAATCCTTAGACATCTGCAATTTTAGGAGGCAGAATCCCACTTTTTAGCAGGGGTTCCTGGCTGCAAAGGACGGCTCTCTTCCACAGGAAGGAAAACCCAGCACCTCAGTGTCTCAAGGCAGCTGAGAGGCTGCCCCCTAAGAGGACATGGCCAGCCAGACCTGTCAGTCCTGGCAGCTTTTGCCTGGGAGCAATGGAAAATGGAGATTCTCCATGAATCGATACCCCTAATAGCATGGAAAAGGCAGGTATTCCTTTAACCGATATTCTTAAAATTGCAGGTGAAGGGGAATCCTCCCCAGTTTAAATACAGTCAATAATGGAAAAGTAGTTTTTTCGCTTAGTTTAACCCCCTTTTCTCCTCATAATTCCCCTTTTTCTGGGGGCACTGGGGAGAAACTGGTAGAGAATGGGGGTATTGGGGAGGGACTGGGGTCACTGGGGAGGGACTGACAAGAAGAAATGGAAAGGGGAAAGGAGAAAAATCTCCCCTGTGACCCCACACACTGCCCCACCTGCTCTGGTGCTGCCCTTTGTTCATCCCTCAGTACCATTTTTGAGCAATGCTCCATGCCAGGTGCATCCAGATTCTCCCCTACCCCCTGCAAGATGCTCTAACCATTGTTCTTTGAGAGACCGCCCTCACCTGATCCTGAAACCTGAAAGGTTGTCCCCTTTCCCCAGCAGCCTATGCACAGGTGTGCCCACCAGCAAGCAGCCCCCAGCAGAGTTCACCCTCTCCTGATCCTCACTGCTCACCCAGAACTGAGATGGAGTGGAATTTAGTCCTGGATTCCTAACAAACTATTTTAGCAGTTTAATGAGATAGTCTATAAATTCATAGCCATACAAATAAATTTAATTAAAAGTGAGATTGTGTCTATGAGATTTAAAAAATTACCAATATTCTTTTTGTAGAACTGAAACAGCTATTTGTTATTTTTAGGTATTAGTGCAACATTTTAATGAGGTTTGATACGAGATTTTTGTATGTTGCAGATTTACAAATTTGGGGTGTGATTTCCTTATTACCTTTGTGGATTCATTGAGCAGTTAGTACCTTATAGACTTGAGATAGCATAATAAGAGAAGTGTAAGAACCTGTGAGGGATTAATGACAAAATAAAACTTGTATGACTTTACAAAAGTATTAATCCAGAGAAGCAATGAAAGAGATTGAGATAGCTTGAATGATAAAGAATATTACAACTTTTTGTGAATTAAGGCACCATTCAGTATTTGAGAACCATTTGCCAATTATATCCAGGAGGACTCTTGTGGTATATAAATGCATAACCCAATAATATCTTTTCAATTAAAAGTGCAGAATCCTTCTGCTGAGATTCTAAATGTTAAAAAAGGACAGCAGCCCATCTGTAGCGACACACTTTTTAGAGTGTGATCTGTAGTTCACAAGACAGAGCTGAAGACATCTGCATAACACCATGCACATGTAAAATCCTTTTGCTACCTGTCAACGTCCTGTGCCTGTGTAATGCAAAACAATGTTCCTGTCTCTGACTAGGCTCAGCAAAACACTTTTTTGGCTGTTAGGTTCCTGATGGGAACAAGGTTTTCTTTCACTTTTAAATTTCTCAAAATAAATTTAATATTTTTTACTGTATTTCAGCCAATTCTAACTATGTGTGACTACATAAAGGACTCCAAGCATGCAGAGACATTGTGCTCATTCTTTCTGTGTGCCAAGAAGGAGTACCTGGGCTGTTTGTGGCCTTCTTGTCCCTGCCCTGCAACATCTGAATAGAGCATCAGGCTTCCAATGGCTTTGCTAAACTGGGGAGCTCAGCTCAGTGAATGGTCGGTAGGATGACAGGAGCATCCCTTCTGGTTTGCAGTGGGTAGTAGAACAGGTCTGGTGCCAAGGAAACTGCCTCCTTCTGAGAAGCATGGGTGTGATGATTTAGTTGTTACTGAGCTCAAATTTGATGTCATGATCTGAAAGAAAGGCTAATTTTTACACTTTTAAGTATCTCAGGGTAGAATTTTTATATGAAATAAGGCTGGAAAAATTAGGTCTTTTTCATGCAAAAGCTGATTATATTGATATTCTGTAGAGCTGCTGTGCCATGTAAGCTATCACTTCATTGTGCACGTAATACAAATTCACTTGACTGTGTATGCTTTACAGAGGTCTTATCACTGTGACTTTTAATCTTTCATATTTATGGCATTGTGAAAAAACAACAATGATGTCTAAATCTGTGTAAAAATTATCAAACCATAAAGTGTAGGAAGTCAGATGAATTTCCCCTATATATATTTTGCATAGCTGTTTTATGTATTACACACAGTGCACAACTTATCAGAACTGCTTGCTCACATGCTGTAGCCATTTACGCTACAGCTAATTAATGTAGGCTATGACTGCACTTCCCTTGAGTTGCTTGGTTAAGAGCTCTCTAGAAAAAAATAAATGAAGTAAAATCTTTTATAGCATCAACAATATTTTTTCCCGTACATAGGTCCAATGTTTACATTTCATGCTGCTAAGTTAGATCTTTATCTTTTTTTATCTGTAAGAAGGAAAATAAGATAAGTGCAAAAATGTGTGACAAGTGGTCATAAATACAAATGTGTTGACCTCCTTAAAAAATGCGAGACATGCCTAAAAGCTTCCATAAAACAGTGGTCCTGAATCTTCCCAACAGCAAAGTGTCTGTAACTTCAGACCCTTCTGTGGTAAGCTGCAACTGGGAGGCTTCATTTGGGAAGCCCTACAAAGGTGAAAGCACTAAGTCTATGTTTACATGGGGAGATAAAGCCTTCCGTGTTGTCCGTGTATATACACTATATTTAACAATGTATCTGTGATAGAACCCCTGATCCTCAAAGCAAGCCCTTATTCTGAAGAATAAGAAATTGGAAGTTGTGTGAGAAATTGTTTTCAGAAGAAAATATCTGTCACTTGGCTGCTGGTAAGATCTGACACCTAAAAAGGCAGCTGAGCAGCGATGGGTATGGGATTCAAGGTTAACAGAGCACAGACCTCTGTCAGGCTTCAGAGAAAAACTGAAAAATGAAGAGCAACCAGACAGTTCTTTTCTGATGATAGTAGATTCCTGTGACATGGAACTTCCAAAAACATGAGAATTGGCAATTTATTATGCTATGCTGCAGCTCACATAGAATTACAGGGACCTGACACAAATTTCAGATGGTAGTGATGGATCCAGCTTGCTTTTCTTTTTACCTTTACTGCTGAGAAAAGTTAGCGATACCAAAAATTGTTCCTCCCGCCAAGGAGGTAAGTTATTCTTTCTTGTATTTCTACCCATAATAATTCCCCAGATTGTAGAGGTACAGATCCTCTTATGGAGGTACTGGTTATATAAGCTGTGCCTGGGCCCATCTGCATTTCACTATCTATGAACCTGTAAAATCTACCAGGTTATGTGTTTATCTTCTGCTAATAAACTTACCTGTGCAGAGTTCCAGGGAATTCCATCAGTCTTCTGAATAGTATTTCATTGTGACACAGCTTTGTTGTTTGTTGAGGTCTTTGCCAAGGTTCATTAACAGTAGTGCATGCTGGAGATTTATTTGGCTGTGGCATAAATTCCTGGTGCAAACCAATTCTTCACCAGTCTCCTCCTGAAGTGCTGATGGTGATTCAGGATGACAGCCTTCCGTTCTGTCCTTCCCCACAGATCTGGATCTTATAGAAGCCAGTGATGTAAAGCGTGCACAGTAATCCCACTCTGCCAGACCAGCTCCACCTGTGAAATACTTGGGGCAAAGAGAGATGGAGTACACAGAGGCCAGGAAACTAATACTAGACAGCAAGAGCCCTGAAGCAAAGCAGGAGAAACCCATTCTAGAGAGACCAACAAAGATTTCCCAGCTGGAAGACAACAGACAGCCCAATAATGTGACTAGACAGGCTGGATGATCCAAAGGGTCTTTTTCAACCTGAATGATTCTGTTCTCTTCTTTGTATCTCTCTGGTTTTGCCCTTTAAGCAACTGACATTGAAAGGCAGACTGAGGGTCAGAGTTTCATAATTTTAATATTGCATTTCTAGGATTCTCCTTTCAATTTGTGAGCTTGAGAAGTGCAAGACAAAGCCAATTTCTGTCAGCTTCTGCCTCCCAAACCTTGTAAGTTGTAGCTGTTATACCTGAGAGAATACTGAATGACTGTTTGTCCTCAACTGGTTTTCAATGTTTGATTCATCTGTGTAGGGTAGAAACAGTTTTATCTTCTCTGTTTAACATGCAAATAAGTGCCTACATGTGTGCCTCCTATGGAAGGAAATCCAAGAGGAAGGTGGGGGTTGTATATGAAAATAGAGAACACTGCTTTTTTTGTACTTTTTTTTTTTTTTTTTGCAGAGTGCTGTGTGTTAATGGAAACAGTAAGAAAAATTGCTGCCTGGGAGAGACAGCAATAAACTACCACACAAACAACCTTCTGATATCAAATTGCTAAGTCCATCTACACTCAAAATACAAAGACTGAGGACTACACAAGGAAGATGAATAACTTATTTTCTGGCTCATATTTTTCATGCAAGTAGCATGTCTGCCCAGCAAAGCCACAAGAACACCAAAAGCACTGGGGACAAACAAACTGGAGATGCTGTGGCTTTATGTGTTAGAATAAGAAACTTCCCTAACAGAACAGAAAATCTGCTTCCCAAAATAGTTGGGGTTTGTTAACAGGCCAAAACTTGTGCCCATACCACAGCCTTCCGTGTGCCTCAATGAGCATGTAAAAATTATCTATTCATCTCTGAGAAACTGATGACACTCTTGCTAAAACTAATTTAGTATCTTAAAAATGTATCTACAATGTAAGCTCCATCTGTGCTCACAGGGTGTTCTGATCCTTTCACTTTTGTTTCTTTAGCAATTATGTCAGTAGCTTATGTAGAAAAATAACATAACAAATAGTTAACTAGCCAAGCCACAAACATTATCTCTTTCTGCTTCATAATAAGAGCTAATTCCAGCAGTAGTTACTAATTTTCACTCAACTTACTGATTCTTTTTATGGATTTTCCTTTTTGTTTTTCTGTAAATGCTGCCTGCTTCACCTGCTGGAATCAAAGAAGGGTAGGCAGCATTATGTCAGATTATTAAAGCCTTCAAGCAATCTTGAAAAAAATTAATGATAAAAACCCCCATCATTTTACAAAACCTGTGTTCTTCTCAAGCAACTTAAAAAATAAAAGTAGTAGCTGAAATGTCAATTAAAAAAAATTCCTAAATTTTGGGATTAATGATGTCACTCTTGGTGAAAATTTACCAAAACCAGAAGAATTTATACAAAAGGAACGAATTGTAATGTACATTTAAAATTCACAAATTTCAGTGTTTCCTGCTGAAATTGAACTTCTGGAATGGTGTGTAACAACTTTTTACCAGTACAGTAATGAGAGAGAGTGGAAACTAAGAATATTGTGCTGAAAAGAAATTTAAAAGTGGAGGAGAAAATTCTTGTCTAAAAGGTAGGGGGTTACGTGTGTGAGAATGTGCCTATCAGAGAAGAAATGATATGCAGAATCTGGTAAAAGACTATGGGAAATTACCATACAGCTATGATCTCCAAAAAATAATCTCAGCCGACCTAAACAAATTTGATATGTCATCACTGAAAATAATTTTTTGTGAACTGTTTATTAATATATGCTGCAGCTACATACATATATATATTTTTTATTTATATATATATATACACACATACATACATATTATATATATGTATATGTTATAAAATTGACTTTTGTTCACAGGTCTCTTCTGAAAAGCTACTGAGGTATGAAGTGTCAAACATGTCCCTCTGCAATTACCTGAATAAGACACTTTAAAAACTGCTAGGATTGAGTTCTGAATAAGCAGCTGCTGCTTGAAATCCACACTAATACAAAAACACTTAAACTTGCTTTATGCAGTTATTCATGTGTTAGGATTAGGTAACGTTGATCCTTGATTTTCCTGTGGGAATTGACAGTTCTATTTGTTGGAAGATGCACTGGAGAAGTCTTTTATCAGACATTCTCAAACCAAGCCAGTACCAAATTTGGTGTTCTTATGGGTGATATGAGGTAACGATAACTCCAAGAAATCATCGTCTTTTACTGAAGAAATGTGCTGTGACTACAGAGACATAAGAGAGTCCCACCTTTTACATGTAGTAAATGTAATGCTTTACCTGGTAAATTTCATTGGAAAAATTACTCCAATGGCAGTTTAGTCTTAATGTAATTACTGTAACTTGCATGAGTGTGGAGGATGCACAAGGTCTAGTGGTTGGAACATGAGACCAGACAATGCCTCATCCTGCTTGTTATGTGAACCTGTGAAGTTGTTTTTACAACCTTTACAATTTAGGTATCCCTGCCAAGTGAGAGTAAGGCTGTTTATGTACAGCTAAACAAAAGTACTGACTTGCTGTAGAAAACCTGTGCTGAGTGTATTGCCTTACCTGTCTCTTGTTTTCCCCCATTCTTACAGCACAATGAAATCTTCCAGAAAGGAACAAAATTTACATTGCTAATTTCAGTGACTAATGCTTTTATACACATACACATGCTCTCACACACACACACACACACAGAGGAATTCTTATGAAGTATAATTCTCATAGTTGTTATCATCTCAACTCACATGTAATCTTCTGAAGCTCAATATAAGGCTGTTTTAAAATGTGATACAGAAATGTTTCGAAGGAAAAGAACAAATTTCAGCCTGAGTACCACTGGAGGAAGAAAAGGAGGTAAAGGGTCATACTCTGCTTTTCTGTTGAGACAGAATAGAAATGGAAATATATCAAGGAAGTAAAGTTCAAGAAAAAGAGGTGGCAGCATATGGCACTTTGCAGAGGCTCTTGCCCCTGTCCAGCGGGATTCAGAAGCCAAGCAGATGGTAACTTCAGCAGAGGCCACCAGGGCAACAAGGATGAGGTGTGGTGCTGGCTCTGCCTTGCTCGGCCTAGTGGGTCTACAGACTTTTTATGCTGTGAATTCTTGTACTTTATATTGCTTCAACATTTTTGTCACACTATGAGAGATGTGCTGAGTAACACTGGAAACTCCGGGATTGAAGCAAAGCAGGCAATGACATGTAAGCAAAAAGGCAGTATGGAGCACCATGAGAATCTGAGGCACATGCACCTCAGTCAGCATTCTGCATCCCACATCACCAGTAAGACCAGGAGGATGATGAGATGGGACTGCTAAGCAAGTAAAACTTCTAGTAAGAAATCATCAAAGCAAAGTTTCTTATCTCCCTTACAATTTTTTTTTTTCACATCAGGTGCAGCCAGAGGATATATTTACATAGTTCTTTTGCATTCCAAGTAGCCTCAAAACACAAACATTAATAGCTGCACTGATATTCTGCAAGTTCATTATATACAGCATCAAAGAACTGCAAAAGGTTTTTAAACAAATCTGATGTTTGGTTGGTTATATAGTATTATTTGTGCAAATTGAATGGTTGGGAGGGAAGCATTCATGGAGGAACATTGATTTTACACATATGCGCTTCACATTCCTTTAGATCCATTAGGCATTTCTTGCACAAAGAAAATCTAAACCTTGCATGTTATGGTGGAGATACTGAGCATGTCCTTCCACAGTGGAAGGCTCTATTTTGCTGTCATCCTTCTATTATTTTAAAATAAGCATATATAACTAGCTCTAATAGTTGCATCTGTATCCCATGGGCTTGGATGATATTCAACATGCTCTTTAATGAATACTCGATTTTTTTGTGATGATTGTGTTGGATGGATACAGGCTTCTGCTTTTGTCAGTGCAGTTTTATGAAAGGAAACTAGGTTTTACTAATACGATGGTCAAGCATATACAAGTGATAAAGTTTTTATTTTCTGCTCTCTGATGT
This sequence comes from Coloeus monedula, assembly GCF_965178545.1. NCBI lineage: Eukaryota > Metazoa > Chordata > Aves > Passeriformes > Corvidae > Coloeus > Coloeus monedula. The sequence continues at coordinate 9,005,679 of NC_138784.1, read as the reverse complement.
TTACATGCAAGAATCTTGGAAGTGTGAATAACAAGAATATTTTATACATGCTTGCAGCCACCTGGAAAAATACTTCATCCTGATATCTCAGGTTTCAAAATAGACTTTTTCCATTATTATCAGTTTTACAGGTCATGTTGATAACTAAAATATCAAACAAACACTGCCAACACATTTGAAAAAAAAAAAAAATCTTTTTTTTAATGATGGCTATTCTGGTACCTTAGCTCTATATCAATTTTATATGGAAAGAGGGATATAAAAATTGAATGGTGGGATAATGCCATTTGACATTTACAGTGATATTTTACCTATTTCTCTCAGTCACAGAAGCTGAAATGGGGAGTAATTTTTAATGTATAATCTTAAAAACATTGCTAGAGTGGACACAAATGTCAAATCCTAGAATCATCCCTACACATTATCCCCTTTTGGATGGAAAAAGAAAATAAAAAAGAAAATAAAAAAGGAATTGAAAATTGACACTGTATGTGGTAGTAGAATCAAAACTAGTTCCTGTGGGTTGTCAAGAACATAAAAAAAGAACAATGTGCACAATTGGAGAGAAATTATAGCAGATTTAATGATAAACTGAAATTAGATTTGAAAATAGTAATCATAAAGGCAGCTACTCTTTTCTGTTTCAAATGCTGAAGCAGTGTGTCATGCAGGAAGGAATGCTGTGTAACTGGGGAAGGCAGACATTAAAAATAATCTGATCCTACTACTATCAAGTAGGATCAGTTCCCAAGGAGAGAAGAAGCTCATCTACCAATTTCTGAACTTTTAAAAAACAGAATAAAAAATAAGCATTATAAAAGTGACTCTGATGGAGGTCTAAAGTGGGGTTTGAGAATTAAAGTACTCATCTTTGCAGTGTTATGTAATAAGAACCATAGGTCATTTCAGACCCCACTTCTTTAAATTTCACCTATGCAGTACTGTGGAAACCTATGTTGCAATACTGAACAGTTGTGTAAGTATGTTAATACTGGTAATGCATTAAATTCTGAGGGAAAACATAAGCTACCTGAACACTAAAAGTTTTTCCACAATACAGGAACCATATATAGGAATCTAGTATAGAAAGTGGTAGAAGTCTCCACTAGGAAAACTAGGAAGTAGAAGGACATCCTCAGGCCCTGACCATTTCCAGCTTCTGTGAGTTTAAACCAAGGTTGCAAAGAACATCTACCATTTTAGCTCCTAGTGCCATCTTTTGCTTCTAATCAGGACACTGACAACTCCAACAACGTTCGCATTTCTAGTGTAACAGGAGACCAAAAGACGGCAATTGCTGATAGAAAATTTTCTGTGCTATAGAATCCCAGACTGGTTTGGGTTGAAAGGACCATAAAGCTCATCCAGTCCACCTACTGCCATGGGCAGGGACACCAACTAGACCAGGTTGCTCCAAGCCCTGTCCGAACTGGCCTGAAACACTTCCAATTTACACTTCTTTTGCAATTCTTAGCAAGGCTCTTGCTAAGTTAAAGGTGAAATTTGTAAATATCTTAGTCTTCTGTGTTTGTACAATCTCAAAGGTCTGTGACTATGGCAAGAAAACCCTGTTTCAGCAATTAATAGCTGTTTGTAATATAATACTATTTAACTACTGATCCTTGATAAGCATTAAGCTTGTTTTGGTGGAAAAGTCTAAATAATAGAGATTGTTTCTTTAATAAAATGGATAGAAATAACACTTTTATTTACCATCACCACATTTTTTGTAAAGGAAATGCTATTTCATATTTATGTAAATGAAATGTTATTTTTTCTAAAACAAAAATTATTTTTCCAAAACCGAAAAGGTCTCAAAGAAATGACTGGGTAATCTAACTTAAATTTGTCTGCGTGGTGTTAGGACTCTTCATCAGTATTGTCAAGATGTTAAATAATTTGAAGTTTTATTAATGGTGATTATTGCATTTTAATGTCTTCTCAGGATGTATATAAGTTTTATGTTGTCACAAGCAAGGTTTTGGGATGTTTCTATTTTCTTTATGGTTACCACAGCAGATGGAAAAGGTTCCCCCCTGAACTGAGTTTTGGAACCCATACAGGATTTCATATGACTATGAAATCAGATCTGTTACTGTACCAAAGGAAGAGGATGTAGTAATAACAAGCAATGTGTAAAGCATGATTGTGCAGAAGAAGGGGATGACAGAGGAGCTGAGGTGGCAGCTGGAAAGTTTTCTCCAGCTGTAGGTGAAGAAGGCAAGGCATAAGTGGTTAAACTGACAGAACAGAAGAGAAGATTTCATGTCCAGGAAACAAATAAAGGGTTTAGTAAATTATTTGATTCCAACTGTTACAATCCACTTTAATCACAGAGGAGCAAGTGAGCTGTCTGTGATTGATGAATCCTGAGGTTTGAAATATTCCCCAAAACATGGTTAAAACTAAACAAGGTTAAATTTTGATATCAAAAAATTATTATTTTTTTTTATTTAACAGTAAAAGAGGCAAAGAGAAAGAGAAAAAAAAGAAAGAAATAGAAAAAGAGGTGGTGGGGGAAGGGAGAGTGACACAGATAGATTAAAGAGAAACATATCATCACTCTGTGAGTCCCAATGTCTCGTTGCTTTGCTTCATCTGGTCTTCTTAGTGGTGAGGGTCCCCCTCTAGAAAGTATAGAATCAAATGGATTAATATACATTTGAGCAGGTGGGAATGCCTAGGTGCCTCCCCTGGGGAGGGCAAGTTTGACACTCTGTCTTGCAAGGCTCCGGGTCACTTGCATCATTCTGCATCACGTGCAGTGCTCTGGTGCAGGCCCTGGAGACCCCTTTGATGGGCCATGACACATCTTCTGCTGCCCCTCATGTGGTTGTCCCATAAATGTGGCTTTCCTGGGGTGGGAGGCCCTGCAGCTGGGTCAGTCTGAGCAACGGAGGATGGGTGTTCACTGCCTCTGATCAGAGGCTATGCCACACACCCAAAACCTCTCCTCCCCACTTTGGTGAGGGGGTCTGTGCAAGCCTGGCAGTGGATAAGCCTGTTGCTATAGCCTCCACCCCAAAGGTACTGGGCTTAATCCTCCTGTGGAAGTATTCTTCTTCCCTATCCCAGACCTGAGAATAGTGCCACTTTGACTCATCTCAAATCAACTTGCAGTCCAGGGACTCAGGAGGCCCATTCAGGGTTTAGTGGTCTTCCGTGCAGCTTTTATGATAGTTATTCTATAATAGGCAAAAGTCCTTCAAAAAAACGTTTAAACCATAAACCATAACAGTCTCCAACACCAGTCCAGGACCCTGACTGGAGTAACATGTGAGTTTTGTTATACCTTTGATCCCCCTAAGGCAAGCAGACTATTATGTTGTAGAACTTTTACTGAATGGCACTTTCCTGTGGTACATCCTGACATTCCCCCTTTCTGTGGGTGTGCCTATACCATTGTAACAAGGCCTTTCAGATTCACGGGGTGGAGAACATCCTGATTTACTTGTTTGGATGGTTCCCAGCCTCAATGGGAATTCTGGATTTGATATTATATCCTGTTCTTATAATATTGTTGTCATTGTGTGTGTGTGCGTGTACACATATACATATATATATATATATATATATATATATACACACACACATACATATATAAAAAATGGTGTGGTACCTAACACAACAAACAAGGATACTAACCACTCCAGACGTACATAAGTTGAAATTGCCTCTGCGTCCCCTTGGAGTGAATCCCAGTCAGCCCGGTCAGCTCAGGACGCAGTCGGCTGCGGGGGCCAGCCTCCGGACTCCGGGAGACCAGAGGTCTGGCTCGTGGGTCCTTCCACAGGACCGCCGGGATGGAGGCGAGCGGTGGAGGGAGAAGGCAGACTCAGAACTGGGTTACATCTGGGAAGCTTATTGAGCCTCGGACGCGAGATGCAACCTCCCGATGATGCCCAGTTCGGAGCGAGCTCCGAAGGCATCTGCAGGAGAATTTATGGGTGGGTGGTAACATGGGAGGGAACCAATCGGAGAAGGGAAGGGTGTGGTGAACAGGGTGAAAGGCGTATCAGGGAACCAACCATGGGAGAGGAAGGGAGGGATCTTTTTCCCCTAGCCAATCACACGATGCCCCTGCCAGAACTTTCTAGAAGCCTGGGAGGGGTGCCAGCACGATTGGCAAGGGCCAGGGAGGAGACAAAGGTGGGAAATGGGGTAATTGGCAGAAAATTGGGAGGATACAAACTGGGTAGATACAAAGGTACAAAACTCGAGGCGAGACCCGGACTGAACCAAAGCAAAACACACTCCCACAGAAATGATAACAATTTTTCTTTCCAGAATCAATACCTAATTCAATATTATGCTGTTTAGTATTTTTAACTAAATTCGAACTGATTTTTATAATAATTTTGTATATGAAAGTATAATGTATATTTGTAATATAGCTAACACTTTTTCAAACTATAGAAGGGAAGATAAAATAGTGAAACCTAGGAGACTGACTATCTGAACATACTTAAGGATAATGTACACCTATGCAGTGGATGCTTGAATAGCATGGAGGCACAAGTACCTGCTTTACCACTTCCTGAGGTAAAGGTGGTTGACTGCTGTCATGGGGTGGAGTGTAGCAGGATGCTGTGCCGTGGAATGTGGTAATGCAACTCAAACAACACCCTGTTTGCAAGGCTATCAGTGGTAGACACTAGGGGAATCATGTGCTGGTTTTTGGTGTTGAATTATGCTGAAACCTGTCTGGCTCACCAACCCCAAATCAGCCTCCTGGTAGTGAGACAAAGATTTGGCAGATAAGCTGCTAAACTGACCTGGAGGCATATGACTGGCAGTCAACCCCTTTACACTGTCAAACTCCCATCCACTTTCTGTAAGGTAGATCCTTCAAACTTATTCCTTCTTTGAGGATGACTCCCTTGGGTTTTGGGGACAGCCATCAAGGATACGCCTCGAGGTTAAGAGAAAGAGATTTGCCCACAGTTGTGGGTATGGGTGAATGTTGGGGTTTTAGTTTAGTCTTAGGGTTTTTTTTTCTGTTAAAGGAATTTTCTCCCATATGCATGTTGCTAGGGGACAAATAGCTGTACTTAAGAAAGACAAAAAAGGGAGTGGGGCGGGCCTGGCTACTTTTTTTTGTCTACACCTGGGTGTGGGGGCAGTTCGCTCTGAGCGTCCGGAGAGAGAAGCTGCAGAGAAAGGAGCTGCTGCTTCTTTCTTTTTGGCCGTTCTTCTCTTCCTGCTGGAAACAACGCCGGGACCCCAAAAGCCGCTTTCCCTGCCCTGCTGGAGGCCGAGCTGTGGCTGCCCTGCCCCACTGCTGCTGCTTTGAGTTTTCGCTACGCTGTAGCCCTGCTCGCTCTGCCTGCCTGGGCATCCGTGGGGTTCTCCCATCTGGATACATCTCGCCTGCCACCCGGGATTTGCGTTCGTCCCTGCCGCTCCAGCCTGCCGCTTTAGCCTGCTGTTCCCGCCTGCCGTTTCCAGCCTGCTGTTCCTGAGAGTCCGGGATCGGCTGCCCAGCGGTTTGTGAAGCCTTTGTTCCATCCTTCCCCGGGATCCCAGGCCACCAGGGCCGCGTGCTCCCCGAGCTCGCTCCGGAGCGCCCCCTGCAGCCGCGGGGGAACCATCGCACCTGCCCTGCTCACCGGGAGCCGCCAGCGCCCCTGCCGGCTGCGAGCGGAACTGCACCCGAGGGGAAAGGGCCCGACAGCCGAGAAGGCTGGCACTGGGTTTGTGTGTGCTGTTACTGTCATAGTTGTTGTTGTTTTGTTTGACTGGTTATATACATATACATATATATATAAATATATATAGTAAAGAACTGTTATTCCTATTTCCCACATCTTTGCCTAAAGGCCCTTGATTTCAAAATATAACAACTTGGAGGGAAAAAGGGTTATATCTGCCACTTCAAGGGGGGCTTCTGCCTTCCTTAGCAGACACCTGTCTTTCAAAACCGAGACAGTGAATTACATCAATCTCTAAAAATTTTTCTTCTTGCTAGCTTTAATTTAATTGCTTTAATATTGCTTTGATATAGTGCACTCTCTTATCTCATACCATAATAGTAGTTTTAGCTTTTATACTGTAGTAAATAATCTTGACTGAGTTCTTTTTGTCTAATTTTTATTGTTTCATATTTAGCATAATAAATAATCAACTTTTATATAAATATATCTGATTTGAAATCATTAAAATGTGCGGAACAAAGTTCTAAAACTTAAACTATTTACGAAGTCTGGGGCTAGGACTGGATCCTGGTCTCTCTCTGAGAAGGAGTTTAGAAAGCGAGGGGGTCCTTTTCTGCACCTCATGACTCAACAGGAGGGCTTTTTGAATAAACTTTGTCTGAAGTTCCCTCTCCATCCGTGACAATGTCTGTAAGGACTATGGGGGCAGTATGGGCTGTGGGGGCTGTGAAGGGTGTGAGCTCTGTTAGGGCTATAGGGTCTGTGAGCGTATGGAGTCTATGAGTCCTATGGGGGCTGTTAGGTCTTTGAAGGTTATGAGTGCTCCAGCTGTGAAGAGCAAGCCCTGAGTTCCCTAGAGGTTACACAAGAGCAGGAAGGGAATATCTGGCATGGCCACGGCACAGTGGTGACACCCAAAGGCAAGTGAGGTGCCAAGCCAGGCTCCGGCTTACAGGAGCACCCCCAGTTTAAGGGGACTGAGAGGTCTCTGTGGGCTGTGGAGGCTGTAAAGGGCTGAATGGGCTGTGAGGGTTATACGGTCTCCCAGGGCTGTGACGGCCAAGAAATGAACATTTGTTTTTGTATATAATGAATTATTAGTAAGTGGGGAGTTTTTCACATAACTCACTGTAGAGGAATTCCTTGTGGAACAGGGGCATAGGATACCTCAGGAGAGCTTGGGCATCCCAGGGCTGTTGCAGAAGTACCCCTGATGGGGCCTCAGGCTGAAGATAGGCTTGCAAGGCACTTGCTAGCCGGCAGCCTTGAACAGCCTTGGGAAAAGGTATACACTGGTCAGCTCCCCCGCTGCTTAGAGGCTTTCTCGTGGGAAAGGGGCGTGAACTTTGAAAAAGTATAACTTGGTGAAGGTAAACAATAAAACTGGGGCACGATGCTCAAATTGTATCAGTGTTCGTGTCGTGGCTCTGGCTGGTTCCCCTGCACCCTGGACCCCCCGCTGCTAAAACTCACCAGCTTTATCTGGAGAAGGTGGATGACTACATGAGATACAAAGAAGTGAAGCCCAAGTACCTGCTGTGACAATCATGTCTCTGAGCAGTCTAAGCATCGAAAGAAAGAAGTCAATCAAAAGAATCCCACTGCTGAACTATACTGAGGAAGGGAAACTGTATTGATTTAATCTAGAAAATATGTAAAGCATGGCCTAGGAGTAATAGGAATGGAAGAATTTTGATTTTGAATTATTTGAATAAAGAATTGAATTAAGAATTCTTGAATTAAGAATTCATTATCTTGAGAATTTATTTCCAGTAGGAATGACTAGAGGTAGCGTAGTTTGAGGAAGACTCAAACTTCATTCCAATCCAGCTTCTTGAATGCTTTGTCTAGAGCTTGCTTGAGGAGTCCATCCAGCAGCTGCTCAAACCATTTCCACAACAGGCAATGCCAGAGGAAATTCATAATGGCTGTATTGGTTTTGCAAAGAGCCACACCCAGCTTGGTTGCCTCTGGATGTTTAGTTATGGGCATGGGTGCTTTGCACATCAGAAAAAATGCACATATATTCATTTTCTGTAGCCTAAGCAGTTGTAGTTTTTGACTGGCACTTTAGCTCATGGAACTGTATCCAGTTTTACAACTCAAAATTGTGTGTAATATGGTTGATTTGCAGGTCATGGTGAATTTGTGGTCATTATTGTATTACTTTGCATCTTCTTTCTTTGTGATTAAAAAGACCAAGTATTTTCTTCTTGTTTGTGATTGGGTTTTTTTTCCACCCTCCTAGTTTTCTTCCTCTTCTGCTTTTTTTTTAGCCCTTTGTTTTCACATGTTCTTACTCAGCCCTGCCACTTTCCAAGCTGTTTCTCCCAGAAGTCACATGATAATGTGAAGCATCTGGGTTAGGACAAAACATACATTTTACTGCTATTTCGCCTAATAAAATGATCAGAAGTTATTTCAGGAAGATGCAAAAGGGTTGTTCAACTATGTCTGAAGAGTTGTAGTCCTATTTCTGCTGTGGAGAAATCTTTTAATAGCAAAACACAGAAGAAACTAACAGAAGTGAATACAGTGTCCAGATTTTTCCCCATGACAAAAAAATCTATTAATGCAAGTCAAGCTTGGTTGATTTAGGGAAATGTACTGGAGGACAAACAGATAATGTAGAATGAAGGCTACTTGGTTTATGTTTGGTAGTATTGTACAATACCACAGGGATATCACTCATGGGTTTGAACCCTCAGAATGAATACATAAATGAGGATATAGTTGAAAATATTGGTCAAAACAATGTGCTTTGCATGTCTCAAAAAAAAATAACATATATACCTCTTAAAATACCTCTAATAGCTTCTAGAACAGGTGTGTGCCACAGCATGCTATGATTTCAGGTGAGTGAAGAATAGGTGTTGAGGAATTGAACAACAAACTAAAACATCACACCTCTAATGACTACTCAAAGGTTAATTGGGCTGGATACCAATGAACATGAAATATTTCTCCATGGTAATGGCATATTCAGGAGATTCAGTGCATTTCTATAAAATATCAGTCAGTTCAAAAGTTAAACCCAGATGCCAGTCACAGGAAGAGCTCAAAGATATTCCTGTATACACAGTACGTGTTCTCATGTACAAAAACCTGTAAGCAGCTATGGGATATTTTGAAAAGGGATATTCCTAATATTTTACGTATGAAGAGACTGTTTTGTCAGCCTGCAAATTTTATTCTTTTTCCCCCCTCTCATGGCTACAAACTGCACAGTGAAAATGCAGCAAGTATTGAGAGGTGAAAGATACAAAGCAATCGTTAACTAGCTGGTTTAGAGAGAAAGTCTTACTGTTTACATGTTTTTTGTAATTTTTTCAATGGGCTTTTCCCAGTTCTTTCAGGCTGGTCCATTAAAGCCAGACTAAATAACTAAGGAGACTCATGGTGTGAGTTCTTAACCACAATGAGCTAGCTACAAAAACTAGCAGAGAGGTCACATGCCTAGATTTCTAGAAAAATGCAAATAAAAAGATTTTGTTATTGGTAGGTAAGAAATACCTTATGTGTGTTAGTGGTAGTTAGTCTGGACATCAAAGAGTAAATCGCTGCAAATTCTCAACACACAAGTGATTGACAAAAAAGAGAGAAACAAAAATAGAAATCAAATTATGTATGTCAACCAGATCTTGATCAGTTCCACTGGATGCATCTTCTGAATTGGCTCATCCTCAGGCTGTGACAACTTCATGGCTGAGAACATGCTTGAAATGATTAGTAATCTGCCATTTAAATTTAAAGACAGTTGATTTAATCAGGCTGAGTATTAACCAGTTTTGTCCCCATTTTAGCTACTTCGAATCTCAGTAATGGAACATCCCAGCCCTTTCATGTCTTGTTATGGAGACACATATTTCTGGCACATCTGGATGATTGAGGTGTTGTTCAAAACAGCTGTTTTCTGTCAGCTTCTCTGAAATAATTCAGGGAGGGTTTTTTTGCCTTGTTTTCATGCCTGAGCGAGCATTTGGTAATTGTTCTCTGTGTGTGCCTTGCCAAGTTGTTCTTGTCCTCTACTCTCTGAAGTGGGTGATGAAGTGCTCTGTCACTGCAGGAAGGTGTTTCTACCAGAGACGCTGCCCTTGTCTCTTAATTCTCACACTGCAATGTCAAGAGCAGTGATGAGTTTGGTTTGTAAGGAGATTTCAGCCATTTTGCTTGCACACCTTTGCCTGGAAAGTGTTTTCCTGAGCAGAATCTTGCTTGTGACTTTGCGTATAGCCATTTGCCAGTAAGTTCCTCTGACAAGGCCTGAGAGAATACACCTATAAACAGGTTACTCTTTGGGGATAGTCTCATCTCAAGCACTTGTAAAGCTATGAAGCAGCTCATTGTTTTATGCAGCTCATAAAGGTTCACGGTGGAAAACAGAATACCTCTCAAAATAGCTCTAACAGCTTCTAGAACAGGTAAGCATGGGCCACATGTTTCAACAGCTCCCATAAACAGCCCATTCTCGAAGTTTTTCGGTGCACTGTAACTCTACACTGACTACTTCTACCCTGTTTCTGAACTTTGTGAGATCAGCCTTGTTGATGCCACAAGGAGGGACAGGAAGGTATTACATGGTCTTCTAAGCCTTGCTGCCTCCTTTCTCCTTTCTGAAGCAACACAATTGTCAATGTAAAAAGACCTCTCCCAAGGAGGAAGAGTCCTGTGATACCTGCTTGTCCTCTAGTGCCTTCTCTGTGCATCCCGTGCTCTGCACAGGATAGTAACAGGCTCTCCAGCAGCAGGCAGAGGGTGAGGTGGGACTTATAACTGGGGAGTCACAGGCCTACATAAAGGCTGAACATTTCCTGTAAAATTGTTGTTTGTGGAGAAGTGTTTGTTTGGTGTATTTTTTGTTTAAGTCCTTTTCTTTTGACAAGTTAAAGAGCTGCTTCGATCATCTGTGTTCAGGGCTAATGGCAAGTCATTTTTCGCCATAACACTTCCCAAGGTATTTTTATGAGCAGCTCTAATTTTCATACTGGATAAGGAATTTGGCTGAGCTTGCTGTGTGAATTACATATATACATTTTCTAGAAGGACATGAGGAAAAATTTGTATCTTGTTGGATGTTTGGAGCTGTAGAGTATATCACTGACTCCAGGAAGGGAAAATGGGACGTAGCTGGAGGTGGGGTAACTCTCACAGATGTGTTTAATACTTCCAATAACTTTCAGCAGATCTGGGTCTGACATTCTGAGTTTAACAAGTATTTTTTAAGTTTTCCCAATCTGCTTCTGCTAATTTAAAATAAAAAAGAAATTGTAAGGATTTTAATTTATTTTCATTTTTTAAAACAGATAGGATAGAGTGCTAGAAAAGGGCTGTAACCTTCTGTCATGGTTTAATCCCAGTCAGCAGCTCAGCCCCAAGCAGCCACTTGCTCACCCTCCTCCAGTGGGATGGAGGAGAGAATTGGAAGGGTCAAAGTGAGAAATCTGGTGGGTTGAGATAAAGACAGTTTGACAGGAAAAGCAAAAGCCATGCACACAAGCAAAGCCAAACAGGGAATTCATCCTCCACTTCCCATGGGCAGGCAGGTGCTCAGCCATCCCAGGGAAGCTGGACTCCATGATACACAACTGTGACTTGGGAAGGCAAACACAATCACTCCAAATGTCTCCCTCCATCTCCCTCCAGCTCTATATGCTAAACATGACACCATATAGTCTAGTATGTGCCTGTGACCAGCTGGGAAAAGCTGTCCCAGCCATGTTCCCTCCCATGTCCTTGTGTCCCCCAGTCCCTTGCTGGTAGAGTGGGAGAGGAGCAGGAAAGGCCTTGGCTCTGTGTGTGCCCTGCTCAGCACTAACTAAAACATCTCTGTGTTATGAGGACTGTTCCAGCACAAATCTAAAACACAGCCACTACCAGCTAGTGGGAAGAAATTTAACTCTACTCCAGCCCAAACCTGCAAACCCCTTCTCATTTCCTCCTAGGAGAGGAGTCATGCTGCTCCACACACACTATTCCTTCTTTGAAGTATACACTGTCCCGGTGAGAGTGCTTACCCTTTTCTGTTGCTTACCCTTTTCTGTAATAGCAAGAAGTTTGGCTTGGACAAAGTCATACAAACTGGATTATTTGAGACTAGGAACCTCAAATGCAGTGGTTGTCAAGTTCAGTCATAAGCTCACAGACTATCCCGGTAGGAACAAAGAAGGAAGCAGGAACACAGTAAGATAGGCACTGTGGCAAGCATCCTGCTAAAATAATGGGTTATCTCTTGGCAGGCTTGGAAAGGCTGCAAAAGCTGCTGGGGAATTCAGTGTTAAGAATCCTTCAGTTTAAAACCAAACTAAAGTAGGTGTGAGGCCTATAGAAAGCTGGGTGCAACAGTGGAAGTTATGGGGTGGCAAAACTGTACAAATGTTGTTTCAAGACTGTTGGAGGAAACTACCATGAGTGTTAAGGGCTGATAAAAGCCATAGGCAGGTGACAATAAAGTTGTATATTATAAGGCAAGCAAGACTCAGTAGGACTAGCATTAATTACAGCGCCCAGAGCAAAGTGTTCTCAATGCAGAAGGCAGCTACCAGCTGATGAGGCCTGCATGGAACACTGGCCATGGCACAGGCCAAAAAAACTGTGCAGTGGCGAGGTCAGTGCTCAGGGGTGCAGCTGTCTTCAGACCCTGACTGCCAGCACTGCCTAGAGGATCATCTCACACTGGAGCTCCACAAACATTCCAGGCTGGCCTGCACCAGTGCTGTAGCTTGGAAAGGTGTTCGCACTCTCCGTGATGCTGCTGCAGTCCCTACATTCCTGTTACCTCTTGGGACTGCGCAAGCAGCTGTGAAGGGGAACAGCCAATCGCTTCATGTTAAAGTCAGCCCCCTGGAAACAGACAGCTGTAATTAATCCAGAGAATTTCACTGAAGTTTCACTGCAGAAGATCTCCAGGAATGTTTGAGCATATACAAATGCTGATGGGAAAGCAGAACTCATTCATGTGGGGTAATTTTGAGATTACATTAAAAAAAGGAACATAATTGCTCAAAGCTCGAACATTTTACAGAGAGCAAAAAAGTTAACAAAGAAGCATAACAAAAGGAGTGTAAAGCTGAACCAAAGAATAACTTTGGAGATGGTTAGACCAGTCCAAGTAATAGGTAATTGGCCTGGGATCTTTTCTGTGTTCATACCGAGGAAGCCTTAACAATTGCAACATTTTTCTGGAAAAACAAATCTGAGGTGTGATGAGTGAAGGCAGAGAAAGCTCTTTAAAAGAAGAGGTGCAAGCTGAACCTAGCATCCAAGTCCCATAAATGCCTCTAGAAAAAGAAGCAGTAAACCCCCCTGTAAATCATATATTGGGGAAAAAATTGGGAGAAACAAGCAAATATGCTAGTCAACATTATCACAGAAACTGAAAAGGCTTCTAAAAACCACAATGTAAATCACTAAATTAAGAAAAGCAAAATTCTGACTGGCAAGTTTATATCAACTGGATGACCCGTTACAAATAAACAGACGAAAAATTTAGAAACAGAAAAAAGCAAGCCTGTGGACAAATCATGCTTAAGAGATGGAACACTAGCAAGCAGCATGGAAAACCAGCGATGCTGTCAGTCAGCAGTCATAGCCAGAACCTGAATCATTCCACATCACAAACAGAGCTGTGAAAAAGCTTTATACAATGTAAAACCAGTGCAGTTTCAGGCAAAGAGGAAAAGCTCTAAAAGAAACCAGTCACAAAAATCTGGATTAGGTGAGGTTCTTAGTAAAATCACCAAACAAGGTTAAAACCTCTATGAGACAGGGAAGCTTTCTCATCAATGTGAAAGCAGGACTTCATTCAAAATGCCAAGGATGACCTAAGCATATGCACAAACTATCAAGGCTTTGGCGTCCCTTCAGTTTTCTCCAAAGACAGAATCAACTTAAACTGAATTAATGAACTAAGGCAAAAGTAAAGAAAGATCAAGATATAGTTCTTTCCAGAAAACCAAGGGCCCACCAGATTTTTAGCCTAAGAATAGTCATCAAAGAGATCATTCAGTAGCAAAGGCCAACAAATTTCATGTATTTAAAAAAAGCTTTTGACAGGCTTTAGTATCAAAGCCATCTTGAAGTATTATGAAATCCAAGAAAAATAATAGGCATGAGAACTCTTCTAGCAAGGGATAGTTTTATATTTTAAGTAAACATAGCTTCAATGAACAGTTTAACAGAGCTGAGTGTCAAATGAAAAAATCTTGTTTCACCGTTATGTCACTGCCTGCTTCATTATGAGAAGGGATAATGAGAATTATATGAGAAAGTATTTATCATTTGTCTTATATAGCACCAGATATCTTAATAACAGCAAGCTTGATTTGGATTTTGCAAATGATACTGTGACCACCCTACCAACACAATTATAAAACACCTTCTCCAATATGAACCAAAAAGCTTTAATAATTAGCAATTACCAAAGTCTAGGGAGAACTCACCAATTTGTAGTTCAAATTGTCTACATGATATCAGCCAGAGTGATAAAGGTGATACCAGAAGAGGTTTAATTAGGCAACACAACAAGAGCTTGCCCCAGTTTAAACACTTACAGTTTATCACTGTTTGGGCTTGCAGGCATATTAAAGGCTGTATCCAGTCAGAGCTCTATCTGCTGATAAATCCTGTTAATCCCTGGGCAGTGCTTAGGGTATGTACATTGTATCCTGAATTATGAACTTGTATTTCATGTTCACCACAGTGAAATAATATATGTACAGGCTTGAGGAACACATTCCATCTCAAGAGTCATCCATTGATTAAGTAATCTGAGCTAAATGAAATGGAGAAAGGGCTAGAGGAGGACCTGGGAGGCAAAGTAGTTTTGCATCTGATTACCTTAGGAATGTCCTTTAATTTGGTGAGCAAATAATTACTTATTTGCTTAATAATGCCTTCTATACACACTGCCATAGGTAAGTCTACAATATACATTAAAAGCAAGATGTTAGCTTTTCCCTTGATATTTCCATGAACTTACAAACATGACTGTTGAGACTATGTGAAGGAGAGGTTAAACCCCCAGGAGGAGCTAAACATGCTTGGACTCCTCCATGCAAACAGCGTGGGTGACAGGGGGTTGGATTAAGTACAGCATTGGGCCTCACATTTAAGTGTCAGTCTCATGGTACTCCCCACTTACTCTGATTTTAACACGTACTGAATGTGGACTAGTATTTTTCTAGGTCAACATTACTATGTGATGAGTGTAGACTTCAGTTTTGCAGTGGTAGAAATTATCTTCTAATCTAAAAAATCTTCTAATCCTGCTTGCTATCCAAGATGAAGTCAGCCAGTTCATGAAGAGGGAATCAGTTCTGTGGGATCCATGGAACTGATTAATCACTGTCAGTCAGTGAGCTGGAAATGCAAAATATACATTTAAAAACTTTCTGTTCAACACTAACACAGACTCAGAAAACAGTTGAACTGTCAGGGACCTCTGGAAATCATTTTATCCAATCCTTCTGTTCAAGACAGGTTACCTGGAGCTGGTTACCCAGGACTGTACCCATTTGGTTTTTTTAATGTCTCCGAGGATGGAGATTCCACAACTCTTCTGGGCAACCTGTGCCAGTGCTCAGTCACCCACACAGCAAAAAAACATTTCCTGATGTTCAGAGGGACCCTCCACTGTGTTTCAGTGTGTACCCATGGCCTCTGCTGGGCACTGGGCACTGCCGAGAAGACCCTGGTTCCATCCTCTTTTCACTTGCCCTTCGGGTATTTGAACACATCAGTGAGATCCCCCAAGCCATCTCTTCTCTAGGATGAACGGTTCCAGCTCTCAGCCTTTCCACACGTGAGGAACTCTGGTCTCTTCATCAGCCTGGCCCTTCATTGAACTCTGTCCATTATGTTCATGTCTCTCTTGTACTGAGGAGCCTGGAACCAGACACAGTGCTCCAGGTGTGGACTCACCAGCGCTGAGAAAGGGGCAGGACTAAGGATCACTGCCCTCTACCTGCTGGCTATATTCGGTCTAATGCAGTCCGGGATGCCACTGGCCTTCTTTGCAGGAAGTGCACACTGCAGGCTTATGTTCAGCCTGATGTTCAGAGGGACACACAGGGGGTCCTGGTCTGAAAGGACCTCCCCCCCCTCAGCTGCTTTGAGCATATACTAGTGCCTGGATTGTCCCTCCCCAGGGGTAGAACTTTCCATTTTTTGTTGAACTTCCTGAGGTTCCTGTCAGCCCATTTCTCCAGCCTGTCAAGGTCCCTCTGGAAGGCAGCATGAGACTGGTGCATCAGCCACTCCTGCCGGCTTGGTGTCATCTGCAAATTTACCAAGAGACCACTCTTCCCCCATCCCGAGCATTAATGGGGATGTTAAACAGAGAGACACTAGATTTACTGTTGTACTGAATGTATTCTTTTATTTGTCAAATTTCTAACTATAGTCTACTTTTATAAAATCAAAACAAAGTAAATATTTGAAAATGCCATCTTTATAATGGATTGCTTTTGATAAGCATTAGAAGACTAAGAACTAATTCCCTGAATTGTGGGGTAGCTGTATTTTCCATTAATATAAGTGAGACCTCATGACTGCTTAAAACTGCGCTTCTTATGGATACTAAACAGCTCTTTCTCTTTAAAATTCAGGTGTCCTTTATGCCATTTCATGCTCTCTGTTCAGCTGACAATTGAACAGACCTATTATAGATTCATATTTTTAGGATGTGACTCACAATTATTTAAAAAAATCGTTATTCAGGTAATGTAACAATGTATTCTAGAGATTCTGCAATTAGAGAAAACTGCTGCCACTGAAGTGTCATTTGAATAGCTCTGTACTGGTGTCTTTCACTTTAGTTCATTAATCCTTAGGCTGTGTACTTCAGGAGTCTCAGATAGGGATTTTGACTTGCAAGCAACTTTCTAAAATACATCATCAATGTCATTCTTACTTTGTGATAAAGGAGAAAAAGCTGTGAAGAACAGGGGAAAATAACCTATTTTTTTCTTGTGTTCATGGCAAACAAATACTGCAGCTAATAATATTGCTGACTCAGGGTCAGCTGCAAGCTGCATTAAATAAGATGAGATTTTGTGAAGTGGTTGGTTGTTTTTCTCCTAATTAATTGGGATGATTTCTGGCCTCTGGCACTTGACAATAACTGATTCACACGTGCATTTCAGTTTTGGAGAAGGTAAATCCCCATTCCTCTAACACCAACCTGCTTTATCTGCAACACTGCTTTGGCTTTGAGTATGTACCTCCATAGAAATTGATAGCATCCCTAATTAATTGTGGAATTAATTTTAAATGGTAAAACCCCCCTCAAAATTAAAACAATGTGTTTTATTCACACTTTCATTTAAAATGGAAATAAAAGCAAGAACAATGGACTTGGAATATGCATAGCCATAGGCTTTGGTCATGCCTAAGGCTGCCTTCCCATGTCTATTTATATCCTAGGTTTCCAATTTTTCTTGAATGTCAATGAAGCTTCTAAGTCAACCACAAAAACCCCCTATTTTTAGAGGACCTCTCCTGAGGTCCTGCCTTAGGCATCTCAGAGATCTCTTAAGCTTACCTGAGAATGACTGCCTTGAAGGGTAGAGGGATAACCCATTCAGGAAACCCATTCCTCTTCTCATATTTATCTTTTCGTTTAATAAGTCTTTCGAGTAACAGACTTACTCTGTTATACAAATCACATGATAAATGGAGGGGAGTTTTTATTGTGTACCTTGTTTACTGTCATTTTGGGCAGCACAGCATTTCATTTGCATAGTAAAATGGGATGCCGATTTTAAGAAGCATCCTGTCTCAAGATATCTGCATCCAGGTTTTCAACAATCCATAAATGGGAAGTGGTCTGAAGAGAGATTTTGCCTTTAGCATAAAAGGAGAAGTTCCGGTTCTTCATAGGTCAAAATGCCTCTAGACAAAACAACATTCAACAAGTGACATTTCAGTAATATGGAATTCTAATTTGGGCACTCTGTTGTAAATGGAACTTTTGACTATTCTTTGTTTTTTTCACTTCTTTCTATATATATTTTTTTTCAAACTTGAACAAATTTTTCTGCTTCAAAGTTTGTTTCTTTGTAAACTTTTTTTTGCCAGCAACCCCCAAAACAAACTACCTCAGATGTGGGGAGTGGGGTGATTGGTGGAGGGTAAGAGTCCACTTTTAGTTTAGATTTCAGTGCCTGTAGCAAAAGTAAAAGATCCAAATTTCAGGCCCAAAATTAGGGTCAAATAATGAGTTTATTCTCCATAAACATACTTTTTTTTGTAGTAAAAGGAAACATTTAGCTACATTATACAGGTAGAATGGTTTTAAATTGACTGAGAATATGTTTAGATTAGATGTTAGCAAGAAGTTCTTCCCTGTGTGGATAACACAGGTTGCCCAGAGAAACTGTGGCTGCCCAAACCCTGGAAGTGTTCAAGGCAAGGTTGGACAGGGCCTGGAGCAACCTGGTCTAGTAGAAGGTGTCCCTGCCCACGGCAGGGGGGTGGAACTGGTTCATCTTTAAGATCTCTTCAAACAAACCATTCTGTGATTTGTGATTTTAATAAAGCAGCTGTTCCCTGCTGGTATCATTCCTAGAAAGGGGTCAGTAAGATTGCCTTACTTGGAATCTGAGGGGATCTATTGTTTTATTGCAGGGTTAGCAACATCCCAGCTTGTCTGCAGCACAGAAGAATGTTCCTGCCTGTTAACCTTTGTCAGTCACTGAAGACTTCCCAGAGCTGTAATTTGTTGAGCTCTGGCCAACTCTGAGCTGAGATCATTTAGAGTTTTACTTCCAGCACTTCAGCCTGTGTTTTCACTCGCAGAATCCTCATGGCTTTCTTTCTAAACTGTAATCTTACAGGAACATATTGCATATCTGGATTTTGCACCCTGACAGCAGCTGTATTTTACCAGTAAACCCCATAATGGGAACACTGTTCATCTTCCTTTAAGAAATATTTGAGATTTTGTTAATGCTAAAAAAGATTTTTGGAAAGGTTTTGTTGAAAGATATTTTTCACATGTGAAGTATTCTAATTTGCAATTATTATTTGAGTACCTTTTAATTGCTCTGTTTATTTCTCTGCTGTGTGAAATTCCTTCATTTAGGGAATGTTTGGAAAGCTTCTGAACTCTGTTGGTGAGGAATATGTAATGAGAAACCAAAGGGAAAAGAGGCCTTGTGCAAGAGTGATTCACAGCTTGTCTCTTCCCTCTCCAAACAAAATTGTAACACCAGCATCTACTGATCACAGTATAAAATAATTTCTTTTGAAATCACTCTTCCATGTCAGATTTCTCTTCTGATGTAATACATAAGCAGTGTTACCCCTAATGAGAAGTGCTGTACCTGGCAGCAAGATCTGAGCCTGAGCTTAAAGGCAGGAGAAAATTACTTTTGATATAGAGCAACCTTTCCAAGCATAGTGCTGGCTGCAGTAAATTGAGATTCCTAACCTGCATTGATTAGAATCAGTCTGAAAGATTCATGCTTAAAAAAAACCAAAAACAGAGGGAAAAAAAGAAAGACTGTCCCTGCCCCCTGCCATGACAGGGGGGTTGAAACTAGATGATCTTTAAGGTCCCTTCCAACTCAAACAAATCTGTAATACCATTCTATAAGGTACTGTAAGGATAATGAAACCTTTCTTTCCTGTTAGGACCCCTGTTGTGTTCAGGACAACTTGTCATCTGTTATAGCTTATTTTAAAGCTAGTTAAGGAGTTTCTTAAGAAGAAATGCAATAGAAGGGATTGAAATGTAAATACAGGGCTGGATTGCAGTTTTGATGTGTGTGCTGTCAGTGGTAGGCAGGAACAGAGCAGTGGTAAGATAGAAAGAGCTGAATATTTAGCTATGAAATGCTGTTAGTACAGCACAGTTGACCATTTCTGCATTCCAGTCCACCTCCTCTTAGGCTTTGGCTTCATAAGAAACCTTTGTAGAATACACAAAGATCTATGCATCAAATGCACCATTCTGCACAAATTTTTTTCTCAACATAGTATGTGTCCCTTCTACAGTTTAAAAAAAATTTCTTCAGGATTAGACTAGGTTTACTAAATTACCCTGCAAAAAACCACTGTTGTGTCATGAAAATGCAAGCAGGTGAAACAAATTATCACCAATCTGCCTTGTTGCATACACATGGGCAAAAGAAAAGAACCTCAGGGCAAATGCTGAGTTTAATTCTGAAATCCTCAAATTAAATTTAGCAACAAGAAGTTTCTGGAGCCTAAAGAACTTTTAGTGTTTGGCCCCAAATGAATAGCTTGGCCTGAAGCATTTCTCACAGACTTAAATATGTGCTTTTGAAAATCAAATCCTAGTGGGCATGCCAAAATGTAACTTCAGGGTTCAAACTCTACTTTGCTATTGGCAAATATGCTGATAAATGCCTGTAATATTGCATTTCTCCCTTCTGTGGAGCTACCAGTTCTCTCACAGTCTAATCAGGGAATGCATGGGGTGGTCTATCTCCATCTCTTTTCCTAGATCTGAGCACATACACACTGTCTGCCCCCATGTATCGCCACACGAGTGATTCCCGAGCTCAGAGGGAATGCAGTGTCCCTGCTGCACCACACACGCCCTGCATGGATCTCAATTCCCAGCTGCTCTCAGTGCCAGGACACAAGTCTGGACAGGTTGGAAGTGGAGGGGTTAATGCTAACGCCTTTGTCAATCCTTTAATAGTCACTTTAGGCTTCATAAATTCAAATTCCCCTTTGTGCTGGGCCAAGGGGAAAAGATAGGGTGATGCATCTTTAAGTAGTGAGGATGAGATCACCTCCTTTTTATAGAAATTGAAATCATCCAAAAGCTGCACAGCAGCAGGCTGAGCACGTTCCTCAAGCTGCATAAAAAACAGCACTATCTGGGAATTTCTTTCCAAATAGAAAGGGAGCACATATCCAGCCCCCTCTTATCTTGAAATATGACTCTTAGACACTGCTTTTATTTCTTGGCAAGAATTGAGGGGTTTGACTGGTTTTTTGTTATTACTTCTCCAGTCATTTAACTCCATCTTAACAGTTGTGAAAGTGAAAACGAGATCCTTCATTTTCCACTGGATGTGATGAGAAATCATTATAACACTCTGAATCTCATCTAGAGAGGAATAATCTGATGCTGTGATAGAGCAATTAATAGTTATAAAGATAAAGCAATAAATCCCACATAAAAAATTATCCTGTCCTAATACTGTGCATTATCATACAGGCTCTTCAGAGAAAGAGTGAATATTGTTCATAAAATAGACTTTGCCCACCATGCAAGCACACACAAGAACTCCTGTACACACACAGACAGCCATGCAGTCTGAATCATTAGTAGGTTGAACACAGCCAGGTAAAGGCCAGAACCAGGATTCCTGCAGGAGTGATTACAACATCACAGGGCATGTTTGCAGCCATGGTATGTCCCCTATAAAACCCCCAAGAACATACTCTAAAGTTTAAGTCCAGCAGGTACATCCACAAATCAGAGCAGTGCCTACATTTAACCACATATTGTGCAAGATGAGTGACATCACTTTGTTCTGACTGTTCTGTATCTTGCATTGCTTACATAAGTCACACTACCATCAGCTTTTCTTGTGTTTCCTGGTTTTAGGAGAGCTCCTCATGCTAGTTCAAAGGACGGGATTCAAAGAGGATTTTAACACCTGGTGTAAGCAGGACAGGAGGGGGTTGAAGGTCTGAAAGTTTTCACTCGTGAATTAAAGGGGTGAGGAGATGAATCACTGCAGTTAAGTGCCTTAGCTCTGGACCCCATCTCTCTCAGTCACAGGTTCCCTGAGCCACAAAGAGCCATGGAGGGTGACAACTATAAGGAAGCATTTCTCTTGGTCATTAATGAGCCAGGACTATAACAACAAGAAAGCACAGCACAACAACATGTACTGGGCTGCTGAGACCTCACACAGACCAGAAGGAATCTGTGCAGCTCCCTAGTTACATCTGTTTCAGGCCCAAACTGCTCCCTGCTTAGAGGCCCCATTCCTGTGTCCATTCACCTGTGCCCTGTGAATGAGTAGACAGTGGGACAAGCTGCCCTGGGAGACCTGGCTGTCCTGGGCCCTCTGCAGCATGGCTGGCTGCATGCCAGCATGGAGCAAAGGGCTTCCTGCACAGAATGCAGCAGCCTGTGGGAAAGCAGAATTATACCACTTCACTAATTGGAAAGTGCGTTAAAAGTCAAGTCCTGCATTATCTTTTGGGGGAAATGTAAAGCAAAGGAGTGGGTGAGAAAAATGAGCTCACCTGTTTTTTGAAATGTCTGTGTGTGTGTACAAATGTGGACTCCACAGCTGATGTTATTTTGATTTATTAATGTATTTGTTGTGTTTTACTGTGGTACAGACAGACCTCTGCAGCACAGTGTTACAGTGCGATGGGTCCTGCTGGGAATGACATAGATCAGAGAACCACAAAACGAAAAATGTGATTACAATAGAATGCAAATTTCATTTCAGAAATAATGTGTTGTTCTATAGCTGTCCTTTCAGGTTTCATTTCCATAAGCCTCTTAGAAATTAAGCTGTGAAATTGCACTCACCTTCATTAACAGCCAAAACCCAAGTACACTGCATGCCATGAAAAGCAGATAGTGTATGACTATCTAATATATCCATACAAGGTATTTATAGTAAAGATTTATGATATTTGCTAACACATGGCCAAATCCTTAGCACTTTAGGCTTGCACAGCTCCATTGGTACATAGCCAATATATCCCAGGTCGGAACACAGCCTTCAAAACCTTTACTCATTTGATTGTTGAAAGGCTGAGGACAGAAAGTCTCACAAAAAATTTTACACTCATCTGAAATATCTGCCTGATAAAGCAAGAACTATATTTTTTGTGATTTGTCCAGGCACAAAAAGCCCAGACTTGTTTCAGCTGAGTTTTTCTCCTGGAAGATATTTAGTAGATGCATACCTAGTTTCTAAACCAGAGATATTCTTTCAAGTTAGTTCTCTACATAACCCTAAATTAACTGAATAATAAAAAGGGATCTGAATGTTTAGAAGGTTTTTATATCTTTTCACTGACTTTTCCTGAAAACCAGTCATTCTATGAGTGCATTACAACTTAAATGAAATAATTTCAAAGACATGGTGGCATTACATTTTTTGCTGTCCAGCTAAGATACTGACTTAAAACAAATGTAAATAAAAAGAAGGTCTCACCACTGAAAAAGTGTAATACCTCTAAAATTAAAAGCTCTGGCTTTTTCGTTAAGGTTCATTTTGTTGCACAGACAGAAATTAAAAAGAACAACACAAAATCAAAGACCAGCATGACTGCTTTTCTGCCTTAATTGTGGTAGGCCAGTGGTAGCTGAACTGCTGCAGAGCCATGTGCTGTAATTCCAGCCATGCTTGGAGTACGCTGTGCCTGTCAGTAGGCACTCTGCTGCTCTGGCTGCTTATCGTAACAGGGATATCAGAGCAGGAAGAAGCACTTCCTGTGCTGCCCACAGGCTGGGCTTAGAATATCCTGCAAAGATGTGAGGCAAATGCTGAGCTGTCCCTGGAAGGCAGCCACATCTGGAAGCTGGATAGTGAGGAGAGTGGAAGAGCTGGCATTCCCATTTCAGCATCAATGCCAAGACAGCACATTAACTTCAGCTTGCTCTGATTTTTACAGAATAGGAGAAGATTAAAACTCTCCTTTTAGAATGTACTTGCCCACATAATAACTTTGGCCAAGTTCTGATCTCAGTTCTTGGTGATGTTGTAAATTCTGTGTTTATAAGCAGCTAATATGACAAAATGTGCAGAGCCATTGTTCTCTTCAGCAAAATAAATGCTGTCCAAGTCTGGGCAGTTTTCAGTTGCACAGGTTGAGCTACATTTCCCAGTGAAATGCAAGCAGAGCAGCTTCCAGCTGAATGTAAGTTCGGCTGAACTTGTCTGGGTAGGGTTTCCTGTAATGCCATCAAATCTGAACCAGTTTACTTCAAGGTACTTTTGGTATTTCTACCTGTTACACACTGTAGACATAGGGAATTCGTGGAGCTAGAATTATTAAGCCAGATTCAGCGCTGTTCTTATGCAGTTACTTGACCAGTGCAGAACAAATATTGCAGCCATTTTTATTTGTTGCTATATTTTGTCAGCCTTTCTTAACAAAAAACATGCAGAGATGAAAAATTGTGCTGTAATTTATTTCAGTTGTTTGGAAACCACGAACTATTATATGTTTATCTCTCAACATACGGGAAATCACTGTCTCCCAAATAGCCAAAATTCAGAGTTGTAGGTTTATTTCTGTTTGACTCAAATATTGATGTCATAAGGAATGTATATTTCTTTTAAGGATTTTTTTTTATTCATAAAAATGCATCTAAAGATCTGAAAGGAACAATAGTTGACTCTTTCTTTGATCAAGAAGAACATCAAATGTGCCTCTCCACGTATTCTCATGCTCTTATCAATACTTCCCCAAGCTTCCTGCTGACTTACATAGGCTGTTTTATATAGACTCTGCTATAAAGTATCCTAACATTTTCTACAATCCACCCAACCTGTCTTCAGCAGAGCTTTCACTACACTCAACTGTCTACCATGAGGAAGGAAATATTTTTCTTTTGTTTGGCCTCTTATTATATCCGTTCAATTTGATTAGATTTGCTATAATCTTCATGTTAAGATTCACCTAATGGCAACTATTAGCAATCCTCTGATTTATTTCATAATTCTAATGAAATACTTGAGTGCATTATAGTATAGAGACCAAGAAAAAACATATCTACTATACCATCCCACTGAAGAACTGAAAATAAATCACCTGGTATTTTTGCACACAAGTTATTTACTTTTGTGCAGGAAGGGACTTATGTCTATGAATCAATGGAATTCTCAGTCAGCCAAAAATTTAACCAGACTTTCAATAATGCTGAAGACCATTAAGCAATGACCAACATTTTTCAGAGTTCAGCAACCACAGCTAACATGATACTTAGCATAATTTTTTCAAAAGAAATAATTTGAAAAAAATATTTTTGAACCCTGACCTATCTGCAGGCATTTAATTTTTTAAAACATCCTGGCCAAACAATGCCACGGATGTCTGTAGTGGTGTGAACTTCATGTACAAACCACAGTCAGTCAGAGACTTGATTTTTATCTAAGTTTAGGAAGTTGATTGTCCTACCTAATTCTTACTTCTCCTTCTTCACTTCATATTTCTGCAGGAACATACTGAACAGGCACAGAAATCCCATAAGTCTTTGTAGACAAAGAAATTAAGGGGAGAATAAGCCCTAAACTGTCATAGCCCAGATACAGAATTTTGGGTGTTTCTCCTGGGTGTTGAACCATCTTGGTTTGCTTTTTTGGATCAAGTTTGCTTTTCTCCTTCAATAGCTTTGGGCAGCCTTTTATGATCCTCCTAAGAATCAAAAAATAAAACAAGGAACCAGAGTCAAAACTTCAGATCTTCAGAGTTTAAGACAAGTATTTAATGATAAGTTTATTTTTCTTGATACGAGCCAAACATTTGAATTTGGAAGCACAGGAGGATTTTTGCTCACCTTCAGGAGTCATGTTGTGGTATTGCATATAACCTCTAGCCCTTTTCATGGGGAAACCAAGAAACCAGTGTCCTTAAACAACTCTAAAGTGTGTTTGCACGTAAGGGTTGTGCCTAAGAGGCTCTATCACCGTCACTAACAAAGGACTTTGGGTGGGAACTGTGAAGGACACAAAAGGGGCTGTTTTACTTTTCTTTGGTCAGAACCAGGTGAACTCTAGTAGCTGCCATTTTTTCCTGTATGAGGTAAAAATAAGTGACTGCTCTTCGAAGGGATTTCTGCCACTTTTTTCCTAATTACTGTCATCTTGTTGACAGGTTCAAATCAATTGAATTCCCTGATTTCATATTTGCAAAGTCAACAAGATCTATCCCTTGAACTTTCAGGATCTTCAGCATGTTCAATCCTGCGTTTAAAACACTGAAGCATGTAATTGAAGACACTGCAAAATCTGTTAAGGGTCCATCATTCTTCTTTGGCCAAGTTGATTTGATGACCATTTCTATCTACAGAAGTTCACGTGCTCAGAAGCTGTTATTTAATTTTGCCTTTAAAAGTAGTTCTATGACTGGTTTGATTTCTTAAATATAGTAGATACTATAGATTAAAGATGGCACAAAAATTTAATTCCATTATCACACTGCTTCTTGAACATAACCACACTGGAGTTATCAGTACTTTCTCTTCTCTCAAATATTAAGTGCTAAGGAGTGGGCCAACATGGGAAACCTGTTGAGTCATGTATCATGAATTGCTCCTGAATACCTGTGGCACTTCAATGCCATTACCATCACATGTGCTGTGCTCATTTCTTCCATTTCTGAAGTCTTCCTCATTACAGCCATGGATACTAATAAATGATTCATAGCTCACAGCACATCTATCTACTGCTTTGGAAACATCATTAATGTGATCCATTCTTGGCTCTAGAAATGGAGTGAAACATTTGGATGGAGTTGCCAAATATTGTTCGTGTCACTTGTCCTTTTGACTGGATCGTAAAGACCTAATGTAAGGGAAAGCTATTTTTTTTAACCTTTAAACTGTGCAGTTCCATTTCACATTCTCATCGGCAATGGAAGAAGCCAAGTTCTACTCTACTACTGGACTGAGGAGCCAAATTATTTTCTGTCACTGGATTTGTCCTTTCAAATTAAGATACAGATATATTAGAAGTATGGAAAAGCTGCAGGGCTCAGTACTAGGGCCAGATTAATTAATATTTTATTGATGATCTGGATGTCCAGATCAAGTGCACCCTTAATAAATTTGTGGATGACACAAAGTTAGCTGGGAGTGTAGATCTGCTGGAGAGCAAGAAGGCTCTGCAGAGGGACCTGGACAGGCTGGATCCATGGACTGAGGCAAATGGACTGAGGGTCAACAGGGCCAAGTCAACAGGGTCAACAGCAACCCCAGGCAATGCCACAGTTCAGGACCAGTCTCCGGTGTACTTGGTTTGCTTGTAAAGATACGGTAAAAACATTTCAAAGTTCAGCAGCCTGAGCTGTAAACAGGGTTCCTTTTCCTTATGGGTTGCAGGATTCCTCTAGGTTTGACAGAAAGGTTGGAGAATGGGAAAAAAGGGAAAAAAGAAACAAAATAAGGAATGAGGCTTGCAACCAGCTATACGGAAAGCAGATTTTTATGATGGTGAAATGTCAGGTGACATTAAAGTTAATGTTAAAGTTCCAAGTTAAAGAAAAGACCTAACAGTTTGTGACGCTTTTGTTATAACAATTTCTTCATCTGACTGCTGTCATATGTGATTTTTAAAAGACTTCTGACATCTAATTTCTAAAGCTTTGTTCATAAGCAATAACTACAGTGTTTAATCTCTTCAGGACAAGGACTCTCTTCTTTTGTCCATGCATAGTAATTAGACCTAGCATAATTTAGAACCTCTAGATAGTGCATGTGTGGGATACTGTAGTATTCAAAGCTAAATGCATGGCATTTTTCCTTTAGTTTAATTGGAAAAGATTACCCTTATTTTTTTCATACTGCCAAACAAAAGAATATGGTCTTCCCAAGTATAATTTTCCCTTTCTACCTCCTGCAAAGCCTTACAGGTGTATTTCCCCTGAACATGCATTACAAGCAAGCCTTTGGAACAAAGCATGACATCAAACTGGCTCATCAAGAGAAACTCTGTCAGCTGTCCATGACACTGCTGAATGAAAGCATTTGTCAGAGCTAACACACAGCCAAGGGAAGCGCTCGCTAATTACCTCCCAAGCCTTCCTATTTACTTGATTGTGCCTGGCTCAGAGATACAGTGTGTGAAACCCCTGCTCTGCAGGGACTTGGTGCTTTCATGTAGAGATGCTAGATCTTCCTTACAGGAAGTTGCTTTTGTCCCTTAATGTTTCCATAAAGAACTGGTAAGATACAGGAAATAATTCTGTGACTTTGGCATCTGATGTTCATGAAGCTTCAACAGTCCCGGTAAGCAGGTAGGAGTAGGTGTATGTATTGGTGCGCACTTCAGCTCAGAGCAGGCATGGCAGCACCCCTTGGCTTCCTTACATGGAACACTGACTAGAGAAAGGATTTTCCTACGACCACGCTTTGGGTGGATTGACAGAGACAGCTGTGAAGAAGGAAGAGATGTTTGCAATACAGGATTTCTTTTGGCCTTAGCGACCAAATTCATGTTTCAAGAGTGAAAAGTTTCTGCCTAAATTCATGGAATCAATTAATCCTCACTGTTCTATAAGCCATTTGAACTGTGAAATTCAAATTGATGTTCTTCAGCTTATTTATTGTAAGTATGCTAAGAACAGCCTTTCTTCAGTGGAAAGACACATCCCACCTCCTGAAGCTCCTTAGTTGCCTCTTTTTCATTGAACTGCATGAAGAAAGGAAATCTCATAGCCTTCTGCCTGAGATAAGCACATAATAAGCTCCCTAAATCTAACAGATGTCTCTACATTTTAAGCTGATCTGGGGAGCACTTTTTATAGTCTATATTCTAAAATATTTGGATAAGGAAGAACAGCACTACATGAAAGAGTACTGTGCCTGAGTATACCCAGAAACTGACTGGCTTAAGACTTCATCTCTTCCTGCTCTGCCTGCACCAGTGTGATCAACATCCCCCAGGACAGTGTGGGAATGTGGAACCAGCCAGGGAACCACCTGCCGCTAACAGGAAGAGCATTGAACACCTCAAGCCTCCAAATGTCTTACTTTTTCCTCCTGGTGGGACCCAAATGCCTTACAGCACAGAGTAAGCTTGTCTACAAGCAGTACAGAAACTTCTAACACACACAAGCCCTCTAAAGTACCATTTGGGGAATTCTTCAGGCATTGTTAAAGGATGCCACAAGCCCAGTTAAGATTTACACATATATAAATTGTCTTTAACAGGAGACAGTATCAAAATACAGAAACACAACACTCTTCCAAGCCTTCTGGAAATATCTGGGTCATACCGGGATTTAAGTCTGATTTATCTATTTCTTATGTTTCATCTTGTCAGGATGAACTTGCTCAATTTTAGTAAATATATGTTCATTGTCAGAGACACAGTTGATTTAGATACAAGACATATTTTCCAGGCATTTCTGTGCATCAAACACTGTATAATACACAAAAAGTTGCAATGTGTGACTGTCAAGATATATGGTCTGAAACTTAGGAGTTAATTGTTTGTAATTCGACTAGATAAGAAAAAGTTTTATTTGAAGTGATCATAAATTGTTGTGAACTCATTAGATGGGTACCTGCTTAATATATACTGGTATAATTTCTATCTTTTTTTGCAATAGCAGATCACATGATTTATAAAAGCATTTGTTGAAGGTGTAATAATCACTTTGGGCACTAATAAATGCTTTACAAACCACAAAATAATTGAGACCATTTTCATAGTTTAAGCTACCCTAGCTAGTTGCATTTACTCAGTTCACCACTGGTGAAAAAGGAAGATCTCGAGACAACTGACTGAGCCACATAACGCAGTACTTGTGCTCGAGGCACGAGCTCTGGCGTGTCCCAGGTCAGAGAGAGTCCAGCTGCGTTACTTCTGTGCGTTACTGGAGCGATTTCAGCATCAGGAAAAGAGCTGCTGGCTGAGCTAGCTAGCTGGCTTCTCTGCAGAGGGAACACCGCAAGAGCCAATGGGATCGGCTCACGTTAGCTTGGAGACAAAGGAAGAGAGAGGCTGTTCTGGTCTGGCTCCTAACAGGTTTATTGTTAGAAGTTTCACAACCCAAACAAGCTCAGAAGGGATGGAATGCGATTGGACCCTCCCCTGAGGCTTGTCCTCAATTTTATAGGGAATTTGAAAACTGCGGTGAAAGGGGAAAACAACCAATGAGTTACAAGCCAGGGGGAGGATACAATTTAACAAGAACCACTGGGGGAAACTGAGAGGCGGGAGTTATAACAGAGAACCAGTGAACAACTGAGTAACCGAGAATTTTCCCGAACTGGGGGAGGCAGCTTGTACCAGGGCGCCGCCCGGGGGGGTGCGGCTTAGGCTTCTGAGCCGCCCATCGACCCACCCTCTGAGTCTGCCTCTTCGGGAAACTCGATCCAGGGGATGGGCTGGGATTGATTGGCATCACGCTGCCCCAGCCCCGCAGTGGGATGGGTCACAGCAACAGCTTAATGCCTCAGATAGTGTGCAGAAAGGCTGGCAGCTCACCCTGAGCTAGTGTGCAGAAAAGTGCATGTCATCATGACTCAGATCCTCCAAACCAACACACCATAAAATTTAGAGAACCATCTTCAGAATAAAATTCCTGTTTCACAGGCTTCCTCTCTCCCTACCTCTGATCAAACGAGGTTATTGTGTTTCGACTTGACAGAAAAAGGCAACATTTCACATACTCTCATTTAAACATAAATAGTACTTTAAGCCTTCAACTTCTTTTGTTTGCTTTACAACTTGAACACAACTTCTCTTCTTGCACATGCAAATAAGTTGATGCTTTTGTAAGATACATTTATTGTCTATATTCTACAGAGGCAGAAAAAAATATTGAGTTAATTAAAAAAACCCTTCAAGATGAACTCCTGACCTTTTTGACACCCACTGACCTCTTCCTTTTACATGATTGAGTCAGTAAGGCTAAATTCCACTCAAAATCATCCTGAAAATAGCTGGGTTTTTTTTAATGTTAAAAGCATTTCTCTAGTGGGAAACTTGATTTCCCTAATTCATGTATTTATTATATATATTGGTATGAGCAACAAAATATTTTGAAAAGGTGAAAAAGTATTTTTATTATATGAGAGAGCACGTCAGAGCAGCGTTCAATGAGGTAATCTGTAGAGAAAAATCTTTGTTCTAGAGGTAAATTGTTGAAGATCACAGAATCACAGACTGGTTTGACTTGGAAGGACCTTAAAGCTCATCTTGTTTCAATCCCCTGCCATGGGCAGGGGCACCTTCCACCAGAACAGGCTGCTCAGAGCTCCAAAGGTTACCTGAATTGTCTCGAATGTAGCTGACCTACTGAATGTTTAAGTAAATATGAATCTAAAAAAACCTGCCACACTGAGTCCTTTATCTGGAGCAGCTGCTTGAGTCATCTATTAGAGCAACCCAGATAAGAGCAGATCTTGTGGAAAGAGCAATTTCTTTTGCTCTCTGCTCACAGATTCTTTCTTATCTTGCCTGTTATTAAAAATATTAACTGATGTTCATTAATACTGAAATACTAACATAATTATACAATATAGTGTAATATAGCACTAAAACCAGTAAAATAAAATCACACTAGTGCCAAAATTGTTAACTTTTCCAACACCCTTTTGGTTACATATTTCTAAAATACCTAGATAATTCTATTGTTGAGACATTTCTAAAAAAAAAAATCTACATCATTACTAGTTGCATTCATAGAATAGTTACTCAGATTTTATTTTGCCCCTATACTTCCAGAGGTGTACACACTAATTCAGGAGTTAAGAAAAACGAATTTCCAAATTATAACATAATTATTTAGAAATTACCTCTGAAAAGTCAGTTTGTTTTTAGAAAGTTATCACATAATTTTCCCAAAAGAATTAAGGATGTAATCACTACATTCTTTATAAACTTTGCATTATTTGATCACTTCTCTGGAGAATGGGTTTTTTATACCCTCTTTTACTGCCTGTTGAGATTGAATTTTCTCTTTAAGGCAGACTGAAACCTGTTCTTTGTGGTTACAAACAGGTCTTGCACTAGCCTTGAGCACCACCTGAAGTGGATGGCAAACACACACTTTCCCGGCAGCAGCCTCCCAGTGTGACACAAGGTCACCTCCCAGCCCTGGCTCGCCTCACTGAGCCCCTGTGGCCTCACCACCCAATTCTTTTCCACCAGATTTGTCCTCTCAAAGGACACAGGTAATACTTAGGCAGATTTACACGTTCACAGTTCTGAAATCCTGTGTCCAAGAGGTGGTGAACATTTCTTTAGCAATTGCTACCTATGAATTCAAAGCCTGTAACACACAGAGGCTGAAGAGTGCAGGCACATAAAGGTGAGACACAGGTAAGGTAACACGTCAAGGAATTAAGCAATGTACTGCCATCAAGTAAGAGTCCTGTGGAAAGCAATGCTGTGACACTCTCTGGGACAGACTTCTCAGCAGATACTTGGCCTGTGCAAGCTCCTGATTACCTCTGCTCTCTGAGGTGACTTCCAGCCAGTTCAGTTTTTTCAGCAGAATCCCATGCCTTGAATGGAAAACCCTACCTAGCCTGACAGGGACTTCTTTCCTGCAAGGAACTTGCTTTTGTCAAGGGACTGCCCCATTTCCTCTTATCCAAGAGCTTAGCTATATGAAAAAAATAATTCCTGCATGGATTTCAGATTTGCTGAGCTGGTGAAGAGCTTGGGATGGGTTCATAAGTGGCTTATGGGTACAAGTACAAATACAGCTCAGGAAAAACAATGAAACATGGATTCTGTGTTAGTGGCTTATAAATCTCAGAAGTCTGTTATCACAAAGTCTATGATTCCTATGTCACTCCTATTGAGATATTTATCCTCTCAGGAACAGCGCAGGAACAACCTGGGATAAAAGTCTCAGATGCAGAAGGCTCAGTGGTTTTGGCTGAAGAGGAGAGGGATCAGACTGGGCTGAAAGCTCTACATGCAAGTTCAGATGTGTTTCTACTCCTACAGTGCAAGGCTGAGCATCTCTGGCTTCCATTCAGTATAACCCATGGCAATTAACAGATGAAAGTAGGAGCAGGGGTAGCAAGAGTGGTACAAAGAAAGGGGGAAGAGCAAAAGAAAACTAAACACACAGAACACCTCTAACTTCAAAATTGCATGACCTTAAATATTCTGCTGTGCATTCAGAGGTCTAACTCCAGAGAATTATTTTAGCTGAAAAAAGATCTTGTAACATTCTGTAGATAAAACCTTCAGTAATTTGTATGTTTAATCTTGGGAGCAAAATCAGGCCCATGTTCAACACGAGGAAGTTCTAGAAGTAGCTTTGAGTTATCTTTCAAGCTGGCCAATTTAAAACAGTTTATAATGGGAGGCCCCAAACTGCCATGTCCTAAGTCAGAATGCCTTGATGCAATTAGGGAGGCAATTAAGTAAAGATTGCAGAATTCCTTTTTGCATATAAACTGCCTGGATGGCCACTGACTCATAGGTATGCCCTCAGCAGAACAGCAGACTGCCAAAGATGGCAATATCCCAATTTAAGACTGAAATAGGATTAGAATTTTAAAATTGCCTAATCTCTTCCTCAAAAAACTGCATTTCATGCCCTGTGATGATCTATAAGCTAGATATAACATTCAGTTGCTACATATAGCTGTTATTAATCTTAATTTCTTTTTATCAGTAAGGGAAGACATGAGAAAAATGGGGGTACTTTGCATGTTTATAATGGGTTGAATAGAACTTCCAAAGCTTCAGAGTTACAAAATCTGTTCCTGCAATAGTTTATGCACATAGAGAGCTTGAAGTGCTCAAGTAAGACACTGGTCTCTGATGGGCTGTAAGTAGCCACACAGATTTGCCAGCATCAGGACTGTCCGGTATGTGTAATCTAGGACTCAGCCAGTAGATGGACACTCAAATGCATTCAATAAGCCCATATTTGCTAACTTGCATGCTCATTTTCACCATTAGATATTCACACCCAGTGTGGTCTTACTAGCACACACTGCAGGCTATCACTATTAGCTACTACTAAAATAAGCATAGTAAGAATATATGAATAACTTATATGACTTTTGCATAGCAAAGATGATTGTTATCAACTAGTGCAAAAGAAACACCCCACAACATTAAGCCAGTTAGATATTTTTAATAGCCTAAGGCTTTTGTATTTACCTTTCTGCTGTATAGAACACACATCCTAAGTTACAAAAATGAATCCAGCCCAGTCTCTGCCTGTCTCGGTTTTGAAAGACAGGTGTCTGCTAAGGAAGGCAGAAGCCTCCCTTGAAGTGGCAGATATAACCCCTTTTCCCTCCAAGTTATTATATTTTGAAATCAAGGGCCTTTAGGCAAAGATGTGGGAAATAGGAATAACAGTTCTTTACTATATATATATATATATACATATATATATATATGTATATAACCAGTCAAACAAAACAACAACAACTATGGCAGTAACAGCAAACACAAACCCAGTCCCAGCCTTCTCGGCTGTCAGGCCCTTTCCCCTCGGGTGCAGTTCCGCTCGCAGCCGGCAGGGGCGCTGGCGGCTCCCGGTGAGCAGGGCAGGTGCGATGGTTCCTCCGCGGCTGCAGGGGGCGCTCCGGAGCGAGCTCGGGAAACACGCGGCAATGGCGGCCTGGGATCCCGGGAAGGGAAGGAACAAAGGCTTCACAAACCCCTGGGCAGCCGATCCCGGACTCTCAGGAACAGCAGGTTGGAACGGCAGGCGGGAACGGCAGGCTGGGACGGCAGGCTAGAGTGGCAGGCTGGAGCGGCAGGGACGAACGCAAATCCCGGGTGGCAGGCGAGATGTATCCAGATGGGAGAACCCCACGGAGGCCCAGGCAGGCAGGGCGAGCTGGGCTACAGTGTAGCGAAAGCTCGAAGCAGCAGCGGAGCGGGGCAGCCACAGCTCGGTCTCCAACAGGGCAGAGAAAGCGGCTTTTGGGGTCCCGGCGTTGTTTCCAGCAGGAAGAAAAGAATGGCCAAAAAGAAAGAAGCAGCAGCTCCTTTCTTTGCAGCTTCTCTCTCTGGACGCTCAGAGCGAACTGACCCCACACCCAGGTGTAGACAAAAGGAGTAGCCAGGCCCGCCCCACTCCCCTTTTTGTCTTTCTTAAGTACAGCTATTTGTCCCCTAGCAACATGCATATGGGAGAAAATTCCTTTAACAGAAAAAAAACTAAGACTAAACTAAAACCCCAACACTGCCCCAAGGCCTATCCCTCTTGTTAATCAATATTTTACATCAGGATGTGAAGTGCATTGTTATATAAGAAAGCACAGGACTCTATCATTAGGGCACTGTGCAGTTTAAAACCTTCCTGGAGAGACACTCCCAGGTTGGCAGGGCCTTTGTGGTCCACAGCTTAGCATAACAGAACCTCAGTGAGGGAACAGGGTAAACCAGAGTTCAGGCCCAAAGGTGCCTCCAGGGTCTGGAGGCAGGTCTGGGGCTAAGCTCAGCAAGGAGCCTGCAGCTCAAGGGCCAGAGGAACAGCAACCACAACTGAACTACACCCAGAGACCACTGCATGTTCCAAAGGGCCTCAGGGCTGAGCTTAAATAGGGACCCCAGTCTGGGGGGGGGGGTGGGAAAGGAGGCCCCAGGTGAGGGTGATCAGGGCAATTAAGACTTTTTAGAGCCCTCAGGACCATAACACCCATTATGGCTTTGTAAGAGAAGATTTTGTGCACAATTGAGTTCAGTGAGAGCGTGCATGGTCAGATAGTGCTCCTGGTGCCCATTGTAGTGATAACATCATGCTAAGTATCGCTGAAGAAGATCTTTAGGACCAATATATAAAGATCAGATACAAAGCCCCCTCTCTGTCAAGACTTTGGCTAGACAGAGTGGTTTCTTGTTTTACAATGTACTGTGGGATCCTTAAAAACCAAAATCAATTAGTATTCTAGGATTCAAACTGATCCTAAGGGTACTTAATCGATAATCTCTTTAAGAAAACAAACTTTATTCCTCTGTTTTCTGGTCAAGTGCTGTGATCTACTAGGAGGTATGTTTGGCTAGGGAAGCCTACAGGAATGAAAACATCTGCATTTTTTTTCCATGGGCATGTTTTGATAGAAGCCAGAGAAAGTAGAAGGTAGGCTGGGGAGCTAAGAAGGGGTAGGAATACCTTTTCATTTTACAAAAGACCTGGACAGGGCAGCAGCAGGTTTCCTTGACTGCTTTTTTAAAGCAGGGTGGCTGGAACTTTACAGATAATGTTTAGGGCACAGCAGAGAGGCTGAACTCCTGGAGACTCTGGAGAAACTGCTGCAGGGTTGTCTACTGGCTGGTGACACAACTGTTCCCATGTGCCCTCAATGAGACAGTGCTGTTGGGATCCAGCAGCAATCTTCAGGGGAAAGACATCTAATCCTTAATGAGTACAGCGTGGCATGAAGGAAGTGAGACTGTTGCTTCTCTGGCAGCAGAGAGAATCATTCCTCCTGACAATGTCGGGAACAACTTGGAGGGTAACAGTACAGGACAGTCTTCTGTTGCTCTTCCCCATGGGGCAAATAATTCACTTACAGGGCTAGCATGTGACTGCAAACCTTAATTCTCTCCAAGGGAAGAGGTGCTTAAGTCCTGAGATTGTATGTCCCTGTTTTCTACTGCTTTGTGAAAGAGCTAGCATTTTACTAGCAAAACACTACATCAACTTCAAATTTCTCTCCTCTGTACAATTCAGTAGAAGGGCCTTCCACAGAAAATACTCACCTATATTGGTGTCACAGGAAATGAGTGCATGGCTGTAAACTGCATTCAGCAGGTGTCTGATTGTTAGTTTATTGGTGTCAAAAGCTGACATGAAACTGAAATTGGCAACATGGGGTAAATATATGCCATTGTGGAGAATAGACATGCAGTATTTGAAAAGTTTTCTTTCTTATTATGCTGTAGCAAAAAGCTCAACTCTCAAATGCTGTCAACTCACATTTGAAGTCCTCTGACCCTTTTGCTTCTTCCCATCACCACTTGCAAGGCCTGCCAAATTTCAAATGGGGCTTCAGAGAAAAGAAGTCTGCCTAGGCCTTTACAGTATTTTTAGGATCTAAGGAGAGCCTAAAGCAATATTATAAACAAAAAAAATGTTGAGCAAATTGTTTGCAGGAGAACTGGACAGGTGGTGGTATTGCTCTCCAACTGTGGCTTGGAAAATCCTTAATTTTTGAGGAAGTTTTGGCCATTGTTGGAATCTGCTCTTCACAACCACCAGCAGCTGCAGGAGGACGTAGGATTCAATCTCTGCAGCACAACCTGGGTTATTCCCTGAGATCACCCATTCATTATTTACACAAGAGATGCTACTGAGGTGACTCAGATCTTGGTAGAGACTTCAGCGGACACCTTAGGTTGGGTTTTGTCCCCACAGGGGGCACATGGGAACAGGAGAGCAAGAAGGAAGCAGCAGCTCATCTATGACATCAGTGGGGTGGGCAGGAGAGATCTGCCTGCAGTAAGAGTAGACAAATCTGTGGGACATAGTGAGAAGGAAGGATAGTGAAGAAGGTGTCCAGAAAGCCTGACCGGAAACAGTCGTTAGATGTCAGGGATGCAGGAAGGGTTTCCCGGGATGCTGGTTGATGTCAGGGATGCAGGATGGATTGTCAGGGATGCAGGATGGGTTTCCCAGGATGCTGCTTGATGTCAGGATGCAGGATGGGTTGCCCAGGATGGCGGTCGGTGGCAGATCCGCCCTGTGGGCGTGTCCGGGCGGATCCCGGCCCTGCTGGTCCCGCCCGGCGGCCGCAGTAGCCGGAAGCGGCGGAGTGCGGCTGGGCAGCGTCGGTGCGAGTGATCACTGTGTCCCGGGAAGGGGCCGGCGGCGACGCCCGGGAAACTTCCCAAAGGGGGAAGCGGCGGGGGCAGCGGGATCAGGAGGACTCCTGGTCATTCCCGTGTTGGGAGCGCCGGGTGCCGCCTCCGCGGCGGCCTGACATGAGCTCATCGGCGGCAGCGGCGGCGGCAGCGGCAGCGGCAGCATGGCCTGTGCCCGGGGGGACGGGGAGGCGGACGGTGAGCCCGACCGCTCCTTGCGGCACATGCTGCGGGCGATAGCGGAGGAGCGGAGCCGCGCCGGCCTCCGGCACGACATCAGCGGCCTCGGTGAGTCGGGCGGGGCGGGCGGGGAGCGGCACCGGCGCCGGGAGCCCCCGGAGGGAGCGGCATCCCCGGCCCGACACCGCGCCCGGTTCGCTGTCAACAACACCTGTTGTGTTCCGCCGGCACGGGGTGGGGCCCTCCTGCCTTCCCGAGCCCCGGGGCGCCTCTCGGGCTCATGCCCCTGCTCTATTGTCTGAAACGCCCTTGGAGAAAAATGGTCAGAAGGCACCGCGCACATCAGCCCGTATTGTGTTTTTTAAGTGTAAACTGCGTATCGTGTGTTTTGGGATGGAAACAGAACCGATTTTTGATGCCTCTTGCCAATGCTCGCTTTTGTGCGGCTCTCAGACGCTCTCTAGAGATTTTGAGCCTGACACCTCCCTTCTCTGTTTAAATGACTTGACACCACTTGCCATGGTCTAGTAAGCACAGAACGTTGTGGCTCTTGCAGGTCAGTTAATTTTTTAAACCGTGGAGGATTTCTGTAGCGCTCTGTCTTGTTTACTTTCATCTTGGTTGATGCA
Organism: Coloeus monedula; assembly: GCF_965178545.1. Taxonomy (NCBI): domain Eukaryota; kingdom Metazoa; phylum Chordata; class Aves; order Passeriformes; family Corvidae; genus Coloeus; species Coloeus monedula. The sequence continues at coordinate 8,967,741 of NC_138784.1, read as the reverse complement.
GATTTCACATGGCACGTCTTTATTTAGCTTTTGGCAAAGCTTATGCACTGTAAAACAGAAATTTTAGGTTGAAATTCAATCGACTTTAGGCAACAGAATGGTATGGCAGCTCCTTAACCAAAATTGTTCACATCAGGTAACTCTTCTGGCCAGGCTAGTGAATAGAAATTACTAATTTTTATATGCAGCAGTAGAGATCATGGAAATTGTTCTTCACATCCAGAATTTCTGTCTACCTTATTCAAAGCTTCTGTGTAGCCAGGACTGGACCTGTGTTCTGAGGGGATGAATATCCAGAAGTTCTTGCAGGGGCAGAGCTTGAAATGATGAGAAGTGATGTGCAACACTTGTTTCTTCCATGGTGCCTTTATTAATGACTCCTCCCTCCTCAGCTCATTTATAAGGCCCCAAAAGTCTCCTCCATTTTTGAGTCTTTGTTAAAAGCTCAGAATAAGTTCTTATTCAGGTCTTACAGGCTGTGAGGTGTGTGGATTGACATGGGGAATCTCTGGTTCTCTGCCTTTATGCATGAGTTTGTCTGCCAGTGCTTGCTGTGGTCTCCCTGGGAAGGAGTGAGTTCTCTGTTCTTTCTTTTTGCTTTGCCACAGAGTGAAATCTTGTGTGAACAAAGAGAAATGATTCTTCGTTTTTTATGCCTTTTTCTAATGGAATTGGCTCTGTGTGCTGTAATGTGGTGTTGAAATGTTACAGGCCCTAATAAAGTAAGTAAAATGTTGTGGCAAAGAAATTGTAAACAAAACGGGAGAAATCCCACAAAATCTAAATGCCTGTGAGACTGCATTCATTGGAAAGCTTCTGTCAGGTCCTATTTGGCCATCTCATGTTTGAATGTGAGATAAATACTCCCAGAGAAGAGAAATACCACCATCACTTTCTTTTGCTGAAATTGGAAAAGGGAAAAACTGTGGTAGCTGGTAAGACCATGCGGATACTTCCTCTCTGCTTGTGTTTGAACACACATCCACAATAACCTATCATGGGAAGTCCTGCTGAGTAGCTTTGGGATAGTCACACGAGGAATAGGACAGTGTACCTCTGTTCTGCCAGATGAAGACTTGAAAGGAAAGCTTCAGGAAAGCTGCTTAGCTGGTGGCACTGAGGGGCTGCTCGTGGCTGTAGAGACTTGCTCATGTATGTCTGTTCCTGTGTGGAGATGTGCATTTTGCAGAGTGCTACGTGTTCCCTGATCCATAACGTTGTCATTCCCAGTTAATAAGAGCTATTTCCCCTATGCTGTGGTTGTTGCCAGGTTAGTAAATTGTTTAAATACCTCCCTTAGGAAGAATACTGAGCTTTTGGAGTGGTGCTTGGTAGAAACTGTAGATGAACCCAAGCTGTAATTCTGTGTCTTAAATTTATGCGCGTCTGCTCTGTACTAGTGAATGCTGTTGCGAGGCATGCAACACAGCTGGAATAGCCTGGGCTGTTCTGGAGTACGCTGGGCTCTGGCAGCACAGCAGATGTAAAGGGTTTTCCTCAAGTTCAGAAGTCACGAAAGTAGTCACAGTCTTGTCTGGGTTCAAGTGGTTAACACAGAGATTTTGTCTGCCTTTTGTGCCTGGGTGGCACATAACCTGTGGGACTTCAGGACCTGCACACCCACAGCTGGTTTTATATTCATGGTGGGGTTTTTGGTAATGGCCATATCCTTTTGAGCTGTATCAGTAGGTGAAACCTGTTGTTTTTCAGTTCTCTTCAAATCAGCTGGAAAAGACTCCAACAGTGGCTTTTCCCTAGGTGCTGCTAATCCCTCAACAATAAAATGGGACTCAATGGGTCATAAGTTGGCCATCCTCTCTCCTTTTGTGTATTTCCTAGAAGTGAGCCCAAGGAGGAAGAAACTGCTGTTTTTGCTGACGCTGAGGTTTGGTGAGAGGAATTGCTTTGTTTCAAGAATGTCACATAAGCATTTGGACAGGCTTTGTTCAAAAGTGTAAATCCCCTTGTATGGTGGGGATTTTCTGTAATGTCCTATTTGTGTAATGTACAAAAGGTAGCACTTCAAAATAATGACTCATGTCATTATTTACCAAGCTGGGAAGGGTGATGTCTCTCCAAGAATTCTTGGCTGGATGTTCGTGTCACCCAGTTGTACAGTACTGCTCTGGTGTTGTGCACTAAGCTCCCTCTGAAATGCTGTTGGTTACAACATTTCTCTGGCAAAATATTTCTCCTCCTGAGGGAATGATAGATGTGCTGTGTGTCTCCTCAGCCAGGCTACATGTAAGGCTCTGAAGTTACCTTTTGACCAAACCCCTGAACCAGGAATGTTTTATTTTTGGTGGTTCCTGATACTACTGTGTAACATTTTCAGATGCTTAATTTCCTTGTCCTTCTGTCTTTCAGTGAGAATTTGCCCTGCTTTTAGAGTAGTAGAGTGGGTTTGGGTGGAGGTGTGACTTCATTCGTACTGGAACTTAGAATGAGTAAGAAAAAGTAAATAGATAGATCTGAATCTCTTGAACTGTGGCTGGTCAGTAATGGAGACATGTAGTGGGTGAAAAATGGAGAAGTCATAGGGATCCTGAAAAGAAGGTGAATGCCCTGTGGAGTGCAGCACATGGGGCTTTAACATGCAGCTGAAAACTGAGGTGTGTAACGGGAACCTGTTCCAGGTGCCAGCAGAGAGGCCCAATAGTCTTACCTGTCATGAGAGTTTCTTGTGCTTGCTTTCCTGGCAGCCCTGGGGCTGTTCTGGGACTTGAATGGCTGTTAAGGAGACGAGGGTGTACCTGGCATGGGGGCAGCAGAAGCAGGAATGTTCATCCTCAAAGCCAGAGGGTTGCCTGGACTTGTTTGTGCAGCAGTGCACAAACCTCGGGGCTCATCATGTGAGAAAAGACTGTGGCATGATACATGGGCCACATTGCCTTGATGAATAAGACCTAGAAAGAATTCTTCAGCCTTCCTGAGAGAAGGGAAGGTGAGGTGGCATACAGTAAATGCTGGTCCCTGTGATGGAAACATAATGTGGGTAAAGGGATGAAGAATAGGGGAAGAAATTTTTGGAAAACAAAAGAGGTTAAAATGAAAAGTTAAAAGGAGGGTTAATTTGGATTTGAAATTACTAGATTCAGGCCTTACCTTCTTCATAGTGTAGTAACTTTTACTTAAATTATAATATTCAAGAAGGATATATTTTCATCTGTAACTTTGAAGAAAGCGTATCCACAGAGTAGGTGGAAGTGTCTGCAGAGAATTTCTGCAGCATAGAACTGGTTTGACAGGAGTCACTTTCCAGCAGACACAAAACATTCTTCATTCATGGTTCTTGGAGTTAGTTCAGAGAGTTGTGCAGTCACAGGTGAGAAACTACAAAAGCTGAGAAGCTTTTTTTACTTTTGATCTGTCAATAACAAGAAGGTATGAAAGTCACATCTGTCGTAACAAAAACTTGAGGGATGTATACAGCCAAATTCACCAACTATGGGTAATGTGGCCTGTAATGAGTTTGTTTAATTTAGAACAATTTGATTGCAGTTTAAAATACATTTTTATTACTTTTAACTTGTTATTTACACTATTTCTTTTGCCCTATTTATAAAGTGTTTTGCAGCTAATGAATATGAAATGTTCAGTAAAAAATGTATAGTCAAATACTGAAGAGAAAAAAAAAGATACTAATGTAAGAAACTTACAAATAGTAAAATAAAAAAGTGTTTATAGAGTAGCTTCCTAATCAGTCAAAAACAAAAATACCCCCCACAACATTGCAACCAGGAAGAATCTATTTCTTTCCAGCAAAAGTTCTAGAAAATGCAAACACAATGCAAGATCAGAACAGATTATGTAAATCAGAGTTAAAGTAGATACTTTGAAGTCAAAGTGATTTAACCAGTTTACCCTCAGGTAAATACCCTGAGGTATTGAACCTCAGATTTGTAGTTGGAGAAAGATGAGCAAATAGCAAAGAAATTCCAGTGTGAAAGATGATTTTGAAGCTGGTTTGTTTTGTTGGTTTTTGTTGTTGTTGCTGGCATTGAAAAAAGTCTGGAAGAAATTTCTGCAATCAAAAAATGCATGTAGACATTTGATGTGTAGTTGAGCACTTGGATGGTGTAGGAGGAACCACAGGTGGAGCAAATTCTTTGATCTAGTGGCTTTGGCCGGGGGATGGGAATGTGTTTCTGCTTGTCCAAGGGCTTTGTGTTCTGGGATCCCATCCTGTCACTTCTACAGTCGAGAGTGGGAGTGTCCCTGTAGGATCAGGCCATGGAGAATGGCAATCTGTGGCTAAATGCTAGGCCTGCAGCCCTCCAGGGTTAATACCTTTTTCTGTGTGGGGTTTTTATGTTTGGTTTTGTTTGTCTTTTAAAGGCGATTAATTTAAAATTCTGTTTTGATTGTTCCTTAGAACCCTATTCATGCTGATGTCACTAATGGCCTGTCAGGCTTTCCATCACTCACCGGTGTATTCAGGGATTTGTCATGTGGCTGTGAAGGTTAGCTTCTGTCTGGATTGTGGCAGATATTCCATGCCACATCGATAATATAACAGACTGTTTTTTATTACAGATTTCACTTTGTTTTTAAACAGCTGGGCTATTAGTTTATTCTTTCATTTTAATAGAGATGAAAGCCTGTGAGATTTTTCATGTCCTGCTTGGGAGTGTGCATGCTCTAATTGTCAAAGTCAGACTGGAGATGCTGAAGTAAAGAGGCAAGATTCTTTTAAAAATTAGAAAAAAACCCAACACCCCCCCCCCCCCCCAAAAAAAAAAAATCCCCACAAAATACCTTGCAGAACATTGTTGCCCTACCAAAATGAACAATTAAGTTTCTAAGTCATGGCATACTGGTGTTCATTTTTGGATGCTAGCAGAAGTTGCTGGACCACCCTGTTTCCCCCCCCCTTTTTTTTTTTTTTTTTTTTTTTGAGTGTCCCTCGAGGCAGAATTACGGATCCATAAGCCTGATGGTGGGAACAGTCAGGGTATTTGAGAACATCCATCTCTTATTTATGTGGTACTGTAGCTCTAGTAACCCTAGCTGCTTAGTTTTGTTGTTCTAGTAGTGTACCCTAAATTTTTAGTAAGGTACTAAGCCGTAAATCCATTTGGAAGTCTGAGTTCTGTTTTGGAATTTAAGATGGATGGGAGGTTTGTCTTAGGGATTAGGACACATCTTACCTATAAATTTCAGGATGGATCTTTTAAAGGTTTAACATTCTATCTCTTTGGATTCTTTCCAAGAAATGAAAACTGGAATTTCTTGAAGAATGAAGTGTGTTGGTCTCCCCTCTAACTGTTAGTGTTCAGGGTGCTGATCAACAGAAAAAGCTCAGAGGATGCAGACTCTTCAATAGGTGAAATACACTGTGTCTTATATTCCAGCTGCATTTCTGGAAAACCAAAACCCTGCAGTTAAATAGTTAGTAATGATGGTTGCAATCTGCTCATCCTTGTAAACTGTCTCAGTAGGATCAGGTAGCAGCTCACTGACATTTTAAGTATTACCAGGAAGTGAACAGTAAGGTAGAAAGAGAAAGTCTGCACAAAATCAGTTCATGGTGTCAGGAGCCCACTGAATAGTGAAGCTGCTTTCTACAGACAGTGTTCAGAAGTATGTGAAAGAAGCTGGTTTTGGTCTGTCTGCAGTCCCTTGGGTTAAACAGTGAATTTCAGGGAATCAAGATTACTCTTTTTTGGGGGTGTGTGATCCTAAAGAGGGTTTTGTTTACCTTTCTCTACGCAGGAGATAAAATGCAGTCAGAATACAGGAACAGCAGATTCAGCATCATGCTGCTGCTGCTGTGGAGTTGTGGTCACCTGCTCACACTGCAGCGGTAGTTCCGTTGGCTGAAGTTAGTCAGGTGCACCAACAGTCCTAAGTAATTTTTTTCCCCTGAATTCTTACTGTTTAAGGCACAAATTATACGTGTGAAGATTTATAGGGTTTTCTGCAATTTCAATGCTTTAAAACTGAAGTTCTTGTTTTTTGAGGTTTTGGTTCATCTTGTCTCTAGACAGTACTATGCAGAAGTGGAACTCTGAAAACAGTAGTATTCTTTATCTTCTTACTCTGGGGGTTCCCTAGACATATTTCATTAGGGGCCACAAGTTAAATCCCTTTAGGAGAATGTAGTTTTTTGCAGGCAAGTAATGTATTGTGATGTGAAGAGCAATTCATTTTGGAGCCGTATCTGTCCTGCCACAGCAGTGAGGAAACAGCTTCTAGTGCTGGTATTGAGGCTGCATTAGATGTTTCAGAATATTTTTTGCAAAATTTTCTTTCCTATGTCAGAAAGCAGAGCAGATGGCAGGCAATCATTAGTCCTTCACATTTGAAGCATTCTGGGTTGTTTCCAGATACAACAGTGTGCTGGATATGCAAAAGTGCATTTGAGGTGACCTAACCTGTTGAAATTTGCTGTGTTTCCTTGTAGAAAATGACATCATTGGGCTTTTTGTCCCTCCTCTTTAGGCAAGAGATGCTCAGTGAGTCAGGCCAAGACTACCCCTAGTTTTGCTGTTTGTGTTGATGAAAATCTGTATGGCTCAATAGTGACCCAGCTCTTCATAAGTTCCCATGCAAAGGCCCCATGTCAGGAATTGCCCTGTGTCCATGCCCAGAGTGATTTCAAGTGTCAGGAATATTGTGTTAGGTGTTGCTCCCATTTTATTGATCTGTTGGTACTGCATCGTGTCGGGTCTTCTGTAGAGTATCAGTGAACACTTGGGTGGGGTTTCCTGTGAGCACATGGAGGTGGAAGATAGGTTACTTTTGATTATCTATGTCTGGAAGTAACGCAGGTAGTTTTAACTCTGTTTGCATGTCTAACTGCCAAGCTTGGATAAAAGTTAGAAGTGTGTTGAGAGTTCTTGGTCCTGCCTTGCAGGGCTTTGATCAGCAGAAACTTGAGAAATGGATTAAAATGCCAGTGAAGCTTGAGCTATCTTTCCACTATGAAGAGCTTGATTTAGTTGCCTGGAGATTCCGAAACACCGTGCAGATGAGGAAAGTGTTTCGAAATGGATTTATAACATTCTGCTAAGAGCTGCGAAGGATTTCACTGGAAATGTATTCCTCTGTGTTGTTGGAGAGCAGATACAGGAGATCTTGAATGTCTAGCAGTGTTATAGTTCCAATAAGGGATATGTTTACTTACCTGCCTTAAAGGACCCTAAGAGGTGGGTTTCAAATTTCCATAAAACTCAGTGCTCTGCAGTAATACACAGGGTGTTCAGTGTGATTGAAATAATTGATCTTGAGGAGATGAGTTTATGGCCTCATGAGGGTCACTCCTGCTTAGTGATTACCTGATCTCATCCTTTCATAAGGAAAGCAGCAAGCTCATGGCAGTACAACTTGGAGATAAAGCTCTATAAACCCAGGTGACATCTGAATAATGATGATGCAGCTTTTTGTATACTTTGTAGGAATGTTGAAGTACCTTTTTTTTGTTTGTTTTTAATGAGTAATTTAATTCTGCCTGAATAATGAAGGTCTGAACATGTTTTTCATAACAAGGGTGACTAAACTCTACTCAAAGCATCATTTGAATTGTTAGTAGCCCGTATTTTACATTATTAAAGGGAAACTGATTTCATCCTCTTCGATCTTTGAAATTAAAAGCATAGATTATGTTATGCTGAGTTCTTTGCTCTGACTCTTCAGATTCATTCTGGATTGTTCTTCCTTAGTGGTTTTTCCTTTCTTTCAGTTAACAAAGGAACAAAGACTTAAAGATTTGCATTAGATGCTTTAAAAATGTTACAGGACCAGAATAATTCTTATGAGATTTTTTAATTTCTTCTGTTCAACAACTGTCAGGCTAACTCATTTGGTGATAGATATCTAAGTAGTCGTATGTGTCATACTTAATACAATGCATTAATCCTGTGACACAACAGAAATATTTTTGAATGGAAGAATGATGCCTTTTGCACTTGTTCCACACTTGAGTGCATCTAGTTGTTCCTAGAAGCCAGTGGGGAAAATGTGGTTGTGAGTCTCAAATGGAAAAGTGGAAAGGCAGGCAAAGTGTAAGATCCCAAGTACGCTGTTTGCCAGTTTTACAGTTTTGCTGTCTTGAATTCATTTCTAAAGTAACGTTTCTAGGTGTCTCCAAAATAAAGAGATTAAAAATTTAGACTTGCTGTGTTGAAGCTCACTCTAATATTTTGCTCTGAGGCTGCTGTAGCTGGTGCCAGCAGTGTCAGAGTTGCACTTGGAGCAGGCTAGTGTCCTGTTCCTGGAAGCTGTGCTGTCTTCTGTTCCTTCCTGTGACATGGCCAGGAGTACCACCTGGCCTATAAATAACATAAATTCTGCTTTTTTAACAAAAATATAAATACAGAATGGTCTGTGATTTTTTGTGTAAAAACTTGGAATTCTGAGTTCCTTTCCAATTTGAGTCATTTTCTACAACTGCCAGAAAAGAAGAAAAGTCCGGGTTCAAGTTTTTCACTCTGTATTGTTCTGAATGGGGCAAAAGGGGAAAATCAAGTGTAAACATGTCCTTCCTCTGTCTGTTTTTCTGGTAAGAAACTTTGAAGGGAATCACAAATGTTTCTTCAGCAAAATGCCATGAAGAATGCAACGAGTAAAAATTTGTACTTGCTTGTCACTGTCTCTGAAACCTGAGGTTGAGGGCATTTCCTAAAATTTACAGAAAACAAAAGGATAGGGGGAAATTGGACTTATTGTGGCTGTATCTAAATCCTTGGTGTGTCTCTTCAAATGCAGGATCTATGCTTCAGTGCTTTAATGATTGAATAGAAGAATATTAATATTTCTATTCTTTACTTCTAAACTGTAGTTGCAACATCAAAAGGCAGTGAACTATGTAATCAAAATCTATGGGGAGGATGTTTGTAAGCCCAGTGGTGGGGAAAAGCAGTAAAAGACATTGCCTTGTGGTGTTTGTGCTGAGGAATTTTGTAAGGAAGACCTTTCTTTTTCAGCTCACGTGTTCCCACTTGAGACCTTGTAACTGTCATGAGATAGAAGAAGTGATTTCTCAGTAGATAAAGGTTGTGACTTTCTCTGGTTGTTTATAAACCATTTTTTGTAACTCTTTTTGGCCTGGAGAGAGTGCCTGTTGAGGGTTATTAGTGGGTGGGAGAGACCCAGGGAGGGAAGGAGGGGGAAAGAAGCAGAGCTGAAGTGCCAGACAATAGTCATGTTGCAGGTTGGAGGCAAAAAGCTTGGAAGTGTCTTAACTCTTTAGCCCAGTATTGTGTGGCCTTGGCCAGGTTGCTGTAGTACACCCATGTACAAGCTTTCCAGGTCTGTAGGGATTTGTAGCTGTGCAAGTCTCCCCTTTGGAGAAGACAGTGGGACAGTGATGCTGGTTACCAGTGGAAAGGGATGGCATGTTTTCAGTAGCTAAAATAGTAATGGAAGACTGAACCTCTGTTTATGAAATAGAACAGCAGCTTTGCAGTAGTTGCTCTCCCTTAAGGAGTAGGGTACTGGCTTTAGGGCAGTTTTTCGGGTTCTCTCTGACTGAAGGTAGTATGCCACGTCTGTTACTAAAATTCCGCCTCCCCTCCCCTCCCCTCCCATGACCATTTCCCCAGAGAGCCAGTTTTTTTCTTGTTTCCAGTTGTTTGGTTGTGGACTAAATTAACTTATTGTGCCTTACTTGGGGCTGTCAAGAAACTCTCTTTCCTCACATGTACAAGGTGCCTGCAGCATGAAAATCTGTGGTGATGATAAGGGGATCCATGGTCTCCAAACCTGCACTGCCTGCATGACAGCCTGGGAGTGCTTCCCTTGACCGTTTGATGGTTTCACAGTAAAGTGATCAGCTGCTAGAGGAAACATTTTTCTTCCATGCATGACTGTGATTTGCTTGAAGAGAGTGGCCTGCATTTGCCGTTAGAGGAGATTTTACTAGGATGTAGGTGAGTGGGCAGGCAGTTCACTTTTATTTCTAGCTAAACAGCTATATTTGTTGTCTTAGAAACCTGCATTAACAGTAATGTCAATGCTAAAGGGAGTGATGCCTAATTAGCTGAAATATCTAGTCGCTGGCAAAGACCCTCTGTTGGACAACCCAACCCTGAACAACCTAAACTGGGATTTTTAACGGGCTTTTTAAATTTTTTTAAAGAAATACATTCTTCTTTAGACTGATTGTCTTATGTGTGCATGTCAAGTTGGACACCCAGCTGAAAGATGGCAGTATCAAAGTTGTTTTTTTAAAATCTTGGCTGCAAGATAGATGAAAGTGTTGGTTGTCATCTTCTAGAAGTGAGTGGGTTTGTGGTGTAGAAGGTAAGTGAAAATTATGGCTTCCAGCATAAAGTTGCCAAGTGCTCACTAAGAAAGATGCTGCTGATGTTTCTAACCAGAAAAGAAACAGAATTTGGAAAATACCAGCCTGTGATAGTAAGTATGGGTAGGAAATAACTCTGCTTCTCTGCAAACTGCTGTTGTGATAACTACTCCTTCCTTCTGTCTTGGCAGCATGTTGCTAACTAGCAGCCTGGGCAAAGATAAGGTACTGGGGGAGATACGTACATGAAATTATCAGTAATAACCACAGTCTTTTGTAGTTTTGTAAGGCTGGAATACTTCAAAAATACAATTTGCTGGTTTTACCTGATCTACCACAGTAGTAGTATTTATTAAGTGTGAAAACAGAGACTTTGGATGTCATAAATTTACAGAAGTAGCAACCTTTGATTGGAGGGATTGCTTTGGCAGAGAACAAAAATAGCATGTAATTTAGCAGTGAAAAACACACATTTGTACTGTTATAGACAAGTTTCTGCACTGCAGCAGTGCCAGCATGCTTTGTAAGTTGCCAAGTGACCTTTCGAGATTGGATTTAGGTCTTGGAAAGTTTGGGACTGTTGCTGGGTAATCCTGGAAGCAGCAGTAGGAAACGTGTAACCATTTGTTCTTCTTTCACTGGGTTTAAAGTGTCTGCATCCAGTGGGGTTGCCTCCATTGAAGGAGAATGTTTTCACCTGCACTAAATCCTCAGGCCAGCTCTGAAACACAGCAGCTTTTCTGCAGTAGTTTCTTATGAAAGGCATAACAAGGTGATTCCTCTGGTGCTTCCCTAATGAGTAAATAAAATCTGTGGAGGTGATGCTGCAGTCCTTTGTGGAATTGCACATGGTTTGAGAGAAGTTTGGGTGCAGTTTCTAGGGAACTGAACTACCACATGCTTTAAGAGACTGAAGTACAGCAAAGTAGCTGACGACTGTTGGATGAAAATGGGTTTATTATTTCTGTGCACTGCAATTCAGTAGCACGTAACCATATCCTTTCCATTGCATTGACCCTTGCTAGGATTAGATATTGAAAGTAAACTGCCACCTGTAAAATGCTGTCTTTATTTGGTGTTTCGTACTGACCTGTGATATTTGATGATTCTTCTTTAAATTTATCTTCTAGGGTTACTCTTGTTGGAAAATATTTCTCATGCTGCTATGGTGCCATTTGAATTTCACTTTTCAAAGTGGAAATCTGTAGATGGTACATAGTAGTTTATGCTTTTAAATTATATGGGCTTTGATTCAATGGTGAGTGTTAACTGAAATGATGGTTTGCTCAGCATATGATGTAACAGTAAAGAAGAGACCTGCAGGAAGATGTGTGAACTTTAGGAATATATTTTACAAAATTTTTTTCTAGAGGAGATTGTGTTTGTCTTCTCAGCAGTGATGCTGTACAGCAATTTTCTGCTGCGGAAGAAGTGCAGGTAAAAATGGAAATGGAGAATTGAAATAAATGTGTGTCTTGGTTTGAAAGACAGGTGTCTGCTAAGGAAGGCAGAAGCCTCCCTTGGAATGGCAGATGCAACCTGCCCTTCCCTCCGAGTTATTATAATTTTGAAATCAAGGGCTTTTAAGCAAAGATGTGGGAAATAGGAATAACAGTTCTTTACTATTATATATATATGTAACCAGTCAAACAAACAACAATAACTATGGCAGTGACAGCAAACAATCACAAACCCAGTCCCAGCCTTCTCGGCTGTCAGGCCCTTTTCCCCTCGGGTGCAGTTCCGCTCGCAGCCGGCAGGGGCGCTGGCAGCTCCCGGTGAGCAGGGCAGGTGCGATGGTTCCCCCGCGGCTGCAGGGGGCGCTCCGGAGCGAGCTCGGGGAGCACGCGGCAATGGCGGCCTGGGATCCCGGGAAGGGATGGGACAAAGGCTTCACAAACCCCTGGGCAGCCGATCCTGGTGTCCGGCTGGAGCCTCGGGAACAGCAGGCTGGAACAGCAGGGACGAGCACAAATCCTGGGTGGCAGATGAGATGTATCCAAGCGGGGAACCCCCCAGAGGTCTGGGCAGGCAGGGCGAGCAGAGCTACAACACAGCAAAGGCTCGAAGCAGCAGTAGGGCAGGGTGGCCACAGCCTGGCCACCAGCGGGGCAGGGAAGGCAGGCTTGGGATCCCGGGGCTGCTCTGGCAGAAAGAAAAAATGGCCGAAGAACAAGCAGCTTCCCTCTCTCTCCGAACGCTGAGACTGACTGACCACACACCCAGGTGAAACAAAAAAGAGCAGCCAGGTCTTTTGTTCTTCTGAAGCACCTGGCCATTTGTTCCCCAAGCAACATGTATGGGGGAAAAATCTTTTAACAGATAAAAAACAAAAAAAAGCCAGGGGAGCTCCTAAAACCCCAACAATGTGGATGAAAGAAAGTAATCTCTCTCCCACCTTCCACTTCTGAGTAACACAGAAACCATCCCAAGTAAAATAAAGGAGAAAACTGCAGTGCCCAGAGTCCAAACATGGAGACTTCTTGATGCTTTCGTGCAAGTGAACACTTATTTTTCTTCAATATTCTCACTACCTGCATGAAATGAAGTAACAAATAAGCAATACTGTTTTTTTCCAGGATGTGAGGAATCAAAGGGTCCAAATTTGAAGAACCTCTGAAGCCACAGCCAAACTCTGTGGCCAGTGTTCAATCTCAGGCATGTTCAGTTATACCTTTCTCTGTCACTTTTAGTGAACTTTCAAAATATTGCACAAAAAGTTGTGTGTCCCTTGCATTTTGGCGGCCAGCATTAAGTGCATTCCAGTAATATGTATAAAACTGTAATATGTGACACAACATGGCTGTTGTGTAAACCTTAGCATGAGTTGCTCTCTTCACGTGTCTTCAGCTTAAATAGTACATGAACTTGTGCTGGACTTCCCCAAAGTCATTCTGTGCTCCTCTCCATGAGAGAAAACAAAGGGAAAACAAATGTGGTAGAGGTAATCACAGTGGCAGATCATATGTGAAGTTCAGAAAATGGAATTAAAAGCATTCCAGAAGCTGAAGTTTTCTGAAGCAACCACAAGTACGTCAGAAAGCAGTTGAGGATGTAGATAAGACATGTTATTGGTATCTAGAGCAGTGAGATGAATACTGGGCAGAAAATGTTAGTTTGGTAAGAAAATAGTTAGAGAAAAACCCCAAAGTTGAAAGATGATGCTTGTTAACTCTGGTAGTTGAACCATGTTGTCCCTTCCTCATAAGGTAGCAGCTCTTCATGGGAGTTGTTCTACTGGATTTTAGCTGTTTTCTATATAAGGAGGTGCTCAATTAGCCATAGAAAAAGCAGTTTGGTCCTTAAGAGAACCGTTTTGTATTGTGTATTGTTTTCCTTTCATTGTGCATTGCAGATGTGCCTAAAGCCACACTCAGGTTTACTTCTGTGAATGCCTTCTCTCTTGGGTGAAATTCAGTAAAACATAAAATAGCAGAAAAGAATTGTTTGGATTCAGAAACGGCTGTACAAGATCTTAGGAGCAAGGGAGGCAGCTGAGAAACTTGTATTGGTTGACTGCTCTTCAGTGTCAAGGGTATTCCTCAGGTGGCTGGAATTGTTTCCATTGCTGATGCAGTGGGTTTTTATAAATTTAATCTTGGAAAATTAAAGCATATTAAATATTGAGCTTTCCTATGTAAGGTATTGATAAAGATGCAGTCAAAGTGAAGAGCTCTGGGATGGATTTTCTTAATGCAAAGCTGTGCAGTTTCACACCTGGTTGTGTTTGAAGTGTTGCCTGTAGAAGCTCTAATGTACCCTCTTCTAGGCCTGGTAATGCGTCCACTTGTGCATGAGCACATTTGAAATCCGCACTGTTGTTCTGCCTGTGCATAAAGGTTCTTCCTTTTAGTTGTGCTACAGCTCTGCAATGAGATGTGAAGAGCAAGGGAAAAGAGGAAGTAGTTTTGTGGAAAGGCATGTTTGTGCCCCAAAACTTGTTGCATTAGAAACTCTGCCACTGGGTTTAGCTGATTAGCAAACATCGTCTTCGCAGAGCAGTTGGTATTACCTAGTTTAGGAGCTGTAATTGTTCCCCTGTTCAGTGCAGTCAAAAGAGGATGTCAGGTGTTAGAAGCTGTGAGGGAAGAGATTGAAATCAGTGTTTTGCCACAAAAAATTTCCATGGCATTTGCTCATCTTTAGTATTGTAGACTTGAAAAGGTTCAGAGAAGGGCAGTAGAGGTGCTATGGGGATGACTTTTGTACGGGGGGGTACTTATCTGGTAGGGTAGGACTTGTCAGCCTGGAAATGGGATGCTTCAGGTCCTGTGTGCCACAAGATACTTGTGAAGTAGATGGTGTGACTATAGTGTGTAGGCAGTAATTGCTCACTGTGCCTTTCTGTGAATAAAACCAGTGCTTAAAGTTGGAAATTGGTAGGAAAAAAACCCGCCAAGCCTCTAAAAAAACTCCCAAACCAAACAAAACCACCTCCTGGATGGTAAAAGCTGTGGTATTCATGGTCACAAACAACTGTAGGTTGTGAAAGTCTAGGTGTGTCCAAGGAGATGATGAACAGGTACTAGAATGGCCATCCAGCACAAGCTGCCATGTTCACTGGTCTCTGGCACAGAAACACTGGGGGCTATAAATGTACTGAGGAGAAAGGTAATGCCACCCCTGCATCATCCTCTACTCCTCCCTGTCCATCTCCAGGGCCAGCTGTTTAAGGCACAATACTGGAATAAACAACCTTTGGGCTTAACTCACTGTTCTTACATGATGTTTTTGTATTCCTTGGAATTAAAAGGAAAGTGTTCTTCAAGGGATTTCCTCATCAGGAATACCCTGTAGTAGTGTTTTACTATGGGGTGTAATACAGAAAGAATTTGAAATATTTCTTCTTTAATTTCATACTGTGCAGTTTTTGATTATCTGAATTTAGCTACTTTGTGGTATTTCTATGCTGATCATTTAGTAACTCTGTGGAGTTACTGGATGTATAACTTTGATCATTAAACCCAATGTAAGACACTGTGCTGCAGAATAATACTCTGGTGTTAATCCCAAGAAGCTCATAGGAGACAAGAAAAATAAGCTCTTTGTGTCACTATTTAATTAAACAAGGCAGATCAAAGTGATAGCAGGGAGATGGTTTAGGAAGATGTTAAACTGCAGTTCTGTGGTGTCCTGTCCGGACGCTCCAAGTGGTAGTTCCAGACACTTGATGATACTTATATTGGTAATTGGTGTCTAAATAGGTTCTTGGTATCTCTCCTATGTTTCCATGGATGCTCTTAGGCTCATCTCTGCTTACACTACTTTCAAGTCGTAATCTACACATATGAGAGCATTTTTGACGAAGAATAGCTTAAAGCATGTTTCTCATTAAGTACAAATGAAATATTTGGAAGGTATTTATTAAACTGATCTGTCTCTGTGACAGGATGACATATGGAATAGTCAGGCAGGGCTGCTAAGTAACTTATTCAGACCAAAAGAGTTGGTAATGGGGGCAGACAACCCTCTTCTGGTGGTTTTTTGATTTGCGTTTTCATGCCTTCTGTACAACCTGGATCATTTGGGAATGTTTCTTTTTGAATTCAATGTCTAAATATGTGAAGGAGCTCCTTCAAAATGTGCAGGTACTATGGTTAGAGCTGTCTGACTCTGCTCTCACTGTTTCATCTCCTTCTGATTAGTCTCTCTTTCTCTGATGCTTTAAGTGTGCAGAAGTAGTGTGCTTCACACCCCTGCCACTCCCCACCCCCCCCACCCCCCCGACTCCCCTTTGTTTCTGAGGAAATAATTAAACTTTTGGGCCCTAAAATAAATGTTGAAAAAAACCCTTCAGATACTGAGTTGTTAAGCCCTACTCTCTGTGCTTTGCCCTCCACTTTGTGTTCTCCAGCTGGGGAGGTTTGCAAGGCCAGAACTGCTTTTGGCTGTTTTTTTTTTCCTTAAGGCCTTTCCTAGGTGAGCTAGAACCATCTCTTATGCATTTTCTTATCTCAAAGTACTGTGTTTTCCTTTGAAAACCAGCTGACACCTTCCTTTTCCTAAACTTTTCCTGCAAATTGTGGAATTGGTAGTCGTGTTTGAGGATTCTCTTCACCCTGAGCCCTCCTCTCCCCATTCCAAAAGTCTATGAGTACCACTGGGGCCAAATTAAGTCCTTAAATGCATGAGCTGTGCATTAAGTGTTTGTAACTTGGACTGGCAGGGCTGTCTGTGCTCTTAGGCACAGAAGTAATGACCAGCAGTCCTTTTAGGTGCTGCATGGTATTATATTAATTAATCTTGCTGTGGTCTGACTTTAATTCTTTGTAGATGCACAGAGAAGAGGCAGTTTCTGTCAGGAGAGGTTAAAACAGTAGGAGCTGCAGGAGAAGGAAGGGAAACATTGTAGGTTTCAGGCGTTGTTGTAGGATAGCAAGACTAACTTCATTGACTTTGGTAAAACATGATTTAAATGGAAAAAGCAAAAGTAATTCAAAAGAGACCACCAGATGGATGAGCTATAGGAAATACTTCTCTAGTGATAAATTTTTAAATAAGATAATTATGGTAACCTCTTAAAAAACATGCTCTAGAAGTGAGCATAATAGGTAGTTACACCTGGTAAGAGTCATGTATAATTAGGTGCCTGGACTATATGGACTTCTGTACAAAATCAGCAGGTGGTAGAATAAATGTACTGCCACTTTTTTTGTACAAAGCTGGGGTTTTTTTTTGCAAAAGTCTGCAAAGAGATCTGCCCTTTGTCTCTATTGGATAAATCATTATAGATACTGTTAATAAACCAGAAATAACTGACAGATCAACAATCTAAAGGTCTGCTCTGTGCTGTTGTCCTGAGTCAAATGAGAGCAGCTTTGTGGAGGAACCTTGCTCTGGTCTCTGGGCACTGGCTGTGTCTGCACTCTTCCTCTTGCTTGCCAGGGGCTAATTAGAAGGTAGAAAAACTCAAAAAGGTGTTACAGAAATACCATAATTACATTTAGTAGGAAGTCTGTGCACATGTGTTAGATTGGCACCAGCTATCCTTGTCTTTAATTATTTGATTTGGTTCTACAGCCAAACTTCTTGTTAATCAGGGCAGATTCACACAAGCCCCGGGTGCAGTGCTTGAGTACACGAAGGCAACCAGGGGTAGGGACTTTGGTGTTCCTGCATTCTTCCTGTGGCTGTTTTGGGAAGGGGATGGGAGACAAGAAGTTAGTGTGGCTGTTGAGCTGTCAGGGAGCAGTGCCTTGGCAGTTCTCCTGCGGGAGCTGCAATGGAGTCACCCGTCAAACTTGTGTGGCTGCAGTGCGCCAGTCGCTTCCAAGGGCTTTTCCAAAGGCTTTTATAGCAAGAGCCAGCAATGTCTGTGCAGGAGACAGGATTTGCTGGGGGATGACAGCATAGGGAAATTTGTGTGGTAAAGTGCCATGTGATCCTGCATGGAAGGGGAAAGTAATGCTGCTTGACTGAATCTCTCATCAGCTTTATTTTCTGCAGCTGTGGGATAGTGCCACTGGCATGAAGGTGGAGGTGGGCATCACCTGTGTCTGACACGGGGAAAGGGATGACACCTGCCAGGTCCTTGCCTTGGCTCAGGGCTGGCAAGGAAGGACAAGATTATGGGCATTTGCACTTGCGGGTTCTTTGGGTTTGTTTTATTATGTGGATTCTGTGTTTTGTAAAGCAGAGCTCAGGTCTCCCCTGTGCCCTGTGTCAGAGGTGCTGAGCAGAGTTCCCTGGTTGTGCCTCTGTTTCCTGGCACTTATGGGGATCTGTTGTCTCTGAGACTTCCCTTCCCTGGCTAGATGTGGTTGGAAGTGACCCAGGGTTTCAGAAGGCACTGGGGTTGCTCTGGTGGGAGATGTATGTGCTTGGGAGCCTTTGCAAGGGCCTGGGAAGCAGAGGCTTCTGCAAGAAGAGGCCATGTAGAAGGGGCCAGCTGGTGACCTCAGGGTTCCATGCCTGGAACCTGAGGCCACAGCAGTGGCCAGTGTTACTTGCATAGGAAGCCCTTGTGTAAGCAGCAGTTCCCAAAAGCCTTTACTCCCTGGCACATTGTCATTGGGGCTGGTGAAGATGAAGGGAGCTCTCCTGAGGTACAGACCCCTCCTGGGGTATTCACGCCTTCGGGATGGGACAGCCCCATGGGTGGAGGAAACGCCTTATGCAGAGCCTGTTTAGTGTTGCTTTGGTCCAGATTTATTGTATTTGGGAATTTATTGGATCTTATTTTACCTTCTCTTGGCTGTACACCTGATAAAAGACATTTGTCAGCCCAAAGTCTGGCCAGATAAATCTTTTCAGTCACCACAGGGGAGGTGGCAGCGCATGTGCTGAAGGCAGGGCAGAGCTTTTCCAGGTGCCTCTTGGGAAGGAGCTGGGAGAAGCAAGTGGTGGGACCAAGCCCAGCCTGGATTTGAAGGGAAGTGCCTGTAAAAATGAGTCTTGAGAAGTTCTGGTCCTACTGGTGGCAATTCAGCCGCTGTCACATTGAGCAGCATGTTCTGTGGCATCCCCTGGGTGTTACCAAGGGGTAGCTTTGGGCAGCGTGCCCTGGCTGGCAGGCCGTGGGAGTGGAGAACTGGCTGCTGGAGGAGGAAAGGAATCAGGAAGAGAAAAGAGCAGCACCCAGGAGCTGTTCCAGAGAGCTTGAGGGGTTCCTGTGGCTCTTTGAGAGTTTTTTCCAGAGCACTGGGACGTTTCCCCCATCGGGGGCTCTGCCAGGTGCTAGGAGGAGCCAGTGACAGAGCTGGAAAAGCTGTCAGTGGCATCATATGGCACTGTGTCGCTCCTGTCTGGTGAGGCAGAGCACCAGCCCATCTGTGGTGGCAGGTGGGGGCCTGGATCTGAAAGGAGGTGCCTGTTCAGTTCCTGGCCAGTGGAGCTTTGGGAGTCTGGAGGGAGCTGGCAGGGCTTCTTATCTTGGGAAGAAGGAGATGGGGGGAGGTAAAGGTTGTGTGCGTGTTGAAAATTGTTATATTTTCTGCTCACTTTCTGGTGGGGGAAGACATGCAGACAATCAATGTGATTGGTAATTCAAGCTTCGTTTATTAGCAATACAGAGGCACTTATATAGTGTGAAAGTACAAGCTTATCTGTTCTTTAATTAGTTTAAACTTACAAAAGCGCATTCTTGCTTCTACATAATTGGGTTAGATCAAAGACTACATTTGGCAAGCTTCTATTATTTATGTTTTGTCTTGAGAGATTAAAGATTTTCCTCCCTTCTCATGGTCAGCACATCTTTATCAGAACAGCACTGTACCTCCTAAAAACTCCCTTTTTGTTCTCAGGCCTGTTTCTCACGCAGGCATTTTCTCATGGAGGCTTTTTCTCATGAAGGCCTTTGCTTGCAGGCCTTTGCCTGCACAGCTCTTCTATTGATCTGGTTTTATCAATAATCCATGTCCCTGATCCTCTAACCATTCTCCAACAATTTTCTATTTTTTATTTTGCCTCTGACTCGCGAGTTCTTTTACTCAGAGTTTGCATTAAGAGGCGGAAGACGCGGAGTTGTTCTTCTAATTGATGTTTATTAATTCTTATCTATGGCATAGCTGCACAGAGTGTGCCTTCTAAGTTAACAAGGTGGAAAATGGCCCCGAGTTCTAACTTCTAAGGCCATTTAAAGTCCAAACCATCCAAATATAGAATGCCAACTAATTTATTTTTACTTATAATCCAATAACTAATTATTCATGATGCATTGGTTTTTTGAACCAATACCAAACCACCTAGATTTGTGAAGAAGAAGGAGGAACGAAGAAGAACTAATCCACACCCAAAATCCTCCATATTGTTACTATATCCCATAAACCTAAATTTTCTACATCTCTACATATTCCACCCAGTGATACAACTAATTACACAGCAACAATCTCAGTGCTGTTACAAAATCTGGGAAGCTTTTCCCAAGGCCTCAAGTCAAATGCAGTGTGCTTTTGAAGATCATTGCCTGTCAGCACTGAAAGACTGAAATTCTCTGAACCCAGAATTCCAGCAGAAAATCACTTGAAGGCTGAAGAAAAGACAGTCGATACCTGTTTTTGGTGACAGAGTTTCTTCTTTTTCAGTCAGTTTGGGTTTTCTTCTGCTTCTGGGTGGAGCAGCATCAGAAACCCTTTAGGTTCTTCATTGCCTGCTTCTCTGTAGTGGTGCTTTCTGCTGCTCTCCTTTCTGCTCACCTTCATGGGCTTCTTCGGTCTCTTAAGCTGGAGAGGAAAGAGGAAAGCAGCTCATTTTCCCAGACTCAAGAGGAGGAAGGGAGGCTGAGTGCTTCCTCAGTTTAGCTAGGAGAAGGAAGAGAGCTTCTTCTGTTCTAGTTATCTCCAGACCATTTGATTGTGTCCAGCCAAAAAATTGGTGAGATGGCACAAGCACTATGAGACTTCCTGAATTTGTAACTGCACAGCTGGGGAGCCCAGTGTGCAAGTATAGATTTCCTTGAAATCGATCCTTGCCTCCCTGCAGCCTGGTTCCACACCCTTTTATGGATTTCTTGGCTCATCTCCAGCTGTTTTCTGGATAAACATGTAAGGTAGAGATCTCAAGTTCTTTTGACTGGAATAATACTGAGTCTTTGTCATCTTCGATTAATAGATGTGTGCATGCCACACTTGGTGGGGTAGAACAGTTAACTCTAGGGTGAGGAGGAGGATTGTGTCTGTGGCATGTCTTGCCCCTGTCCCTGCTGCTACCATGATGCCTTCCTGTTTTAGCCAAAGTTCTGCCAATAAAACTTTTTCCCTCTGTGTCACCTGCCTTCCAAATATTGGTTGCCACTGAACTTCTGGAAGTTCAATGGAGTCCTCTTTTTATAAGGTCAAGCTGAAGGGATTAAGTGGTGTCCCTGTACATAGTCATGGGATAGATTTCTGATGATCTGGTTAGCTGGCAACTATCTCTAGAGAGGGACCATCCATTCTGATTTTATGCAGTCATAGTTACAACTTTATAACATCAGAGGCAGTTTTAATATACGTGAAGCATTTCACATATTGTCCTTGCAGAATACTTGGCTAAACTCAAAACAAAAATTAAGTACAGTGTGAATTGCTTAGAACTCTCACTTTGTCACTATGCTGGGGTTGTAAAGATCTTCATTAGTGTTTAATTAACCCCTTAACATCTAAGGATGGCCATTTTACAGGTGATCACTATGGGAGTATTGGATGAAATGAGTTTTATAATGTTTCACAGTGAGGAGTATCTCCTGGCAGACTAAAGGAATAAAAGCATAGGAAGAAACCCTGTCTAGCTGAAATTATTGTTCCTCTAAGCTGTGAGTGGTGCATGCTGAAAAAATGATTATCCACTGAATGGGAAGTCTTTTCTTCTCTTCCTTTGAAGCAAAATAATAACCTGACACTTTTCTTTATCCAATGATTTTTTGGAAAGCATTAAAAAAAATGAATTCACAATTTCCTATGTGGATATGAAGTCAGTTCCCTGAAATGAATATTCAGTATAAAAATCTAATAGGTAAGAAGGAAGACATTTATTACATAGCAGTTGGCATAAATTTTGCTTCTAATGAGGATAAAATACATGTAAATGAATAATTACAGTAATTGTTGTAATTAGGACTTGTTCATGACAAAGGTCTCATATAACCAACTTTAGGTTTATTAAGATTTATAGTCTGAACTCTTAATTCCATTTTATTCCTTTAGAAGTAGGATTTGCTAGGGAAGGAGCGTTTTCAGCAAGCTGACTTGCTACATGCTCTCAACTATAAATTCAACTATAGAAAATTCCCGTTTTCTTCATGGCAAAGCTGGAAGGCTTCCAGTGAGATGCTGTAAATGACCAAAATTACTGTAATGTGGGGATCTAATAGTTGAAGGCATTCATGAGTGGACATACTGGGTCTGACAGTTTCTGGCTTTAAATTGTAATAGATTTTCTCCCTCTCAAGTTTTAAGAAGTTCTGGTTACAAATAAAAATGTTGTCTCCTTTGCAAGTTAATGCTATTTAATAGTAGATTTTGACGGCTAAATCTTCTTGTGTGTTGTTGCACATCCTCTCTGCTTCTACTAGAATTGAATAAAAGCAGCTGTTTTGCTGTTGTTTGATTCTTTTTGGCTTCAAGACAAGTCCTTTAGCCACTGCAGTCACAACAGTCATAGCATCCTCAGGCTGGTTTTAATTACAGCAGAATCTGCAAGCATCCCTGAAGCATGGAGAAGAGTTTTGCATCTCATCAGTTGCAGGTGGGGTTGGAATTGACAGTGATCCAATGTGGCTCTTAAGGGTTTCCGGGGTTTTTTCCCCTGCATTGTACTGCAGTGCTGAAGTAGGTTGAGTGCTGCAGCGCTTTTGACCCCAGGTTTTCTGTTTAAACTAGGGTTGAATCCATGGAATCAGTTTGTCTTGTGTTCCCCAGCGAGGGAAAAGCACACACACAAAGTCCTGGTATCCTACCCAGTTCTATTGTTCTCCTCCAGAATTGTATATGCTATATATATATCCTAAATATATATGCTATAACTACCCCTAAATAGTTAGGTGAGCATAATAATTCCTGTGGTTTATAGCCTAAACCACACCTGATAGTGTCAGCAGCTCATGGACAGCTTCTCAGAGTTCTGCATGTACTGTCAGAATATAGAAGTGGTTAATAAACCCTTTTTTATAATGCTGGGTTTAGGTAACTTGATTTTGCATTATAAACCTAGGAGTGGCTTGGCTAGAGTTATTTTGTTTCCTTGTCTATGGAGCAAACCCAAAGCAGTTTCTGAACACTAAAGCACTTTAAGATATGGTTCTTATAGAATGTACATTCTTTTTTTAGTTTTTCCTTTGTCTTTCTTAGAATTTCAGAGGAACTCAGGGCAATCCTCTTTCCGTGTTTCCTTCTCCCTCCCCATCTAATTAAGGCTGGGAATTCAGGTACTCTAATGCCATGAGATTTAATAAGTGTCTTTGAGACTATTAGTGAATCACGATGAATGTGTGCCATTTTCTGCTCTTTGCTAAATATAAAGGAGGGACTGGGTCATGGTGTCCTCAGCTGTCACGGGTACCACAGGAATTTTCTTAACCAAGTTGAGCTCTGTCTTAGCTGCAGCGATTTTTACCTTCACTATTCCAATTGAGGGGGCTGCTCCTGAACTTTGTGGCTTGAATGCATAGGAATCAGCTTTGAATTTCCAGCCTGCATATGTATCTGTGGGTGGTTTAGAGCCATTTGTCCTTGCATTAGGGAGGTTTGTCCTTAAATCCTGAATAGTTCTTTTTCTCTTCTGGATGTTCCTGTGTGAATATACAGACTGGTGATAATCCTGTCCTTTTTCAGACTGGTTTTGTGAGTCTGAACACAGTGGAATCCACTCTTGCATGGTATGCTCTCAGGTGTAATTGTTCACTGTACACAGTTCAGTCCACCTGTTCCCAAAGGGGACATTCCCATGATGAAGATGCCCAGCATTCTGTGTCTGATCTCTCCAGCGCTTGATTCCATTTGTCTGCTGGAAAAAAATTGATAGTCCTTAAGTACTCAAGTATTTAGTGCAGATTTTATTCAGGATTACACATTATGTTCCATGCTGCCTTTACTAATTGAAATTACTTCACTGCAGTCATGCAAATAAAGTAATTGCAGTGTGGCCTGGAATTAACCTGCACTGGGATCCACCTCGGCCTTTTTCTTTTCTCCCTCAGCCTTTCCATTTTTTTTTTAATACCAGCTATACACATATTTTCAAATACTGTCCTGCTTGATGTTGATTAACGTATTCTGTGCATGGTCCATCAGTGGAATTTTAGTGTGGTTTCAATATTACTTTTTTATTTTGTTTAGAGACACTTAATATTTTTCTTTCAGTCACACATCTGTCTCTGAAAATTTTGGAAGTCTAATCTCCTGCCCAACCCCGTAATTAAAGATTGGAAGAAAGATTTGTCTGGCAAATACTGCACACGGAGTGAAGTAGGAAAATGTGCTGAGGATGTCCTGTAAAGGGTGGATGTTCTGGAGGAGGGGTTGGCAGTTGTACATGTGTACATACACCTCCACCTGTCTTGCTGTCTTGTACATAATACATTATCCCCATTATCCATTTCAGGGTTTTGCTGTGTGTCAGCAATATAATTATTTGTATCTTTTTAGTGTTTTTCTCCTCACATGTTTAAAACAGCTTGATTGTAACAGCCAGTTAATCTCTCAGTAGGGCTTTGAGGAGGGGATGCAATCACTGTAGAGGAATAATCAGCTCCCCTATCACCAGGCACAGTACTGCATTTTCTTCTTATCTTTAACAATACAAAAGGTGCAGCACCCTTTGCTGTTTTATTACAGCTAAGTGCTTTGAAGAGTTTCACAAAATGAGATGTCACCTCTACTGTGCCTCCTTTTCTTGGGCAGAGGCCAACTGCAGTGCTATTGCTGATGCTGATGTCATTTGTCTCCTTGAATGAGACTTTGTGGCATCTTCCTTTTCCCAGTTTTGCCCTTCTCCTTCTGCTTTTTATTGTGTAATTGGGATTCAAGACTTGTGAACTTGTCGTTTCCTGGAGTTGGATTTTGTTCCTTTGTCAGAGAGCGTGAATTACAGTTGCCCCTGCACAGGCACATTCTTGTTCCTGTGTATCAGTTTAAGGAAGACATCAGCTGTTAGTTCCTGAAGGATTGGCTGTAGTCCCCCAAGAGCCCATAAGAAACCTGTTGGCACCTTACGGCTTCCAGTCATTAACTGGAGCATGTACTGTCACTGCATGTCTTTGAAAGTGCTGGAGTGTGGCTTTGATGTGTTCTCCCACAGTGTGTTGGCCCTGCACTTCTTCATGGCACAGGCAGAGCCACGGTCTCCTCCTGGGCCCTGACCTGTGCTTGTGGGGCAGAGGGGCAGATTGGTTGCTGGGATGTGCTTGACAGTGGGCCAAAATAGGCTGTGGACTCAGGCCAAGTGACAGCTGGGCTGTGCACCATAGAAGAACTTAGAGCTACAGTTCTGGTGTTAAGCACAAGCAAAAGTGACATCCTCATTCACAACTCTTATCTCTCCTTTCTTTTATACCTCTTAGGTTGTTTCAAAGATGACCGTATTGTGTTCTGGACTTGGATGTTTTCGACGTATTTCATGGAGAAGTGGGCCCCCCGGCAGGATGATATGCTCTTCTACGTCCGTCGGAAACTGTCCTATGTCAGTGGGGAGAGTACCGAGGGTAAAAAGGTGAGTGATGATGTATTTTAATTTGGGAAGCTTAAGATAACATAGGATTTGGTGTTGTGGAGTACCTGCAAACCAAGGATAAGGAATTTCCAACTCTGCTCACCACAGTTATACAAAATTGACCCATAAGGACCCATGGTTAAGGTTGTGAACTCCGGGTGACCCTGCCTTGGCAGGGGGGTTGGACTGGATGGTCTCCCGAGGTCTCTTCCAACCCTAATGATTCTGTGATTCTGTAACATCAGCAGCAGTGTAAATGAGGTGCACTGTCATAGACTTGAGAAAATAAGAAAGCTTGCCTGCTTTTTTGGGAAGCTGATTTTTGTTTTGCTTTTCAGTGATGATACTTTAGAAACTCAAAGTGCAAGTCTAGAAAGAGAGAAAAAAAGGAGAAGGAAGATGGTCACACTGGTATTTCTAGAAGAAAACTGCCTGAGATACCAGAGTATCAGGAATGAACATCTGTTGGGTGTACTCAGTAGCAGAATGCAAGCAGCCTCCTGGAGCTGGGATACAGCAATGACAAACAGCGGAGAAACTACTGTGTTCTCATAGTTTACATTTAAGACATTTACATTAAGACATTTAAGCCCCTCCTAAAGAACTATTGTTCCTTGCAAACATAGTCAAGTATCCTAGTACTGCTGCACAGGTATTTATTTCCCCATTGGAGGTCTGAGAAACTTCTTAGCATTCCATGGCAGTTTTCATCTTAGGTAGGGGAAACAGAAGCAGTAAGTAGGATGGTTTTATTAGGAATTAAGGTTGGTGGCTGCAGGAAGATAAACGGAGGAAGAAAAGACGGGGATTAATTTCCTGACACGTGTAAATAATGGACACTGTTGTTAAATCGCAGGTATTAGTGAATGGTGTATGTGAAAGTGTTTGTAACCAGCTATACAAGAATTCTCTGGGTTCAGATTTGGTAGTGCAAAGAACTGCAATTGTCAGCTCCCTTGAGAAAAAGATTCCAGAACGTTTTCCCACAGTTTTGGTGAAGATGCAGAAAATGGACAGAATTATCTTCTCTCTTCTCCCTGGCCCTCCAACTTCCATCGTGACAACCACTAAGAAGAAGATGGCAAAATATGGTTCTTTCTCTATCAGATGAATGGTTTAGTCTTCAGCTAATGTGTTTGGAGCTTTAAGACTCGTGGGAGAAACTTCCATCCTGATTGTTGTTTAAGTGACGGTAAATGCATCCCTGTTTCACATCAAATGATATTATGGCTTTGTTCAGCCTGGTAAAAGCATGGGTTGTTTAACCTCTTGTCCTTCTCAACAAGGAAGGTGAATCTCAGAGACAGCCTAGTTGCTTAAATCCATTTGCAGACCCCTGATCCATCTGTTTAACTGATTCATTAGCTTAACGTGTTTGAATCTCTTGTGGATAGGCGACAGTGACATAAACCCTTGTATTTGCTCTCAGAGCATTATTTAAGCTTTCCAAAAGCACTATAAATAATTTTTATTTGTGAGGAGGATTTGTAAGTGATGGTGACTACAAAATCAGCATTAGTGAATCGTGTGTGGTAACAGCTGGGATTAGAAGCGGGCCTTATAGCACACAGCGTTTTGTAACTCTCCCTTGGCTGTCTGTATTTTGCTTGGCTTCTAAGAATTGAACCTTTCTTGTGACTTTGAAGTACTTCAGTTGCTTTCTGAAACTTCATAGTTGGTGATTCATTGGTACTTGTTCAGCTGTCCTCCTGTTTGATTTGACTTGTCTGCTTTGTAGTTCCAGTTCCTCTTTTATCTGATTTTTGAGCCTGTCCAGTGAAGTGAGACAGCAAACAGCTACCCGTACACTTTGAATTATGATGTCTTGGTTTGAAAGACAGGTGTCTGCCAAGGAAGGCAGGAGTCTCCCTTGAAATGAAAAAAAAAATGCAACCCCCTTCCCTCCAAATTACTGTAATTTTGAAATCAAGGGGCTTTCAGGCAAAGATATGAGGAATAGGAATAACAGTTCGTTACTATTATATATCTATATGTGTATAACCAGTCAAACAAACAACAGTAACTATGGCAGTAACAGCACACACAAACCCAGTCCCAGTCTTCTCGGCTGTCGGGCCCTTTCCCCTCGGGTGCAGTTCCGCTCGCAGCCGGCAGGGGCGCTGGCGGCTCCCGGTGAGCAGGGCAGGTGCGATGGTTCCCCCGCGGCTGCAGGGGGCGCTCCGGAGCGAGCTCGGGGAGCACGCGGCACTGGCGGCCTGGGATCCCGGGGAAGAGATGGAACAAAGAAGCTTCACAAACTCCTGGGCAGCCGATCCCGGTGTCCGGCCGGAGCCTCAGGAACAGCAGGCTGGAACAGCAGGGACGAGCACAAATCCTGGGTGGCAGATGAGATGTATCAAACTCCAGAGCTGCGGTGGGAACCCCTGGAGATGTCAGCAGGCAGCATGTGTGGGGGCTACAGAGTGGTGAAGGCTCGAAGCAATGGCGGGGGCAGGGCAGCAGCAGCCCGGCTCCCAGTGGGGCAGGGAAAGGTGGGCTTGGGAATCCTGGGGTTTCTCTGGTAGAAGGAAGGCAGCCGAAAAAAAGCAGAAGCCTGCCGTGCTGACAAATTCCTTCCAGCCTCCCTCTCCGTCCAAACACCAGGAACTAACACCCCACAAGCCCAGGTGAAAGAGAGTAGCCAGATGGACCCCTCCCCCTGTGGCCAGGTCTTTTGTTTTTCTTAAGCACCCAGTAATTTGTCCCCCTGGCAACATGTATGGGGAAAATTCTTTAAGAGAAAAAGAAAGCAGAAGGAGAACTCCTAAAACCCCAAAGTATGACTGTATGGCTTTTTAATTTACTTTGTGGTTTTGGACATTCTTTCTTGAAAAATGATGCCAAAATGTGAAAGTCATACTGTTAAAGGGGAGGGAGATGGAGACTGGTATCTGTAGAAGCTGGATAGAAGTACAAGCCTCCCTGCCACCCACCAAACAGTGCTCTCATTTAGATTCCATGGGGTAGACTGAAAAGGCAAATGAAGGGGAGAGTTCAGATGTTTGGGGACATTTAGGACTAGAACTGGAGCTGTGCTGTTGGCTCCTGCTTTATGCCAGGCTGAGCCAAATGGTCTGGTGATGATTCCTTCATGGACCACATTGAGGGTGACTTTGTAGTCTGGGTGTACCGTGAAGCTAGTTCATTGTAGTTCTTCCACAAACACCACTATATATGTGCTCAGTGCTTAACTGGCTGCTGCAGGTTTTGGCTGAAGAATATTGGCAGAGGTGACTCATCCCATGTCAGCTCAGAACATTAGTTTATGTTCATGAAAATAAGATCTGTGCAGCTTTGAGCACAGCAATCATCGGACTGATGACAAGGACAAAAAGGTTTGAATGTGGAGAGGCTGTTTGAATGCTGACAGTGGTGGTGTTTGTGTCATTTCCATGCCCTGGTGTGATGGTCTGTGTCAGTGGTGTGAAAAACGAGGTTCACTCTCCTGTTAGAATTTAAAGAGTTTAATATAAAGACAATAAGAGACACATAAAATAAAGCAAAGGGATAATGGCTGGGTGCCTTGGCGCTCTGCCAAGAGCACACCTGATGCTCGAGGTGAGTCCTTTTTATACCATTTTTACTGTCTGTTCTTTATTCATATTAAAACTTTTCCAGGAATTGATCTGCATGGCCACTCCTTGGGTCCGCCTTTTTAGAGCATGCGTAGTCTTCTGCCTTGTGGTTTTATTTCTTTTGATTCTTGGGGTTGGGCCCACTAGGTAAGAGTCGATGGTAGGGTGGATCTTTTAATTCTCCAGACAGTCAGGGCTGATTGCAGCTTTGGGCCTCTTTGTCCCCCGGGCAGAGCGGTGATAGCAGCTCTTGGACCCTCCGGGCTGCCCATTCCCCGGGTGGAGTAGCCTTTGGGCCCTTTTGTTCTCTGGACAAAGTGTTGATTAGCAGCTCCTTGGGCCTCATCCTCTGCTCGCTTGGAGGTTATCTTACTTGCTCACACTTGCTAACATTCTTGCTAAAACGAGAGAAAACTACATCCACACAGCAAAAAGCATTTCTAACATTATATAATATCTACTTTAATACTTTGCGAGAAGCCAATACTATAATATATGTTTATAACAATCCCCCCTTTTTCTATTTTATGAATCATTTGGCTTGAGCACTATTTCTTTTTTCTTGGCTTCTAATGTCTGTTTGTTCTTTTCACAGATCAATTTGGCTTCTTCGAGAGGGTCTTTTATATCACTTTGTTTCTTTAATACCATAATTTTTTGTGCTGTTCCAGACATAGCCAACTTTGGGTCAGTAGGCATTGCCACAACTTGCATGCCTTGAACTACGCTGGTGATTAGCCGAATAAAGCAGGGGATCAAGCAAGGGAGAAATATTAGACCAGCTGTAGCACATAAGAGGAAGAAGCCTAGCTTCTTCCACCATTCTTTCCTCAATATGCCATCCCACCAGTTAGCAGTCATCATTGATTCCCATTTTTGGACCGGTACATGGGCTATTTTTCTAATATTGTTGGCGATATCTAGAACAGCATCCCCATTGTCATCAATTTTTAAACAACATTCCGATGTATTGAACTTCCCACACACACCCCCTTCTTCAGCCAGTAAATAGTCTAGAGCCAGCCTATTTTGATATATTGCAGCTCTGGTTTGGCGTTGCTGGCTGACTATTAATTTCATAGCCTCAGCTGTTTCATTGGTTATGATTTCTACAAGGGCTTGGAGTCCGATGATACAATTCAGCATGTAAATTGGGGTTCGATATCCCCAACTTCCATCTTGTGCCCAGGTAGCTGGCCCATATGTTTCTAATATTCGTTCAGGGGGCCATTCCTCATCTTTCCATTTTTGGAATCCTCCAATTAGATCTCTTTTCTTTCTTTTGAAGTCTTCATAGATAGGTATTCCTAATTGATCTCCCTCTGGTTCTGGTAAAAGGAAAAACCCTGGTTGAATGATTCCTAATGTACAACTCCCTTTCCAATATGAAGGGAGTCTTGGGTATGCCCTTTTCCCACATATCCAAAATAAGCCATCTGGTGCTTTCCAATAATCACCTTCTTGTTGATTTATATTCTCCCAAAATTTGAATATTTCTGGGATTCCAAAATAAGGATTTTTCCTTGTGTCATTACACCAAAAGAGTCCAATTTCATTATCATATATATAGCCTTTTCCTTTTTTCTGAGCCCAATACCAAGTTGGTTTTTCTGGGACCCACCACGTGGAAGTTTTGTTGCTCACTTTATACCTTTTACAGGGAGTGTTTCCTATTTCATTAAGAAAGTTCTTCCCAGTTCGCCAGAGGCATTCTTCCCCTATCACTGTTGAACTTAAAATCCACCCCTCAGGTCGGTTCCCCCCCCCCTTATATTTGTCCGGTTCCATTTAAGGAGCTCTACTGGGCCTAGGCTGCTACCTTTCCATGGCCATTCTTCTGTCATCAAAGCTCCTCCACAGACCCAACAGTTGGTTATGTTAAGTTCCTTACCTATCCTCTCCCCCAATTCCACAAACAGGTTTTTTCCTAACCTTGGGGTGTTTTCCTCTTTTAACTGTTGTTTAAGTTTTGCATACAGGTCCTGGCGTGAAGTGAATATAGGGCGAGGTTGCTGTGCTGGCTTTGTATTTTTACTTACCACTTGTTCTTTTACCAAATCTTGGACTGTTCCCCTGGTGGCAGCTGTGAAACAAATCCATTTTTCTCCTTTTGGACAATTGCTTCCTAGTCTGTTTCCACTTGTTCCCAAATTTTCTGTAATCCAATATTTTTCCCCTTTATGCATACAAATACCTAATTTGGACGAGTCATAACAGTGACTGTTGATATGGGTATGAGTAATAAGAAAGAAGCCCCGGTGTCTTTCCATGTAGAGCTTTCGGTAGCATTTGTAACATGGTCTTGCCGGTGTCCCGAAAGGGACCAGGATAAGTGACAAAAGAAGGAATAACAGAGGTCCGGTATGGCTTATACTCCCACCTCCCTTGCCTATGAGGTTGCAACCCATAGCAGGTGTATTGGATCTTCTCAGTGGCGAGTACAGTGACCAACCCGGTCTTGCCCTCTATTTCCTTGTCACTTCCTTTATAGCTTTTAGGCACCTTTTTTAATTGTTTGTGTCTTAGGTATTTCCCATTCAACAGGCACTGGTATTTCCCATCTGCAGAGCAAAGTTTATGATTTTGTCTGGATAAGGGGTTGATTTGTGCTTGACACCTTTTACAACTAGGGTGTCGATGATGTGAAATGTCAGTTTCCCTCCAGACTAATTACTTATATTTGACCTGGCTGGCATGCCCCGTATTAGAATGATTCAAACAGGGTATATGATGTGGCACTGATGGAAGTTGTGATTCTCCCCCTTCTCAATACAAATCACAGGCTAGAATCAGAATATGAGAGTTCCCTGTTTGATACAGTCCCAACCCTTCCTGTTTGAAGTGAGAATATTCTTCTCCAAGATGTCCCAGAATTTGTCCAGGGGTCACTGATATAAATTTGGCTTTTACTGCTCAGTTAGGTGTGATTCTTTGCATATCCCTTGGATTATTCAGATTGCTCTAGTTCTTTGCCACCTGGCCTCCATTTAAGAATCAGTTTGGTGTCACCTGGTTTGGATATTACAGTCCACTCTTCAGGTTCTTTTACAGGTCCTTTGATTCTGCTGGCATGGATCCACCCCCGTTCCTTGGTCCAGACTGCGGCCTCAGTCGTCAGCAGTACCTGAAAAGGACCCTCCCATTGTGGAGTCAAAGACTGTTCCTTCCTTGTTTTTACCAATACCCATTCCCCTGGGTGGATATTATGAATTCTGAACTCCAAAGTTGTGGTTTGAGGGATCATTCCTTTCAGCCTCAAATTTTCAAGTGTTCTGGCAATTGTGGTGACATATTTTTTGACACTTGCTTCTCCCACTTCGTAAGTGGCTGTTTCATGTTGAGTGGTAAGGAAGGGTAATCCGAACATCATCTCATAAGGAGATACTCCCAGATCTGACCTGGGCTGTGTTCGGATTCTCAACAGAGCCAAAGGTAAGCACTTTACCCATGACATTTGAGTTTCAATCATTAATTTTGTTAAAGTTTTCTTCAAAGTCTGGTTCATTCTTTCTACTCGGCCTGAACTTTGAGGGTGCCAGGGGGTATGTAATTCCCATTTTATTCCCAAGGCTTGAGTTATTTGTTGTAAGATTTTGGATGAAAAATGTGTTCCTCTATCTGAGTCTATTTTATTAACCATTCCATATCTGGGAATAATCTGTTCCAGAAGGGTTTTGCATACTACGTTAGCTGTAGCTCTGGTAGCAGGAACTGCTTCCACCCAATGAGTTAGATGGTCTACTATTACTAACAGGAACTTCCATCTTTGTACTTGAGGAAGTTCAGTGAAATCTACTTGGATACTTTGGAATGGTCGCAGAGCTAGCTCGCGGCCTCCTAATGTTGTTTTTCTCATTATTTTCCTATTCACTCTTTGGCAAGTTATACAGTTCCCAGTTATTTGTTTTGCTACCCCAAAGATTCCAATACAACCATAATTTCTCAGAAAATGATCACACAAAGCTTGAGTGCCCCAATGAGTTTTTTGATGCATATCTTCTAATATTCTCTTAGTGAGTGGCTTATTAAGTAACTGTCTCCCATCAGGGAGTTTCCATTTTCCAGATTGATCCTGTTTTCCCCCTATCTTAACTAATTCTTTTTCTTCTTCTTTACTAAATTTGGGGAATTCTAATTCTCCCCTTTCTGGGGTCAGGATTAACATAATTCGTTTAGTCCCATTTTCTGCTGCATCTTTGGCTTCTTGGTCTGCTAGATTATTCCCTCATTTCTGGGGTCATCCCTTTTTGGTGTCCTTTGATATGCACTACAGCTATTTCTTCAGGCAATTTTAGTGCCTCTAACACTTCTGAAATCAGGCCTTCATGTATCAGTTCCTTCCCCTTCGAATTTAGTAAACCCCTTTCTTCCCAGATTTTTCCAAAGGTATGTATTACCCCAAAGGCATACTTTGAATCAGTATAGATGGTCCCCTTTTTGTGTGCTAAATGCTCCAGTGCTCTCTTTAGAGCGTATAATTCACAAGATTGCGCTGACCAATTTGAAGGTAGTTTTCCTTTTTCTATGGTCTGCATATTTATCCCATCGACTAAGGCATATCCTGACATTCTTTTTCCTTGCAAGCATCTGGATGAACCATCCACATATATTCTTTCCCCTTCTAAGAGGGCTTGTTCTTCTAGATCTTCCCGAACTTTTGTTTGGTATTGAATAATTTCCAAGCAATCATGTGCCAAGTCATCTTTTGGTTCTCCATAGAGGAATTGGGCCGGATTGAGGCTTTTGCTTGTTTCTATACTTAGATCATTACTGTCAATCAAAATTGCTTCATATTTTAGTATCCTGGAGTCTGTTAACCATTTTTCAGCTTTTTGATTTAGCACATTTCGGACCGCATGGGGTGTGGATACAATCAGTTTACTTCCAAAGGTGAGCTTACGGCTCTCCTCCACCAAAATAGCAGTAGCTGCTATGGCTTGAATGTATACTGGCCAGCCACGGCTTACTGGGTCCAATAGTTTAGATAAATAAGCTATTGGTCTTTTCACCCCTCCCCATTCCTGGACTAATACACCATGAGCTACTCCATTTTCTGCATTCACATATAAATGAAAAGGTTTTTCTAGTGAGGGTAAGCTTAGGGCTGGTACCGAGGCTAGTTTCAACTTCAACTTTTCTAATTTATTATCATCATCTCTGGTCCATTGTATATTGTCTCCCCCTGTTAATTTTTCATATAAAAATTTTACTGCTTGTGTATATCCCTCAATCCATAGTCTGCAATATCCCAGTAGCCCCAGCAGTCTCCTAACCTCCTTTTTTGAAGAGGGAGGAGGGAGGGATAAAATCCCTGTAATTCTTTCAGGGCTTAGTTTTCGGCTACCTTTGCTTATCAGGTGGCCAAGATATTTTACTTCTGATTCCACAAACTGTAATTTCCTTTTTGATGCCCTTAGTCCCTTTTCCCCAAGAAAATTTAGAAGCTTTATAGTAGCTTCTTTAACTTTAATTTCATCTTCCCCTGATATTAGAAGATCATCTACATATTGGATAATTTGTATTCCTGGGGGAGTGGGGAAGGTTTGTAATATTTCTCCCAAGGCTTGCCCAAATAAATTTGGGGCCTCACAATACCCCTGTGGCAGTTTAGTCCACCTCAATTGGTTCTTTTTCCCTGTGTTTGGATCTTCCCATTCAAAGGCAAAAATATCTCGGCTTTCCTCTGCCAGTGGGCAGGCCCAAAAGGCATCTTTAAGATCCACCACACTAAACCAGTGATGTTGAGGTGGAATTTTACTTAAAAGAGTGTAGGGATTAGGAACCATAGGGTAGCAGGCCCGTGTTCTTTTGTTTACTTCTCTTAAATCTTGCACTAATCTATAATTTCCATCAGATTTCTTCACTGGGAGAATAGGGGTATTATGAGGGGATTTACAAAGTTCTAGTGTCCCATCCTTTATTAATTCTTCTATTACTGATTTTAAGCCTTTTCTCCCTTCTGAAGATATAGGGTACTGACGTACACGAATGGGACATTCTTCTTTGTCAATTGTGACCCTTATGGGGTCAATATCTAGTCCACCCCTATTCCCTTCCCCAGCCCAAACTTCTCTGTTAATTTTTCTTTCATCTTCTTGGCTAAGTTTTAACACTTTGGCCGTCATTCTCCCTTCTTCTGGTATGACCCCAATCCCCAGCTGGATTTGTAAATCCCTTCCTAATAAATTGCTGCCAGCCCCAGGAACTAACAAAACATCCCCTATCCCTATTTTTGTTTCCCCTTCAATAACCACATCTTTAATGACAGGGACCTTAAATCCTTCCCCCTTTGCTCCCGTTACTTTTACCATATCATTACTTACATCACACCCTTTTGGAATATTCATCACACAAGTCCTTTCTGCCCCAGTGTCAACTATAAATTCTAATACTTCCTCTTGGGGGCCTACTTTTAAAGTTATCACAGGCTCCAGATGGTATTTATCCCCCAAAAAATAGAGCCCATGACTTCCCATTTCTCTTCTGTGTGTGTCTCTTGAAATATTTTCAGATCCCTTCTCAGGTGGGGGCATTCCCTTTTATAATGCCCTTCTTCCTTGCAATAAAAACAGGCATCCCTGGGTTGTTCTTGGAAACTTGATTGTGCTGAGGTTTTATTTTTCTCCCTTCCACCATTTCTGTATCTTGAACGTTTAGGAGTGTTACCTGAGGGCTTTTGATTTAGATTTTTTTGGAAGGTACTCTCTCGCATAGTGGCTATCATGATCTTTGCTTCCACTTTGGCTTTTTCTTCATCCCTCCGGACATATATTTTTTGAGCTTCCCTTACTAGGTCCTGTAATGGCTTCTCATGCCAGTCTTCTATTTTTTCCAATTTTTTTCTAATATCTGGCCAGGCATGTGTGACAAAGTTAACTCTTAGCAGGGCTTGCCCTGCTAGGGACTCTGGGTCTATCCCAGAGTATTGTTTCATATTCTTGCGGAGCCTCTCCAGCCACTCAGTTGGGGTTTCTTCCTTCCCTTGCTGCCCCTCAAAGGCCTTTCTGACATTTTGTCCTCGAGGTGCCCCTTCTTTTATCCCCTTGATTATCAAGTTACGATAATCATTCATATGTCCCCTCCCAGCTTCATCATTTTGGTTCCAGTTAGGAGGTGTAATGGGCATTTTCTGATCCCCGGGTGGACCTTGTTGGTTTTCTCTTTCCCAAATTTTTATGCCAGCAATTCTAATCATTTCTCTTTCTTCTTGGGAGAATATTATTTTCATTATTGATTGCATTTCTTCCCAAGTGAAAATGTTGGGACCTAGGAACTGGTCCAACTGTTCAGCTGTACCTGTGGGGTCTTCTAATAATCCTTTAATTTCCTTTTTGAAATTCCTAACCTCTGTAGAGATTAGAGGAGCATTCACAAAGCCGGTTCCCCCTCCTCCCATAGGTACTTCTCTTAATGGAAATAAATGAATTTCTCGGCTTCCCTCTGTTTGTTTAGCAATGGAGGGATTGTTGGGCTGCCTCTGAGCCTTAATGGCACCTCTTGTATTCTGGTATGGTGCTCCTTCGTTAAGAAGAGGGTTTATTTGGGAAGAAAGCACCGAACTCCCCTGGGGAGGAGGGGCAGATTCAGAGCCCGGCGCTGAAGCCGAATATCCTGCGGTGCAGAGGGTGGGGGTGGGGTGTGGCAGTGAAGCCGAATACTCCGGAGCACAGGAGGCAGGGACCGGCACTAAAGCCGGGTTTCTCAAGGCAGGAGAGGTGGGGGCTGAGGCCGGGACGTGTGACGTTCCTCTTGATTCAATTGGGGCTGCTGGGATTCCCGGGATTCCCGGGAAGGGTGGGATCCCCGGCATGGGCGGGGGCAGGGCTCCCTCCCCCGCTCCATTGGGGCGGGAGAGCTGCCGGGGGAGAGGCCCCCGGAGCCGGCAGAGGGGGGGGTGCGGCTCCTGGTGCTGACGGCGGGGGCAATACTTCTAAAGGGTCCCACCCTTTTTTTCTCTTCTGTTTGCTTTTCCTCTGGGGTTTCTGATATTTTAAAGACTTTGGTTCCCAGAGGTTTTGTAATTCCTGTCCAGCAAGAAGCATATTCTCCCTCCTCAGGGTGAGATGGCTCTTTTGAATTTACAAATACATTTAGAGCCTGGCAAATCCATGCCTCATCAGACCCATATTTTGGCCAGTACACATGATCAGATCTGATTTCCTTTTTTACCCACTCTCTCATGCAGAATTGAATCATTTTTACTTTATCTTTTCCTTTTGTGGAAGGATCAGTTTCCCAGTTCGCGAGTTTGACCCCAAGGGGACTGTCTTGGGGTATCTCCTCTGGCACTCTTGAACTTATTCTACCAGGTAGCTGTCCCATTTTCCCAGGAGTTCTCTATTCCAACTTACTCAAAATACCAATTTATCCCCCCCTTTGAAATACTAATTCATTCCTTTAAAACACCAATCTTCACTGCTGTAAAGTACTACCCACCCCTTCACGGTACAAAAAACAAACAAACAAAAAAATTATTACAGCCCACCTCCCCAAAAACAAAGTTAACTTTTAATTACACAGTCTTTCATTCACACATTCACTCCTTTTTAATATTTATTCACTCACTCATTCTTACTCACAACAGAATAATAAGGTACCTCTTTCAAGTCACTTGTTAGTATCCACCCATGGGTATGAAATAATCCTTAGGATTCTGGGTGCTCTTGGATTTCCCTCAACCCAGCACTGTTAGCATCCAACCCCAACTCCTCTTGGGGTACTTTTAGACCCTGGGTGCTCTTGGAGTTTTCCTCAACCCAGCACTGCTAGCATCCAACCCCAACTTCTCTTGGGGTACTTTTTGACCCTGGGTGCTCTTGGAGTTTTCCTCAACCCAGCATATGGGGGGTGTAGCTCCCACTTTACAACCCCTTCCCTGGGACCCTGTCCCAGTCACCCCCGGGAGATTCTTTCACTCCTCTTATCTCTCGCTTCGTCTCCTCGCTGGCCGCTGTTCTCGCGAACAAGACAGAACCGCAGCACTCAGAGACTGCCACACTCGCTTCGCAGATCTGGGGCAACCAGTCCGCGTCTCATTCACACACACTCATCTCCTGTAACCACCCCCTTTTTGTTTGGACAATACTTACCAGTCCTGTTGCTTTTCCAGTGTCTGTGGGATATTTGTCGAGAGCGCTCTCTTTCATTTGCTTTATTTTTGTGTCTTGTCCTCCGGGTGTTGCCCTGCTGCCACCAAACCGCGCCAGAGGATGCCAAGCAAGGGTCCTGCCAATTTGGGCAGGGGGCGCCTTACCCTCGCTTCTTGAATCCTCCCACGCTTTTCGGAGGCGAGGTGTAGATCCCGGGTGGGGCCCCAATTGTGAAAAACGAGGTTCACTCTCCTGTTAGAATTTAAAGAGTTTAATATAAAGACAATAAGAGACACATAAAATAAAGCAAAGGGATAATGGCTGGGTGCCTTGGCGCTCTGCCAAGAGCACACCTGATGCTCGAGGTGAGTCCTTTTTATACCATTTTTACTGTCTGTTCTTTATTCATATTAAAACTTTTCCAGGAATTGATCTGCATGGCC
Organism: Coloeus monedula; assembly: GCF_965178545.1. Taxonomy (NCBI): domain Eukaryota; kingdom Metazoa; phylum Chordata; class Aves; order Passeriformes; family Corvidae; genus Coloeus; species Coloeus monedula. The sequence continues at coordinate 8,929,265 of NC_138784.1, read as the reverse complement.
ACTCCTTGGGTCCGCCTTTTTAGAGCATGCGTAGTCTTCTGCCTTGTGGTTTTATTTCTTTTGATTCTTGGGGTTGGGCCCGCTAGGTAAGAGTCGATGGTAGGGTGGATCTTTTAATTCTCCAGACAGTCAGGGCTGATTGCAGCTTTGGGCCTCTTTGTCCCCCGGGCAGAGCGGTGATAGCAGCTCTCGGACCCTCCGGGCTGCCCATTCCCCGGGTGGAGTAGCCTTTGGGCCCTTTTGTTCTCTGGACAAAGTGTTGATTAGCAGCTCCTTGGGCCTCATCCTCTGCTCGCTTGGAGGTTATCTTACTTGCTCACACTTGCTAACATTCTTGCTAAAACGAGAGAAAACTACATCCACACAGCAAAAAGCATTTCTAACATTATATAATATCTACTTTAATACTTTGCGAGAAGCCAATACTATAATATATGTTTATAACAGTGGGAAACAAGTGTCAATGAATCCAGTGGTTCCCAGGTTTTGGTGCCTGTCTTGTGTGATTAAAAGTAGTTCCTGCTTGTGGGTTTGGATTCTTCTGTGCTTACTGGAGCTGAAGAGCGTTGGCAATAACATTTGATTTTAAGTTGAAGTGTAACAGAAGATAAGCAGAAAAAACCTGGTAGGATCAAGATTAGAGGTTCTGCTCTGTTTTGAGACTGGATGAGAAGGGCTTTGGATGCAGCTTAGTCACGATAGCTTTAAGTAATAAATTATACCATTTGGTATGTCCAGTAGGTGCTGCTGTTAAACTTCTCTACCATCATAAATTTTATTTTAAAGGGCTTTTTAAATTATCTGCTTTGCAGTCTGTCAGGTCTAAGAGACTTTCCATTTGCTTCTCTTTTCCTTCCCACCAATTTCTAAACTGAGCATAGATGGATGAAACAGCAATTAAGCTCCTAATACATGAATGCCAGGGCAGAACTGCCTTATCGAATTCTGGACTATATCCACTACACAGACTCTTGGATCCCAGAGAAGTACATTTAATTCTGTCTTTCCTTGGCATGACACAGTAACACTCTTGAAGTTTTCCTTGCCAAGTTATGAAGATACTTCTTCTCTTGGTGTCTTTATGCAAAACCACAGACCTCCTGTGTCAGGTTCTGTGCAGACCAAGGCATTATGGAGTGTAGCTTTTCCCAAGGTTAAGGAATTTAGCAGGATTTTGTAAGGTGGAATCCCTTTGACTTGTCGCTCTTTATTAAGTCAAGACTCAAAAGCCACTTTGCTGCTGCCTCTCATGCCAGCTGATGAGACCTACTAGAAAATGTAAGCCCTGATCTTCGCTTCCAAAGAGTCTTGGACACTGCAGGTTTGAAAGGTTAACATGGTTGGACTCTGGATTATGATTTTAAAATGCTGTTAGGTCAAGATTGATTAACTCTGATCTTTCTGTAGAGAGCAGCTTTATGTTCTCCTGGGAATCCAGAAGATGCAGGTATATAGTGTTACACAGACAGCTGGGAAATGAAGATAAAACTTCAGTGATGGACCAGCAGGTTGTATTCTGCCTTTCAGCGTACCTTTTCACCTGAAAAGGTACCTTATCTACAGGGCAAAGCAATTAAAACAATAAATGTAAGACACCTTGGTCATGTTTTGAGCTTGCCTGGATATTGGAGTAGTTCCTATTTTCTTCAGCATCTGTTACTGTATCCCGCAGCCATAGGGAAGAGAGGAGAGAAGATCCAACAGGCAGGAATTGTGCAGCAAGATTGATTGATTTAATTCTTTTACAAACTCTTTTATAGACTTTTTTCTTCATAGTCTAATTGGACAAAGGATCAGCCACCCCCTGGGTTGATTGGCTAGAAATCCTAAATATCCATTGTCAAAATATTTTTCTACTGTACCATAAACATAGTTCTACAAGGTTGCAGGTGTTCATAGTTTACAGAACTTCTGCAAATATCTTCGTGAGAGAGAAAAGTATCTCACGGGCTTAGAAAGAAGCAATAAAAATTCTTGCTAGCAGCAGTATTGTATCCACAAGCATCCTATGAATGTGGAGGAGTAGAGTTGCTGCCAAATGCACAGGTTAGTCATTAGGACTGTTAAGTCTTCAAAAAGCTTAAGCTACTGATGTTGTGACTGCAACTTCAGAAACAGAACTGAACAGAGCCATGGTTTACATGTTCATGTGCATCTGGACCTGTGACTCGACAAATACTGCTTGTGGTGTGACCAGTCAGTTTCCAAACCTAAATTACTTCAGGCACATGACTTGCACTGAAAATCATAGGATTTTCCTAACTGAATCCATAATTCACTGTCACCATCTGGCTGCCTGGAAGATTCAACAACATGAACTCAGCATCTAATAAAAATACAAGTTTTAAGAATCCTTCATTACTGGCTCTGTTGCAGTGTTGGGGTTTTTTTCAGCCCTGCAAGCAAACAGGATGTCTCCAGAAGAGCTCTGTGCCAAAAATTGCATCTTTCTTGCTGAATAAATTTTCTCCTTGTTCATGGGTAGTATGTGGGAACAAATGATTGCAACACATGCAAGCAGATACAGAGTTGGCTGTTGTGCCTCAGCTCTGCCATTGTGCTGCACTTGTATAGGTATTGCAGTGAGCAGGCTCCTGCAAAAAGTTCAGCATCCAAACGGTGCTTTTATTTTGAAGCATGAAAAAGGAACCCTGACATTATCAGATTGATTAATTTTTTTGTAAGGAGCTCAGCATCTTCTGTGCAAAGATTTGACCTTTCTTTTGCAGTTCCCCTTGCCAGAAACCCCTGTGCTTTCTCATGCTACTTTGCTGATACTTGATTGTCTAAATGTGTGAGCATAAAGGAGTTGCTACCTGAGAACCTCTGCTCATGATGCACTTACGAAATCATCAGGGTTGGAAGATGCCTTTAAGATCATCAAGGCCATCTCCATTTCCTCTGTGTGCTGTGGCAGACTGCTTGGAAAAAAAGCAAAAGAAAGAATGTACTATGATGAGTGTGACAGGAGCATCTTTTTTTCCACAGAGAATGATCCATGCTGTCTGTGACCTTCACTATGCTTGTGACACATGTGACAGACTAACACCAGTCCAGGGTGGTGATGCTCTCATCTTCTGCCCTATTTCCAGAGTAAATTCCTGTTGAGGCAAAACAAGTGCACAGCTGAAATACTTTCACAGTATCACAGTTGCAAAACTCCAGACTCAGGAGGGGGTGTGGGCTGCAGGGGCATTTTTAATAAATTGCTTTATATTGCTTTCAGTCTCTGAAGAAATCTTCTTAAGCAGTCAAACAGGATGACAAGAAAGCCAGAATCAGATGTGATTTTAATATGAATGGCACTGAAAAGTGGCAGCCTGCAGCCATGTGGCCAAGAAGATGCTCTGTTCTCGACTGCAGAGAGCAACTTCACTGGGTAGGGAAGAAGCCCAGACCCAGTTTTCCCATCTGATGAATTATACTGAATAATTCAGTATCAGAAATGCATCATATCTGTCTGAGTCACTGGGGAGCGGAGGGACAGAAGAGCACTGCTAGTAGGCTGGGCTTGCATCCTGGAAAAGCTAGAAGTGTCTGCTTGGAGCTCCCTGAAAGGCCTCATCAGGCCACTGGTTCATCAGAGCACTTAGTGGATTTGATCTGTGGATTACAGGCTGGTCAACTTGCTTACTAGAGGTATGGGAATGTCTGGGTTCAGTGTCAAAATTAATATGCAATTCAATTGGAGCTCTGGAAAATCATCATCATGTTTGTAGTAACATTGGTAATTAGAATTTAAATGTCTAATGTCTGGACGAGGGTTTACTCCCACCCTGTCTTCTGGTTATTAACCCAGTTTATGCATTTCTGTATTCAATGGAGGTGGTTTGAAATACACTGATTTATTACCATTCTGTAATGTTCCTTCTCCCATGGCAGTGTCTGCTGCCTACGGATGTAATGTACCTTCCTGAATCCTGGTGACTGGATACTGCAGAAGGCACGCTGTGTGTTGCTTCAGGTACTTGTGCTTCTCTATGAGCTTCAGAAAGGCTGGAAAATAACAATACAGGAATAAGGTAACAGTGAGCAACTTGTTACACCTGAAAATATGAGTTACTCTGTGGTCTAGGACCATATTTGATAATGTTTAAATAGTCACACATGTATCTCTTCCCTTCATTTTGGAAAGCTGATTTAGCAGATCATGGAGCATTTGGGGAATGAAAGTTGGTGGGATTCACATAGTAAAAGTGTGAGGCAGCAGCAAAGATGACTTTGTCAGGATCCCAAAACCAAGTCATTCTTGCCTTGCTGATGCTGCTCAGCATATTTGAACTCCCAGCCTTGTCTTACTTAGCCACTGTTAACCACTGTCCTGGTGCCACAGCCAGGCTAGGGATAAACTGTTTCCACACCCATGTGACTTATGGTTTGCACATTTTTGCTTTCCCCTGATTTGTTTGATGAGCATCTTCAAACATTCAGACTGCTCCATTATTTGAACAACTTGCACTTTTATTTTTCATCTTTTATACCTCTTTTGCTATTTCTGGAGTTACAAAGGCAGAACTAGATTTTTGGGGTTCTTTTCACCTAAGTAATTTGAATTATGGTTGGTTGAAGTCAGCTTTTAATTCTCACAGTCCTGTTAGCATTCTCAGTCTTATAAGTTACTCATTCTTATCACTCCAGAATCTTTCTCATATACGATGTGCAGATACTGAAAGCAGATGTGTAGGCTTGTTAAATCTTTGTTTCCTATGTCTGTGACTTGCCAATCAGAAGGAAGGTCATGTGCTTCTTGAAAAGAAGAAAACAGAATACATTTGGTAGGTATTCCTTGTGATGAAGTACTTTTACAAGAGCTATAATTAATTTTAAGGTGATTTCTTTAATACTGAGATATAAACTTATGTAACAATGAGAAGAAAGTAAGAATTCAGTGAGAAAACACAATCTCAAGGCAGTGCAGGATCTAAAAAACTTGTGTTTGATGTGTCCCCTCAAATGAGGAGGGCAAACAGTTATTTGCTGTAGAGTGATGAAGGGCAAAGGTTACAGGAGAGTTTTTTGTCTTTGAAGATGGAGGAAGCTGCTGTTTCTAGCTGCCAACTGATGGTATAGATTTCCCTGCATGCCTTTTACTCTTGTTCTCATTAAGAGCTAAATGAGATCTGACTTTTTGAACTTCACCATTCAGTTCAGAGCTACTCATAGACCAGTGTTTGTTCTTCCCCCAAAAGGACACTTGGGTGGGAGGAGAGGGTGCCAGCAAATCAAAGCTGGGAGATGTTTGCAGTGATACCTCATCTCTAAGAGAGTTGGGATAATGAGCAGTGTAATTAACCCTAAATTTTAGGGCTGGACTTGACAAATCAAAGCACTTCTCATTCTAAGGTAAACTAAATTGTTAACTCCAGGGCAGTCTTAGGTTATTAAGCCACTACCTGCAACCAGAAACATAAATGACAGGAGAAAGATTAGGTTGTAAGGAATTAGAGGAATTACAGCAGTACTAAAACCCACATGAATAATGGGAATAGCTTTCCAGGACTGAATATCAAAAGGAATAAAGTCTACGTGTGAGTTGACTTCGTTGTTTCAAGCTGAGACTGCAACTGCAGTTGTTCAGTGGAGACAGTAAGGGATCCAGTGTGTGGGTGCAGCTCCCTCTGAGAGTCCCAGGCTGAGTACCATCAGTACCTAGAAGGTACCAGGGTGGGATAATAAAGTGGTGAAAGATCAGAATTTTAGCGTATCTTACCCAGAGTTTTGTTCAAGGAAAAAAACTCTGCTTTGCTCTCCTTCACAGCTATTTGAGGCTTTCTCCCTAAGAGCTTTTGGCTAGCTGCCTTAGGGTGGTTTTCTAGTCCCTGACTGTCTGCTCTATGCCCAGAAATGATTGTTGTAGCTTTAAGGTGGGTCTGGGGGTGGGAGGAGCCTTGGGGCTCTTGGGTGGGCTTGTTTCAAAGCCTCACTCCCAAGTGACAGCGTTACCTTGTTTCGTAGCTAGCTTGGTTTTTTGTTAGCTTAGGCAAGAAGTTTTTTTTCCTTTTCCTGACCTTGGAGACTGTGACAGCAATCCTTCGGTGGCCTTTGTTTTTTTTCCTGAACTGTTCAGGTTGGTTTTGGTCCAAGATTGGAGAATTGACGGGAGAAGAATTGGCCGGGAGATGGCCAGGAAGCTGAGGGGCTGCACTATCTTGCTCCCAGATCTCAGAAAAGCCAACCCTGTGAAAGAAAGTGTATGGAAAATCATGCTATGAAAAGCCAGCATCCACAAAGGAGACAGAGGAGTCCTACAGCTTTATTCAAATAAAGGGAGAGAGTCCACTGGGGCACACGCCTGTGGTGTTTTCTCCCTCGGATTTTGGAGGGTGTGGCCTCCTTTTATCCTAAACTCCCAGCCCTCTTCTGTTCGCCATTAGCTGAGGTACTAAAAGGTATGGCCTTCCTGAATGGCCTACCACATATCCTCCCCTGAATCTGTCATTTTACCCCAAAGTTCAGAAGTTCAGGCTTGTGCAGACCCCCTTGCTGTTTCAGGAGCCCAGCTGTCTGGGCTCTGTAACAAACCTGCTGCCCAAAGTTAGTAGAGACATTAAGACCCATTTTAAAGACATTAACACCCATACCTTCACCCATCAAATTGTTTGTAAAGACATCTTCCCTATCAATCCCTCCTTTTTTATTTATCTTTATAAACCCTAGTTATTATTAACTTTACCAGTTTGAGACAAATTTGGAGGAACATCCGAAATGAGCGTCCTCTGATAGAAGGCAGGTTACAGCCATCCCATTCCTCCACCAGGTTTGGAAAGAATTTCCCTCGGAGGAAAGTGAAAAAAACACCTGTTTATTTAATAAGTAAAGTGCATGGAGACACGGGAAAGAAAAAGAATAATGCTAAATAATGAAACCTCTTGCTGTGGAGAGAACCTGGGTAGATTTCAAAGTCCTTTGTGGGTGTGGCTTTTTCCTCTCCGGAGCTGGGGTTCGGCGTGGGCCCCCTCCGGGCCAATGATGTAGGGTATCCCGATGATGTTCCGGTGTTCTAAACAGTTCCAAAAGAGAAGAAAAAGAAACCAAAGTCCCAGGGCTCCATGCTTTAGCTAACGAGCAAAAAACTAGCTAAAAAAACAAGAGGAATGTAACTCTTCCCTGCTGCAGAAGTAGAGCAGCTGGGCAGGAGACGCCAGCGAGCTTATCTGTGTTTTGAACACAGTGCTGAAGGAATTCTACCAGCTCTCCCCCCTCTCCCATAAAGGTACAGAAAGGCACAGGGTTCATATCTGGGCATAGAGCAGATGACAGGGGACACACATCATAAAGTCACCCCAAGACATTTGTAGCGGGTTCAGTTCGTAAACCGGACAGAAACACCAATTGAGTGTAGTGGTTTTGTTCAAAATATCCATTACTTACTTATTTTCTTTCTGTGAGATAAGAATTAGGAGAAAAGCAAAGCAGGCACAAAACTGAAAAGAATATGAAGAAGTTTATTAACTTATTAGACCTAAAAGAAAGGGAAAAAAAAAAGTTAGACTAAACCTTCAGAACACCTTCTTCCCCCCCCCTTTCTCCCTTCTCCCACTGACAATGTAAAAAGACAACCCTTGAGATTTTCAGTCAGTTTACCACTTCTATAATAACCTTCTTCAGTTCACTTAGGGAGAGGAGTTTCTCTTGCTCATGCTATGGAGACATCTCCACAAGAAACAGTTCTCTCATGGCTTCAATGTCACAGTGTTGCGGGTTCGGTTTGTAACCGGGCAGAAACACCAATTTAGTGTAGTGGTTTGGTCCAAAATACTCATTACTGTTTATCTGCTGCGAGATAAGAATTAGGAGAAATGCAAAGCAGGCACCAAACTTGAAAGAATATAAAGAAGTTTATTAACAGACCTAAAAGAGGAAAAAAAAATTATACCACCTTCAGAACTCTCCTCCTCCCCCCACCTTCCTCCCTTCTCCCACTGACAATGTGAAAAAACAACCCTTAAGATGTTCAGTCTGTTTACCACTTCCATAATAACCTTGTTCAGTCCATTTAGAAAGAGAAGTCTCTTCTTGCTCATGCTATGAAAACAGTATCACAACGAGACAGCCGCCCACTTCCAAATATTGTTCAGTCCATTTAGGAAGAGGAGTCTCTCTGCCTGCGTGTGAGTCCTTTCCCCCGACTTGCGGCTTTTCCCGCAACTGCTTTCGAGGGTCCACTCTTGAAGTTTTTTGGGGTACAATTTTAAGGTTGAGCCGTTCAGAAACAAAAACAGAGGCCCTTCTCCTTCCCTGGGAGCAAAGGGTCTTCATCATCTTCATCGTTAGGACTATCTCTGGGAACATCTCTACGGACTGAGGTTTTCTCCTTTCCCGTTTGGAGCAAAAGTCCTCATCTGGTTCATCTCTCCCTGTCCAAACTTCTCATGAAATTACAGCTGCGTCAGCATCTGCCTATCTCGGCGCAGGTGCTTTTGCTTACGAGTTGAACACTCCACCCCCCATATCTTCATGAAATTACAACAGGATACTCTGATATATCATAGCTTCACAACAGAATTTCAGCTTTAAGCATCTCCTCTCTCTCTTCCCTCAGGTTTTCAGCTCTTCACAGCAGTAAAAGGGTTAATCTCACCTCGGCCTTGCAGCTTTGCAGCTGGAATGTTGAATTTTTCTTATCGCAGTGGAGAGGGGGGAGAGCCCAGCTGCTCCGGCTGCCCACGGCAAGGCAGTGGGGGGGAGTTCCACGGCTGGAACAGGTCCCTGACTTCAGGATGGCCATGGCCCGGCCCAGCCTGGTCCAAGCAGGGCCTGGCCGGGCCCGCTGGGCCACACATGGGCCCCGCAGCCACCTGTCCCAGCGCCGGAAACGAGAGAGAGCTTGGAGGGGGAGTTTGCCTATTTTTAAATGTGGATCACAGAGGTGTTCACAACTTTAAGTGGCTTAGAGAATTGTCCATATTCAAACTGGCCAGCTGATAGGTTCTATCAGTTCCCAGAGGAAACTGTAAGCACCCCTTAGCAAGGACATCCCTTCCGGGACTATGCTTGCTAACCTATGACACACAGTGAGAGAGCTGCCCTGGTTGGTTTTCTGCTTGCATGTGAGAGTACCTTCCCTCGACTTACAGCTTTCCCCACAACTGCTTTCGAGGGTCCAGTCTTGAGCTACTGGGGTACCATTTTTAAGGATGAGCTGTTCAGAGGTAAAGGTTCTCTTCACCCATCTCTGGGAGCATCTTCATTTCCAGAAACAGAGGCCCTCCTCCTCCCTTCAGAGCAAGGGTCTTCATCACTTTCATCTCTTTCTGTTCAAGCTTCTCATCAAATTACAGCTACTTCAATATTTGGTCATTTCAGCACAGGTACTTCTGCTCACAATTACAGTCATTTGCTTATTTCAGCACAGATACTTCTGCTCACAATTGCAGTTTGAATGCTCCACCCCCCCCATGCTTTCATGAAATTACAATGGGTACTCTGAGGTATTGTCGTCCATCACCATAGCTTTACAACAGAATTTTAGCTTCTAAGCTTGAAGCAACTCCTCTTTCTACTCCCTCAGCATTTCAGCTCTTCATGCTTCACTGACTTTGGTGTCTCTATGGCGTTTTTTCACATGCCTTCACCTTTCCTCTTCCTCTGACTTGGGAGAGGATTGATGTCTGCAGATTTCATCTGTTCTGGAGGAAACTTACAGCACTAAAAGGGTTAATGTCACCTGGGCCTTGCAGCTGGTTGGTCACATGATCTTTGCCGCTGCCTTCAGATGAATCTTCGGCCACACTGGAGGGGGGGAGCCAGGCTGCGCCGCCTGCACGGAGCAGGGCTGCGGGGCTGGCCTGCACTAAGGGGCTGCGGGTGGAACAGGGCCGCACGGCTCCAGGATGGCTGTCTTCTGTCTCTGCGGGGCTGCGCTGTGGGCCCCCCAGTTACCTGTCCAAAGGCCCGAAGCAAGAGAGCTTTCCCGGGGTTTGTTTGTTCTTAAATGTGGATCACAGAGGCATGTCAGGCTTCTTAAGTGGCTTAAAAAGTTGCCAATATTCAAACTAGCCAGTTGATAGGATCTGTCAGGTCATAGAGGAAGCTGTAAGCACCTCTTTGCAAGAGCATCACTTCCGTGGCTGATGGAGCCTCTAACAAAAAACCCAAGCTATGCTAAACCATGACAACATTCCACCCCTTATCCCATATTGTCAGCTCAGTGCCCAAACTAATGTATTCTAACTACACACACACATCAATACATACATACATACATACATACATATATATATATATATATGTATGTATGTATGTATATATATATACAGCTGTGTACAAACAGTGACACTCAGGAAGCAGTGGTATATAGGCATTCCACATTACATGTGGCTCTAACCCAACACCAAATCTCCCTGTGGTACTCAACATGTTGTTCCATCCCTCTGTCCAACCAGGACCCTGAGGAAAGACAACCCCACAGATGGGTTTGTCTGTACTCGAGGCAGAATTAACCCAAACAGTCTTTCCTAACAGGCCTCTGACATGCACTACTGGGACCTTACCTCCATCCACTGTATGCAGGGGCTCAGATTGGGCAGGGCCAGCTGGATTGGTGGAGCCTCAGGTCTTAACTAACCAGGTGGCCTTTGCTAGATGCTGCTCCCAATTTTTGAAAGATCCCCCACCTAGTGCCTTCAAGGTGGTTTTAAACAATCCATTGCACCATTCCACTTTGCCTGCAGCTGGTGCATGGTAAGGGATATGGTACACCCACTCAATGCCATGTTCTCTAGCCCAGGTGTTTATAAGGCTGTTTTTGAAATGAGTCCCATTATCAGATTCAATTCTCTCAGGGGTACCATGCCTCCAAAGGACTTGCTTTTCCAGGCCAGGATGGTATTATGGGCTGTAGTGTGAGGCACAGGGTAGGTCTTCAACCATCCTGTGGTGGGCTCTACCATTGTGAGAACGTAGCACTTGCCTTGGTATGTTTTAGGCAGTGTGATGTAATCAATCTGCCAGGCCTCCCCATACTTGTATTTGGACCACCGCCCACCATACCATGGGGTTTCAACCACTTGGCCTGCTTGATCGCAGTGCATGCAAGATACTGTCCATGATTAGATCCACCCTTTGGTCTCATGCCCACTTAGAGGTGGCATCTCTGCCTTGATGGCCTGAGGCATCATGGACCCATTGAGCTAGGAACAACTCTCCCTTGTGTTTCTAATCTAAGTCTATCTGGGACACCTCTATCTTTGCAGCCTGATCTACCTGCTCATTATTTTGGTGCTCCTCATTAGTCCTGCTCTTGGGGACATGGGCATCTACATGGCAGACCCTTCACAGGTAGCTTTCCTACCTGGGCAGTGATGTCTTTCCACTCTTCAGCAGCCCAAATTGGTTTTCCCCTATGCTGCAAATTAGCCTTTTCCCACTTTTCCAGCCATCCCCACAGAGTATTGGCTACCATCCATGAATCAGTGTAGAGGTATAGCTTTGGCCACTGCTCTCTTTCCGCAATGTCCAGGGCCAGCCAAAACAGCTTTGAGTTCAGGTAGTTGGCTTGATCCACCTCCTCCTTCAGTAGCTTCTGCAGCTTGTCATGTGGGACTCCATACATCTGCTTTCCACTTTCATTTCATACCTATGATGCAAGAGGAACCGTCAGTGAAAAGAGCGTAGCGTGTGTCTTCTGATGACGGTTGGTTGTATGGTGGAGCTTCCTCAGCACATGTCACTTGTTCCTCTTCGTCAATGAGACCAAAGTTTTCACCTTCGGGCCAAGTTGTGATTATTTCCATATCCCAGGGCGATTCAGTTTTCCGATACAGGCACGCTGTGTGATGAGAGCAATCCATTTGCTCCATGTGGCATTGGTGGCATGGTGGGTAGAAGGAACCTTTGCTTTGAACATCCACCCCAGCACCGGTAGTCAGGGTGCCAGGAGGAGTTGTGCTTCAGTGCTGATTACCTCTGAGGCAGCTTGAACTCCTTTTTAGGCTGCCAAGATTTCTTTCTTTGTTGAAGTGTAGTTGGCTTTGGACTCTCTGTAGCTTCGGCTTCAGAATCCCAGTGGTCAACCCAGAGTCTCACCAGGCACCTTCTGCCAAAGGCTCCAGGACAGACCATGGCTCCCGGCTACAGAGTAGAGCACTTCTGGTCCTGTCCTGACTGGGCCCAGGGCTACTGCATGAGTGATCTCCTGCTTCATCTGGGCAAAGGCTTGTTGCTGTTCAGGGCCCCAGTGGAAATTGTTCTTTTTGCAGGTAACCAGGTAGAGAGGGCTCACAATCTGGCTGTATTCAGGAATGTGCATTCTCCAGAAGCCTATGGCACCTAGGAAAGCTTGTGTTTCCTTCTTGTTGGTCAGTGGAGACATTGCTGTGATCTTATTGATGACCTCGGTGGGAATCTGACACTGTCCGTCTTGCCACTTTACTCCCAGGAACTGGATCTCCTGGGCAGGTCCCTTGACTTTGCCCTTCTTGATGGCAAACCTGGCTTCCAGGAGAATTTGGATGATTTTCTCTCCTTTCTCAAACACTTCTGTTGCGGTGTTCCCCCACACAATGGTGTCATCAATGTACTGCAGATGTTCTGGAGCCTCACCCTTTTCTAGTGCAGCCTGGATCAGTTCACGGCAGATGGTGGGACTGTGCTTCCACCCCTGGGGCAGTTGGTTCCAGGTGTATTGCACACCCCTCCAGGTGAAGGCAAACTGAGGCCTGCACTCTGCTGCCAGAGGAATGGAGAAAAATGCATTAGCAGTGTCAATAGTGGCGTACCGCTTCACTGCTTTGGACTTCAGCTCATACTGGAGCTCCAACATGTCTGGTACAGCAGCACTCGATGGTGGAGTCACTTCATTCAAGCCACAATAGCCCACAGTCAATCTCCGTTCTCCTTCCGATTTGCGCACAGGCCAGATGGGGCTGTTGAAGGGTGAGTGGGTCTTGCTGACCACCCCTTGGCTCTCCAGCTCACAGATCAACTTGTGGATGGGGTCACAGCATCTCGAGTTGTCTGGTACTGCCGGCGGTGCACTGTCGAGGTAGCAATTGGTACTCTTTGTTCTTCCACCTTCAGAAGGCTGACTGCAGATGGGTTCTCTGAATAGTCCAGGCAAGGTGTTCAATTGCTTAATGCCCTCTGTCTCCACAGCAGCTATTCCAAAAGCCCACTTGAGTCCCTTTGCGTCTCTGAAATACCCGCTTCGGAGGAAGTCTGTGTCCAAAATGCACGGGGCCTCTGGGCCAGTCACAATGATTTGTTTCTTCCACTCATTTCCAGTCGCTCACCTCAGCTTCCACCAGGGTCAAGTCCTGTGATCCCCCTGTCACCCCAGCAATAGAAACAGATTCTGCCCCCACATGTTGCGATGCGATTCTTGTGCACTGTGCACCAGTGTCAACCAAGGCATCATATTTTTGTGGTTCTGATGTGCCAGGCCAACGAATCCACACAGTCCAAAAAATATGGTTTTCCCTGGCCTCTACCTGGCTAGAGGCAGGGCCCCTCTAGTTCTGGTTATCGTTCCTTCCCTGAGCATACATTTTAGAGGTTCCTTCAAGGGGATTGGACGTGTCCTCTTCCATCATGCCTGACAGTTCGGCTATGGGCAACTGGAACTGCTTCCTTTCTGGTGGAACTTCCTTTCTGAGTCCTGTGCTCCTTCAATTCATGCACTCGTGCTGCCAGAGCAGAAGTGGGTTGTCTATCCACCTCTTCATGTTTTCCCCACTATCACATAGGAAGAACCACAGCTCACCTCACGGAGTGTATCTTCTCTCTCTACCTGGGGGATGTCAGCATCTGGTAACAGAATCTCTGATCTGTACCACCGAGATTTGGAGAAGGCCCTCTTTAATCTCTTTCTTGAGTTCTTGGTGATTCTCCTCTATCTTATCTTCCACTTTCTGCAGACATGTTTCCACAGCTGCAAATTCTTGCATGTGTTAGGCCATGTACAGCATCTGCATATGCTTGGTGCTTCTTCGCCATTTCACCCATGGTCTCATCCCCATCATCTGGTTTCATCATTGCTAACGCAGAAGCGTATTCTTGCAGCCCAAGTCATACGAGTTTTTGCCACATCACTGATGTACATCTTACCCTGTCTGGACTCCTCAATCCTGGGTCATCTGTTTAGACAATCTCTACCACTGCTAGTTCTCTCAAGCACTGGATCCCTTGTTCTGTGGTCTTCCATGGGGTTTGCTGCACATAGAAATCATCTTGGCACAGGTATCTTTTCCTCACACTTCTCAAGAGCCGTGTCCAAAGACTGAGAGGTTCAGGCCTCTTTACTATCCCTTGGTTGATAGCCGGATCATGTGACAGGGATCCCAAATGCCTCACTTCAGTACTGTCCAAAATGGTATCATTGCCTGTAGCATCCCAAATGTGGAGCATCCAATTTAATATATATTCATCAGGCTGTCGGGTGTAGTCCTTTCTCAGGCCATGAAGGTCCTTCATGGACATGGACTCAATAATGATTTCTGGTTCTGAGTTAGTTGCTGGCTTTGAGGATCCTTACCCCACATCATCATCTTTCACTGGGCAATTGATATTGGTTGTGTGTTTTTTTCTCATGGTAGGAACAACTGTCGATGGCTTAGGCTCACAGTCTGGTTTGGCTGCAGCTTGAGTGACTGAGATGTCTGCTGATTTATCTTCCTGCCCCTCTACCTTTACCTGCTGCAGTGTGTGATAGGCATATGCCAAGGCCCAACATATTGCAATGAGCTTTTTCTCATTAGACTTGTCATTGCACTTCTCTTTCAGATATTTCCCCACCTCAGCTGGCTTCTGCATTTGTTGGGGGGGGGGGGGGGAAATTCCAGGCTATTGAGTCAGAGAATTCCTTCAGGGCTTGGCCCATATCCTCCCATTCCCCACACCACTCAGGATTTTCCACGCCTGGGTCAGGTGTCTCATCAGCCACCCTGGAAATCTCATCCCTCATTCCAGACAAGCTGCAGACCATATAGAGGAAACCTACCAGATAAAATACCAGGAAGGTGGTCTCTCTAACATCCAGGGGAAACTGAACATTCTCAAAAGGTGACATATCAAATTTAAAGGGGAAGGAGATGAAAGGCGGGGAAACCCCATCCCCTCCTCCTCCTCTAACAAACTGGATGCAATTACTGATAAATCCCCAAAACAGGCTACCGAAAGTAGGACTGGGATTAGGATGGAGAAACAACAGACCATGCACATTTTCAACAACTGCCAGTACCTCTGTTAACTTCCTGTAAACCATTATCACTGAACACAGCAACAAACTGGATGCAATTACTAATAAACCCCCAAAACAGGATACTGAAACTAGGACTGGGATTAGGATGGAGAAACAACAGGCCATACACATTTTCAACAACTTCCAGTACCTCTGTTAACTTCCTATAAACCATTATCACTGAGCACAGCAAAATAGAAATCTGGATTCTTGCCCAGAATCCACTTTTACTCGGTAAAAGTTACGTACCAGGGAAAAAAATGGACCAATCTGTGGATAGGCAAACAGGCCAAGAGACCAGATAGACATTAGTACCTCAAACCAGAGAGACATTATGAACTCAACCAACATGGTGACTACTTTACCCCAGTAAAAAAGTAATTAAAACCAAAATGTAATTATCACAGTTTTTCACTTTCTTCCAGGCCCTGTGCTGAGCACAACTAATTATTTGTCCTGGTTTAAGGCAAATTCGGAGAAATGTCCGAAATGGACATCCAAAATGAACATCCTCTGATAGAAGGCAAGTTACAGCCATCCCTCCCCCACCAGGTTTGGAAAGAATTTTCCTTGGAGGAAAGTGAAAAAAACACCTGTTTATTTAACAAATAAAGTGCATGCAGACATGGGAAAGAAAAAGAATAATGCTAAATAATGAAACCTCTTGCTGTGGAGAGAACCTGGGTAGATTTCAAAGTCCTTTGTGGGTATGGCTTTTTCCTCTCCGGAGCTGGGGTTCGGCGTGGGCCCCCTCCGGGCCAATGATGTAGGGTATCCCGATGATGTTCCGGTGTTCTAAACAGTTCCAAAAGAGAAGAAAAAGAAACCAAAGTCCCAGGGCTCCATGCTTTAGCTAACGAGCAAAAAACTAGCTAAAAAAACAAGAGGAACGTAACTCTTCCCTGCTGCAGAAGTAGAGCAGCTGGGCAGGAGACGCCAGTGAGCTTATCTGTGTTTTGAACACAGCGCTGAAGGAATTCCACCAGCTCTCCCCCCTCTCCCATAAAGGTACAGAAAGGCACAGGGTTCATATCTGGGCATAGAGCAGATGACAGGGGACACACATCATAAAGTCACCCCAAGACATTAACTTAACCTTTTTTAGCAACCTGGCATGGTATAAAGATTAACATTTGAAACACCCCCTCCCAGCTTTTCTACATCTGGCCTCTGCATCAGGTGTGGCAAGTAAATACAGAGAATAAAGTAGACAATGACAGTTCATATTAGCCCATTAATCATTAGAGGTCATTGTAGGTGATCCATGGCTACTGATACCAAAGGTTTCCTGTTACAGCGGGGATTACCGTAACAAGCATATATCAAACCAGGAGTTCCGTGGAAAAGAAGTATATATGGACAGGTTCTTGGTAGATGTTTCAGAGATCTTTATTTCTCCAGCCGCATGGCCGGGGCTCTGCTCAGGAACTCCCCCAGTCACGGGACCCGAGGATCCTTGGCCACACCGGGGAACACAAACCAACCAATCGGGAATGAGGCTGACCAGGGGCAGGTAAACCCCGTGCCTCCCCCCCAGGGCCCATCTCCCAGGGCTCCATGGCAGGGGGGGAGACCCCAAGAGTTTCCTATCCTTTTCCTCCTACTGAGAAGTCCAAATCTCTGGGTTTTTAGAGATCTTGACTAGAATATGATGGGTCCACCTGTGTTCAGCTGTCCTGACTGCTGTTCCTGCAGTCCTGGTTGGATGTTACGAACAGCAAAGTCCAAAGGCAGTGTTTGTGCTAACTGGGTGTCCTGTCAAAGAGATTTCACGAGACACAGTTTTCTGGCCACATACTGGTTTAAATATACATCTTCACCTCCCCACCACATTGAAAATTAATTTAAAGGGGCATGATTTCCTCGGGGTTTGGCTCTTATTCTTGCCAAAGCTAGTGACAAAGCCGTTACCCATGGCATCTTAGTTTCTGTCACCTGCTTCAAAGAGTGTTTCTTTATTTCTCCATTTATCCTTTCTTTGGAATTCTCAGGGTGCCAGGGGCTATGGAGGTCCCAGTGAATTCTCAAAGCAGCCATAATCCCTTGAAGGATCCCCTTGTAAAATGAGTTCTCCCAAGTCCACTGTCTCTGCAAACCCACATCCTGGAATTATTTGTTCCAGAAATACTGTAATAACTGATGCAATAGTTGCTGATGTGACCAGAAACACCTCTGGCCATCCTGCCAGCTAGCATACCACTACCAGAAGATATTCAAGCCCTCTCACCCAGGGCATCTAAGCAAAACACACCTGGCATCCTTGGATAGGACATATAACCCAAGGTCACTCCCCCACCTTGCAATCTCAATAGCTCATTTTGCTAAAACAAAAAGACCCAAGGCAGTATGTCTTTAGGAAGGTCTCTGCCAATCTTCAACAGCACCAATGACACCCCCCCATGGAGTTGTTTTAATATTTGCAGGGTCAAAGCTCCTGGCATCCACTGTTTACACTGTCCTTTGTAAATCAATTCTCCCTTCTTTCTTCTGCCCCACCACTTTTAATTATCTCCAACTCCTCTGGTGGAAAAGACAGCACCACTGCCCCCTCCCCCTGGCAGTGGCTGAGCCAGGGAGCAAAGGGAGGATCTCAGAGACCTCTGGCAGAAGTGCTGCTTTCTGAATATCTCCACTGGCCAGTTGATTACCTATTGTCTTTTCTGAGTACCCTGCCTGATGTCTCCTAACATGTATTATTTCTACCTCTTTTGGTAAATTCACCACCTCCAAGAGGCGAGTAATTGAGCTCTCCTAAGCAAATGTTCTTCCCTGCAAGTTAACAAACCTCTCCTCCCGGTTTTCCAAACGCATGTACCACCCCACATGCATACCTTGAATCTATAAATATATTCATCACCTTTCCTTGATACACTTTGCAGGCTTTTATTAAGGAATACTATTCTGTGGTCTGTACTGACCATGTGCATGGTAGTTTCCCCTCTTCTTGCAATTCTCCTCCTTTTACTATATCCAGCGACTTGTTTTCCCCCTATGACTCTTGAAGATCCATCAATAAATACCTTTCCCCCATTTGGCCAGGGGTTATCCTCTAAATCTTCCCTAGCTCCAGTCTGGAGATCTGTTACCTGGATACAGTCATGAGTCTCCTTTAAGGTTCCTTTCTCAGGACCAGTTAAACAGGAGGCTGGGTTCTCAGTTCTAAATCCTCCTGTTCCATTAAAGAGGTTTCATACTGTAACAGCCTGGTGCTGGTCATCCATTTAGAACTTGATGCCAGACTTTTAACAATTCTGCCATCAGTTACCATCAAAGCCGTGGCTGCACAATTCTGCAGACAACAGAGCCTCAGTTACTGTTAGAGCAAACAATGGGCCATCCCCTTGCCAATGGGTCAAACATTTTAGCACTAGAATTCCTTTGGCACAGCCCTGCTTAACATCCACATACAATTCCAATTCCTTTTCTGAGCCTGGCTGAAGTTTTGCTGTCTTTCTGGTGTCCATACCACAACATCGGGGCTGTCTGGATTTTAAAAGTCACAGAATAAAAAGTCCTTAATCCAGGTCCTGCAATACCTTATTAATCCTAAAAATTGTCACAGCTCCCCTTCAGTTCTGGGCAATGGCGTCTCCAAGATTCCCTGGACCCCCTCTGGGCCAACACACTGCAAGCTTGCCATTAAAATACGCCCCAAACATTCAACCTTTCCTTCAACCTGTGCCTTCCTTTCAGACACTCCAAGTCACCCTCCTCCAGCCAGAAAATCACAGTGGCTTCCCGTACCTCTTCCCATTCTCCCAATAGGAACAAGCCCTTCATATACTGAAATAACTAGGGATGGAGTAAATTCGGTTAATACCTTGCACAAATAATCCATTCTCCCCCTTGTTCCCACTCAAAGGCAAAATACTGTTTACTGTGCTCTCTAAGTAGGCATCCCCAGAAAGCATCTTTTAAATCAAGTACTGAATAGTAGCAGTGTGAGGAGGGAGCCTGGTTCAAGATGGTATAAGGATCTGGGACCATGGAGTGCCTGGGTTTAATAGTCTCACCTACTGTTCTCAGGTCCTGCACCGTAACTGGTAGGATAGGAGTGTTATAGGGGGACATACACGGCTCCAGAAGATCTGCCTTTAGCAGGGATTCAGCAACAGGCTGCAGCCCCTTCCTTCCTTCCCTTGAAAGAGGGTATTGCTTTTTTAGACACCAGTTGTCCAGAGATTACCTCAGAGTAATCTGGAGAGGCCTCCATATCCAGTTTTCCATATTCCCTTGGGACTGCCCACACTTTTGAGTTCAAATTAACACAATTCCCTTAAAAAATTCAAAGCACCTAAGCAAACCCTGCTACATGAATAGCCCAGGCAGGTACACCTTGCAGGACTAAAACCTGATATTCTGTAGCTGCGATACTTGCAAACAAACTACACAAAAAGGCAGCTCCACACATTCAGCAAACTCTCACGGGTATCCCTGCGTTACTTTTATACTGGCTAAGTTCAAATTAACACACAGATTCACCGACAGTGGTTGACTGAGACACACCTGCTCATCTTTCCCACTTACCAAAAGAACATTTGAATAATTGTCCCCCCTTTGGCATAAAATTCAAATTAGACAGAGAGGCTCCTATGTCTACTAGGAAACACGCTTCTCAGTCCAGCAAGGGCTCCAGTGTGTTGAGCCCCTGATACAATAGGAGATCCGGATACCCTTAACAATCCATTTCTAATGTTCTCTTTTTTACAAATGGCACATTCATTCCTTCCCAATCGCTGTCCTGGTGGCTGCCCCCTTCCCTTTGGTCCTGGGCCTCCCTGCACTTTTTCCCATTGGGGGTTGTAAAAACTGTGCCATTATCCTTTACCTTTTCCTCATCCTTTCTTTCACATACCTGATGTGCCTTTCAAAACCAGTTCTTCCAAGGGCCCACTCTGCCACCTCTCCAGCCCCTGCTCCCACTGTCTGTGGGCTCTCACTCTCCCACAGCCGCTGAACTCTCTGCAAAATCACTCTCCTCCCTGGTGACCCAAGCAAAATCCCTTCTGATATTGGGCCAGGCTTTGGTGACACATTGTATCTTAAATCAAAGTAGGTCACTGTACTTTACACCACACACCAAAGCCTCTCCCCGTCCTGACGCAGTGTCCAGTCACCCCCCCCAGCACACCTGTCCAGGCCCCCGGGCCGCTCTCCCAGCACCGCAAGCTCTGTAAAGCACCGGGTCCAAGGCACAGCTCAGCGGGCAGGCACAGCCGACAATACCACAGGGATGGGCAGGTAGCCAGGGCGTCCTGCAACCTCATGGGGGCTGGGGGGCCACTGCTGGCTGCCCCACAGCCTTGGCTCGGTCCTGCATCTCCCCCACAGGTCCACAACCCGTGCTGCTGGTCCTGCATTTCCACACCTGGCCTCGGCGCTCCTCACCATAGAGAAACCCCCTTAAGCCCTGAGTAGTAAGTGCACAAACCCAAATCCTGCCCCTGGCTCTATAATGGCCCGAGGAGGGGTAGGGCTGTAGGAACAATACCTCCCTGCCTTCCCTATCCTGGAAGCCAGGAATACAAAAGACTTGCAGCCAGCCCTATATTAGACTACAGATTTTGAAGATAAGGTGGAGAGCTTCCTAGACCTCTCTGTTTCTCTTTTCTTTCCTTATCACATAGCCTCCCGTTGCTCTTTGCCTTAATCATGTTTCTCCACACTCCCCTTCAACCAATCCTTTCCCAAACCAACACCATATTACCCCCTCTGGGTGTGGATTGCTGAGACCCTTTCTCAGCTCCTCTTATTGCCCCCTCTAGGCATCCATGTCCTTAACTACCTCTGGGAGAATGTGCAAACCATCTCAACATTTTCCCAAAGGATCTTTCAGAGGTATTTTGGGATCGTCATCCCTATGGTTGAGACTCTTTTTTGACTTTCCTTTGCTGCCCATCCTGGGCATCCTGCCATGTTTTACTCCCCAAAGTTGTACTCACTGGTGAGATTTGCCGAGACCCTTCTCAACTTTCCCTTACTGCCCCCTCTGGGCATCCATGTCCAGTGGTCCCTTCCTGTGGACTCTTCACGGACCCGCCTGGTCCACCTGTCATCTGTCTCCTGGAAAGTCTCAGGTACCAATCAATCACCCAGTGGCCAGCGCCGAAGAGAGCTGGTCACCAAAACTGGGTGTGGCACGCCTCCAGCTCCTCTTGCTACGTGCCAGACCCAGACAGTGGAAGGATTCGGGACGATACCCCATTTGTATGGAAAATCATGCTATGAAAAGCCAGTGTCCACAAAGCAGACAGAGGAGTCCTACAGCTTTATTCAAATAAAGGGAGAGAGTCCACTGGGGCACACGCCCATGGTGTTTTCTCCCTTGAGATTTTGGAAGGTGCAGCCTCCTTTTATCCTAAACTCCTGGCCGCATGGTGCCCTCTTCCGTTCCCCATTGGCTGAGGTACTAGGAAGGTACGGCTTCCTGAACGGCCTACCACATATCCCCTCTTGAATCTGTCATTTTACCCCAAAGTTCAGAAGTTCAGGCTTGTGCAGACCCCCTTGCTGTTTCAGGAGCCCAGCTGTCTGGGCTCTGTAACAAACCTGCTGCCCAAAGTTAGTAGAGACATTAAGACCCATTTTAAAGACGTTAACACCCATACCTTCACCCATCAAATTGTTTGTAAAGACATCTTCCCTATCAAAAGGACCCTAAATCCACCATTTTCATCTTCTGTGAAGAGGAGACCAACATCAGAGATTCATCAGGTTCCCATCTGTTTTTGCCCAGGCTGCTGTGTGAACCCATTGGTTTTTTTCCTTCCCTGAGACAAAAGCCGACACCTTTTTTTTTCTCCTCCCCACTATGTGACAGCCATTTTGTTTTTTTTTTTTCTCTTTCCCTGGCATTTTGGGGTTTTTTTGTTCTGGTGTGGGGGTGTGTATGGAGGGGGGCAAGGCCTGACAGTTCAGTATCTAGCATTTATTCACCATTTTTTCCCGTGCCATGTTGGCACTCTTTTTGTGAATAAATGGTTGGTTTTCTTCACTTTCATCCACTACTGTTAATCTCTCATTTGCAGAAAGGGATTGTTGGAACCCCTTTTTTGTTAGGGGAAACACTCATTCCAGAGCATTCTTCTCCTAAACTTGTCTCTAAACCAAGACACTAGCACAAGGAAAAGTTCCTAAAGTTTGTGATCATTCGGTTATACAAAGGGGTTGTGGGTACAGAATTCAAGTAATTGATACTGAAGCAAATTTTTCAAAATGGGTGGTTTGTCTGTAGCTGAACTTTGCTTCTCGCAGTTTGCAGTTGCTCTGTTGCAGCAGGCTTTGTTTCAGCTTTATAGCTATGGTGGGTGTTGAGTTGCCATAGCTACTGGGCTATGCTGCCTTTATTACGTGGGCCTTTATGTGGGCTCCACAATGTGTTCTGGGAGAATCAGGTGCAACTTCTGAATAATTGATAGTATCCAGAAAAAGGGAATAGGAATTTTGTCTTGGAGGGCATTCTTTGCATTGTCCTCTGCTGTTACCACCGGTGAAAATTTCAGTAGCCATAATCCTAAGAAGAAAGCTCCTCCATATGACATCTGAAATAATCTTTCTTTTTCATTTGAGGACACTGTTGCATTGTTGAATACAATTGTCCCCTTTTAAATATTATCTTGGATGTAAATATTCTAGTGGAGGCTTGTAACATCAGCTTCCCTGCATGACATGACTAGGAGCGCACCCTTGCCACAGGGCTTCTCTGCGTGCTTCAGAAAATAGCAGGCTCCTTTGATTTCCTTCCCATTTAGCAGAGACAGGGATGTCGCTGGTGAACGGATGCATGAGCAGATGGGTTTTCCTGGCCAACTGGCCAGCCTAGCCTGTGTCCTATCAATTACCTGTTCTACAGCGCTGCTGGTCAGCCAAGCCCTGCTCTGAACAGGGCTCTCTCAGGAAAATTAATCCACAAACACTAGAGGTTTATGTCCAAAAAGGAGACAGAGGAGTCCTGTTACTTTATTTGAATAAAGGGAGAGCCCATGGGGCATTTCCCCTGGGGTCTCTCAAATTTTTGGAGGACGCAGCCTCCTATTTATCCTAATTTCCTGGCCGCATTTCCCTCTCTCTTTCCGCATTGGCTGAGGTACTTGAGAGGTACAGACTTCCTGAAATGCCTAATACATAAGACTTCCTTCTAGTGTATACCCCCCCCTTTTAATTCCTATGGAATTTATGGTTCTTCCCATTGTTTCTTTCATCTCGCAGTATCTAATTTCATTTATCAGCAGACCTACAGTTTGTTTGTAAAGGCAAATCTCTCTCATTCCATCCGTCAACCATTGTTTCTTTTATCTCTCAATGCTAGTTGTATCTACCAGCAGGCCCACAGCTTGTTTGTAAAGGTAAGTCCCTCATTCCTTTCAGCTCTGTGATTCTGGGGCTTCCCAGCTTGTTAAAACACAGGAAGCACAAGTCCTGGGATATTAGACCAACAACCCCCATGCTGTTTGTGGCAGTTTCTTGGTCTGAGAAAAAAAACGCCCTTTTCCTGTGCTAAAGGGTCCAAGCAGCTCCGAGATACTGTCTTTTTTCCTGAATTGCATCATGCTGTTGATGTGTATAGAGAAGGAAATCAGAAGTCACCTGTGTTTCCCTGTCTGGAGTTGGGGGATTTTGCCAGAAAAGCTTCATGCTGCAGGGAAAGTTTGGACATGTTTTGGCAGGTCACTCTCCGTACAACCAACCTTGCTGAAGCTGAAGGAGGTGCTACAGCTAAAGAGAGACATTGCAAAGATTGCAGTGTTTGTCACACAGACCTACATTGCTGCTGGTTTCAGGCACTCTTGTGTGCAGTGTTTCCTTTTCCTAATGAATTACCTGCACCCTCTCTTCAAGAGCCAGACGAGCAGGAATCACAGCACACAAACCCAACCAAAGCTGAGTAGCTTTTGCTCAGACTGAATCTACCTTCTGCTAATCTCAAACTAGGCATCTGCTGGTAAAAACACCATGAAATGTTCAGCCTAGGAAGAGTGCTCTGCATTAAATCAGGGTCATGTGGCTTACTAATTTTTTTTTTTCAATTTTTTTAATTGCAGAAATCAATATAACCCATCCTTTCCCCATTACTAGTATATTAAATTAACTTAGAACATTTGTGAGGCTGATTTGAACCTTAGGGTCTCTAAATCTTTATCTAAAATAATACTTTGAAAGTTTTAAGGGTGTGTATATGTATTTTATTCTTTTAGTTCACTTCGTTAGGAGCAAGCCTACTGGGATTTGAAGTGTTCAGGAACTACGGTGAAAGTAAAGAAACTGAAGGCCCTTTATCATTTGCATTCCAATGGAGGTACACTGCTATATGACTGTCGTGGTTTAGCATAGTTTGGGTTTTTAGTTAAGGAGGGCTCTATCAGCCACGGAAGTGGTTCTTTTGCAAAGACGTGCTTACAGCTTCCTCTAGACCAGACAGAACCAATCAACTGGCTAGTTTGAATATTGGTAACTTTTTAACCCACTTAAGAAGCTTGACACGCCTCTGTGATCCACATTTAAGAACGAACAAACGCTGGGAAAGCTCTCTTCCTTCTGGCTTTTGGACAGGTAACTGGGGGCCATGCTTGGCACAGCCCAGTGGAGCCAGGTGAGGCCCTGCTTGGGGCAGCCCGGCCGGGTTGGCTGTGGCGTGTCTTGGCTGAGATCTCAGCTGCTTCTGCTTGCTGGACACCCAGCGCAGCCCCCTCAGTGCGGGCTGGGCCGGGCCGGCCAGGAGACAGACACCCTGGAGCCGCACGGCCCTGTTCCACCTGTGGCCCTGCTTCGTGCATGCTGGCCCCACAGCTCAGCCAGCCCCTCCAGTGCGGCTGCTGAAAAGAAATGCTACACCAAAACAAGCTCTGGCCGCCACCCAGCAGAAATTAGGTGACCAACAGCAAAAGGCGAATTCCAGCTGCAAGACCCGGGTGAGATTAACTCTCTTAGTGCTGTAAGATTCTCCAGAACAGATGAAGCCTGCAGACATCAATCCTCTCCTGAGTCAGAGGAAGAGGAAAGGTGAACGCACGTGAAGAAAACACCATAAAGACACCAAAGTCAGTGAAGAAGGAAGAGCTGAAACCCCGAGAGAGGAGAAAGAGGAGATGCTTCAAACCTAGAAGCTGAAATTCTGTTGTAAGGCTATGGTGATGGACTATGATACATCAGAGTACCCACTGTAATTTCATGAAAGCGTGGGGGGTGGACCGTTCAAACTGCAGTTGTGAGCAAAAGTACCTGTGCTGAAGTAAGCAAATGTTGAAGTAGATGTGATTTGATGAGAAGCTTGAACAGAGAGAGATGGAAGTGATGAAGTCCCTTGCTCCCAGAGAAGAAGAAGACCTCTGTTCCTAGAGATAAAGATGCTCCCAGAGATAGGTGAAGAGAACCTTTGCTTCTGAACAGCTCATCCTTAAAATGGTACCCCATTAGATCAAGACTGGACCCTCGAAAACAGTTGTGGGGAAAGCTATAAGATGAGGGAAGGGACTTTCACATGTGAGCAGAGAACCATCCCGGGCGGTTGTCTTGCTGTGACATTGAAGCCATGAGAGAACTGTTTCTTGTGGAGATGTCTCCATAGCATGAGCAAGAGAGACTCCTCTCCCTAAGTGAACTGAAAAAGAGATTATTATAGAGGTGGTAAACTGACTGAAAAAATCTCAAGGTTTGTCTTTTTACGTTGTCAGTGGGAGAAGGGAGAAAGGTGGGGGAAAGAGAAGTGTTCTGAAAGTTTAGTCTGATTATTTTCCTTTCTTTTAGGTCTGTTAATAAACTTCTTTATATTCTTTTAAGTTTTGTGCCTGCTTTGCTTTTTCCTAATTCTTATCACAGAAGCAAAATAAGTAAGTGTTGGAGCTTGGGTGGGTCGGACAGTCGGGACGGACGGAGACGAGAGATCTCTGCACTTGGAACATGCGGTTTATTGCAAAGGGCGTGGGTACAGGGGCACTGCTTAGAGCTGCCAGCTGCAGCTCGGAGCAGGCCCAAGAGAGCAAGAGTCTAAGCAGGTAAGTAAAGAGAGAGAGAGAGAGAGAGGATTAAGAGTGCCTGAAGTCCTGGTTACAATACAATAAATCATCTTCTGTACTGAATATTCTAATTTTCACTAGCCAATCTAATACAAGATACAAATCCTATAGTATTTACATACAGCCTATAAGAATTGTTATATTACCATAGAGTGTTACATCTTAACTCCTAAAAACTACTCTTTGGACCCCTTCTGCTGAGCTAGTAGGGTCTGCTCTGACCCTTGGACCTGCCTGCAAGCAGAGGGTATTGTTCAATCAAGAGGGGATTACCTTCAGTCGGCCATACCATTGTTTTCCAGTTGTTCAGTAACTAAGACTTGGTATCTCAAAGGTGGCCTTCATTTCGATGTCGCTTATAGTTTTCATATTCCCAAAATCTTTTGTCAGGCAGTCATATTTATAAGGCTTTCCTGTTTCATCTTCCCCAACATTAAGTAATGGATATTTCAAACCAAACCACTACAATCAGACCCTTTTTTAGGACTCTTCTAAGCATTCCAATGACTTGTTATAGCTTGAGCTACCTCCAAAACACATTTATCAATGATAGCCTTGGTTACATTAGTCACAGAGGTGCTGCAGAAATCCATGAATTTTGAGAATTCATTGAAGATACTACATTATAAGGGCACTGGAGAGCTGAGGTTTGGGGTGAGAATTGATGTCTTTATGTGTATTGGGGAAAAATATATTAAGTTTTGTGGCAGAAGGAGCCAGAGATGACTACTTATGCCCCAGAGTTTGTTCTTGCTGTCGAACCAGGTGGTTTGAATAAAAATCTGCTTTAGTCACGAATTCTCTCTCCTTCGCATCCATAAACCACCTTATTGCAGTAGTACCTCTGGTGCTGTATGAAGTCGTTCAAGTTATTTGAAATGTGTGTGTTGAAAGGATACAGAAAGAAAAGGAAATTTAGTGTTCTGGCCATCTTAGGAATATGCAATTAGAAGTTAACTGTAACTGCAATGTTAATTTTTTTTTTTTTTTGTCCTGCTGTGGCTTGATGGCTGGTGTTTAGCATTTAGCACCACTTCTTTGTTGTACCTTGCATATTTTTAATGATTTTTTTCTTTTAAGACATCTTTCATTCCCATAAGAGAAAAAAAATTCCTGAGTGTTTATTCTTGTAAAAAACTAATCTTGTAAGTCCAAATTTATAACTAAATAGCTTGTGCTGTGTGAAGTGTGATCTGTATTAGTTATATACGAGACTGATATGGAAGCAACTGAGTATCCACTGGACCAGGGAGGTTTTCCCGATGCCTTGGATCCTGGAGAACCAATACTGCTGCTCAGAGAGGGGATGGATGGGGATGTGTGTCTGTGCCTGCAAACTCTGAAACAGCTTCACACTGTGGTGGTGCTGCTGCTTCATAGAAAGCTGCTTAGATGGAACAGGAATACCAAACAGCTGCTGTCTTGTGCCAGGCTCGTGCTGTGGCAATCCATAGGTACCGGTACCAAAGGGATCTGGTTTCCTGCTGCTCTAAGTTGAGTTGCTGGAATGAGGGAACAGGATGGCACACAGAAATCCCAGCTGTGTGATGAGGTGCTTAAATAAGTGTCTGTGGAGCTACAAAGTATTGGTTGTCCAAGAGAAGGGTTGTCTGGAAATGGAGATTATGCTCTGCAGTGGTAATACCAGTTTGCTCTGTTAATGTCCACCCAGGTTACACCATTTAAAGTACTCAGCATGAAAAGAGGTTTTTAAAGTGTGAGGAAATAAAACAAGGGGCTGATGGATAATGTACAAGAAAAGAGCAGAAGAAACTAGGGCTGCTTGGGGGTGAATCTGAGGAAGAGAAGGATTTTAGTTCCTTTGGTCAGCAAATTTAGAAAGACCATTTAATTTGGTTCGAATTTAAGACATCATTTTGAAATGACACTTTTCTGCTACAGAAAAGAGAGGTAAAAGGAAGTACCTGGATAAATGTGAGAATGATGCTTCTAATGTTGAAGCCATGAGAGCTGGACATGCTGTGTGATGGGGCTTTTCAAACCTGAGCACGTGCTGGGGCATCATTCTAATTTCATTGCAGATGGATCCATTTGAAAGAAGCTTTTTGCTTTTATGGATTTTTCCTGTTGTTTTGAAGCAAACATGTCAGTGTAAGATCATAGAAATCAAATTTTGGTCTCTGTATTTCAGCTGGCTCTGGGGACAGTAGAAGTATTTTCTTGTTGAACTTGTGTTTGTGGAAAAAGTCTTGAATTTTGTTCCCTGAGTCTTTTTCCTCTCCCTTTTCATGTTCAATCCTCTCCCCTTTACTCTTTTTAGTGAATGTGGTCTGAAAAAATCCTGGAAAATGGTTCTACTTACAAGCAGACCTGTAATTCCATTAGACTTCTATTTAGAAGAAAACCAGGA
The DNA here is from genome assembly GCF_965178545.1 of Coloeus monedula. Lineage (NCBI taxonomy): Eukaryota > Metazoa > Chordata > Aves > Passeriformes > Corvidae > Coloeus > Coloeus monedula. The sequence continues at coordinate 8,900,704 of NC_138784.1, read as the reverse complement.
TCTGCTGTTTTGGCTGGCTTCTCACTGCCAACAAAATAGTGCTTCTTGTAAACCCTGTTTATCATGAAGGCTTTAAACCTGGACTGGGGTCTTAAATGGATTTTTCCATGTTTAATGATAAAAATGTTCTAGCTATCTGAAAGTGGATAACTTAAGATGTGCATTATGTTACACTAAGTGGGTGGCGAAGGAGCACAAGTTCTGAGGAGGTGCCTAATGAGAGGCACAGAGGTGTCCTAAAAGTATTTTGTCTGGTCTAAAAGATTAGCAAAGATTAACACATGACAAAAAAAACCCCAAAAGCCCAAGCACAAAACCAAAAACCCCAAAACTGAGTATTCAAGATCTTCTTGATATATATATATAAATATATAAATTGGCATGACAAGATCCAGAGGCTGGCAAAAGGAAAGCAGCCAAATTAAATGAAGTTGCACACTTGGAGCCAAGAGGATGATTAATCATTGGAATCATTGGAGTTCTCAAAGCAAGGTATTTTCCTAGGCACTGTCTAGTCAAAGGTCATTTAACTGGGTTATGTGAGGAAGTAAAAGGGTAAAATGTCTGTGGCATGTGGGAGGTCAGCCTGGCTGAGGCCCTTCTTTACAGCTGTAGCTCAGGAACCTCAGGAACTTGATACAACGGTGGCATCATGGATTTCAGCTCCAGAAGGGTCACTCACTTCAATGAGCAAATATCTAGTTTGGCTTCTGAATTTCACTGGGAATAAATAATTAGTATTTACATAGTTGTTTCTGTTAATAACTTTTAGCACTTGCAGAAGGGCACATCTGATCTAGAGCCAGGTAAACAAGCACAAAGATGAGGCATGGCCAAGTGAGTCAGTAGCAGGCCTGGAAAAAGACCCAGTGTCTTCTGGATGCCTGGCTGGGACAGATTTGTTTCCTGGGAGGACTCAGCTGTCTGAAATCCAGCATGTTCTCCAGTCCACGGAGAGCTGTAATTCATGGAGATCCACTCTGCCCTGACCCACAGGTTGTACACCAAGGAATCCTACCTCGAATTAGTGCACAGGGGGAAAAAAGGTTGAAGAAAGCCCTTTTCCTTTCAATATCTGTGACAGACTTGCGAGGCATTCCAAGAAAGAGTTGTTGAGCACTGGCTTTGTAATTGCTGGGGAGAAGTTGTTCATGTGTGAGTGAATTTCACCAGCAGAGAGAATTAGTGACTGACTTCTGCAGGGGGAGGTTTAAACTTCAGTGTTATGAAGTGGTTAACTTGGCTTAAAATAAAGGCTCCATGGATACAGAGGCAGGAGAGACAGAAACGGTGTCTGCTGAGTACTTGGTTTTGCTTTCCCTGGTGTTACTTAGAGCTGGAGTTTTACCCTGCCATTACTCAGTCCTGCCTTCACCCTGTTTTCTCACTGCATCTTTCCTTCAGAGACAGGATGGCTGTCTCCTTCAGAGACAGGGTGTTTCTGGATTTTCGTTCATGTCATGTTTCTGTGCTTTTAGGTGCAGAAGTGCAAATATTACCTTTGTTTGGAGATGAATTTAAATTAGGTTGTTTGCCTCAACTGCTCACATCTTTAGGTTTTTGCAGTAACTGTCATTAGTTTGTGTAATTATATTGACAATAAAAAATCATGGATGGGAATCTTGGAAGAAATAAAAAAAAAACAAAAGAAGAATGATAAGTCTATAGACCTTTAAAAAAATATTTCTAAGTTTAAAAATTAATAGTTAAGAACAGTGTGTTCAGCTTTCATGGTATCTGATGATAGTGGCAATCCTGAAATTTTACTGTTTTGCTGTTCTTCACTATATTTTAGTATTCCAACTTTATTTATTTTTATTCTAGTTTGTATTGGAAATGTTTAACTACATTTACCTCAGTGTGCTACGTCATCATTTTATATTTGTCTCAGCTGCTCCAGTTCGTTAGGATAGGTAGAGTTGTTTCTGTGTTCTGAGATTATTTGGGATTTTGCATTTGCTTGGTTTTTAGTATAGCTGAAAATCGTGTATGTAGTTGCATCCAGTCAATAGTTCCAGTGTGAAATCTTTAGAAGAAGGTGTGGGATGTTGATGCTGGCAGGTGCCCACCAAGACCACAGCATCACTGTCAGGCAGAGAAAATACAACGAAAGGTTCGTGAGTTGGGGTAAGGGCAGGGAGCGATTCCTCACCAGTTACTGTCATGGGCAAAACAGACTTAACTTAGGGAATTTAGTTCCACTTATTACCAATGAAAAATAAAACTAAATCTTAAAAACACCTTCTCCCCACCCCTCCCTTCTTCGTGGCCTTCTTTCCTGGTTTTCTCCACCGTTTCACCCCTCCAGTAACACAGGGTCATGGGGAATGGAGGTTATGCTAAGTTACTCACACATTGCCTCCACTTCTTTGTCCTTAGTGTGAGGGCTCATCACACTCTTGCCCTCATCTAGAGCGGAGTCCCTTGCATGGGAGAGTCCTTCAGGAACTGCTCCAGTGCGGGTCCCTGTGAATGCTAAAAGGCAGGAGCAGAAAAATTTTCCAGCTCTGTAGTTTGTGAAGTTTTTCCTTTCTCATGCTTTAGCTGAGAAACAGAGAAATCCAGCTTCTCACAGCTTCCCTGTGAGAGCTTTCGTTCTCATGAGAACTGGAGGGATAACAGTTTGTAAGAATGTAAACCATTTTTGCACTTGCAAGTTGTTCTGGAAACTGTAGAATTGTTTTCAGTCTTGTGAGAATAATATTTGGAAATGGGTGTCTTACTGCTCAGCCTATCACTTTGAGAGGTGGTGAGTGAATAAGCCCATCATGTAATTTCTTTATTGCGAACTACACTATAAAAGAGGAGAAATTCATTAAATGAGGTCTTAGCTCTGCTTTGGCCATATCATCTGACCTGCATTGTCGTGATTTCGCCATTCTCTGGGGATAACAGCAACAGGTCCCTTCCACAAGGTCAGTCCTTCAGGAATAGGCTGTTCTAGTATGGGTCCCCCACAGGGTCACAAGTCCTGCCAGCAAACCTGCTCCAGCCTGGACTCTTCTCTCCACAGATACTGCCAGGAACCGGCTCCATTGTGGATTCTCCACAGGGTCACAGCCTCTGTTGGGCATCCACCTGCCCCTTCTTAAACCTGTTATTTCTGAGGTGCTGCCACTATCACTGACAGGCTCAGCCTTGGCCAGCAGCACATCCATCCTGGAGCTGCCCTGGCACTGGCTCTGATGCACATAAGGAAAGCTTCTGGCAGCTGCTCAAAGGAGCTGCCCGTGTTGCTCCCTGTAGAGGGTTCAGTTCATAAACCAGGCAGGAACACCAATTGAGTGTAGTGGTTAGGTTCAAAATATCCATTACTTATTTTGCTTCTGTGAGATAAGAATTAGGAAAAAGCAAAGCAGGCACAAAACTTAAAAGAATATAAAGAAGTTTATTAACAGACCTAAAAGAAAGGAAAATTCAGACTAAACCTTCAGAACACTTCTCTTCCCCCCACCTTTCTCCCTTCTCCCACTGACAATGTAAAAAGACAAACCTTGAGATGTTCAGTCTGTTTACCACTTCTATAATAACCTTCTTCAGTTCACTTAGGGAGAGGAGTCTCTCTTGCTCATGCTATGGAGACATCTCCACAAGAAACAGTTCTCTCATGGCTTCAGTGCCACAGCGAGAGAGCTGCCCTGGTTGGTTCTCTGCTTGCATGTGAGAGTCCCTTCTCCCGACTTACAGCTTTCCCCACAACTGTTTCTGAGGGTTCAATCTTGAGCTACTGGGTGGGGTACCATTTTAAGGATGAGCTGTTCAGAAACAAAGGTTCTCTTCATCCATCTCTGGGAGCATCTTCATCTCTAGGAATAGAAGCCCTCCCCCTGAAGGGTCTTCATCACTTTTATCTCTAGGAATAGAGGCCCTCCTCCTCCCCTGGGAGCAAAGGTCCTCATCAAATCACAGCTACTGTCATTTGCTTATTTCAGCACAGATACTTTTGCTCACAATTGCAGTTTGAATGCTCCACCCCCCCATGCTTTCATGAAATTACAATGGGTACTCTGAGGTATCGTCGTCCATCACCATAGCTTTACAACAGAATTTTAGCTTCTAAGCTTGAAGCAACTCCTCTTTCTACTCCCTCAGCATTTCAGCTCTTCATGCTTCACTGACTTTGGTGTCTCTATGGCGTTTTTTCACATGCCTTCACCTTTCCTCTTCCTCTGACTTGGGAGAGGATTGATGTCTGCAGATTTCATCTGTTCTGGAGGAAACTTACAGCACTAAAAAAGGGTTAATGTCACCTGGGCCTTGCAGTGGAGTTCGCTTATTGCTGTTGGTCACATAATCTTTGCTGGGCAGTGGGCATCCTCAGATGAATCTTCGGCCATGCTGGAGGCAGGGATGGTGGGGAGCTGGGCTGCGCCGCCTGCACGGACCACGCCACGGCTGACCTGGCCAGGCTGAGCAAGGCCCAGCCCAGCTCCGCTGGCCTGCCTGCAGCCCCCCCCCCCCCCCCCCCCGCTACCTCTCCGAAAGCCAGAAGACACGAGAGCTTTTCCAGGCTCTGTTTGTTCTTAAATGTGGATCACAGAGGCATGTCAAGCTTCTTAAGTGGCTTAAAAAGTTGCCAATATTCAAACTAGCCAGTTGATAGGATCTGTCAGGTCATAGAGGAAGCTGTAAGCACCTCTTTGCAAGAGAATAACTTCTGTGGCTGATGGAGCCTTCTTTACTAAAAAAACATACTATGCTAAACCATGACACTCTCCTGCTACCAAAACCTGGCCACACAAACCCATTACAAAGGGGTTTCCAAAATATCCTCTGTGGCGCGCACAGGACCATCCCCAAGGGACACATGATGTGACTCTTGGGGATGGTCTGTACAGGGCTGAGAGCTGGACTGATGATCTTTCTGGGTCTCTTCCAAGTTGTCATATTCTGTGATTAATTGTTGGACTTTGTCTTCCCAGAGACTCCCATACCAATGGAAAATAAGCAATAGCTACAGGCTGGACCATGCTGAGCATTAGTGTAGTGACCTGCTTGATTCTGAGGGATTGTGTTAAGAGAAATATGTATGTGTGTGCATCCCTGATTTTATTAATTTCATTTTTGCTAAAACATACCTGTTACAGGAAATAAATGAAGCTCCTGTCCAAAACTGGGATTCTCCTGCACAGACTTGCCTTTCTTCCCTGTTTGCCCACACATCCCATGTTTCCCCAGTTCATTTCTACACAAAGCCTTGCATCATCAGCAAAATCTGATCCTGACAGAAAACTAGGAAGCTACATGATGTGCAGCTTCTGATACCACTTTTATATTTGGAAATAGGTACCTCTAAGTAATAGTTTTCAAAGAGATGTGGTATTTTCTTAGCAGGTTGAAGTTGAAGTTTACCGGAGGGATTCTAAGAAGCTTCCTGGCCTGGGAGACCCCGATATTGACTGGGAAGAGAGTGTCTACTTGAACCTCATCCTGCAGAAGGTAACAGTGATGCTTATCTAATTTTCACAGGCTATTTATGCAGTTTTGCCTTTCAGAATCTAAGCTGAGATACTTATTATTTTTCGATAGAGTCCTAATAGCTTTCTACAAAAAACTTTAACTGTATGCAGTGAAGCTGGGCTGAGTTTTGTTGTCCATAACAAAGTTTTGCAAAAGGAAGGCTTCATCCATTTTAATGGGTTTTGAGAGTGAATGAGACTTAGACAAGCAGCATTTCCATTAGAGTTCACAGTACTGGTGCAGCTAAGACAGAAGAGTGGTAAGTGTAAATGCAGTGTCATGTATTATGCTGGAGGGTTACTGCTCTTGACAACAGAACTTTAATAAAACATTTGGTGGTAGGAACATGAAGGCAGAACTAATTATTTCTTTAATTAACTCATAGGTTGTTTGGTTATTGTGTGTGTTACGTTGGTGCTTAGGAAAGCTGAATATTACTGTAATCATTTGAGATCCCTTAAAAGTTTTGTTGATTATGATCTCAGAATGGGAAACTGTTGGCTCAGGCACACATCCTGGAAAATAAATAGTTTTCATTCTCCCTCCTTTCTCCCAGAACTCTCTTTGCAGAACTTCTCTGCAGAGAGCAGTTTTTGCCTTTATTTGATACTCAGTAAAACCAGGATATGTTTGCCACAGTCAGAATTCAGAGATATTGTTACAGCTGGCCATTGCTGTCCAGAGCTATTGCACTTTCTCCTTATAAGTTTTTTTCAGGTTGTTTGGAAGGCTGTGCTAGTGTTTTCTGATATCTCTAACATGTCACTGGTGTTCATTAGTGTGTCTCTTTTTCCCTGTTCAAAGGGAGGAAATCTTTTCCATTTCTATCATAAAGTGTGCTTAGGGATGTGTGTGTGTGTGTGTGTGTGTGTTTGTGCGCGCTGCTTATTCCCCCATCTGAAATTAAGTTCATGTTAAACTGTATCAGCAGGACTTTCCTTACCCATTGGTTGTGCACCTCAACAAGCAGCTGTGCAAGAGATTTTGGTGTTACTTAGTTAATGAAAAAACACAGGTTTGAAAATCGTAGGAGGTTCAGTATAGTAAAGAGTAAAGAAAATGGCAACACCAAAATATCATGCTTTTTAGACAGACAGCTAAAAAAAAGTGAGACAGAATGTGTTCTGCTTCATGCACACCAATGTTTTGTTTTCCCAACTCTAAATGTTAATTTCTCTGTATGGTGCCCTGTTCCAGCTGGATTATGTGGTGACCTGTGCTGTGTGCACACGCTCTGATGGAGGTGATATTCATATTCACAAAAAGAAATCTCAGGTGAGCTTCCCCTTTTATTGCTGTGGATCAGAGGTTGGTATCCAGTATTACCTAATCTTAAAAACTGGGGCAGTGGTTCTCAGGCTGTGCTTTGACAGATTCATCCTTGTGAAGCATCTCAAGTCTTTGTATAGTGACATTTCTTGCCAGTTACCTAGATGGGAGATGTAAATATCCTTTATAGCCCCTCTTTGTAAATTTTGTAAATTGTAAAGACACCTTCAGGGTGTATATCTTTGCCTGGTGGATTTAGGGGAGAAAGGGAAGGTGCTGGGGGTAGGAAGGAATATGATGCCTAACTGTTCCCCAGTCCGAGACTAAACCTGAAATTGTATGAGATCTGGGTTACGAGGAGCCTTCAGGGTAAGTTTCTAATGTAGAGCTGCTAAATGGCAGACAATTTACTGATTACCAATTTATATTTTTATTATTTTACAAGATTCTTAGTTTGTCTCTTAACCTGCTCATTCCTTTATTCTCCATACCCTAGGCTTTTATCTTTTCTGTGCAGTTAATCCAGGGTTTAGCATAGTGGAAGAGACTGAATAACAAGCATAAAGGGGATAGGAGCAAGAAACCTGAGGCTTCCCCACTCAATTTCCAGTAGATCTTGCAACAACTTCTTCTAGTTAGCAGAAATTCTTCTTTAAAAGGCTCCTGTTGCCTTCAAAAGCCTGTTTATCCCAGGCATTTCCATTCCCTTAGTTCATGCAGGAGTTTGCATGGTTTTACCGAAATTAACCAGTGCTCTTTAGTTTTTAATTATGTTTTGCCACTTTAAAAGAACTTTTTCTTTGCCTACAAACAAAACTAGGAATGCTGATTGTTGTCTCTGTGATTTACATTGATTAAGCACATAATTTTTTCTCTAGGTGTTGTTGAGATGCCACATTGCCCTACTGATTTAAGCCTGTTATTTCTCATTGCTTTTTTCACTGTTGGCTAGTCCAAATTTCACCCCAAGTTAACTTCTGCAAATGTTTTTGAGAAAAATCTGTGAATATTATTTGCAGATTTGAAAACTAGGAAGGAGAAGATGAGGGATATGCCCTTACTGCATGTGAGCAGTATTTAGAAGGAAGAGGAAGTTTTTTGTTCCTCCTTTCTAGAGGCTCCTACTGTGAGACTGCTTATAAATTGTGTCTTCCCTTTTTCCACATTTAAACTTACCAGAACATACCAGTAACATTTCAGCATCGTTGCGTTGATCTATAGAGAGAGCAAAGGCAATTCCATATGCTGTGAAAGCATGTTTGCAGTTGGGCATTTCGTTGTCACGTCCACCATTGAGCTGTTGGTGTTAAATGAAGGAAATCCAGCTGGTTTGGATCTGCATTACTGCTCTGATGGTTCTTGCTTTAAAAAATGCGTCTTCTCCTGCCCATGTGCAGCCAGATGTTGATGGCCTAAGACCTGTTGTCCTACTCCAGACCTATGACAAATCTACTCTGCTCATACAACTGAATGCATACGGCATGAAGCCAGAAGGAAAAAGGCTGACTTTATTTTGAAAACTGCTGGCTTGACAATAAAATCTCCACAAACTGTATTTTCCTCAGGTGTGCCCGACTGGAGATGAATTTGGGAGGATGTTTTGCTGTTCATTGGCTGGCATAAAAATGAGGATGTCTAGAAGACATCTTGTTTCAGGCATTGGTGCAAGTAGCATTTTTGAGGAGTCTGGGTACTTTCTAATGATGTTTCTGGTGTTGAAACAACCTTTCTTTTTAATTGTATTTCAATGTGCTTAAAGGCTGCATAGATACAAATAAGGAAAAGCAACCCTCTCATGAATATCTAATATCCTGTCCTTAATTATGTTTTGTGTTGAATGGTTTGTAGCAAGAATGTCTTGAACTTGACAGCCTGGTCAGATCCAGAGCTTTCAGCATGTTCACAGTGGGCTAAGATTTGACAGGTTTCTGTAATTCAAAGCTTTGTTTGTAAACAAATGTGGAAGGAAAGAAATCTGCTTGGTATGAATTCCTTCTCCCTCCTTAACTCCTTCTCCTTAACTGAAAACCAAGCTATACTAAACCACAACATTCTCACATAATTTTTACTAGATTTTTCACATACTTATACAGTCAAACCCCATAGAAATTAATTGGTTCAATGTTCATTGGTCCCAAGTTACACAGTTCTTAGTATTTGCTTTCCTATTGGTTATCAATCTCTTTGCCTTCAATGTTAATAGGTTCTCATTCTTCATTCCCTTATCTCTCTTTTCCCAGACCAGGTGTTTCTGACCATGCCAGGGTTGATGTTTGGAGTTGATATTCGTTAATGGTTGTTGATGGTCATTATTTTTTGTGTATCTTCTGTGCTACTCCCAGTCTGTTGAGATGTTAAGCTCATCAGGCCTTGAGTGATGAAACAGTCCCCTGAAAAGAAACTTTGATTGCCTTCCCCCCAGGGCAAAGATGAACAAAACCCCTGACTAAATTTACATTAAAAAAAATTAAACTTGGTATCATTTCCAACAGTTTTAGACAGTCTAAAGAAGTGGGCACTCTGAAATGAGTAACCTCCCCCTTGATTCCAACCAATCCCTTTCCCCCAATAAGGAATGAAATACAAGTAGATTTAAGTGAAAAAATAACATTTTATTAACAAACAGACACCAACAGGCAGGGAGAAAAAGTAAATAACTGCTAGAGACCAAACTGTTAAAACTCAAAACCCCATGGGAACAAAAAGAAACCCAAAATGCCTGAAATACCTGTTCCCAAAATGGCGCCTGCAGGAGGCAGCCATGTAACCAAGGGACAAAGGGAAGATGGTGTCACACTGTTCCCTTCCAAGATGGCACCTCCCAGGTGGCCACATGTCCCCAGGAACAAAGAGACAAGATGGTGGCAACCCCTACCAGGAAGGCAGGAGCCCACAGAGCAGTTCCAGAGGCAGATGGAAACTCACCAGCCTGTGTGGGGTCTGCGCTGCTGCAGCCGCTTCCTCCTGCCTTTCGCGGGCTCTGCTGCTGCTGCCGGGCTCTGCAGCCTGGGTGTGGAGTTGGGGGGGAAAGGGCCAGTCTGTGGGCACTGGCACAGGGCGGCCTGGCCCCAGGAACTCGCTCGCTTTTTTTCTGGCTGTTGGCAGAGTTTGCAAAGTTCACTTTGAAACAGTTTCTAATTGCAAAATGCAATTTCTACAAGTAGCTACAGCTGCAAACCCAAAGCCGCCACAAAAGAGAGACTCTCCATAGCCTTCTCTCCTGGAAGGGCTTGGATTGGAGCGAGGGCTACTACAGATGGGCGCCTGTGGAATTCGCCCCAAGGCAGCCCAAAATCACTAACTGCAGTCTCCCCTATACAAGGAAAAAAAAAAAACCAAAATTAAGAGAGAACAAAAACACAGAAGGAAAGCCTGAACAAAGACCAAGTAGCCTGCAAAGTGAATACTACACAGCCAAGAGCCCAGAAACTGCCTCTGTGCCGATTTCAAAAATGCCCGTGATAGCACCTCACACACACAAGGTCTGAGGCTGTAGGGTTATAAAGATACAGTAACAGTTTTTGTATGCAGGTAGATATGGAATAAAATAGCATTATGAATCACCCCAGGACAGCCATGCTGCCCTTACTGAGGGAGGTTGATCTTAGTGTGGTACTAAGTAAGCAATAACAAATTAAAGTGTTGGATCAGCTGCTTCATGGTAACTTTCTTGCACTGTGGTATTTTACTTTGCAGCACATTGCAGCAACATAAAGGCATCTGAAAGTGATGATGAAAAAGTAGGATGGTATACTGTAGTATGGTGAGAGGTTAGGTACACAGGTAGATTTACTGTGGAGAAATGGGTTTTTGATTACTTGCATGTGGAAACCAAGGATTTCTCAAGTGCCATTACTGCAAATCTGGCTTTAGTCAGAAACCAGCTCAGCTGTGCTTGAAGGATGTCCAGCATCTCTAGTGTAAGTTAGCAGTGCCAGCCTGAGATGTTTTGTAATTACTTGCCTTGTGTTTGTGTGTCTATTCCCAAGCACATTTAACTGAGAAGAGGTATCTTTTTCTGCATCTTTCTCAGCAAGTGTTTGCATCTCCAAGCAAACATCCGATGGACAGTAAAGGAGAGGAGTCAAAGATCAGCTACCCCAATATATTCTTCATGATTGACAGTTTTGAAGAGGTGAGTTCCTTGTCGCAGCAGCAAAGTTTTGTCCTATTCTAGTCGTAGGTCCTGATTAGCTGTTTTCTTGTACCTTTTGAACAAATGTTCTTGGGTAGTTGCGGTTTATCTTCTGCGAGATCTTATTTTATTATATTTTATTTTACTTTGTCGCAGTGGCGTTGGATGGTAAAATGCTGCGACCTTCCCAAAAGCGTCTCCAAGGGAGGAAGCTGTTCGATGCAGCCACCACACACACACACACACACACGTACGCACAGATACACCAGATAGCTATCAAAAACAGTCCAACGATAATGGAGCAGGAAGGGTCTTCGCATGGGTTTTACGGGAGAGGTTTATTGCAGCCACACTCGTGCAGGGTTCCAGAGAAGTATCCTGAGAACAATGCAAGGTCCAGGGTTTTATATGGGAGCAGATTGAGCATCAGGGACCTATGATCTGAGGGCAGGGGGCGGCACACAGGTGGGGCCAGGGTAAGGGAACCAATAGGGAAATTCTGAGTGTGGTGATGGGGCAAGGGGTGGAGCAGCCAACGTAGCCAACCAGGGAAGCAGAACTGGGGTACATTAACGTAACAGAACAGAGCATCTTGGGAGAAGCTTTTTCAGTCACCCTAACCTAAAAAAGAACCTAGGACTTGTTCCACCATAGGACTCCTTTTGTTCCTTGTCCAGCAGGCCCCCCACCCTCCACATATTTTATTTTATTTTATTTTATTTTATTTTATTTTATTTTATTTTATTTTATTGTATTTTATTTTATTTTATTTTATTTTATATTTTATTTTATTTTATTTTATTTTATGTTACCTTCCTCTCTCTTTAATATTTGAAATCTGATCTTAAAGCTGTATTTAGGCATCAGTACCTATGATGGGCTAAAGCATGAAAGGCTGATATGAGGGCTGCTCATCTCAATGTGTGATTTGCAGTGTGCACTGCCTGGAGTCTGTTTTCTTGAAAGGCTGGGGTGAAACATTCTGCTCCCTTTCAATTTATATTGAAAGTTCCTTGGGTGTAAGGACAGCCATGGGAATCAGAACGTATTTCAATTTGAACAACTGCAGTTTGCATCCAAGTGTTTCATCTTGCATCTTTGGCAGGTTTTCAGTGACATGACTGTGGGAGAAGGAGAAATGGTCTGTGTGGAGCTGGTGGCCAGTGATAAAAGCAACACCTTCCAAGGGGTGATTTTCCAGGGGTCCATCCGCTATGAAGCACTCAAGAAGGTCTATGACAACAGGGTAAGGAGCTTCTGAAAGACCATGTCCTTTGCAGCAATGGTGCTCTGACTAAATTTTCTTTGTAAAGAAAATTTCTAGATTCTCTTTGGCTGATGCTGTCATCTTTTTGTCCTATTAGATCAGCTGCATCATTGTCTGTCTTTTTTGGCTTTGAAAATTAGGTGAAAGCTACTGGATTTGGCTCAGATAGCTGAGAGTATTGAGATTGGGATATATTCCTCTGCTGTTTGCCAAAAGGAGGGGAGGTAGGGATAAGTAGTCAAGAGTGTGACACTGGAATGGACTTGAACAACAGTTCTTTGAGCCCCTTCATTTTCTTGAAAGGTCATAGATATTTCTGTATTCAGAGAAGGTATGATTTCATGGGAGATGTTAAACTCTGGTAATTACCTTGCGATAACGTGTATTTTTCTTCATTGTATTTTGCACTCATGGCTGTTTTCAAAAGACCCTTGTAGTCTCACTGCCACTGAGAAAAGCTTTCTCTGCTTTCTACAGAAACATGAAATACCAGCACTTTCACCTTCAAGTTAGTAAACTTCTTAAATGGCTTATTATGAAGACAATCCTGAGAGATTTTTAGAAACAAACAGAAGAAATTCCCACAATATCTACTGTGTCTGTAAAGTTCTCTTTGTTTCTGCCCTTGTCAGGAGAGATGCTGAATAATTTCCCTTCTTGTTGTTTTAAATGTGAGCCATTACACTCTTCCAGCAGGTTTCTGAGAGAATATGAAACAGAAGTTGTTTCTCTCCCACCATCATCTTATGGCCTTACACAATCAGCAGCTGGGTTATTAAAATAAATGGGAATGCAGAATCACTGAGGACAACATAAAAAGAAAGTCCTGCAGTGGAAAGATAAGATCTGATGTGGTAAAGTCGCCACATAGTCTAGGAATGTTCTGATTGACCACACAGCTACTTGACATTATTTTGTTAGATGAAGTAAAATTGTTAATTTTTCAAATATTCCATTATGGCCAGAGGCAAACCTTGAAATTTTACCATTATTTTTACAGAACAGGAGTAATCTCTATGCTTTTGAAGGTTACTTCATTTCAGTTGTTTCAGGGAAGGTTTATATTGAATACTAGGAAAAATTCCTTTACTGGAAGGGTTTTCAAGCACTGGAACAGGCTGCCCAGGGAAGTGGTGGAGTCCTCAACCCTTGAGATATTTCACACGTGTAGATATGACACTTAAGGACATGATTTAGTGGTGGGCTTGGTTGGACTTAATGATCTTAAAGGTAGTTTCTAACCTAAATTATTCTAGGATTCTGTAATTCTCAGTACTATACAAGCTGATGAGCATCTTGTCCTTTTCATAAACTGACGAAAATTGCAATAAATCACTTAAACTTATGGATAAATCCTACTTATATCACTTAGCAAAAGCTCGACTGTTTTCATATTGGTCTGTTCCTTTTTTCAGTTCTCAGTTCAATTCTCAGTTCAGTTCTGCTGACTGGAAATTGAGCCCCTGTGTCTGTTTAGGGGATTTAAAGTTGTCAGGGTGTCTTGGTGAGCCATGCAGTGCAAGTTAGTTGTGCTTGGGGCTGGTTCCTCATATTTTGGTCTTGAGAGTATGGACATAAAAATGTCAGAAATTACTTGGCACAAAGTAGTGACCCAGTTGTGGGGTGTGCTTTGCTGGTTTGAAGCATCTTGTGTGTGTGTGTCTATTGTCTTTTGGACTCAGACGAGTGCCTCGGCACAGGATGCATTGTGTTGTGCATGTACCTGCCTGTGCTCTCCTGTGCCACAGTGTGTGGGCCTGGATAAAAAGTTTTGGTTTTCTCTCAGTGTGCCATTGGTAACTCTGCCTTTTGGATGGCTGAAGGAATTGGTTCTTCTCAGAACCTGTTTTTGTCTCTGTAAAATTACTTTCCTTTTGGAGGTCACTTCAGATTGTGGCTTAAAATGTTTCTTGGGAATCATTATCCACTATGGTTCTGACATTTTCTTAGATAACTGCTTTCAGAGGATGTTATTTTCAAGTTGTAGAGCTGTTATTACATGTTTTTCTCTCCTGCCTTGATGCATTGTAGGTGAGTGTTGCAGCTAAGATGGCTCAAAGAATGTCTTTTGGCTTTTATAAATACAACAACATGGAGTTTGTCCGAATGAAAGGACCGCAGGGAAAAGGGCATGCGGAGATGGCAGTGAGTAGAGTTTCCACTGGTGACACTTCACCGTATGGGACAGAAGAAGATTCAAATCCAGACTCCCCAGTGCATGAGAGAGTAAGTAGCAGACAGAAATACTTTCTGAAGGTGAAGCATGAACATGCTTTGTTCCAAAGGCAGGAGGCAGACTGAAGCTGGGGTTAAGTCCCATCGAGGTGCTGCACTTAAGTTTGCCTCTGTGTAATTTGGTTGAACTCAGTATATGAGATGGATTTTTTTAATGCAGTTTCTCCTGAGCAAATGCTGAATACAGAGATGACTGGATGATTCATACTTCTGGAGGAGTGTTTTGTTGAAACAACAGCAGTCTTGATGCCAAGGAAACCGATGATTCTGCCTGTTTTCTATAAAATACATAGATTCCACTTCTGTGCAAAATGGGATTTACCTAGAAATGTGGAATTTGTGTATTATATAGGTTGCTTTCTAAACCTCACAGGAAATGGTATTGTTAGGTTTTGCCACTGAGGAATACTGCCAACACAAAGCCTGTATAATGCTAAACAAAGATCACGGACCCAGATGCATCATACATATGCTTAATTTTAATGCAAGTGCAGTAAAATGCCAATAGAATCAGACCATAGATGCGAATTTGGCCTTTATTCAATCCTGAGCTTTATTTTCCATTACAACATTTTACCTGGTTGATGGGGATTAGGCAACATGTCTTCAAAATATTTGCACAGACCTGGGCTGGGTCAGTACCTGCTAGAGTCTAGCATGGTTTCCTGTGTAGTGTGGCTAACCTGTATCATTTAAAGATCTGAAGAACTGCTTCTAGAGATCTCCATGCAGGCAGTGTGGTTTTTGTTTCTGACTTGGTAGAAAGCAACATGAGCTACCAGCACAGAACTCATTAACTGGATGTTCTTGCTCTCTACCACAGAAATACAGCCTGAAGAAATCAGGCCTGGAGGGACAGCATGATCTTTTGTCTCCAAGGCTTCCAGTGTCAGCTGGAAAATGTCAAATTAGATTTGATAATGTGTTACCACTGCTTTTTGCTAGTGGTTTTAACGGTGATACATCTGTTTCTCATTCCACCCACAGTGTGATATGAAATGACTCCAAAATTAAAAACAGAGGCAAGCACAAATTAGAAATTAAGTGTGCTGGGGAGAGGATCAGTTGGGTGTTACAATCCCTTTCTTTTATTTTTTTAACATTAGTGATAGAGGGACAACATGGAGTGTTTCTGCAGTGTAACATCAACCTGGCTTGGCTGCCATTGTCACTCCATGTCACCTCCCTCTGCATTCCTTTGGACAGATATGAGCAGTGTCAGGTGCCAGCTCAGGAAGAGTTAGAGGGTTGTTAAATTGACTGTGTGAAGAAGAAAAGACAAGATAAAAGTTACTCACATCCATTTGCAAAGTAGTTATCCCTATTTTTTTCCTTTTGAAATGAAACTATTAAAATAGTGCAATCACAGCCAGTACGTCAGCACTACATTTCAGTTCTCTCCAAAACAGGTGTGCTGGCTTTAATTGTAGTTTACTCAATGGCAACTACTGCTCTGAAAGAAGGGTGTCTCCACAGTTTTGTCCCTAATTTGTGTTTCACCACAGATGGTTCCATCCATGTATTTGTCATCACTTGGACTAACCAGATCATCTGAGGCACCACAGCTTCATTTTCTCCTTCCAGTATTGAAACATGACACACATAAAAGAGAACATTGACTTCATGTCTGCCTCAGTGTGTTGTGCTCAGGAATTTGTGACCCTGCTCCCCAGGGACACTGACCTTCCACAGGGATCCCATGGGACAGCCTTCCCAATAGGGAAACTGCTGCCTTGTGCGTGCCAAAGAAATGAAGGTGCACGATTTGAGTGTGTTCAATACAATACATTCTTAGCATGTTAAGTCTCCTGAATTTCAATATGCAAAAATAAGGTTGACATTCTTGGTGCCTAAATTACTAATTTTGTGCCGTTATGACTGTAAATCCTTGTTAAAAGTGATCATGTGAGGAGAGAGGTTTTTCTTTATTCATGTAACAGTTGAGGGTTGTGATACACCAAAATATTTTCCCCTTGATGAGCATTTTGAAGCTGAAATGTTTACTCAGTTGAAATTCTCTAGCCGCTTTGATAAAACATATCTAGATACCCGTCATCATTCTGATTTTTACACATGTGACCGCCTTGTGGCACATGGAGGGAAAGCCAAGACTTTCTCCAGCATTTCTTCTATTTCCCTTTCAGGTTACCTCTTTCAGCACACCGCCAACCCCAGAACGTAACAACCGCCCATCCTTCTTCTCCCCATCCCTCAAGAGAAAAGTGCCCCGAAATCGAATTGCTGAGATGAAAAAGTCCCATTCAGCAAACGACAGTGAGGAGTTCTTCAGAGATGATGATGGTGGAGGTGAGAGAAGTATTGACAGCTAAACAGACTTGTCTGGAGAGGGCACAGAGCTGTGGAAAGGTATCCCAGTGAAGGGTTTTCAAGCAGGTTTGCAGGGTGGAAAAACGAGAGCTCCACAAACAGCCAGTGCCTCTCTGAAAATAAGATTTTTCACAAGCTTGAGTATCTCTGAATATGTTAAAACTTGTTTCTTTTATGTGGACCCATTTGAGAGAAACTGGAGCAGCTGAGATCCTCCCCCTTTCCCAGATGTCACACACTTTGGGGGCACTTCTCCAGGTATAGTTGGGTAGGGCATGTTCTCAGCAACAAGTTCTTTGAATTCTGATTTGATCCAGAGTTGGTTAAAGCTGGTGAAAAGGTGTTTTACTTCAACTGGCTTTAAATCAGTTCTGAACTCTATAAAGAGAAAACCTAATGAGTTTGTATAATAGTTTAATGACTTGTGGAACTCTTCCTTTAAATTCTAGTTACTCAGCAGGAAACACCTGACAAGATGAAGCCTGACTCAGAATATAGTATATAAATCCCAATCACATCACAGTCTTGTGAGGCAGGAAACTCAAAAATGTCAATGTCCAAACTGCTTTTCATATGTTTAAAAACAATTCAGTCAACAAATCTGTCTGTTGGCATTCTAACAGATAAACACAAAGGTAATTTCCAGATTACAAGTTCTGTTTGAAGTAGCAAAGATACTGCCTATCAGAAGTACTGGACCACCTTAGCTAGTAAAGAATTGCACATTAAAAAACAAACTGAAGTGATAATGTTTAATGCAAATTCTGTGGCAGTTAAAAAAAAAAAACTGATGGTAGTTAATTCAGGGTTCTATCAATAAAAACCTTCGCTCATCTCTTTTTCCTTAATTTGTCTAATCAGCATCTATGTTATTTGAAATGTGATGTGTTTAAGTATGTTTTACTAGGCACAGTGTAGTGTGGGGAGAAGGGCAGCTTTCCCCACATGCAGTCCTGTTTTTGGTGTCTTTATTTTGGAGGTTGCCCAGGAGAGAACAGGGTTCAAGGTGTTTCTCTGGCAGCCTTCATGCATGATGCAGTGTGTCCTCAGGGTTGTCTTGCAGGGTCTGATCCTAGACTATTTAATCATAATGATGGAAATGCTTTTTATTTTCATATCCTTTTCCTTCTAATATATTTATGGAAGTAAACAAATTGTAGGTTTTTCAGATATTTTATAGCGTTCATATAAAATACCAAGAAATGGTTTCTAAGTGTTTTGACCTTATTGTTCCTCATCTGAAAAATAAAAAGAGGACTATTTTAACAGCTTATGCTAGGAAGTTTAATTTATTCAAAGATGAGTTTTCTACAAGGAGTAGTAACTAAATTGAGATTTTTTTACAAACTTCAGAAACCTGAGTGTCCTACCAGTGTTTGCTCAGGAGCTGCAGTGGTGAAACCTTCTTATTTTGTCATGAAAAAGCCAGATGCAGATGCAGAAGATGCAGAGATAGGAGCAGAGATTTGGGTGCATCTTGGCTTTGTGGATGGAGGAAAAGATGTGGATTGTGTAAAGATCAGCAGTGTCCTTGGTACAGCCAGTGCTGCTGCAGAGTTGCCCCAGTGCAGACAGACCTGTGGTGAACAGGAACAGCCAATCTACGCCCAAGTCAGTGGCTTTGCTGTGTGCAAGCATGGTACACGAGGAGAGTTGTGTTTATTGCAGCAACCAGAGTCAGCTCCTTCTACCCTAATCACCACCGTGCTCCTGGCATAGTGGTCATGCATGGGAAGAGGGAATATACAGCTTGACTATACATACACTTGTATAGGGAAGGAGGGAAAGATTTTCAGAATTTTTTTCCTCCCACATTGTTATGCATCTTTCTATAGTAGCTGCCACCATGAATTTTCCTCTTTGTTTGGATCAGGATCTGCTTTCAGTCCCAGAGCTTGGATCACCCTGGTTCAGAATCGATATGTTAACTTCAACATCTGCTTTTAGCATTGTGGGACAGGGCTGAATTTTACAGGAAAATAGAGCAAAGATTTAAAAACATTTCAAAAATGTAGCACATGGCTGTGGTAGAGACCTGCACCTATAAAAAACTCCTCTGGCCTACAGGGGACTCAGTATCTTTTTGTTTTAAAAGTTACCTGGGGACATCTAAACTAATTCGGAGAACAGTGGCTCAGCTGAAGGGTCCTAGGTGTGCCTCAGGGTGTGCATGGAGGTGTGCAGGAAACTGTGGTATTAATGCTGCATCTCCCTATGTCTGCCAGATGTCAATTCTCTTCAAAAGAAACAATTTCTGTTTTGTTACTCTGGTGAATTTCTGCATGAGTAAGTACTTAATCTTAGGGCTATTCTATGATTTTGTGTATGAGAGAAGGCTGAGTTAGGGTTCTGCTGGTGCAGTGTGGTAGCACAAGCCCTCTCCTGACTTTTTTTCAGCTGCTACTGCTACCATTAGCTTCAGTGTAAATGGTGAACTCTCTGCTAGGCAAGGTCTGTCTGGTTTTTAAAAAGCAGTTATGATAGTGTCCTGCATGTGATTTGTCTCTAAACAATGAATAGGAGGCTTTCCTCTTTTTTGAGTTTCAGAAGTGTTCCAGTAAAGTACAATCCCTTGAGACTTGCTGTCTCTTCCTGCCTTTGCAGATCTTCACAACGTGACAAATCTCCGGTCGCGGTCCCTATCTGGAACAGGACGCTCACTGGTGGGCTCGTGGCTGAAGCTGAACAGAACAGATGAAAATTTTCTACTCTATGCACACTTAACATACATCACTTTGCCATTGCATCGAATTTTAACAGGTGAATTTTGACATGCATTGTGCACAGCCTACAATGTTGGGGGATTCTGCTGTTAAGACAGAGGAAGGAGTATTTCTCTGTAATGCCACTGTAAATAGGAATTTATTTCAATTTAGAAGAAATTACAGATTCCAGTAAAAAGTTGGTCATTTGTAATTAAGGATGGATTTTGAACATTTCAGCAAAATATGTAATTATTCCTTATGATCATTGTGTTGATAGTCTTACAGCAAGTTAGCTGGCATTACCAAGGTCACTCACTCTCTCAGCACAGGCATTTTGGAGTTCACAGAAGATGTATTGTTTCAGCTGGCATTTAATACATGCTCAAGAGGGTGGCACAAATGCCTCCATGCTCAAATACTGGCTTTGAGCTTGAACATCTTTCTGAGACTTAATTTGTTGAACATACAGTTGCAGGAGTTGGGGTATGTATCGAGATACACAGAAATAGAGCATGAAATTTCTGGGCTGTAAGGCAGAATTTTCATCTGCAGTTTTTCACTACCCACATTTGTTTTAGCTTGACATGTTGTGTAGGTCCTGTTTCCAAGGCCTTTTTGTAATCAATATATTTGTGCCAGTAGCAGCTTTCCAGGAAGCAGGAGCATTACATGTGGGGCAGGGTGAAGTGGGAAAGGTGCTCATTTCTCTTGGGTAGTTCAGAAAACCTGTACTAAGATATTAAAATCCCAGTGATAGTGATCAAAATACTTTCTAAAAATGTCTTGAGTTTATTGATAAGACTTCACTCTGACCCTTCTGTCCATGTTGGATAATCACACTTCTGTCACCATCTCCTTATAATGTCAGATGATCCAGTCCCTTAGTCATCTCTGTGGCCATTCACTGGACTCGCTCCATTGTGTTCAATTCTTTACAGGTGTGGTTGGAGCCCTCTGGAGCTGGGGATCAATTTTTGCTCATGTCATCCTCTTTGTGCAGTTGTGTTTGAACAGCCTTTTAATTGTGTGCTCCCTTTTTCCATGTTCCTTGTTCTTTGTGTAGCCTAGAAAAGAACATAGCAGCCCAGTTTCCAGATATTTCTGCGTAATGCCTTGCCATGTTGGTTTTACTACCCATATTTAGAAAGATGCCCATGATTACAACAGAAGTTTTACAGGGTCATATTCTGTCCCACTTGGGCAATATGGAGTTGAGAAGCCAAAAAGAGGAGTGGGTTTTTTTGGCAGCTTTTTGAGTGCAGGAATGTAGGCTTTGGACTATAGAATGAATAAAAGAGGTGAAATACTTGTACCCACAGAAGTCTCCTTAAGGGGCTTGGGGATGCTGCATTTCTCCCTTAAAGAATCGAAAACCCCTTAGCAGCTCTTGTTAATGGCACTTGCGCTTGTTTCCCTGGAAAATCACTCCCTGTATAACATATGTTGCTTCATCCCATTACAAATGATTGTAGATCAGCTGTCCTCTCCACATGATGGGATATATTTGCAGTTTCTCATCTCTCAGATCTTCCCAGCTGCATCCTGGTTAACTCAGATTTTAACAGGCAAAGCTGCGTACTTGTCATGTTTTAGATTCCTGGTGGGCTGTGCCGCAGTCCATTCTTACATCTCCAGTTCTCCGTACTTCCTGGTACTGTGGCTGCTTTCAGAAGCCTCTTAAGTTTACTATGTCTCTTTATTTCTCTCCCATGCCCAGATATCCTGGAAGTGCGGCAGAAACCAATCCTGATGACATAGCAGAGAGCGGGCACTGCCTTGGAGCCTTGTTGCCAAGTGCCTATCCACAGCGGTTTTCCGTGCTAACACTACCATCTAGTGTCAGGAACATAGACCTCCGCAGGAAAAAGGGAAGTCCAGGAATACCAGCCGATCAAAAGTGCCTCTTTCTTCCTTCCTCTGCTGTCACACACCGAATGCCCACATCACTGGAGTGTTTCTGACTGGAAGAGGACTTTCAGCAAGATAAAATGAGAAGGGGCTGTGTTTAAACTGAGTCAACACTTTATGGACAGTTTGCTACTGTGTTTACTTTATAACTAAGAAGCCAACAATATGTACAGAATGTGTTAAACTTTATATTCTTTGGGAGAAACATTCTGAGAATTTCATAATGATTTGCTATTGGACATCGCTCCATAGACTCTGGCCATACCCTCTGCTCATCTCATCAGCCGTGTGCGAGCGCGTGCACGTGTGTGTGTGGAGCGGAGTTGGGGAGAGAACAACTTCCTGCTAAGGGAGGAAAAGGAAAAAGATACATCACTGTTTTGGTTTGTGCAGCAGGTCAGGTCAGAGCTTAAAAGAGGCTGAAAATGTTCCCATTTTTCATCTGTCAGTGTTAGGAGAGGTGAACTCTGCTGACAGATTTCTGTATCTACCAAAGAACAGCAACATTTTCATCCTCAAGAACTGGCTAAGAAAACAAGCCAGTGAAAAGAAGGCTAAAATGTGCTGCTATAGTAAAGCTGAGGTTCATCTCCAGTACTAATGCTGCTTACCTTTCTCTCGGCTGAGTCAATACCAGTTTGAGTCTAAAGTGAAAAAATGGGAGACTGTAATCGGTCTCCAAAGGCCTAAAACCTTACCAGTAGCCCATCCTCCTGCATGCACTGGACTTGAGAGTTTGTAGACTCGTCCTTGCAGTACCCTTTGTAGCCAAGGAGGGCATGGGAGCTGCTTTATGGTCAGGCAGCTTGCCCGGATTTTCTATCTTTGGTTGTTATATGCTGAAGCACAGAGACCTTTCTTGAAATCCAAAAGACGGAAACATAATTCTGTTCTGAAAAGTGACTAAAAATTGCATAGTGGGAGGTCTGAAAATTGTGTGTCAGGAGCTCTCAGGAAAACAGCCTTATGTTTACACATGAAGTGCAGCTCTCTCTAAACAGCAAAACTGCTGTCCTTGACATTTGAAAACAAAATGATTGAATGCTGAGGTTACTGTGCTCTGACTGTCTGTTTTGATGTGAGAGCCAGTACATACTTACGTTTATTTAGGATCACACAACAGTGGGAGGGGTGGCGTGTCTCTTGGGGCACGTCAGACTCCAGCACCCGCACAGAGTGAGAGCAAAGATGCCGTTTTTGTCACTTTTCAGACTCTGAGCACCTAAACCTGATGCTGTGGCATGTGCTCTGAGCCTGGATCTTTGTCTCCCTCATACCTGGTCTTTCCCAAGTGCTTTGTTGTTACTCTCACAGTAGCATCTTGACTTAACCTCTCAAATAGAACTTCCTGCTTTTTTTTTCCTCAGGCTAGATTCCATGGAAATAGCTCTACTTCAGCATAAAGGCAGACCAAATTTGCCTTTCAGCCCAGCCTGATGACTGGCATGGTAAGGAGGTCTGTCAGTATTTGAGGCCAGGCCTGGAAGCTGTCACCTTAGCACAGCGTGGTGGCCTTTCTTAAACCGGCAGCATGAGTGTATGACAGAGACAGCTGACTAGTTTTCAGTTGGCTTCAAATATGTTGCAAGGCGTTAGAAAAACGTTCCCTTTGTCATTACCAGCGTACCCACTTTTCATGCTGCAACCTTGGAATGTTGCCAGTGGTTTGTGTGTATGTGAGGGTGTTTCTACCATCTAACCTGGTTGCCCCAGGCTTTCTCCTTGAGCCCCGGGAGAGGTGGAGTCTTCACTCAGCAGCTGAAGTGCTCTCTCAAGGAACTTGCCAGGCAGCCTGGGTGGGTACCTGAGATCCCCAGGTAGTGTGCCTGACATCAGTTGGTACAGATATTCTCTCTTTGCCCATGCTGAGAATTAAACCACTCCTCAGCTAGAAAACAAGCTTCTCAGTGTGCTCCTTACTCTGTGCTTTCATACTGCTGGACTGGGCAAATCAGTGCTTGGTTTTCCTTTAAATGCTCGTTGCAGAGGGAAGGGAGAGAGGGTTCACATTTGTACTGATCGTGACAATAGATACCTTTCAGTCAGGCAGCTGGAGGAACAATGTAAAAATGAAGTGTATCCACATAGGACCCTCAGTGGTAGGTGCCTGAACACTTCTCAGTGGACAGGGATTTGTAATGCTCCCTTGGTGTTGTGTATTATGTTTAGGTGGTTTAATTTTGTGTGATTTGAAAGACTGAGAAAATCTTGCTGTGTAAGATTTCAGAGCAAATGAGGAATGATTCTAAGCTAGTGCATTAGTTTAAAAGCAGTGCTATGGAAGGTACACTTTAGATCCTACATCTGTTGTTCAGGAGGTATCATCTGCTTTGTTACATGTATATGGTTGGATTTTGATGTCTAGTGTTTGAAGGGCTGTAATGTCCTAAAAAAAGTAAATTTATTTCTTGTATCTTCCTAGTGCGATATGCTATAGATACGTTGAAGACTCTCCTTTTCTAGTAGAAAAGGACTA
Source organism: Coloeus monedula (assembly GCF_965178545.1). NCBI lineage: Eukaryota > Metazoa > Chordata > Aves > Passeriformes > Corvidae > Coloeus > Coloeus monedula. The sequence continues at coordinate 8,876,921 of NC_138784.1, read as the reverse complement.
CAAGTATGCCCTCATGGACATCCATGGAAAATAGAGGTCAAAAAGTCTACTGAATGTCAATAGTGCTTTTTGGAAGCAAAGATGTGCCAGATTCTCAGTTATTCCTTCTTTAAACAACTATCTTGGACTTCTTATGTGTAGCCAGTGGTTCCCACTTTCTGTTATCAAATTCCACATTTTTTTCTGCTTTTAAACAAACCCTGAAAATTATAATTGGTTGTCCTTGTGTGGACAGATTGACAGAGAATTTGATCAGTTTTGCTTGAGTCAGGATGGCACAGCTGGACCCTTAGCATTCTATTGCACTACATCAAAAAAGAAAAGTGAATGTTAGTAAGAACCTCTCACCATATTAATTTGAAGGGATTTAAATTCTGTAGCTCCTAAGCAGTAAATTGGATTCAGCCCCTGTTGGCCATTAAGTAATTGCTGCAGAGGGAGCTGGCGTGTCCTGCAATGCCTTGAAGGCTGTTTGGCCGTCAGTGTCTTAATGGTTGGGGCACAGTGACTTTGATCAGTTATGCTGATGTTTGAAGATGCAGCTCGGTTAACAAATTTGGGAAACTTTGCAGAACAGCTTTATTTCTTTTTGGAATTCCATCATATGTCATTGCTCAGTTAACTCCTTCCATCCTTCTGCCCATTCACTCCCTCTGGAGATCAAGGCTTACCACTTGAGCTCTTCATAGATGTTGTATATTGATAGATATCAAATTATCAAATACAAGGATTTGAATCTTTTCACCCATAACAAGTTTTTCACTGCTATCAATTTAACCAGTATAAAAAGCTTGTTGTTTTTTTTTTTAAAAGAAAGCTCTTAAATCAATGATTTTTTGTTAGCTGATTATTGCTCTGCCTTAGAGACCACCATGTACATGAAATTATGTTCTCTTACTGCCAGCCAGGACAAGGGGGATTCCAAATCTCCTTTTAAAAGAAGATGCTTTTAGAATCTCTATGAGCCTTTCATCTGTCTTGGCTAATCCAGTTTGTGTTGGTCCCTGTTCCTTCTCTTTTTATTTTCCCGGTCTTCACTGTTTACAAGGCTTGGGCATGTTGGGCTCTGGATTGCTGTTACTCAGTTTTCTATTTCTGGGCATGTTGTGCTCTCCAGAAAAGAGAATTATTTGCACAGGTGGCTTTTCACAGTAACGTGTTTTTCCCAAAGTATGTTCATAATTTAGACAGTGAAGTCCTTGGCCCTGCAGGCAGATTTCTTCCAGCAGACCCTCATGTGCAGAATCCTGTCTGGTCACTGAAGTTCTGTATGGATGTGGAGTTCAGGGAAATAGACTACACTCTTAGACTATTGACCTGCTTCTTGCCAGTCATTATTTTTTTCCTTTTAGAAATGATTGCTTGCCCTTGTGTTTGTAGTCTGAAGCTTCCATATTAAAGATAGATAAAATCTTCAGAAGTGCCTAAGCCCTGTTGTTACCCAGTGGGGTTTAAGAACAAATTTTTATTTAGGAAAATAATTTATTAGTCTTAAATTCTATCTGTGTTGTGTGTAGCAGTGTCAAGAAATGACAAGTTTATAGTGCTTGGAAGAACAGTGTCTCTCTTATGGACTCACCCTTTATGTTTGAAACTCTCATGGTTTCCAAAGGTCATGGCTGAAAGCTCTAGAAAGTGGATTTCCTGTGCTCACAGCGATCAGATGTCTGAAAATGCCTTACACATTCTGTGAGGTGTGACTGAAAGTGTGTGGTGCTGGTGTGTAGAAATTCTGTGTCAAAAATAGGTGCGGTAGAATCCAGTCAAAGGCATTGTGAAGTAAGTAGCTTTTACACCAAACCTGAAACAAAAAGAGTATTTTACACCAGAATGTAGCTGTTTGGATACTTCGTCAAGATAATACAAGTCTGCAAGCAGGTTGTAATGTTGAACGTTCTCTGTGTAAATATATAAATATTCTCAGCCTAATTTTATCAGCCTAACACATGTTGCATGGTTTGGGTTTTATTTGCCTCATCGATCATTGGTGTTGCTTAAAAGGTGATGGGTTGAAAATCGTGCTGGCACTGTACTGAGCCATTTGAACAAAGAGCAAGGAGAATGTTGTGCACCAAAAATAAAGTTGACTTTGCTTATGGCAGCAGTGAAGAAAGTGTTGGACCCTGCAGCAAATAAACAGACCTCTTTAACGACCATGAACTCTATTAGTGGTGTTTTCTCTCTACTGTACCTGGTGATGTTGGAGTTTGGATGTATTCCTTTCTGGTGGCTGGCACCAGTGGTGGAATAGTGCTCCCTGGCACTCATGTAGGCATTGCCAGATACCAGACTAATGAGGCAGAGTCGCCTCATTGCTCTTCATTCTTACTGCATTTGGAGGAAAGCCCAACTTCTGATTCTGCTATGGAACCTCTCAGTGGTCAGCCCCTGACAACTTGACATTGGATAAGGGGAAAGAAGGTAAAAGTCAGCGTAGTCCTGAATTTGTTTACAAAAGTTTTTAATTTCTGCCTTTAGAACAACCCTTCTAAACTGATCTGTGGTTTGTTCTAAACTTGATTATGTCATCAACATTTATGTTTGTGCAGTGTATAATAGTGAGGACTGATGGCTGTAATGGTTTCTTCCTGATGAATTCAGGAAGAACTTCAGTGCGGGTTTGTGCATTGTCACGAAAAGGAGATTGCATTTAGATCTGCACTGTTTACACTGCCTTAAATTGTGTGTACTGGCAGGGATCTGCCTTGACTTACAGACATGCAGGGCTCTGGCTCCTCCCTCTCCACTTGATTTTTATGACTAACATTTCACAGTCAAATAAACCTTCAGGGGATTTTTCTGTCTAAATTAATTAAACTCTCCTTGAACAAATGTTACCAACAATCTCCATGAGTTGGTGTGCTGAGGATTCCATTTCAAAGAATCCCAGACCAGGATGTTTTATGAATCCATGTGGTAGGTAACAACATTTATGCTAAGCCATGTGTGATAGCTCAGAAACGTGTGAGATATTAGGGAGAATTATAACACAGAGCTTAAGAAGAGCAGGATGTCTCAGTTCTTTACATGGATATTTGAGCAGATTGTTGGCAATGTTGTTTTGTGACTGCACATGCAACTGGGCAGGAATCTTAGCTGGTTGGGAAATACTAAAATATGGCTTTGAAACAAACTGATTTTTTTCCTTGAATGCTTTAAGTTGAAAGGTTTTGGAAGCAGCCATAATGGAGAAGCATTATTTAAACCAGTACAAAAGGTAAAGAACAGCAGAACCTCACGAGTGGTGGTAATAAACCTCCCCTGCTTTATTAGTCATTCAGGAGTTTGGACAGAAAAATGTTTGCTGGTTTGGGGTTTGGTTTTTAATCCAAATGCTGAGGGAACAGAAGACTGCCATGTACATATTTGAAGAGCTTTCCCAGCTTTACTGAATTAATTTCTTCAATATACTAAAATACAAATACAGGATTAACAGTGTGGAAATATATCTTGCTCTATAATGTCCCTGCTTTGGGCAGCCAAGTTAACTCATGTTCTTTTGTCCTGGAGTGTTGTGTCCTGCCTGGCCACACCTGGAGAGATCCTCCCAAGAAATACCCTAATATTGCTTGGCACAGAAGTTTATCATTGAGGTCTGCTTTTACAAAGTAAAATCACACTTTGGAGATTAAAGGAAAACTAGCCATCTTTGTTAGCAAACAGTTACTTGTGTACTCTTCTCAGAAGTGTGTTGTTCCTGAAACTTGTAATTGAAACTTTGCAGAAAGCAAAGGAGTAAAATGCAGGAAGAATATGGGTCTGATTTTCCATTAACAGTGTAGATGAGAATCTGGGAGGGGCTGATGCTCCTCAGTAAAGAAGACATTAAAATACATCAAGGAAAATATGAGTTAATTCAAACTCTGTCCCCAGCCTGGTTCCTCACAGAGGTGTGGGATCTAGTGACTTTCTTGTCAGAAATAAGTACTCAGAAATAAGTCATTTCAAATGTCAGAAATAAGTAATTTATGCTTCATTGTGCCAGGAAACTCTTCGCCAAGACAAACTAGTTGGCTTTTCCTAGTAGGGTTAATGTTGACTGAGGTGGTATGAAAACTAAGGTAAGATGATCCACTCTTGTTTAGACAAGACACACAAGGGTTTGTGTGCACAAACAGGATTTACTTATGTGAGGCACATGCTCTTCCACTGCAGAAGATAAAGTTGACCTGCCACACAGCTGTCTTTGGACCTTCACACATGTGTACCTCATGGCACCTGCACAGAAAGAAGGATTTTTAGGCAAAATCTCCTGGGTGGAACATGATACGAGTGGGAGAGGTCGGAGAGGACAAGGATGTGCCTGTTCAGCAAAGCAGATGAGGCCACTGCAGAAGCTTCCTGGGCAGTGTGAGCATTCTGCTGGAGCTGCTGCTGTTACATGGGTGAACTTGAGGTAATGACATAAATGTATGAATAGTAAGTGTGCAGGTAGTTAAACTGCATGTTCCTGAATTCACTTCAAATAAACTCTTTCAAGGAAAATGGGAATGAACAGTTTTAAACCTTTGTTGAAATGAATGGAGCTGGCTGATAATTTTCTGAAATACCAAGTCTTCCTGCACAGCTCAATGAAGAGTACCTACACTACAAAAAAGCTTGTCTTGTTAGTTACAGCTGCACTAAGGTTTTCCCTGTTACCTGTTTATGCCAACATGTGGGTGATTCTGGTGATTCATGAATCAGAATTTCACAATGTGTGCTGACTCACCCCGTGCTCTTCTGCCTCCCATCTCCCCCAGACGTTAAAATGTGGTTATGATTACAGTTCTGCTTTTCCTGCTGGAGCAATATTGCTGTGGAGATTCAGCAAAAGCAGTTTACAAGTCTACAGGCCTTTTGAATTCCCACACTCAGCCTTTAATTCCGATGCAATCATTCTGTTCATCTAAACCCTACTGGAAATAGTGAATGCTTTAAGCCTGCACCAAGTCTAGAGGCTTTCCTTTGCTCCTGAAGGATGAGAGGGTCGCCAGAACCTACTCTTTCATCACTGCAAGTGTCAGACTAGGTTCTCTTTTGAAAAATAGTGATAGATGTATCATCAAGGAGCAAGAAGAGTAATTACTATTCAAGCTTCCTTCTCAGCAAGAGTTGGGAATGCCATGCTTCCTGCTATGGGTGTCTGTGGTTACCCTGCCCACCACAGGAGATCAGCACAGGTGTCATTCCTGACTTCACTGTAAAGGTAAGGAAAAACAGATTTCGTAAACTGCCAAAGTAAGTAAGTTTGGTATGTAAACCACCATTTTCTTTTCAGTGGTTTTTTTTTTTTTTTTTTACAATGAAGAAGCCATCTGCAAGCTTTCCTTGTAATTGCCATCAACAGAATTGCTATTTGCAGGTGAGTAGAATGCCCCAAGTGCCCACCAGTCCAGGTAGGGCTCCAGATACAGCATCAACCATAGTTCAGACAAAAAAATTTATAGTGTATTATGTCATCCATGCTGTAAGGTAGTAAACTAAAGTCACACTTTTTCCTCAGTGGTACTGCCTGAACAAGAAAATTCTGTTCATATCTTTGAAGCCTCCGCAGACTTCCAGAGATGATGAATTTCTGAGTTACCTCTCAGAAAAGGTTATGATGTCCCTAACAGTAGTACCCAATAAACTGATTATTATGGGTATTTATTTGTATTATAATCAATTTTGACTGTAATCAAAATAAATATCCATATACAGAATGCTCATAAGCAAATAAGAATTTCTAAACAAGTGTGATACCTAAAAAAATACACAAACCTAACAGAAACTGGGATAAGTACATTGACTACTTCAGACAGTGTAATTCTGCTGCTATTTCTTTATTCATCCTGTACAGCCTTTGGTTCCTTTGTGCTACTGCTATATTTCATGCAACTCATCTTCATGTGCTCACAGTAATATACTGTAGCTTGTGCAGTGGTTTGCCCTCCAGCCATCACCTCCTGAATATTCAGAGCAGTTTGTTGCTTTTTTCCACCTCAACTTTAGTTGTCTAGTCTCTTACAAACTTCCAATGAAGCAAATATTTTACCAAAGCTGTTGTCCAAACTTTGAACTTGTTCACACCTTCACATGTCCTGCCTTGTGCAAAGATGGTACCCAGAGTTCCTTGGCTGGCTCTTGCTCTGCATTCACTTTCAGTTTTGTCTTTAGCATGAGGTTTATTACAGCAGGTAACTTGTCTGTTGAAGCATTGTTTGTATCATGATTAAAATGTACTTCTTGCCATCAGTATTTTCTAGCCAGTGACACACATGCACAGCCTTCTCATGGTTTAGCCCCAGGCAGCAGCTCAGCCCTTCACTCCTCCCCCTGGTGAGATGGGGGTGGTTAAAAGGATGAGAGTGGGAAAACTGGTGGGTTGAGATAAAGACAGTTTGACAGGAAAAGCAAAAGCCATGCACACAAGCAAAGCCAAACAGGGGATTCATCCTCCACTTCCCATGGGCAGGCAGGTGCTCAGCCATCCCAGGGAAGCTGGACTCCATGATACACAACTGTGACTTGGGAAGGCAAACACAATCACTCCAAATGTCTCCCTCCATCTCCCTCCAGCTCTATATGCTAAACATGACACCATATAGTCTAGTATGTGCCTGTGACCAGCTGGGAAAAGCTGTCCCAGCCATGTTCCCTCCCATGTCCTTGTGTCCCCCAGTCCCTTGCTGGTAGAGTGGGAGAGGAGCAGGAAAGGCCTTGGCTCTGTGTGTGCCCTGCTCAGCACTAACTAAAACATCTCTGTGTTATGAGGACTGTTCCAGCACAAATCTAAAACACAGCCACTACCAGCTAGTGGGAAGAAATTTAACTCTACTCCAGCCCAAACCTGCAAACCCCTTCTCATTTCCTCCTAGGAGAGGAGTCATGCTGCTCCACACACACTATTCCTTCTTTGAAGTATACACTGTCCCGGTGAGAGTGCTTACCCTTTTCTGTTGCTTACCCTTTTCTGTAATAGCAAGAAGTTTGGCTTGGACAAAGTCATACAAACTGGATTATTTGAGACTAGGAACCTCAAATGCAGTGGTTGTCAAGTTCAGTCATAAGCTCACAGACTATCCCGGTAGGAACAAAGAAGGAAGCAGGAACACAGTAAGATAGGCACTGTGGCAAGCATCCTGCTAAAATAATGGGTTATCTCTTGGCAGGCTTGGAAAGGCTGCAAAAGCTGCTGGGGAATTCAGTGTTAAGAATCCTTCAGTTTAAAACCAAACTAAAGTAGGTGTGAGGCCTATAGAAAGCTGGGTGCAACAGTGGAAGTTATGGGGTGGCAAAACTGTACAAATGTTGTTTCAAGACTGTTGGAGGAAACTACCATGAGTGTTAAGGGCTGATAAAAGCCATAGGCAGGTGACAATAAAGTTGTATATTATAAGGCAAGCAAGACTCACTAGGTGCTCAGAGCAAAGTGTTCTCAATGCAGAAGGCAGCTACCAGCTGATGAGGCCTGCATGGAACACTGGCTATGGCACAGGCCAAACAAATTGCGCAGTGGCGAGGTCAGTGCTCAGGGGTGCAGCTGTCTTCAGATCCTTTAACAGCAGGATTTTCTAGGCAGGAGTTCACCTGCAAGCAACTTGTTATACAATTCATTTTATTAATGCAATGTTATACACTCGATTCACACAAGGCAAATTATTCTTCCATTCATTTATTCACATTTTCCATGGATTTTTGTACATGTCCTCAGTGTATCAGAACTAATGAAAACATTAATATACATGTTATGTAAAACTTACGGATCCACTGAAAAATTCAGAGCATTTTGAAATCTACTAACAACTAACAGATCATCACATTCAGCATCTTCATTGGATTTAGACTAGCTCATGCCACTTTACATTGTTTAATGTCATTTAATTTCTGCACACAGGCATCAGCTACAAAATTTTATTAAATGCAAGTAAGTTAAGGCATCAGAAAGAAAGTCTTTAATGACATTTTAAATGTTACAGTGCTGCAAAGGGAGCTGAACTTCAGTTTTAATAGCAAAGCAAACCTCCTGATTGGTTTATGTTCTACAGTATGTTCATTTGAACTGTAAATTTAATTTAAACTTTCACATCCATCACCCAAAAGGGGTTCAAGGAACACACTGTTGTCCTCCAAAATAGGTAATTTTGAGTACATTGCAAAAAAAATACCCAACAAACCAACAAAAAACCAAACCAAACAAAAAAAAAAAACCAAAACCCCAAAAAACTAAAACTTGAATATTGCAATTTAATATTTTAAAATAAAATTCAAGCCAATTGTAATAATCTCCCTTAGAAATTATTCTGAGAATTAAAAGAAGCAGAGATGTATATTTTCCAGCTGAAACTTCAAAATTAGAGGAGGAGGAGGAATGGATAAGACACTGCAACATCTACATGTAGCTGGAACAGCAAAGGCATTAACACAAATGCGGGCAGAAACTCGCATCTTTAATATCAGGTGTCTGATATCCAGCTGTTAAATACATTACCAACCAAAACATAGGAATGCCTCCTTGAGTTGGAATTCTGATCAAAATTCTTTCCTTGGATAGCATGTGCCAGTCTGTTATGAAGGCAGCAGTACACTGATGTCTGTGCACTCCATGAACTTTGCTTTTTCATTTAAGGCCTTTATTTCTATGTAACAATCTCTGGCCTTTTACAGCATTTTAATATTTCTTAAACAGAAACTGAAGCATCATCAAAAATTTCTAACAGTGCTGGGAAAGGGCTGTGCTTTATACCTGAGCACCAAGTATGTCAGTGTGTGACTGACTTTTCCTGCTTCATAGTCCACATAATGATACAGTCCCCATGAATAGATGTTGATTAAAATCTGACTTGCAGGGAAATTCTTCCCTGTTCTTTTAGAGGCAATTTTCCCGATGTAAAATGTTCAAAATTGTATGTTTATGCATATATTTGACATTCTAATGAAGGTGACATCCCAGTTTTTTACCTTCCCCTGGTTCTACTGATTAGATACATGCACTGAAGAATTCAGGTGTTACTTGCTGAACTTCAGGACTCATGCCTAGGGGAAGGTTTAATTCTTTCCAACACAATTTATTATTCTTCTACTTCTTTTTTCTTTGTGCCCTCTCCTTTGAAAGAGGCCTGAGATGTACTGTCTGAATTGGGCCACATCCATGCGTGCAAAACCCCACAGCTGCCCCTCTTCAGAGGCAAAGCATAAGGAAACAAGTGTTAAGTTCAGTTTGTTTGTCCACGTTTCTATGGATGAAGGAACAGTTCCAAATCCATGAGCTTTTTGAAGTAAGCAAAGACAAGCCCAAGCATTTATAGACAGAGCTGTTCTTTATGGGATGCATAACGAAAGCTCTATAAACCTTTCTGCACAGAGACAGGGTTAAGACATTAGTCAAAAGACAAATGCAAAATTAACTGAGCCCTTGGACTAAACAGAGCCTGGACTAAACTGTTAGGCAACGTTCTGCTTTTCATTCATACACATTTAGATACACCGTGTCAGCTTTGGACCTCCAATTAAGGTAGCAGCAAGACGGTTTTTTTTTAAAAAAGCATCTTATTTTGAGGAAAGCAATGTCACTGACTTTTAATGGTTTAAGAACTTAGCCAGATGCAAAAAGAAACCCCAAAAGGCACCAGTTTATTTTTCAAATATCTCAAATGGCATCTAAGCTCCCTTCACACTCCAGTGTTAAAAATGCAATTCCTGTAGACCAAGCATGGCTGAAATGTGAGCAAAGGCCTTTGTTTTGGAACTTTGGTCAACAGGGCTATAGATAAAATCAAGATTTTCCTCCTTTTAATGAAGAGGGGAAAAAAGGCCATAACCTGAACTGTGCAGTGAATTAGGCCTAGAGGCAGCCATTTGTGACCCCCCAGAGCAAGGGGGGCAGGTGAGATGTGCTGCACCTCCTCAAATGGTGTTATTCCTTGCTCCCAGCCCACAGGATGCCACTGTGCTGGATTTCCAGGTCCCCTATATGAATTGTGTCACACCGACTTTTTTTAAGGAAAAGGGTTTTTCCTCTGTGTCAGAGGTTTTTCCTCTGTTTTTCCAGAGACAAAACAGTACGTTTGTTCCATCTTGCCAGAGCTAGTCAGTGCAACACATCTGAGAGCAGTTCAAGTTTCATACTAACATCAAGCTCCTGGAGAAGTCCTAGCAGAGTTGGAAGCAAAGTAGAAAAAGTTACTAGGGAAGGAGTTTACAGCAAACATTTGAAAAAAAGAAAAGGATTAAACCACCAAACACAGCCTGACAAAGTTGTGGGAAACCAAGACCAGAATGAATGTTCTGATCCCCAAATTATTGCCATCTGATTAATTTTAACACAGCTGAAAACTATGTTTACAAATTACCCCGTGCCCCCTACATGCAACAGAAAGCTTGTGCCAAAGCTGCACTCCGCTGTTTTATTTAATGCAGTGCAGCACAGCGTTGAAGCTTTACCACATGGAAGAATACATACTGACAGACACCCTTGTGTATGTGTCTCCTGGCAAGGGCCACAGGCAACAGAAAGGTCTATAAAAGTCCTGAAGTTTGTTGGTGGGAAGAGCTCTCTCCAGCAAAGTACCAGCAGCAGGACCAAAGCAGCAAGTCCAGCTCTGCCCCGGCCAGGTTTCAGGACTAGGGACAAACACCTCGGAAGGACCATGTTACAACCCTTTGCCTCTGACCTGTCAGAAGCCAGGGGATGCCAGAGTGTCCAAGATAAAACTGTCTTCCAGTTGTCTGCTTGTACTATATTGCACATCATTCATTTGTTGCTACAGTAAGAACAGAACTGACAGTTCCTCTCTCGGAACCACTACTGTCAACAAGACTACCCAAGCAAATTCTCTTTTAAATATCTGCAGTTTCTGAGTCCTGAAAGCACGTGGGTCTGCAAGGGTACAGACACAGCACAATGTAGATCATTACTGGTGGGGTGCAGTATTGTCACCGAGTCTGAAAAGTCAGTCTCACCAGAATACAACAGACCAATTAAAAATCTGCAGTCTAGAAACAGTTTCAACAGGTAAACTTGAACATCCTCCCTTCTCAAAAGAGGAGGTGGTTGCATTGTATTGCATTGTCTGTGAGGAAGCTCTGGTACCATGTTTTTGTACTTGGATTTCTGTCCATTTGGTCGACTGGTGCTAAAAGCATATGCTTGGATTTACATCCATGTGCTTTATCCAGAAGAGGTCCTGCATTTAGATACTGAAAATGAGGGAGCACAGTCCAACACTTGAGTTCTATTAAAGCTTTTATTAGCTAGTTTAGCTTTTCCTCACATCATTTTTCCAGAATTCTTATAACAGTTCTTAATATCAGAGTAAAGAATTAAATGTTCAAGTGAAGTTAGGGGGAAAAAAAAGAGCAGCAGCAGTTTGGCAATAATTCCTCAAATTATGGACTGCAACTTATTTAAGCCTCCTTTTTCTCCAGTAAGATTTTGTGCAATTCATCTGCATCCTCACTTGTTTTCACCCTTATTAGCATAGTGACAGGAACAGCTGGATTCTTCTCATCAATCGGTGGATTAGGAACACAAACTATAAGAACATTGTTTTTTCCAGTTCTTGTACATGGCATCTTAGGTGGAATTAGAACATTCAACAGTATATTTCCTGCATATGAGGAGGGGAAAAAATTACAATTAGTCATTTTCTAGCTTTTACTGCAATACAGTGTTAGTATAGGTACGAACTAGAGATTTAGGGTGGCGTTTGGAAGGAAGGCAATTCAGAAACATCGTGTATGTTGGTCTTCTTCCCATAGCATCCGTTCATGGCCATTGTTCTCAGATTTCTTTCCTCACTAGAAATGAGAAAATCTCTGCAAATACTGCATCCTTCTTTTTTAAATGGAGGAAACTGAATATCAAATGATAGTAGGGACACACAGGAGAAAGGGAAGGGGACAAGGGAGAAGCAGCAAATGAGGAATCCAGTCACAGTGCTTAGTTTATGCCAAGTTACTCATTCTGACCACCAGACGCAGTTCATATGCAAAGCAAAATGTTCTGATACAGACAGACATGTTAACCTGGACAAACCAGGGTAAAACAGGTACTTTGTATCCCCAAACATACACCACAACCTTTACTTCTTGCACTGCTTCATGTGCTCTCTTTTGTAATGCTCACTAGAGGCATCCAAGTGTTTGTCAGTATTCTAAACTATTCAGGAAAAAAAACCTAGAAAGGTTTTCACTAATTGTGTCTGTTAATGCTGTGTAAAAAAGACAGAAAAATCCTAATGCTTAGCAAGGAATTTTGACATCAAGACTTGTTACTGGGAGAAATGTACTTACCTAAATTGGTGTCGGCTCGTACTAAGAGTTGAGTTTTTTCATTTCCTGCTGGTTTTAAGTGTAATGTTCCTACGCCTTTTTCTTTAAATTCATTATCCTTTTTGTAGAACAGTTTGCACCTGTGGAGAAAAAATAAATCCAAAATCCTTGTTTGTGCAGCCATGTAGAGATGAAATAAAAAGATATCTTCCAAATACAGGTATCCATCTGACTCACAGTAACAATAATCAAGAGTTAACATGCTGTGAGTAACATAAATCTTTATTATTCTTGACCTTGTTTCATGTGCTAATGGACAGCACTGGCAGCTCAAAGAGAAAGTGAATTATTTCTTTCAGTATTGAAATGATAAATGCATTACTTTCAGGGAAAAGTAAAAGGCACAGCAACCTGTACTCAGGGTCTGTGAGGAGCAATAAATGTAGGCTACTTTTAAAAAACACTAATTAGAAAGCCAGAAGAATTCGCTGTATCATTCTGAAGTTGTAATAGGACTTTAATGTACAATTTATAAACATTTTTTAAGTGAAGCTCTAACTGAAGCTCTAACCTAATGCCATTTTAATAAAGTAGCACACACTTTCTTTCAGATAAAGCTAATGGCTTTTTGTAGCAGGACAAGTTCTGTGCTGAGTGTCAAGCAGACATGCAATTACTTGGACTACTGAACATGATTAGAAAAACTGCTTCTAGTAGAGCTAGTTTCATTTTGAGCTTAAAAGCGCAACTTGTTCACTGCTTTATATAATAATAATAATAATCAGCATTTTCCAATGGAAGAGTCTTATTTTAGGCTATGCATATCTATCTGATGGATTTTCCAGCAGTACAGTACATGATTTCTGTGGTACAGGCCTTGCAATTTAACTGTACAAAACCTGATGCAGGCAGAAACATCTTCAGTTGTAAAAAAGCTGATCACATGTACAACACAAACTATTAGAGTTGTGTACAAGATACAGAAGAATTTTAGTAAGATCTTACACATCCCTGCCTATAATTAAGTTTTTTTAGGAGTTCATATTCTGTGTGGACTCCTAACAAGTTTATTAATTAGGAAGTCACAAACGTATCATTAATTATGCACTGCAGTGGTGAAGAATAGCAATATGCAGGTATTAATTTTATTTTCCAAGTTAAAGTCACCTACTTCTTTGAGTAGAAAGCATCATCTTCTTTTATTTCATTAACAATGACTTTTGGTGGCTCTTCTTCCTCCTCTTCCCCTCCTTTACAAAGAAAGTTTTAATAATGTTAATGTTGTGAGCACAGATTTTGGTACTGTATTAGAAGTCCCTTATGCCCACCATGGTTGACATGGACACATGTGGCCAGTCAGTGACAGCCAGAACACCTTTCAGTCCACATGAACTCTGCAGCAGCTTCAGCTACAGAAAAAAAGTTTTACTTGCTTTTCATTCAGCTCTTAAAGCAACTTCATCCTCACCTTCAGTATATATGTGATGAAAATACCCAATCCATACCAAACAATCAAGCCCCAAAAATATAAAGCTTAGTAAGTCAAAACCTCCTGTTTGAACAGAAACAGTTTTCACATTTCAAATATGCTCCACAAATGGGTTCAAGTAAAGCACAATAAATACTTCCAAGAGCCAAGTTTACTTTGGGGGAAGGGAATTAAGTTGCAGAATGACAGACAAGAGAGAGTGGCAGATTATGCCTTTCCAGCCCCTCAGCTACTGGGATTTCTATCAGCCTACTGTAACCAGCACAGGTAAAGAGCAGAGTAAAGCTGCCAGGTACTATGTAACTTTGTTTGCTTTACAATCTATTCAGTCAAATGGACTAAATTGTTCTGTTTCTCATGCTTTTTACTGCAGGGATCTCTTGATAAACCTACTAGGAAAAGCAGTAGGATTAAGAAGTCCAGCCGGCTCAAAGATGAACACACCAGCTGCTTTAAATTTCACCAGTTCAAATCCTGTCCTCAGAAAAAGGATGATATTATATATTACATTACAGAATGTATAAATCTGACAGAAATATCTAAGTCTTGATAAGCACATACTTTTAGTGTTGCTTACATAAGGCTGGGATCTCCAGTTCGGAGTATAATTCTGCACTTTCAAATTCAAGAATAATGATGATCACAGAATATAGAATTTCCTGAGTTGGAAGGGACCCACCAGGATCATTGAGTCCAGCTCCTGATCCTACACAGACACCCCAACAATCCCACCCTGTGTCTGAGAGCGTTGTCCAAACATTCCTGGAGCTCTGGCAGCCTTGGGGCCATTCCCAGGGGAGCCTGTTCAGTGCCCCAGCACCCTCTGGGGGAAGAACCTTTCCCTGATAACCAACCCAAACTTCCTCTGTCACTACACCAGGCCATGATCATGATCAATGCAATATTGCATTTTTATAGTATTCTTAAGTCACATACACTCACAGCTGACCATTAAAATAACTACAACAGAAACACATAGAATTTACCTTTATCATCACTATTGCCACTGTCTGTCTGAGCTTCCAATAAACTGGTGGATGCTGCAGTGACAGACTTAGCCTGGTTTGCGTCTTTTCCAAACAAACCTGAATTCCCAGGAGACAATGAGAAACTACTAAGTGTTCCTGAACCAAGGGAACCCAAAACAGAACTGTCAACACTCTTGCCAAAATTAAACGAGACAGTTGACGTAGCTCCTAACGATGGGTCTCTTTTTTCTGATGCAGATTGAGGTTTTTTGTCTGAGGTATCCTCGGTTTTGTTGTTTAACAAAAATGTGGAGCCTTGCTGGAGCTTTGAACTCCCAAATGCAGGAACAGCCCGTGGGCCAGGGGTCTTGCTGCTTTCATTCTCAGAGCCACTGTCACTGCTGCCTCCATGCTGCTGCTCAATGCTTGCCAAATACTGCTCGTAGTCCCTGAAGATGGGGGTCAGGTCGCACAGGGGGTTGGTGTTAACATGCTTCACTATCCAGTCACACACAGAGCAGTTGAGAGCAGCCAGCTGTTTGTGGTAGGTGCCAGAGCCATGTGCCACACTCAAGGCGCTGCCAGATGAGCAGGGCTGGCTGCCACCATTGGCTCTTGGGCTCACGGCCTTTTTCTCAGCAAACACAGCAGCAGTGGGACCATTTGACATTGGGGATCCTGTTACAAGAAAAATCACAGAATTACAGAATATCCTGAGTTGGAAGGGACCCACATGGATCATTGAGTCCAGCTCCTGGCCCTGCACACACACCCCAACAATCCCACCCTCTGCCTGAGAGTGTTGTCCAAACGATCCCAGAGCTCTGGCAGCCTTGGGGCTGTGACCATTCCCAGGGGAGCCTGTTCAGAGCCTGAGCACCCTCTGGGGAAAGAACTTTCTCCTGATATCCAACTTAATACGTTTGGTTAATAAGCTCTGATTTTAAAAAATAACACAACAAAACAATACAGATGCTTTGCTGACCTAGTAAGAAATGTGGCTTAGAACCTTCTTTTTTCCCCAGAAAGCACAGCTCTCTTAAAAGTCTAACTTACATGCTCAATATTTCTTAATCAAATCACTTATCCTTACTCAGCTGAGCTTCTTCTTTTGGGTCACCACACTGTGCCCCAGGTACTGCCATGCCAGTGAGCAGACCCAAGTTTTAAGCTTAGACGAGTAAGTTAGGGATAGACAAAGTAGATGGAGGACACTGGTGTATTAAAAAAAAAAAATCCAAAGACATCTTGTACAGAACATCAAAAAAATACATGTTTTATATATTGCCAAAACCTTCAAAATCTTACAAAAATCTTACAACTTTAGCAAGTTATAACACTTGTTAAATCGAAATACTCAACTTATCTCTTTCCATTTGTGCTTTAAACCACCCTGAGTGCACTAGCCCATGATTTTACATGCTTTTGAGCACTTTCATATAAAAAAACCTAAGAAGCAAACTGGAAAAAGTCTCATTGAATATATTTCTTAACATAAATTAAGTTTCCCTTAATTTATTCAAGCTCACTGAAATCTCAGTTACTCTAAACTTCAAACTCCACCATTTCTATTCTACGGCATGGTGACTCCAAAATTCTGTGGTGGCAGGGTTAACATCTCTGCATCTCCAACACAAAGGGACAGAACTAGTATTTCTCAGGGAATTCCAATGCATGAGAGCTCAACTTGCCAAAGTATTTCAAATGCTTAAAATGTAGGTATAACTGTAACAGATAAGATTCCAGTAAGACTGTCTGCAACATCAGATGTACAAGGAAAAAAGATGAAGACTTTAGCTATGCAGCATGTATTTTTTACTGAAATTCAAAGAACTGGGACAACTATTTAACTGGAACATGTTACCAGATGCTTTACACCTTTTGCAGATTGCCTTATGCCAGCGCCTTCCATTTCCATCTGTGCCTACAAAACTTTTACCTCCAGTATAAGAAATATGAATTTAGCTGCCACCTCTTTAAACTGCATGCATTTGAAAACTTGTCCCTCCAGCACTGTAAAATCTTCTTAAGAAATCTTACAAAGAGGTCTAAAGTCTCAAAACCTTAAAACACAACTACAGGATGGTCTAAATGTGTTTTTTTCCCTACTAAAATAACCCTACAGATTTTATGACTGAAGGTCATGAAGGTTGATAAATATGTATGCTTATTTAAAACTTACCAAATGCTGATTGTGTTTCGGAGGCACCCTTCAAACTGCTGAAAGGAGGAGTACCAGAGACACTACTGCTTCCATTAGATAGCCCTTCTAAAGGCTTTATTCCTGCACCATTCCCGAATCCACTGAAGCCACCTCCGCCTTTTCCAGAAGGCAATATAAAGCCTTTAAACCCTTTAAAAGCTCCTCCACTTTCAGACTGGGCAGAGAAAAGAAGAGAGACAACCAGTTACATACATCTTCTCCACACAAATCCTACCCCCACTTACTATTCCTGATATCCTCAGTTTATTTTTCCCCAGTTCAGCGTGTCATTCCATGCATTACTGTGTCAGCTATGCAAACAAAATTAACGGCTTCCTTATGATACACACTGCTACTGTTTTTAAAAGACTCAGATGTTTGGTATGAAAATAAACTGGGTCTAGGATGTGGATACATGGAAGTTGTTCAGAGCTGTGGACGTGTTTGACTACTTATTAGACATTCACAGCGTCTTGTTTTCTTTAAATAATTACACAGGAATTTCAGGTTTATTTTCAACAACTTTTAGCATTTACAATGGCAATCAAGAGCCCAATACTTCAATCCACTCATTACTCTGGAGTCACCTATGAAACCTCTGTGATTTACCCAAAATATTCCAATGTGACTGATGGAAGATGCAAAGACAGACTGTACTTGATCACAAAATATCTATCTCTGCAGCCTTTTCATTACCCAGTTCTGACCACTGTCTTTGCAACAATATTAGTTCATGGTATAGTTTCTTACATGTTTCTAAAAGACAAAGTATGATTAACATGCAAATAAAGCCCTGCTGTGGAGGGCTGGGAGCCCTTGGCGTGAGAGCCCTCTGCACTTCCTTGGAGCAGAGAGGCCTGAGGGCAAAAAGACTTTCCCCAGAGATAAGCAACCTTCCTCCCGGTCATGGCGAGAAAGTGAACCACCCCCAGCATGCCTTGTTTCTCTATGGTAATAGCCTGTACCCAGTTGGCTAGCTGGTTTCTACCCCAAGCCCTGCCTTTCCCATAAAAGCCCCCTGTTTCTGCCCCTCAACAGGGAGTTCTTGTCCCTGGCCTCCCCTTCACAGGGGCTGCTGGACAATAAAAGCCACCTCTGTGGAACTGCTATACGAGGCTCCTGTCTCTCTGTCCCCAAGTTCGCCTTGGGTAATTTCACAACGAGCTGAATCACAAGAGCTGAAATCACTTGTAGCTGAGAAATCACTACACTTGGTGAAATCACTTGTTGCCCAGGGAAGCCAGAGACCACTCCTGGAAGAATTGTTCCTTGCAGGACACTCTAGGAAGGTCGTGGCACACCAGGTTGTCTACCCTCGTCTCTCCCAAATAGCAACACACTGCCACTTCTAGGTCTTTGGAGGTAATGAACTTTTACTACTGGAAGTGAACTTTCAGTTTCTCTGGAAAACCATCAGAGGAGAACTGCTTCCAAGTTTCATCTGCTTTTGCCACTGAAGAAATGGCAAAGCTTGTCAATTTTAGCTGTATTCCAGTATGTGACCTTGTGGGTATGGGTCTTTTTGCTTCCTTTTGTGCTATCTTTTCCAGTGCAGTCCTCTGCTCCTCATTACTAGGTAGGCATTTTTATTTTGTCTCTCTCTGGTCAGTCCCACCTCTCTCTCTGGACATTCCAGTTAAACTGCAGTCTTTTTCACTGCAGCATTCTGCCTGCTCCATGTGGGAACATCAGTTAGTTTCAAGTTCATGTTTTTGTAACTATTTCACAGGTTTCTTACGCAACCTCAGCTGTCCTGTCATCTCTTCTGCATTTTAGACTTTGTCCAGCCTGTTGTCCTGGTTTTAGCTGGGATAGGGTTTAATTTTCTCCCTAGTAGCTGGTACAGTGGTGTGGTTTGGATTCAGGGTGAGAAAAATGTTGATAACACAAGGATGTTTTACTTGGTGCTGAGCAGGGCTCACTGCAATCAAGGACTTCTCAGTGTCTCATGCTCTGCCAGTGAGCAGGACACAAGGAGCTGAGAAGGAGCATGACCAGGACACTGATCTGAACTAGCCAAAGGGATATTCCATAACACAGAATGTCATGGCCAGCACAGAAACTGGGAGGGGAGGAGCGTGGGTTGGCTGGGAGCAGCTGATCACTGCTTGGCGATGGGCTGAGGTCAGCGGGTAGTGGGCAACTGTCCTGTGCATCACTGATTCTTCTTGGGGTATATCTCTTTCTCTTTTTGTTGGTTCCCTTATCATCATCATCATTATATTTCAATCATTAAACTGTTCTTACCTCAACCCAGGGTTTTTATCCTTTTTTCTGATTTGCCTCCTCATCCCGCTAGGAGGAAGAGTGAGTGAGGGGCTGCATGGTCCTTAGTTGTCAGCTGGGGTTGAAGTACACCAGGCCCTTCTACCAGCTCTAACAGCCTCCTCCCAGTCTCCTGACTATTTCTACAACCGTTTCTACAACACATCTGGTCCTCTTTCTCATACTGTTCTGTTTTTCCTATTCCATTTGCCCCAAATGTCTCCTTCTCAAGTTGTAGTTTATGTCTTGCATCACTTCTTTCCAGTACAATCCTTTATTTAACTGTATCCTCTACCACATTTGTGGCTAAAACTACTCAAAGCATTAGTGGGCTAAGGCAGCTTCCTCATTTACAGTGCTTGGACTGCAGAAGGAAAATCAAAAGCATAGAAGACTGTCTAGCTCTTAACTGTGCCTAGTCCCATCCAAACCTAAAGCAATCTACGTAACAGGTAAAACTCCAGGCCTATTTCTAACATGATGCACGCCCTGTTCAAAGGATGTCTATACAAATACAGCTTCTGAGACATCCTCCAGCCCTCCAGTATGGATAACCAGTAACTTTGCATTTCCATACTTCCATCTCTGTAAAAAAATGGAAGTAGTAAAAATGCTATTTTACCCATTTGTAAACAAAACTGCGTCCGAACTGCTCTTTATTTTTACTTCGAAAATATGCAAGAACACCCTCCTCACCCAGTCAAACTTTTATCCTTTTTTTGCCTTAGCCTTATTCTTGGCATGGTACAGTACAGCCAAAGTTCATGTGCACATCTGAGCTGGTGAGTTGAAATGATATTCAGCATCACTACAAACCTAAGTAAGTAAAATCCTGAGCATGATGTTGTATTTTGTAACTGAGTAAATCTCCAGCACTCATGTTCAGTGACTACATTACCTCTGACCCAATGTTTCGGCGCTTTGCTTTTTTAATAGCTCTGTTCTTCAGGACCTCTTCACTTGCCACAGAGAATGTTCCCACCTTTAAGAGGAAGTTATGGAATCATTACTAGAATTCTCAAAATGCACAACATGAAGGGACAGCCAAGATCAGGTTTTGAACACAACTCTAACACTGCTCCCAAACAAACAAGGGAAGAAGTTAAAAACCAACCCACCCCAAAAATACAGCACCATCTATTAGCTTGCCAGTGACCTGAATGTGAGTTGATACTTGGAAAACTCTTTCTTGTTCTGCAATATATTTCTCTTTGTGCTATCTCCATTTTATTACAACAAATAATGTAAGTTTTGCTTTGCTTTTTTTAAACACAGCTCTAAGCTCTCTCTGCCAAAGGGAATCTGCCAGTAATCCACAGTTTGCAGCAGATATATGGAGATGTAGGCTCTAAGGAAACCTCCTGCAGCCTGCTGTAGTTCAAACTTAGCAAAGGCAGCTTATGGCTCAGTAGGAGCTAATGGCTCCCTGCAACAAATAAGGAAATTAAGTTTTCTTATACTCAAATTCCTGAAAGAGTCAGTTTTGTCTCCTACATTTACAGGCCTAAGCATTTAACACTTTCATTCGGACAAAAACTAAACCAGTTTGTTTAAACATGAGCCATAAGGAAGTGTGAGACATTAAAGGCGAAAATCTCTTTTTACAATCAGGTTAAACATACCACTTGAGCTATTTGCCTAATTCCTCTGGCTGTGTGCGGGCATTCAGCTAAAATTAACATAGTTCTGAAATTAACTATTACTGACCCTCCAAAAAAATACTGGAGGCATGAAGAGCATTTATCTCCAAAAATCAAACCTGGTTTTCCTGTCAATTAAATAAATTCCTATCACACATTTGAAGAGTCCAAAAGCATTTTAACAAACCTGAGGTTCCCTCTAGAAACATGAAGTTCCTTTCTCCAGAACCACGGATGTAATTTTAACTTTTAAAAGCTGCTTTGCCATATGGTCTGCAAAACTGCAAGTTTTATAAAAAAAAAAATTTAAAAATTAACTTCTATAAAATTATCGCTAATTGCTACACTTTTGACCAGTTTTAGTGTAGGTTTTACGAACAAGATACACAGCACATGTAAACAGCAACTCTACTACCTCCAGGGGTGTGTAGGGGGGAACTAATGCGTAGTTTACCTCTTCAGCTTCATCCTCCTGGTCCCAGTTTCGGTCAGTCAGTTCCTTCTCTGCAATTCTCTTTGCCATTTTCCCCCACCTAAGTGGAAGAAAAAAAAAAAATCCTAGAAAGAATTACACAGAAATTAAATTCTAAGCAGCAGTGATCTTCAATTTGTATTCTTAGAAAAAAAAACAGGAATTGCAGTTCTTGTAGAAGCAGGTCAAGATTGGAATGACAACTGAAAACCAAGTGTTGTGGCAAAAACAATCAGCAGCACTTGAGATTAAAGTTGTGGTGATCAGCCATATTCAATCTTAAATTAAAGCAACAATAGAAATGTGCAGTTCAGTTATGTGACAAGTTTCCTTCAGCAGCTGGAAAAATTCCTTTCAGAACCATAACTCATACACTCTCATTCTGAAGGGCTACAAAAACCCTAAAGCTGTGGCTGAAACATTCCATATTCCACTCCACATTGCCACCTCAGGATACCCATGTAAGCAGCAAGAAAAAAGTAAATTGCTTTATAATGTCTAAAATAAATACTGATGAGGACCCAGTGAATCAATTGGGCAGAGAGCTTGATTAAGACTGAAGACAATGCTCTCCTTTAAAAAATGGGATTGGTAGGCCATTACTAATTTGAAATTTGAGAAAAATTACAAATAAATCAGATTGGTTTTCCTACAAAGGACACATAGGTCATACCATGGATTTTAAAGCAATTACTGTAAGCAGACAAATCATCATTTTGCTGGTTTTCTCTGTGATGTAAAGCAAAATCAGCTTTGGGGAAGTAGTATCTGTAACAGTTCTGAGTCCCATTTTACTAAAGTACAACTTATCAGCTGTGTATAAAACCAAAGAAAAAAAACATGGTAGCTGGGTTCAATCTAAAAAACCTGGTAAGCAATCACACTACTGGAATTTTATGTGAAAAAAGAGGTTTTTTTACTAACTATGGTCATATCTTCTGACACTAAATATGAAAACTTTCCAAAGGAAATATGTAGTTTCATTGCAATTTAAATCTCAAGCAAGCACAAAAATTAAAATTCTTCCAAAAACCCCCTTGGGTTTGTGATTAAGACCTGCCCAGAAAAAAAGGAAAAAAAAATCCAAAATAGCTGAATTTCAGAGCCTGAAATTGTAGCAATACATTGTTACAGAGTATCTTGTTTAGATGTTGAAATGTTTTAGAACAGTAAATCCAGCAGCACAGCAGTCTTGGAAATCACACATCCAGGTCCTGAATTTTGTCTGACACACATCACAAATAAGGTCAGGTTACTAGAGCTTCTAAGTAGAGAGACAAAGATTGGCTTGTGTATACATATTTAAATGCCCTAATCCACACTGTCTTGAAAGTAGATGTCCTTGCTTGATCCCTGGGAGACTATTTCAATCTAACCCATTGAAAAGCTAAAAAAGAAGTTATTTTAAAGTCACATTTATTTAAATAATTGTTTCATTACTTTATTTTTATACAGAATATATTATATTATGTAATACATTTTAATTTTAAACTTATAATAAATAAAAGTATTCTGTATATATATTCTGCATATATTAAGCATATAATGTAGTATTACATTATTTAAATTTATTCATTTTATTATTAAATTAAATATTTGAGTTATTTAAAGAGCACATTAACTACCAAGCCTGTCCCCCACCAAAAGAGGGAAAACCTTTTCAACCTGGGCTCCACGTTCGCTGCACCCACCTGTGTTTACACAGTTTCTCTACAAAAGCACTGTAGAGGATCTAGCACACATTAATCTAACATGAATCTAACCAGAGAACCTGATGTATATTCTATCCCGTGAAACAAGAACCAACACAAACCCACATCTGGTTGGTGTTCACAAACTTCTCGAAGTTTTAGGAACACAAGCTCTGAACAGGCTGAGATGGAAGTATTCTGAGAAACATATCAAAGAACCACAGAATATCCTGAGTTGGAAGGGACCCACATGGATCACTGAGTCCAGCTCCTGGCCCTGCACAGACACCCCAACAATCCCACCCTGTGCCTGAGAGCGGTGTCCAAACGCTCCTGGAGCTCTGGCAGCCTTGGGGCCGTGCCCATTCCCTGGGGAGCCTGTTCAGTGCCCCAGCACCCTCTAGGGGAAGAACCTTTTCCTGATATCCAGCCTAACTCTTGTTCGATTAACAAGCTCTTCTTGTTTAAAAATAACACAACATAGATGCTTTGCTGACCTACAGAGATCCGCCCAGGAACTTCACTGCCCTATTTAACGCAGCCGTTTGCGAGCGAGGCTTAGTTGGAGATTTGCAAGGGCAGCATCACCGGAATACCGAGGGGCCGGAGCCCCCGCGGTGCTGGAGGGAGCGGAGCCGGGTGCCGGGCCCCGGCGGTGTCGCCGCGGTTCCGGCGGGAGGAAGCGGAAGCCGGATGCTGCCGTGGCCACCCCGCGCCCCCGTGGAGCTGCTGTTCTGCTTTGACTCCCGGCTCCGCTCCCTCCGTTCCGGGGACGCCGCACGTTCCCCGCACACCTCACAGACCCCTCCGCGCGTTCCGAACCCTATGAACCTGCACCGGTGCGAGGCCCCCAAACCCCCGCCGCCGCCCCGCTCCCTCCATCCCCACCCCGTACCCCCGTGTGCGGGTCTCGCTCATGCCCGGTTACCCCTCCCACCCCCCCGCGGGACTCACCCGCTCGGGCGGGCGGTTCTCTCCCGCCGCGCTGCGGGGCCGAGGCTGCGGCGGGCAGGAGGCGGGGTCTACTCGTAGGCTGCGCGGCCCCGGGGCACACTCAGCATCCCCCACTGTGCCCCCACAATCCCCGATGCCGCCCGGCCCGACCGCCCCCGCTGTGTCCACGGGGGACGGGGCTCGGTGGGAGCCAAACCAGGAACGCCGCGTCCGCCGCCGCCGTCCCGCGCCTGCCCGCACCGCGCGTGCGCCCGGCGGGGGCAGCGGGGCGGGGCCGGGAGGTGCAGTACCGCCGGCGGCTGCGGGGGGGCGCCCCAAAGGCCGCTGCGAGGGAAGGGAGGCGCCGTTCGAGCCGTGCGTCACGTGGCTTCCGGCGCAAGCCGCGGTCTTACCAAACTCTCCGAAATGGTCGGGAAAAATAAACCCCCCAACGTCGTCTTTTAGTGTCAGCGAGTCGGGCTGACACTAAATCCTTGGCCAGGAGCCTTTTGTGGGTGCCTGACAAAACTTTGGCCTCCACACAGACGCTGATAAAAACTTTCTCACCTATTCATACATTTTTATCAAAATAATGTTCACTGCTTCTAAATTACATAATTAATCATTTCCAACATGGGAAGCGCCTCCGGGCGGCTGAGGGGCGGCCGTGCCCTGGGCTGTCATGGGCTATCCTGCTGCTCGGCCCTGCTTCCTCTTCCCTGCTTCCCTGCCGCTGATTCACTTTTCTCGTTGATTTTTAATTAATTTTTTAAATTAACCATGATCAGGATATTAATTATAAGCAGTGTGGTAGTATGTGCACTAGACCTGTAGGAAAACATAGTCCAGAAACTTGCTAAATGGTGGCTTGTTCCGATGATCATAGGAAATACCTTCGTGACAGGGTGAAAGTCACCCCGAGGCAGGGGGTTCCATCCAACTCTCTCCGGCCTGAATGCTGAAAATAAAGACGGTGATTTTGTCTCAGTGGGGGACAGAGAACAGCAAAGAGCAGCAGAAAGACGAATCCAGCGTTGCCCTGGTAAGACACATTCGATTTGAGCTGAAAAGGTCACTGCCCACATGATTGCATCACGATGGCCGCTGAGGGTATGAGGCTGTGGCAGACTGCTTTTACCAAGGATGAGGCGTTTGAAGTGGTTTACTGGAAAGAACCAAGAAAGTCAAATACCAAGAAGCAGGGGAAAACAAAATCTTTTTAAAAATACATTTTTATTAAAGTAAACATTTTCTTCATTGTTTGTGCATTTTGTTATTCCAGAAGTGTAGCTTTTTAAATTGCTTTGTCTGTCAGCTCTTATTCGTTGTAAGTAAGGCACTCATGGTGCTGAAGGGAAAGTCCATTTGTAAAATATTCTTTCAATAAGGAGTTTTTCAGGGTCACTTAATAGTATTCAGGCATTTCCTCATTGATATTTTTTATGTTTGTGCAGGTGCTTGGAAGATTTCTGAGGAATTCCTAGCAAGTATTTTAACTGGAAACGTGGCTGTTCTGTTGTATAAGGACTCCTGATCTACGCTAAGCAAAATAACTGGATGATTAGAAATATTCAGCCCTGTGTGGTAATACAGGGTCGGCACCTATTTCTGTTGGCAGGCACCAGGTACTAGGTGACAAACTCGGTGTGGATCCAGGGTTAGAGTTTTGTTAGAGGTTTTCCTTTTGTCATTGTCTCTGGCTTGCAGTATTTACCTGATCAACTGTTAAAAACCCAAGTACCTCAAATAACTATCTTTAAAAGGCTTTGTTTCCTGGGCTTTTTGGGTGTAGACCAAATATTATAAAAGAGAGAATTAATGTCTCCCAGCAGTGAATTGGATTTGCTAAAATGTCACCACCAATCTCTTCATGAGCCCCTCAAAATACCATGTTGTCTCTTGGTCCTTAGCGGGAAAGAATATGAGTTGAAATGAAATAGAGTTTTTTCTTAAGTAACAAAACTAAATATGTTCTAAACAACAAAAAATCACAATAGCAAAGTGAGAGGTCATGTGGGAGATCTTTTACAAAAGCTGCACTTCAAAATATCAACTGACTTAGAAATTTGAAAGTTGATGGAAATAATAGTAAATGCAATTCTTAGAAAGGGATTAATGTTTGCATTAAAAATAACTTTTTGGATTAATATGGGTAAAAAAGAAAAGTTTCTCCTAGTGGTCTATAAGATGTGTTGACTTCAGTTGTTAATCTATTAATTTATGTAAAGTTAGGCCTGAAACCTCTTTCCTGTATTTTCAATTTATTTTTCCAAATTCTGCTAAAATCAAGGTGCCTCAAACAGAGCTGTTCTCCCCAGTGAGGAGGATGTTGGAAAACGTATCAGAACTCCCAATTTTTTAATACTCATGGAAGGAACAAACACAACTGTCGTTCTTTTTGTCTCTTAATAGGATTGTCCTTGCCATAAACTATTTCTGACGTGTTGTGCTCATCTCCAGCACAGCAAGGACCAAAGGTGACTGTCTAAGGTAATTAGAACATTTATAGAGGTTTTGCAGGTATGATGCATAAGAAGGTTCATCTCCAGGCATCAAAGAGCTCTGGAAGACATAACATCCATTTCCCTAAAGAGACAGATCTCCACATCATACAGAGGGTCAGTACAGTAGATGATCTATGCAAATTATTAATGGTTTCTTCCCTAAAATATTTTAAAAATGAGAATTTCATATTAACTCGAGAAGTTTTTTTGGCAAAGAAAGGCAAAAATTACAAATTGAGGACAAGTTGACAAACTTTGTCCAAAATGAAACTAAAGGTTTTCATTCATTTTGTGTGGGGGTGTTTTAAATCTTCTTTTAGAAAATTGGAAAAGGAAAGGAAAATGTATCAATTTTCTGCATTCTTCCCTATCTTGAGGAGGGGGTAAAATTTCAGTTAAACATTCATCAACTAATATATAATCCCTAAATAGAGATCACAGATTTGTCCAAAGAAGACACAGTTCCAAGTTAAAATTCCAAGGCAGGGGTATATCTGTTCGGTTTGGTTTCTGCTAGCTCAGTTGGAAAAATGTCTGTGAAAGAGATTTCTTTGATGCCATTTTCAATATTCTTGTGTATATTATTAGAACTCTGCTTTATCATCATTGTAATAGTAGTTACTCACTATAAAGTGGGGTCATTAATCCTAATTCATATTTATAAATACACCAAATACACATACAAATTCATATTTAAGGTGAATCTTGTTCTGAAAGAGTGTAATATTTTGTCATAATAACATATCTCAGCAGTCCAAAAGTGCTTAAAGCACCATTCCACTCAGTTGCCAAATAGGTCAGGACTGTCAGTTTTTCTCATTCTCTGACTGTAATGTAAATTCTTCTCTCCCAGACTTCAAGCAAAAGATTAGTTTGTACCAAGTTTTCAGCTCTTTCCAGCAGTAACTGTCTTAATTTAAAAAATACTAATTCCTTGAGCTATTTTTCACATGTAAGCTTTTCCTTATTGCAGAAACAGATGTCATCATTTTGGCTCTATCTCTATAAAAGTTTAGGAAGCTATCAGGTTTATTAACATTTTCTAGAAAGCTATTTCTTCATGAATATCAGGTTACATTGTAATCTACAGCTGATAGTTGGTAGAAATACAGCACGTGATTCTCCCATGGTGCCACTGTGGGCACTTTACAAGAGCCTCTGTGAAGTGGAGCATCAGATCTGCCTTTCAGTGGCCAGATGGCCACTGAATGTTTGTGGGGGTTTTTTTATTGTTGCTGTTGCTTTCCATCATCTCTTTTGGAAATGTAAGAATTGTTATTCTAAGC
Organism: Coloeus monedula; assembly: GCF_965178545.1. Classification (NCBI taxonomy): domain Eukaryota; kingdom Metazoa; phylum Chordata; class Aves; order Passeriformes; family Corvidae; genus Coloeus; species Coloeus monedula. Next base: position 8,849,236 of record NC_138784.1, on the reverse strand, counting down.
CTACAGTCTTTGTGAGAAAACTGAAATTCCATCTGCTATTGACTGAAGGAAGCTGAGGGGAAATCAACAGAAACCACCTTTTTCTAGGCAGCATTTGATGCCAATTCTGAGCCGAAAAACCTCAAACCACTGTGCATGAAGTACTCTGGATTGCTGGTGATTTAACCTGGTGGCCAAGGCAGATGCACATTTCATTATGAATCTTCATTTGTTTCTGTGATTTTTATTGTGTCCTATCCTGACCACAGAACTTATAATGCTTTTTTTTGAATGACAGCAAGCTTGCTATTAAACAGACTTTACATGTTCATTAAGTTGAAGACATGCTAAATCAAGGGTAGACTTCTCAATACACAAAAATATCTTGGCTGTCATGGGCCAAACTTCCAGAAGCCTCAGATACTTCGCAGTTAGTTGAATAAAAGTTGTTGAACTGTTGATGTATTTCATGAAACATGGCCTTGCTTTAATGATGCTGGCTGCATGTCTGGATACACTCATAAAATGCTGAGGAGGAAGAAGGGCAGGGATTCCTTTTGTCAGTCCATTTCCCTAGGAGTATCTATCGCAATGGCATTGTCATTTTATGTATCATAGCTAGTCCTGTTTCTAACCCGGCTTTTCCTTAGCCACTCCTTTCCTAACTTCCTTTGGCCACTGCTAGTCTGACGCCCCAAGTAAATGTGTTTGGCAGATCTTGTATCCTCTCCTGTATTTCCAGGAACTCTAAACCGTTAACATAGTTAGCAGTCTAACAGCCTCTTTTCTTTTTCCGCTCTCTCATCTTCTGCCACCAACTTGGTTTCCCCAGCAAGATTCCTGGTGAATCCAGGCTCACAGAGAGCCAGCTGTATTACTTCTGCATTCCTGGCTTAGGCCAGTGTTAATGAAGATCAAAGGAAGACAGAAGATATTGAACTTCCTCAACAAACATACTTTGCCTAAGTAGATTTCCTCAAAAGCACTTTGGATTGTGGGGCATGTGCAAATATTAACCAATGGGAGAGGTCCAGGCATAACATGTTACATTTCTTTGTTCTTCATACCTGGTTCCTGTGGGATAAATGGAGCCTTTCTGGTAGTACAGAGTTAATCTGTCTTCTCCTTTCCCAGCAAGGTGAGGGTCCATTTGTTCCATCTTATGCTACAGGAGCTCTACTGGTTCTAACCCTAATTCATGTGGTGGTAAACAGGTCTGTGAAAATGTCACTTGCTGGGGTTGCCTGAACCAGAGGAAGCCATTTCGCCCATGGCTGAACTCGTAATGCTGTAAATAACATTAATGCTCTCAAGAGTTAAGGATCTGGGTCTCTGCCCGAGCTCTTTGTGCATGAGCTCTTGTTGACGATGAGTTCTCACAGAGTGTGTAATTCAGTTCAGTTCAGTTGCTAGACGAGACATGCTAAATGTCAGGCCAGCTTGGGAGCTTTCCAGGAACCACCAGCTGATACTGACTATATCTCCTTTGGTTGTATAGTCATCTACAGGTAGACATCTAGATTTATGTCTTCATCTCAGGACTGAGATCTGCCATGAGTCTCCCTATTACCTTCCAAAGCTGGTTTCAATATAATCATCTGAAATTTGACTTAATGGAGACCATTAGTCTTCACCTCATGTTTGCAGAAAGTGATTTACAGCCCTGCTGCTGCTTGCTAAAGAATCTCTTGCTTAAGAGATGGGCTTGCCTGGTCCATTTGAAAAGCACCTTCCTTGTCTCCCTTTGTTCCACTGCAGAGAACATATGCCTTCAAAAACACTCAGCATCCACATATCTGGGGGTTTGTCTTGCTTGACTTGCATGTTTCCCTCTCACAAGGTAATGGAACAGAATCTTAGAATCTTTGAGGTTGGAAAAGAGCTCCAAAATCATCGAGTCCAACCTCTGAAGACCTTTGAGCCCAACAGTCCCCAGTTTAGGGATATATAAGCCAGAAAGAGGTTCCTGCCACCTGCAGTGCTAGTTACAGTTTGAGGTCTTCTAGAAAATGTGTAGCCTTGCCTGTTTCTGGGTACTTTTAACAAACAGATACAGTCTGCATTCAGTTTCTGTGTGTTAGTATGCTATAGACCACAAATGCAAAAAGCCACACGGCTTTCTGCACACTCCCAAGGTTATTTTATTTTCTCATTGTATTGATTCAAAATACTGTCTAGTCCAGGGGGGCTGGGTAAAGACAAGTTAAAACACGAGTCAGTTATAGAAATAATTGATTCTGATCTATCTCTTAAGTTTGACTTTTTTATTTTTCCCAGAAATCAAGGGTTGACATAATGGTAATTTTCCCTAAGGAATTGTATTTTTGCTTTTAATAGATTATAAAGGAAGCAGTTGAACAAAGTAATATATAGGGAAAGTGAATTACTGGGCTTTTAAGGGATGTCTAAGGAGTGAACTGGGGATTTTCAGTCAGTATTAAGGAAAACCTCTTCCAAAGATGTGACAGCAAGAACAAATAGATTTTAAAAAGGTAACAAACTTTTAAAATAATCAAACTGTTAAGCTTTTTACAAATGAATTTTTATTTTTGTCCTCATTTAACTTTGCTCTGCAGAAATTGTGATATATATTTACTAAGGTGGTTTGGATATCTCTAAGCCTTAAAACTCAGGTTCTGCATGGTAGTCAATATTTTCTCTGTTGTCTGAGAATAATGTATTTTCCCCACAGTAACCTGCTTACTCATCCACGGAATCAGCCCCAGAGTGATCAAACCAAATACCTTTAACCCTCACTAATTACTGGGGTAGAGGGAGAAAATGAAACATTTTTCTGGAAAAAAATTATCACTAAAAGTGTTATTGAAAGATTTGAGCATTTGAGGAGTCTAGAACTAATTCTTCTTGGAGTACTTGAAGGTTCTTAGTAACCATGGGTATCATCTGTGGGCTTTGTGTTGGTGGATTTATGGATGGATAATCCATTGGGATTATCCAAGTTTCTGGATAATTTGTGCTGGAGATGTGCAACACTCATGCTTATGAGCCATATTGCATCTAAAAGCAATATATTTTTATTTTTCTGTTGCAGCTTTTGTGCCTGTCACCTACTGTACATAGTTGTCAGGTAACCTGTGTTTTGTTCTCCCCTGGGCCAGGCTGTGCTGTCTAATGACCAGTTTTATTGATCAGTTAAGAAACATGGAGCTTGAAGGTAGAGAAAGAGAAGTGGTTTGATGAAAGAGACATCTCTTAGCATGTTTTTGCTGTTACTGTTTTTTGTTTGGGTTTTTTTCAACAATTAGTGTTATTCAGTTGCCTTATATATTTAAGGGCAGCAATAATTGATTTCATTTACAGCCTTGAGTGTTTGAGTTATCTGCAAAGTGTAGTCCATGATCACTATTTGTGAACACTTGTAAAAATTCTGGACTTTGAGTAAGATTTTTCCAGTGTTCAAGCAGATTTAAAGCCACAACAGTCTTCATACATAAACTTCCCTGCTAAGTACTTTAGTGATACTTCACATTGACAGAAATTGCAGTTGTTCCCTAGAAATCCCAAAGTAACAGAAAGCTGCAGAAGGCAGGCAGTGCAGTTTTGCACTACCTAGAGAAAACCTGGTGCACAAATGGTACTCCGTGCTGAGGTTGCCCTCTCTGCTCAAATTAACACTTAAAATCTGTGGATTCATGTGATCTCAGGTCTTCAGCTGCCATCAGCACAACTCTTTTACTCTGCTAGGTAAGAATAGACTGGCTACTCAAGAGAGACACATGTTTGATGAGAAACATTAGGACAGTGAAAAATATAAAGGGCAAGGAGAAAATGCGCATTTTTGGAGCAGGATTTGAGTAGTGTGCAATAAGAAAGACTGGAGTCTCTCATTGAGCAAGCATCCTTGTGTGCTGAATGGCATGAGTTTTTGTTGGAAATCCATCTAAAAATTCTGCCAAATATAAGGGAAACTACGAAGCGTTTTTTACAGCAGTGTATGGTGTCCTTGGGATGCAGCACCCGTCCTGCAGACACTTTCCATGAGGGAGAAACTTGGAGGTGCTTTAAAAGACACCACAGGCTTTTGTGGCTAGTCTCTGCTGTGATATAGACACACTGGTATGGACATGTCCTTTCAGCTCAGAAAAACTCTGTTAAGTAATATGTTATAAAATATTTATATATCTTGGTTTTTGGCAATCATACTGTACCTGCCATCCAAGAGGAGCAGTTTTCAACTCTGTTTTATAGAGAAATTGTTTCTATTTCTCTTTATTTTTTCAGCCAGTGTTGCATGCTTTCATGCTTATTTTTTTGCAGGGCTTTTTATGCTATATTTACATATAGAATAATGTTTATTCTGATTTTTGTAGTGAGGGCTGTTTTGTTATGATGAAGTAGACATTTTTTTATACCTAGAAATAATGGTCCATCTACGATGTAGGCAGCCTAAGATTTATAGGGTCTTTAAATACTCATTTTCTTGGGTTTAAGTACTTGGTTTTTTAATGAGGTGATGGATAATTTTGTTGTTCACCCAAGTATACGGAAAGGGATTTAGACCAGTGCTTTGCCCTTCAGTATAGTTTTTTTATCTGCATTTCACCTGACTGGAAATACTTCCATGCATTTGAAAAAGGTATGTTTGTGCTATTAACTTGTTTTATGATGTACCCACATAAAGGCAGGAATTTCAGTACATGTAAATGCATCACACTGTATACAACTTCCCTGGATTTGGTTTGGATTAATGCCTTTTTGGCTTTGTCGTTTTTTAGGAAGGAAACTGAAAGGAAGAAGTCTCATTTACCAAATGGGGGAAATTTTATATGTTAATTGTTGGGTTATTTTAAAGTAAATTAATTTTATTTATAAGGTTGTAATGGAAATACTTTCTAATAATTTTCAAAAGTACAGAAAATGTTTTGAAAATGTTTCAGAAGCTTGCTCCTCTAGGCATCATTATCGAGATACAGTCCTATTTTATAGTACGATATACTATGATATCAATTAATAGACAGAAGCGCAGAGCAACAGATTAATAAAGGAAGAGGGCTTTTAATGTACTTTAACCTTAGGAAGATATTAAACTTTTAAAACACTCTGCAGGTGTCATGATACATGTTGGGTGTTTGATAAATCCCTGTGTTTGTTTGTAATACTCATATAATCTCTTTAGTATTTCCCTCTACATGATAAATAATGGAAAAAACTATCGCCTGTGGAACTGGAAGTCCCAGTTTTTGAAAAATACTTGTTTAGTTTTTTTCCCTAAGAGAGCCAGAGAAAATGTGTCTTTTTAGTCATAAAGTAAATCAATCATTTTGTTTTTAAATTGTTGCACTTCCTGGAGAGCAGCTTTACGCACAGTTAGGGTTAAATCTTACTTTATATTGATGAGAGACTGTTCCACACCCCGGCAGTATTCATTACTCTAAGTGCTCCTAATTTACACTTGAGGATCTTGCAGCCTTACACAATTCTCCTCTAGAAGAAATTACTGATAAAACTGGTAAATCTTCCTGGTATCACTCTGAGTTGAATTGAGTCTCCAGAAGGTCTGCAAAATATCCTTAACAGTTTTAAGTGTTATGTATTGTCTTCCAATGTAGGTCCGATTTTAAAGAGATTTAGTTAAGATGGGATGGGGCAAAGTTTAAAGGAGCATTAAGGAAGTGTTTCTAAATTGGTGGGAAACTTAAAAACAACATTTTAAACTTGAAACAAGTGTAGCTATTTCTTTGTGAGGATTGTTCAATGACTCAAGAGTGGGGTTTCACTATTTATCTCCCCACAACTAGGGTAATTTTCTTTCCATGCTTCTTTCAGGCTGAGGAGGTAAGGACTTCAGAAAGGAAGTTTCTAGCAGAAGTTACTACTGTCAGTTGTACCCTTCTGTAACACCAGTTTTCTCTTCAGTCTCTTCAACCAAGTCATGGTTTAGCCCCGTGTCGCATCACATAGATCATTGGGAAGCAGACTGAAAACTTCAATTTAAAAAATCCCCAAACAACCAACACAACAAAGTACAAAATGTTGATCATAAATTAATGAGAAAAGATCATTACTCTGATTTTCCTCTGAAGGGTTCTCTTCTGGGGGCTTCTTCAAGAAGGCATTCAACCACTTGTCTGTGTGCAGCTGGCATTGAAAGCCTTGTATAAGGCTTACAATAAGAAAAGCTGAGTTTTATAGACACTTCAACTGGTACTGTTGCCAGAAGAGAAAAGGTAGTTCTACTGCCCATTCCCAGCTCGAGCTGTTGTTTCCTCTGTGTTGGCACATGTTTTTCGCAGCTGACGTTGGAGAGCTGGTTTGGATTAATACTAACGTCTTTATTTCTTTGCCAGGATGGTTTCCACTTAGGTGAGTTTCCTGATCAGGTTCCACCACCTGGCTGCAGAAACAACACTGCCGGTTCAGGGGGATGGCATCACAAAGTCCAGGATAGAGCTCTAAATGGAAGCTATTTTTCTTTAGGCCACCCTGGTTAATAATATAAGAATATGAATTATGAATCCACACATTTCAGCTGGACAAGTTACAGAGGGTATACGTAAATTAATTACGGAGCTGAACGCTGTCCACAATATGTGCCATATTTGTGTGCATTATTTCAGAAGATGTCTTTAGTTCTAATTTGTGGAGAGAAATGGATTAAAGAAATTAATGAATTGATGAATTAAGGAATGGAGACTTTTAGAATTCCCTCAGCCTTACTAAAATCCTTTTATTCCAGCTTCTTTGTGCTGCAGAAGAAGCTAGAGGAGTGCATCATGTAGAATAGTTCACACAGTGTACAAAAATTACTTTGATGAAAGAGGCCAAGCAAGGTCAGGAGATAGTATAGATTTCAGTATGACGTAATTGCAAGCAGGGCTAGCTTATGCTACCTGTCTTGTCCCCGTGTCCAGGCAGGGGCTGTCCCTGGCAAGCCCCAGCCTGCCCTGCTCCCCCCAGGGAACTCTCAGACCTCAGGGATCTACTGGCAGGTGCAGCATGTCTCATTCAGCACCTCTTAGCACCCAGGATGTGTCTCCAGAGCTGAGATGGGTGAACAAAGGGCAAAAAACATGAAATCATTAAGAAAAGTAGGAGCAAGGCAGCATTTCCTGTCAGTATTTGGAAAGATTATAATGAAGCAAGGAATAAATGGTTCAGCAGGAAAGCTCAGTGCAAGGCAAACCTTTGTGGCTGCAGCAGTGACCATGGCTGTGACCGTGGCCTTGACAAGAAAAGGAACTAGAGAGCAGCTTGTGGCAGTCACTGATGCCGGGCTCCCGACACATGAGAGGGCAACAGGGAACTTGGTTGTTGAAGGTCTGCACTGCCTTCCTTGTGGCACTTGGGGATGCATGTCAAGGCCCCAAAGCTTGTCAGTGGCTGCTGATATGAAGGGGATGTAAAGTTATGTGACACATGAACACTACAGAAAGACTTTGAATTATATTGTAAGAATACAGATAGCGTTGTGAGGGAGATGCAGAAAAAATTGCAATGGTGAATGTTTGGTTCTAGTTAAGTTTTCATAACTGAATCCATTTTCAAAGCCAACAGAATAGATGTTTAATATTTAGCTGAGGTTCTTGAAAGCCTCCAGGCTTGTAGCAGGGGAGGGTCCCGGGAGCAGGGGAATCCAGCCAGAGTCACGATACGAACACCGATACGATTTGAGCATCATGCTCCAGTTTTATTATTCGGTTACACCAAGTTATACTTTTTCCAAAGTTCACGCCCCTTTCCCACAAGAAAGCCTCTAAGCAGCGGGGGAGCTGACCAGTGTATACCTTTTCCCAAGGCTGTTCAAGGCTGCCAGCTAGCAGGTGCCTTGCAAGCCTGTTTTCAGCCTGAGGCCCCATCAGGGGTACTTCTGCAACAGCCCTGGGATGCCCAAGCCCTCCTGGAGGGAGGAGGAATCCCTCTACACAGGCTGTCTCACGTTTCCTGCTTTACAGAAGCTGAAAGATTTTGAACTGCAATGTCAATATATTTTACACCTTCCTATGCTCCGGACAGGTGTTCTTGAGAGGGCAGCAGCTTTGGATTGGCTGGTTGTCATGTAGACAAGGATGTTTTCAAAATAAAGGCACACAATCCATTTGTAAATCTTCCAGAATATATGAAAGTCTAATCAGACTGACTCAAGACAGCCAAAGTGTGGTGTATCTCATTTCAATTCTCTCTTCCCCCAGGACTTGTCTACAAGAAATATGCAGACATTGTATTGGAAGTAGAAAGCATGAGTGGTAACAGTAGTCAGTCCTGGTGCAGTCCTGAATGTATTTTAGTTTTGAATGCATCTAAGTGTTTCCCTTTTTCATATACTGACTATATCTGCACCAGCCCTATACAATACCTACTTTTGTCACCAACAATATAGTCCTGGAGCAACACAACTTCCACTACCCCACTTTTCCTTACTGTTAGCACTTGATGGTATTTTCTGGAGTAAGTGATGTGTTTATTGATTTGGTAGACAAACAGGGATCTTGCACAACCTCTTCGAAGGAGTACATCTGTACTCTTGAGTACAAATGTATTGGCTGTGTGGGATTTGTGAATTATCTCTCCATTCTGAGTGTTCTTCTGTTTTCTTCAAATGATAATTTGCTGGTTATTAAGTATACTGAGCTGCTGGCTGGTTTTGATTTTCAGCATTACCTTTTATATATGTAAATACAATATTAATATATTTATAATACATATACAATACAATGTTCATATATGTATTCATGCATATATGTAAACAGTGATACTTCTCCCATCACTGAGATTTCTTCAAGGCTGTCACTCTTACAGCACCTATTTGAAGTGTCTTTCTTCTCAATAACGGGCATTTGAGGAAAAATATTGCTATACATGTAAGCAGCAAGTTCAGTGTTTCTCAGCAGTGTAGGTAAAATGAAGTTGTACCACCCTTAGGGTAAGGGGCAAAGTTGCCTGTGTGATCCCATTGCTGGCAGCAGCAAAGGTCATTTCTGTAGTCACAGCTTGGTGGGAATAATAGGAAGGCCTGAAGCAGATTGCTTGGGCTGTGGATAAGAGTGTATGGTCCTAGCAGAGATGTGAAAGTCTGTAGAAGAGAAGTTTCTTCCGTTATAGTGTGAGGGCTACAGCCAGTTCCTAGAGGGATTTATGGTGGCCATCTTTATACTTCTCTGGTCTATTCCTTTTGATTGTATAAGGACAGTAGAAATGAACAGGATTTTACTCACTTGATAAAGATAGCAGAACAGAACATTTTACTCTTATCAAGGACAGTTGAACAGAACAGCATAGCCTTGGAAAAATAAATAAAGGATGTAACTTCGGTAAACAGAAGTCATGCAAAACGCAAGCAGGATGCCAGCTCAGCTCTGCAAGGCTGATAAAGCAGAAATTATGCAAAACAAGGATATTGTGCTTACTCAAAAGTGGGGGTCAAGGAACAGCAACATAAAAAGGACACTGAATGTTGAAGACAGACCCCCAAAGAACCATATAAGGACTTCCAATAAGGGGTGCGACTGTCAAATAAAGTCAAGGAAATGGAAATAGCTCATGAATATGTAATCAGTGTGTGTGATAACAATTTTGTTCACTCAACACTCAGGGCACTCAGCTGGAGGAAGGATCCTTCAAATGAGCAGCGTGCTGCAATAAAGAATGCTTGCTTTCTAATATTCAAACTGTGTTAGAAAGTTTTTGTCTAACCAATTTTGATATAATTTTTGGCAACTTTGGATGGAACACTCTGCCTGGTCTCCCATGGATCCAAGGAGGTCTCTGGATCTTCATGGAAGCACTGAGACTTTCCTGGAGAAGACCACAGACCCTCGGACCAGTCTGGGACACTGGTAAGTCCCCATTCGATATAAAGGAATTTTTTTTTTAATCCGGCCCAAATAAGGCATGTGGATCTTCTAGCACAGTGGATGAGTTTTTAGGTATCCCAGAATTTGGTATTTGACTTGGTTTTATCAATTGGTAATTGTTTTGTATTTGTATTTGTATCTGTATTTTAACATTTTGGGTCTCCTATTCAGAAATGGGTAGTTGACAATCTAAGGGGGGCATTCTGAAAAAATCCCCACTTGGTTGCATTTTGTGACATTGGAGAAAGATTGGTGTGGTCCCTGGGGGAACAGTGACCAGGGAGATTAAATATTGTAATCAATGGTGGCCACTGTACAAACTAGACTCTGGAGAAAAGTGGCCACAAAATGGAACCTTGAATTACGATATATTGTTAGAGTTAACGCTATTTTAAGACGGCAACAGAAATGGCATAAGGTGACGTATGCTGGTATGTTTTTCACTTTGCAGAATCATCCAGAATGGCAGGAAGATTGTGGGTTGGATCCAATGCCCTCAGACCCTTTTGTGCTGGATCTTGAAAAAGAGAATCAAGGAAAACAGTTAAAATGTTGTTCTATATTCGGCATAGGATAAATTTGTTATAAACATCTCCCTTATAAGGAGGGTGATTTAAATCTTAAGGTCAGTCCTAACTGCAGGTTGGATGGGAATACAGATAATCAGGCTGCTGAGACTGGTATTTTGAAGGAACTGGCACATAAAGAGGCAGATTTAGCACATGTAGAAGAGAAGACAGGATAAAGAGGATGTATCAAGGACCAGAGGGTTTAGTCCAATTACAGGGCAACCTAGAGCTAAATACGGAGATGTGATAGTAGCTCCCCTCCATCAGAGGGTAGGTATGGATGGTCCAATCACAGTAAAATTTCTGTTTTCAATGACAGACCTTAATAATTGGAAGTCAGTGGCTGGCACCTACCAAGTTGACCCAGACAAAATGGCAAAAGCATTTAAAATGATGATTAAAACTCAGGATCTGGACTGGAAGGATATAGCTAGTATGTTACAAATGTTTGGTAGTACAGAAAGAGAGATGGGTGTTAAAACCAGTAGGAGGTTTGTGGAAGAGCTAATTTTGACTGGTAAATTTACAGGTACATTAGATATTAGTTTTCCCACTGTGGGTTCTGAGTGTGACCCTAATGTGCCCATGTTTAGAGAGGGATTTTGGATACTATATGGAATTAGACATGCCATACCAAAGGCTATCAATATGTCCAAATTATTCCAAATTAAGCAGGATCATAAGGAATCACCTATTGAATTTTTAAATTTCTTAAAAGAAACGGCTCAAAAATATATTAATATCAATCCTGAAACAGGAAGGAAAAACTCAATTAGCCCCTATATTTGTGGCTCAATCCTCAGATAATATTAAAAGAAAACTACAAAAGGCTGAGGGACAAAATCACTATGATTTAGGGAAGCAGTTAGATGTTGCTTGGAGAGTTTATCAGAATAGAGAAAAACACCAAGAAACAACTAAACAAAAAATAGTTGCAGTTATGGAGGGAATCTCCAAAGGAATAGTGCTCCCGGGGGAAGAAAGGGGATGAGGGCATGGACAACCTATCTCAAGCTCCCCTGGGAGACTAGGTATTAATCAATATGCATATTGTAAGAAAGACAGGTGTTGGAAAAGCAACTGTCACAGTTGCAACATAAAAGCCCCCCTCTCATGGTCATCACTGATGATGACTGAGGGAGACCTGAGGATTCTTCCCCAGCAGAACCTCTGATTACAGCTAAACTGAAGAGTGAGGAGGTAAATGAGGAGGTAGAATTTTTAGTAGATACAGGAGGTATTTACTCTCTGCTAAATACAGTAAAAGGAAATGTGAATAGTTTTGTAACAATCATTGGTGCAAAAGGGAATCACAACTCGGCTTTTTTGAAGTCCATTGGTTTTAAACTAGGAAAACAATGGGTGACTCACCCAATTCACCAAAGCCTCTACTTGGGAGAGATTTATTGAAAAAACTAAATGCTGAAATTAAATTTAGACATGGCAAAATACAGGTGATTATTCCAGAATCTAATTACGTGGAATCCTCTATTTTTGCACTACAGTCTCCGAAATTTGACATGATCTGTCTGCCAGTATCACTTGAGGATGCAGTGATTCCAATAGTTTGGGCTGGAGAGGTGCTCAGGCGTTCCAAAAGAGCAGAGCCTATAAGAATGAAATTGAAATTTGGAGTGGGACCAGTAAGGCAAAAGCAATACCCTTTGAAAATAGAAAGTTGTAAGGGGTTGTTACCCCTTGTGGAAAAATTGATAAAATATGGCCTATTGAAAGAATGTGAATCCAAATATAATATCCCTATTTTGCCAGTTAAGAAGGCAACTGGAAAGGATTACTGGCTAGTAGAGGACCTTAGAGCCATAAATAAGATAGAAGATATACACCCAGTAGTAGCAAACCCTTATACCTTGCTAACAACCTAGAGTGAAAAATTAAAATGGCTCACAGTATTAGATTTGAAAGATGCCTTTTTCTGTATCCCTTTGAGTACTGAAAGTCGAGAGCTTTTTGCTTCGGAATGGGAAAATCCAAACACAGGGAGAAGAACACTTGGATGGTTCTGCCGCAGGGGTTTAAAAATAGCCCCACCATATTTGCAAAACAATTGGCAAAAGAATTGGAGAAATGGAAAAATCAGAACCCTATTGTAGTCTTGTTACAGTATGTACATAAAATTCTGGTATCCACTGAAACTAAACAGCATTGTTGGGATCAGGCTGTGGCATTGTTGAGTTTTTTGGGACTAAGTGGATATAGAGTATCCAAAGACAAAGCACAAACAGTCCAGACCAGAGTAACCAGTGTGGAAATAAAAATCCTTCAAGGACAAAGGAGGCTGGGACAGGAACAAAAAGAAGCAATTTGCCAACTCCCACAGCCATGAATAGTAAGAGAGTTGCATGCGTTTCTCAGGATGGGGGGATGGTGTTGTCTGTGGATCAGCAGTTATGGGTTGCTATCTTGGGGTGACTTTATGACGTTGTATCCCCTATCGCTGCTCTATGCCCAGACATGATTCCTGTGCCTTTCTGTTTCTTTAAAACTAGGTGTGAGAGAAAGAAAAAAAAAAGCCAGACAAACTTTTCAAAGCAGTTTGTGTTCCAAGGTCACTTTATCTTTTCTGTGTGCTTCTGTGGCAGCAAGAGCAGAGGCAAGCACCTTCCTGCTTTTCCTGGCTCTTGGCTCCTTTTCTCAGGAGAGAGACAGAGAGTTAAACTCCTTTGCCTTTCAGCTAGTCTGCAAGCTGAGGCAAGAAAGTTTTTTTCCCCTGGGACTTTGGCATCCTCTTCTTCTTCTCTTCTGGACTTTCAACAATACCAGAACGCACTGGGAGACCCTGCACCAAGGCCCGGGGGCCCAAGCCAACCCAGCTCTGAAGAGGAGAAAGCCACACCCACAAAGGACTCTCAAATCTTCCCAGGTTTCTCTTCACAGCGAGAGGTTTTATTATTTAGCATTATTCTTTTCCCATTGTGCATTGTGTCTGTTAAATAAATAGCTTTTTTCCCCTTTCACTTTCCTCCGAGGAAAATATTTTTTTCCTGAACCTGGTGGGGGAGGGGGGGCTGTAGCCTGCCTTCTATCAGAGGATGTTCAAATTTGGACATTCCTCCAAATTTGTCTCGAACCGGGACAGTTGCTGATAAAGTCACTGTATGATCTCTTGAAGACAACTCAGAAGGACTTTATAGTCTGGACTGATGATTCATGGGCTGCCTTTTTCCAACTTAAGCAAGCCCTTATGCGGACCTGATGTGGATTGACCCTGGCCAGATGCCAGGCACCCACCAAAGCCACTCTCTCACTTCCCTCCACAGCTGGACAGGAGAGAGAAAATGTAACAAAGGGTTCGTGAGTTGAGACAAGAATTGGGAGACAACACTCACCAAATACCATCATGAGCAAAACAGGCTCAAAATTAGAGATATAACTTAAATTTATTACTAACAAAATCAGAGCAGGCTAATGAGAAGTAAAATAAAACCTTAAAAACACCTTCCTCCCACTCCTCCATCCTTCCCAGCTTTACCTCCTACCCCAGCAGCACAAGGAGACAGGGAATGGGGGCTATGGTCAGTTCATCACCCACTGTTTCTCCTGCTACTCAGGGGAAGGAGTCATCCCCTGCTGCACTGTGGGGTCCCTCCCACAGGAGACAGTTCTCCATGAACTTCTCCAGCATGAGTCCATCTCACAAGCAACAGATCCCTGCAAGCTGCTGCAATGCGAGTTCATCCTGTGGATGAAAGTCCCCTTCAAACTGCTGCAGCGTGGCTCACCCTACCGTGGGGTACAGTCTTTCAGGGACAGGCTGCTCCACCATGGGCCCCTCTCTCCCCAGGTCTCCCACGGGGTCACAGCCTCCTCAGGCATCCCCCTGCTCTGGCATGGGTCTCCTCTACGGGCTGCAGGTGGATCTCTGCATCTCTCATGGATTTCCATGGGCTGCAGGGGCACAGCTGCCTCACCATGGGCTGCACCGTGGGCTGCAGAGGAATCCCAGTTTTGGTGCCTGGAACACCTCCTCCTCCTTCTTCACCGACCTTGGTGCCTGCAGAGTTGTTTCTCTCACATTCTCACCCCACTCTTCTCTGGCCACAATTACAACTGCACAATGACCTTTAGTTTTTCTTTCTTGTTAAATATGCTATCACAGAGTCATTACCACCATTTCTAATTGGCCCAGCCTTGACCAGTGGCACAGCCATCTTTGGAGCTGCCAGGGATTGGCTCTGCCAGACATGGAGGAAGCTTCCAGCAGCTTCCCACAGAAGCCATCCCTGTAACCCCCCCACTACCAAAACCAGGCCATGCAAACCCAAGAGACCCCATGTGTCCGTTTGAACTATTTACCTATGAAAGGCGAAACATAGCACTGGGAGTGCTGTCATGGTTCCTTGGGGAGTAGAGGAAAGCTGTGGCCTACTTTTCAAAGCAACTAGATAATGTCAACCAAGGCTGGCCAGGTTGTCTAAGGGCAGTAGCAGCTACTGTTCTCTTGATCCAAGAATCTTGAAAATTGACTTTGGGACAAAGCATTGTCATTTATGTACCACATGTGGTCCAGTTGATATTTAAGCAAAAAGGGGGCCACTGGCTATCTCCCAGCTGGATGCTAAAATACCAGGTAGTCTTTCTGGAGCAAAATAATGTGATGCTCTGTTGCAGCGGAGATTACTGCAACAAGCATATTTCAAACCAGGAGTCCCGTGGAAACGAAGTATATATGGACAGATTCGTGGTAGATGTTTCAGAGATGTTTATTTCTCCAGCCGCATGGCCGGGGCTCAGCTCAGGAACTCCGCAGTCACGGGACCCGAGGGTCCTTGGCGTTATCAGGGAACCCAAACCAACCAACGGGGAATGAATCTGAGCAGGGGCAGGGAAACCCTGTGTCTCCCCCCCCAGGGCCCCTCTCCCAGGGCTCCATGGCAGGGGGGAAGGGACCCCAACATCTCACCCGTTTTATTTTAATAAAAGGAGAATGAAAACAACTGGATAAACATAACAAGAACAGTTTCAAGAAAAAACAAGCCACCCTCCTGAGTTTTTAAATGTCTAAACAGATTCTATGGAACATCTTAGGGCTGACACAAGGGAGACAGAACTCTCCGGGCATGCTTTGTGGGGAAACTGAGGAAGGAGAGGGTTTAATTTCTTCCCTCCCCCTTTTCACCCCCCCCTCGGCATCGGAGAGGAATTGTAGGAAAATGGAATTGTATAGGGAAGCCATGGGGTGAAAAACGGATTAGGAATAAACTGGGGATAGGGTAAACTTAGGAAAGGGTTCATATTGGGTATAGGGTAAAAGGGGAAAATAGGCTGTGGGTAGGGAAATTGCTGGGATGGATATTGTTTATAATTTTGTGCATAATGGCTGCCTTTGACTGGAATACCCCCAGGCCCAGTAACATTTGCTGCTTGTAAACCCTTCTTTCCTTGCACTATATCAAACTGTACAACTTCTCCATCTCCTACACTTTGCAGGTAATTTTTAGGGTTATTCCTTTTAATGGCAGTTCTATGGATGAATAGATCTTCCCCTGTATCATCTCGTGTTATAAACCCATAGTTGTTTTTGACATTGTACCATTTCACAGTTCCTGTAACTTTCGTGGCTACAACTGCTCCTATCACATGCTTGCGTGTTTGTCGTGGCTGCTGGTCCTGCGCAGCCGCCTCGCTGAATCTGACGTCTTGGCTGGGCCCCCGCGTTGCGGCTGCTCCGCACCCTCCGAGCGGCGCAGCTCCGGCGTGTCTGGACTCTGCGTGGCCCGGCGTTGCCATCGCCACTGGCTCTGTGCCCTGTGAGTGGTTCCGCTCCGCAAACTCCATGCTGCTTTGAGTGTGGCCCCGTTTCGGCTCGGCACTGCGCTGCGCAGCTTCTCGTGTCGCTGTGGAAAACGCTGCTTCTCCCTCTGCAGGGCTCTCCGAGCCATGTGCTCAGAGCGGGCTGCCACGCCGATCTCCGGTTCCTGGCTGCTCGTGGCCCACGGCACCCGCGGCGCCTGCGGCATCGCTCCCTCACTCGTGGTCACGTGGCTGGGGACCCCGAGACAGGGATGGGGTCTGCAATAAGGCGCGCGCTCCCGAGGGGGCCGGGCGCATCCAGCGCAGGCACCTCCGCCGGCGTGTGCCACAGGGATGGTGGCCGCGCAGCCTCGGCCGCGGGACTATGGCCCTCCTTTGCTTTAATAGGACCATATAAATGCTCCTGAATAGCTTCACTGACTACCATGGATCCACGCAAGGGTTCAATCACTAATACATATTCTGTTTGATCTTTCATCTCCCGCAAGATCTCGTCCCAAAAACACCCCTGACAAGATCCAGGAGGTTCAATATCAAAAAGTAAGTCTTGAGAAATATAGCAGAAATTTTTGAAAAGCCAGTTGATAAAAAGTTCTAGATCTCCCGGTTCCATTACTTTTTTGTTTTGTTGTTCAAGGATTCCTTTAACTTCTAGGTACATTTCTTTCTGTGGCTCAGAGAGCCCCATTTCCCACAATTCTTCCATAGTCCAGAGAGAATATCCAAACCAAGATGAGAAGAGAGAGGTCTAGAGTGGTTTTTTACTCACGAATTTCCTCAGGGATCGGTATCTTGCTCGCATTCCTCCACCAGTTTGTTGCAGCGGGGATTACTGCAACAAGCATATTTCAAACCAGGAGTCCCGTGGAAACGAAGTATATATGGACAGATTCGTGGTAGATGTTTCAGAGATGTTTATTTCTCCAGCCGCATGGCCGGGGCTCAGCTCCGGAACTCCGCAGTCACGGGACCCGAGGGTCCTTGGCGTTATCAGGGAACACAAACCAACCAATGGGAAACAAAGCTGACCGGGGCAGGGAAACCCTGTGTCTCCCCCCCCAAGGCCCCTCTCCCAGGGCTCCATGGCAGGGGGGAAGGGACCCCAACAACGCTCAAAACAATTTCTATTGTTAACCTTGCTATGTTCTTATCTGCCCAATAAGTAGAAGGAAGCCCAGATCATGATTGCTTACAGACTATAGAAGAAGTGTATTCCAACAGACCTAACTTAGGAGACAGAGCCTTGGAAAGACCTGATTGGGAATTGTTTACTGCTGGGAGCAGCTTTGTCTGAAATGAAAAATAGCTCTCTGGATATGCAGTGACTGCACACCATGAGGTAATCGAATTGGGGGCATTCCCCTCTGATGTTTCAGCTCAGAAAGCAGAACTAATTCCACTCACTCCAGCTTTGGAATTGAGTAAAGGAAAATGAGTTAACTTTTGGACTGATTCAAATTTTTTTTTTGAGTGGTACATGCATATGGGCCCATCTGGAAAGAAAGAGGCCTTTCGATATCTCAAGGCACATCAAAATGGATCAAAAATGGAAACCAAATCTTGACTTTACTTGAAAGTATCCAGAAACCAGCAGAAGTTGCCATCATGCATTGCTGAGCACACCAAGTGGGTAAGACCAAACTGGAATTGGGGAATCATTTAGCCAGTAAGACTAATTGGGGAATCATTTAGCAAAGAGGCTGCAGAAAAAGGCATGTTAGAAAACAATTTTATCTTTGATAACCCTGCTAGAGATACCTCTCCCAGTAGAAAAAAACAGTGTAGTGCTAGGAACTGTCAATTAATTGAAACCTTAGAAGCAAGACCTTATCCATGAGGCTGGGCAGTTTCCCTAACAAGGCAAATAGTAGTCCTAGAACCAATCTTGTGTGAAGTAGTGGAACATGAACACAAAGCCAAGTGTATATTGGAGTACTGAAAAACTTTTGAAACATTTGCAAAAATCTATTGTTGGGTCTTAAATGGCTCAGATTGTACAATCAAGAATCCAACAATGTATAGTTTGTTAAAGGAACAACCCTAACAAAGCTAATAAAATAGGGCTAGGGCTAGGGCCATAAAATCTGGAAATGTTCCAGGTGAATATTGGCAGATTGATTTTACTGGAAGGGCAGTATAAATACCTCCTAGTTCTGGTGGATACCTTTTCTGGGTGGCCAGAAGCCTTCCCTTGTCACACCAATCAGGCTAGGGAAGTGACTAAAATACTGTTGGATCAAATAATACCTAGATTCAAGGTATACCTTTGGGAATCTCGTAAGACAGATGTTCTCACTTTGTTGCAGAAGTGGTACAACAGGTTAGGAAAGCCTTGAGAATAGCTTGGGATGTTCCTACGCTTTATAGGCCTGAAGCTAGAGGCAAAGTAGAGCAAATGAATCATACAATCAAATTGCAATTGGGTAAAATATGTCAGGACACCTTCTTGACATGGCTCCAAGTTTTACCTGTTACTCCAAATTAGAATTCACCTGTGGGGCACCAGCAAAATAAGCCTCTATGAGCTGCTATATGGTCGACCCTACCAAGTACCACACATTCCAGGAAACACACATGTAAAAGGAGGGATCAATTTGAATAATTACCTCGTGTTTCTTAGTAAAATCTTACAGGATTTGTAGCTAGCAGTGGTGATTTCCAGACTGATGGGATTGGACACACCAGTACAGAATTTCCAACGAGGAGACTAAGTCTACTTGAAAGACTGGGGAACCACTCTGCTCCAGCCAGAAGGGACCTTCCTAAGTCCCATTGATAACTTTGAAACTGGTTGGAGTAAAATAATGGATACATTATTCCAAAATTAAAAAGGATCAAAGCCCCTTGGGTAATTGAACAGTTGTCTGAGAAAAAACAAGATGCTTAAGTCTTGTTTTGCTGTCCTGACAATAGTCAGTTCAGCATTGACTTGGGAGCAAAACTTTCATCTACTTTTATTACAAAATGTGATCCAAGTGTTGCACAGAAATGATTGTTGGGTGTGCACCCATTTAGCTGAAAACATGATGAAGCCATTAACCATTAATGCAATTCCATTTTCGTGAGAAATTAATACTATTTACTGGGTGAACACTTCCTTTTGCCAAGAAGTAGACATACCAGTTAGTGTGCAAGTACCCACCAACTTCTCTTATGGTCACATATGTGTGCAAAGATGTAACTGTCCTAAAGGAACAAGAGAACTAGATTGAACTAATGAATGAAATGACACACAATATAGTCAAACACTTAATATTGGAAAAGTAAATCATCCTTGGTCAGTACCAAATGGAACAGGGTGATATTGGATATGCAGAAATAAAGCCCATAAAGGGTTGTCCCTAGGCTGGAAAGGCATTTATACTTTAGGAGCCTTAGTCCCTAACATAACAATAATTGATAAATGTTGTAATACTAAGTTTAGTTTAGCAAGCTGCAGCTTCCCCTGAGAACTCAGCAGAGCTGCTAGGGCAGTGCGACCATTTTCCTCCTCCTGTAGTCCATTTCGGACAGCTCCGCAGTTTTGCTCCAGCTAGCTATCAGCTTTACAACACAGTGATGGCAAAGGAGGTGAGAAGGGTCTCTCCATAAGGGTTTAAGAGGATCTTTAATCTTACATCTTGTCCCAGCAATCCCCAGAGGCAGAGAGACCTCATGATCCAGGCGCAGGGGCTTTTTCTCAGGGGCTCAGGGACGGTACATGGGCAGAGTTGGAGTACAGGAACCAATAGGGAGAGCCTGAGGGAGTGGCCAGGGCTAGGAGCAAGGGAAAGCGGGGGGGAAATATGGGATCAGAAAAGCAGTGGGTAAACAGATCACCACAGATAAAGACCTGAGGACTTCGGATGAGAAACTATATGGAGCATACAAAATGAACTTTGAAGGCTATAGCTGTGACCAACTAAATTTCATGATTTTATAAGATGGTTTTTACCCTGGCTAGGAGTAAGTAAATTAGAAAAGACAATAGCGAACATTTCTGCTACCATAGTGTCTTGGTTTTGAAAGACAGGTGTCTGCTAAGGAAGGCAGAAGCCTCCCTTGAAGTGGTAGATGTAACCCCTTTCCCTCCGAGTTATTATAATTTTGAAATCAAGGGCTTTTAAGCAAAGATGTGGGAAATAGGAATAACAGTTCTTTACTATTATATATATGTATATAACCAGTCAAACAAACAACAGTAACTATGGCAGTAACAGCAAACAATCACAAACCCAGTCCCAGCCTTCTCGGCTGTCAGGCCCTTTCCCCTCGGGTGCAGTTCCGCTCGCAGCCGGCAGGGGCGCTGGCGGCTCCCGGTGAGCAGGGCAGGTGCGATGGTTCCCCCGCGGCTGCAGGGGGCGCTCCGGAGCGAGCTCGGGGAGCATGGAGCACCGGTGGCCTGGGGTCCCGGGGAAGGATGGAACAAGGGCTTCACAAACCCCGGACAGCTGGCCCTGGTGTCCGGCTGGAGCTTCGGGGACAGCAGGCTGGAATGGCAGGCTGGAACGGCAGGCTGGAGCAGCAGGCTGGAGTGGAAGGGATGAGCACAAATCGCAGGAGGACAACGAGATGTATCCAAATGGAGAACCTCTCAGAGGTCTAGGCAGGCAGGGTGAGCACGGCTACAACACAGTGAAGGCTCGAAGCAACAGCGGGGCAGGGCAGCCACAGCCCAGCCTCCAGCGGGGCAGGGAGGGTGGCTTTGGGATCCCGGTGTTGTTTCCAGCAGAAAGAAAAGTAGCCGAAGCAACTCGGAAGCAGAGAGAGAATTGACCCCACACCCAGGTGAAACAAAAGAGTAGCCAGGCACACCCCACCCCCAGTGGGTAGCTCTTTGTTTTCTTAAGTATCCAACGATCAGTGATTTGTTCCCTTAGCAGCATGTATAGGGGGGGAAAAATTCCTTTAACAGAAAAAAAACTAGGTCTAAACTAAAACCCCAACACAGAATATATAGAAAATCGTACAATAGATGCCATTACTGTTGTGAGACAGTTGGCGATGAAAGAGACGGGGCAGATTGCTTGGATGCAATACGCCAATTTTATTGATACAGAGCTGAGTATTTATACCTTTTCAGCAGTTACTAAAAATAAATTCTTATATAAGCAGCAATCACTATAACAACCATATCTATGTTTCTTAATAACATTGCAAAACTAAAAGCTAGCACTATCACAGGTACATACCAAGCATGCCTTTCTTCTATGCTGACTATTTCGTTATAGGCCGTACTGCCTGCCACAGTTTGCGGCCTAGCAGCATTAGCGCGTCTACTTCTGGCATGAGTTTAGCAGTGCTCTCACTTCTTCTTTCTAGCTGTATCTCCACAATTACTGTGTTGGAGGAAGAAGTCAAGAGCTTGTCACAAGTTATTTTACAAAACTGAATGGCACTAGAGCTTCTTTTAGCATCACAAGAAGGAGTATGCATGGTCAGTAACACCAGTTGCTGTATATACGTTGATCAAAGTGGTAGAGTGTCTACAGATGCCCAGGAAATCTGAATCCAATTTTTATAACACACAGCTCAAGACTACACCTTCTAGGGATTTGAAGAAATCTGGAGCAAACTTAGTTCATGGTTACCCACATGGACTTGGTTAAAACATCTGTTTACAATCATTACCATAATAATTGCTGTATGTACTTTAGCTTGCATCATGATTCAGTGTTATAGCTGTTGTAATGCCTTACACAATAAAATGAAATAAAGATGTCAAGAGACTGGTTCCCATAAGGAACTTAGTCTTAAGAAAAAGGAGGATAAAAACTGTTCACCCAACACTTGGGCACTCAATTGGAGGAACAATCCTCCAAGTGACCAGTGTGCTGCAATAAAGAAGGCCTGCTTTCTAATACTCAAAATTGTGTTAGAAAGTTTCTATCCAGCCGATTTTGGTATCATGTAGATGGCCATACTCTGGAAAGCAGTTTGCAGATACAGCTGCTTCTCTACCAGTCCATTTTCCTCAACTGTCTCCAGGATTTAGAGACCTTTTTGTTACCAAAATTTGGTAAAATAAAACACTCCTTAACACCAATGTAGCATTAGGAAGCAGGCATTCTTTACTCGGCCAGATGCACGGTTTTGGGAGAAGCTACATTGGTGTTAAGGAGGTTTTATTTTACCAAATTTATGGTAAGAGTTTTGGCAACCCAGATGGGATAGACTCCTGAATTTCAATGGATCTGAGGGATCGCAGGACCTCCAGCCAGTACCAAGGTATTCTTGGGGAGAACTTCGATCCTTGGTACAAGGAAATTGGAGCAAGAGCCCTGGTAAGATAAAGGCATTCTTTACTTTAAAGGTGTTAACTGTTAACCTACCTGTAAAGTGCAGCAAAAGGTACACAGGGTTTGGTTTAAAGGTACCTAAGGTGGGAAAAGGGAAGGGTTAGAGTCCCTTCAAAAAGGGAAGGGTTAGACTCCCTTCCTGGGAGCTCCTCTACGGTAATTTGTTATAATGGGAAACGAAACCTCAAAAGGGGTATCACAGGTGTCACGTCTGGGATGTATCTTGAAACACTGGAAACAAATTGGGGGTTATCCTCTCACATGTGAAAAACTTACACAATTTTGTAATCAATTCTGGCTGCTTTACATGCTGGAAGATCAAGAGAAGTGGCCTAAGGATGGAACCTTACAGTATAACACCATACTGCAATTAATGTTGTTTTGTAGAAGGGAAAATAAGTGGGATGAAGTTTCTTATGCACTTGAAAAGGAAAAGAAAGGCAAATGGTTGAAAGAGGTGTTGTTTTCTGTGCAGCATAGGACAGAGATGCTTAAAGTGCGGGCAAGAGGAGGGGGATTTCGGACTGATGGTTGCTCTGTGGCAAAGAATTGGGGGGGTGAATGATGTACCTGAGAATACGGTTAGACACATGAGTAAGTCATAGGAAAGTGGACTGGAACAGAGAAACACTTTAGGGGATTGGAGGATTTTGGTCTGATTGTGGGATGCACTAGAAGGCAGCAAAGAAATGTTGGGGGAGAAGTTGGGGAAGTTCTGATGGTGTGCCTCTGGCAGGTAGTCGGGAATTATGGTCTGGTAATCCTGGTTTTAATAGTGGATTTAATGTCATGGAGAAAGGTGACAGGAGTTTATAGGGAAAATCCGGACAGAGTTGCTAAAGTATTTGAAACCATAATTAGGACTCAGGACTCAGAAACAATTGGTTAATTATCATAATAATTGGTGACTAAAGTATACTTCAGTAATTTGTATTAATTAGCTGCTGAAGTATATCTGGCAATTTCTTTGTGATATTTAGTGGCTAAAATGTATTTGGCAGTTTGCGTTGTGATAGGCGGTAGCTGAAGTGTATTTGGCAATTTGTAAAGGAAGAGGACATTGGAAAAGGGAGTGTCCCCAAGCCAGGGGAAATCAGACAAAGAACCTAAACCAGGCTATTCAAGCCATCAAACTCAAGACCTTAAGTGAAAAACACCCCTGAAGGAAACAGAGGAATCATCTTTATCTGAGCCCTGGTTACATTATTGCTGGGAATGAAAAGGTAAATTTTTTAATTGCTACAAGAACAACTTATTCAGTACTGAATACGTGCAGAGGAAAATTAAGCTCAGAACCTGTAAGCATTGTGGGTGTGACAAAGAAGAAAGAGAATGGACCTTTTTTTACAACTATTACTATTTAAATTAATAAAACTGTGGGGGAAACACCAATTTGTATATGCCCAAATGCTCAATCCCCTTGTTGGGGAGAGATTTATTGGGAAAATTGATTCAAATAACTTTTTAAGATGGGGAAATGCAAATTCAAACATCAGAATCAAAAGCCATCGAGGCAAAGACTTTATATTACAGGAATCAGAAGAGTTGGAAGAAATCCCAGAGGGAGCAAAGAATGCTGTAACCCTGTTGGTATGGGTGACTGAAATGCCTGGATGATCAAAGGTGGCCAGACCAGTGAGGATTACTCTCAAACCTGAAGCCAGACCAGTAAAGCAAAACCAATATTCTATTAACTGTGCGGCAAAGAAAAAGTTAGAAAAACTAGTAAAAACTTATAAATAAATTTTTTAACATATGGGTTATTGAAAGAATGTGAATCGGAGTATGACATACCAGTATTACCAGTTATAGATTAGTACAAGATTTAAGGGCCATTAATAAAAAGTACCTGATATTCATCCAGTAGTAGCTAATCTGTAAATACTCTTGACAGCACATAAAAGGGAATACAAATGGTTCATGGTACTCGATCTTAAGGATGCCTTTTTCTGTAATACCTCTTGACTCAGATAATTTTTAAAAAACTCTTTGCTTTTCAGTGGGGAAACTCAAACACTGGGTGAAAGGTGCAGCTAACAAGCTAACATGAATTGTGAAAGCAAAACAAAAATTAAAAAAAAAAAAAAGGAAAGTATTCTGACAGCAATCAAGACTGAAAATAATTGCCTCAGTGCTACTGTAAGTCTGTTGCATTTCTTAAAACAATCTAAATACAGGAGGTCAAAGAAAATGGCACAAATAGGCAAAGAAGCAGTAATATATTCTAGTTTTGAGATCTCTCAGGAAAGAAGCTTGTGAAGAAGCTTCTTGTGAGAAGAAGCCATTTCCAGACTCTGGAGCCAAGGACTACAACGTGCCATAGATTTGACCAGATGGTGTCGGTTATGGATCACCAGTTATGGGATACTGGCGAAAACCCTTGCATGGCCCTCCACCGAAAATTCTTGGTATGGACTCCTGAGAGTCAGAGGACCTTTGAAGCCCTAAAAGAACCTTAATGACAACCCCTGCACTGGATCTCTCACACTCAAATCAAACCATTTGAGTTATTTGTGCATGAAAGGATGCACCTGGCCCTAGAAGTACTGGACAGTGTTTGAGGTCATGGAAGTATCCTATCCAAACTATCGGACAATACAAGTGGAGAATGACCTGAATACCTGAGAGCAGTGGTAGCTGCAGAGAAACACAAAAGCTGGTATGTACCCCGTATGGTAATGAATGGTTTGGAACAGAAAAAACATTGGATATTGCCAGCAGGATGCTGAAATAGCAGGTTGCTCAATTGGAGCAGGACAATGTTGAACTTAAGGTAAGGACTAATTTAAACCCCAGCTGTGTTTCTCCATGCTTCAGAAGCCCGGAGACCTTTGTGCCATGACTGCCTGGTAACCATGGAACAAGTGTGTTCTGGCAGACTGGATCTCAAGAGCAATCCTATCCAGAACCCGGAACTGGACCTGCACACTAATGGGAGCAGCATGTTATGGGCAGCTGGGTATGCAGGGGAAGCCTCGACTCAGGCTATAAGCCCAGGCTTTCCCTTTTAATACATTGTCCTAGGTTACAATGTAAGATGTAACAAAAAGCATGCATTCTATTATCATCTTCACAAGCTGTTAAAGCAGGTGAGACAGTGTTTGTTATCTCCTATCATGACTCATCCCTGATAACTCCCTCTGGGAGCTATCTCTGTTTAACGGGCAATCAAGGACCCACCACATGACTCATAGAATTACATCAACCCATTGTGAGATGCTCCACTCAGGGGGAGGAGCCAAGCATTCCCACCTGGATATAGTCTGGGGTTTGGAACAGCATGAGCAGCCCTTACATATGGCACTCCCAAAGGACAAGAGCTATCACTGGACCTTCAGGTGATGACCACACCCTTTTCTACAGGATCGCTGCTTCAATAGGACCACTTTATCTGGACTGCTACCACCACCCTGACTAACAGGGTGTCAGGCTGTATCCCGACTCTGTCAGTGTTCTTGTACTATTGCATTTATTTTAATTTTCCTATTAAATCATAATTCTGACTTGTGATCTCCCACTGGTTTGTTTTCAAACTAGTACACACATTGGCACAAAAAGCAGCATGAATGACCTCACACCGAGTGCTAGAAATCATTGAAGGAAAAAAAGTACACACCAACGAAACGATATGGAAGGAAAGAGGATTGTTACCGGCACAGAGGTCTCCTATGAAGTACAAAGAAGAAATTAGTCATCTGCTACAAAGTGTGCAAAAACTGAAAAAAGTGGCTATGATGCCCTTGTAAAGCCCATCAGTTTGGAGACTCCCCAGTTAATACAAGGAATCAGTCAGCTGACAAAACAAAGAGGTTGCTGAAAAAAGTATCCTTGCACTAATACCTAATAAAAAGTTGAATGTCCTAGAACAGAAACCGAATCAGGACAGGCAGTTAGCCCCATCATTGGAAACTACAGAAAATCCCAGGAGGTGATTGGTAAGCTCATGTGGGCAGATAATTGTACCTCCAAATTAATATATAAGATAATAAAATTAAAACATAAGGAAACACATTAAGAAATAGAGAATATGGTAACTAGTTTACAAAGGAATATGGTAAGCATAAAAATAACAGAAATTAATAGATCAGTTATTGAAAAATAAATAATTTGTTTTGCAAAATAATCTCAAGGGAGGAAGAAGGCCACCTCCAGGACTAGTAAAACAGAAGAATTCACCAGGTAATTATTAGCAAATGGATTTTACAGAACTGCCCAGGCAGAATGGCAGGCTAGTACATTTTGGTATTCTGGTACTTTTCTGAATAGCCAGAAACCTTCCAATGTCACATCCACAAGGCAAAGGAAGCCTCAAACTTTTGCTCAAATTTATATAATAGTACTAAAATTAATTAAGTTTTTAAAAGTACATTGTTATCAACAAATCATTGGCATTAGACTTACATGTACATCCTTTACAACCAAGAGATACCATGTGCACCAAACCCTAGAATTTTGGACCAATCCAGGAGAAGGGAAAGGGATGATGGTATCAAGTCCCCATGTAATGTACATTGTACTCAAGGTGGAAGGAATTGAGGAACCTGAGTTCATCACAAGTGGGTAAAACCAGCAACACATAAAAGCAGAAACAAGGCTGACTAACACCATGGAGTTTTTAAGTATATATATAAATCCTATCGTTTTAAGTAAAGGATATAATTTTCTAGAGGAATATTATTTATTGGATCTAGATGAAAATTATAATTAATTGCATATTTATAGTAATAATAGAACCTGTATTCTTAATTTCTAGGAAAGGTATTGTAGTCTTGAAGTTAGTGCAAGATTTTGAAAGATTAAAGAATATAACTTCTATAATGAGTTTGTTTGCCAGCACCAACTTCTGCAGAAAATCTAGTTCCATGGGGAACTTTAGTCAACAATTTGAAAAAAATTTGGAACACATGTGGGGCCTTAAAAAACAGATTAGCTTTAGACCTATTACTGTTACATGACTGTGGAGTATGTGGCTACTTGAATTTAAACAACGCTTGTTGTGTGCATATTCCAAATGTGACTGCTAAGCTGAATGATCAAATAGGACAGGATAAGAAAGTAACTAGTTAAATTAAATATTTAAAGAATTTGGATTTTCTCTGACTGGTTGGTTGGCCTCACTTTTGCAAAGTATAATCGTAATCATAGTAATAATTGTGATTATGCTACCTGCCTTAAAAATGTATATGATATTACTAAAAAAAAAACAGGTGAGGCTTATGAAGGCTTGAAAAGAACAAAAGCTTCACAAGCCTCAAAGGAGGGGATGTTACCAGATGAGAAATTGTCTGGTGAACTAACACAATGCTTGTTCTCCAAAACTACTGGCCTATGGAAATCGCACAATGCCCATTGTGTAAGAAGGAGAACTGGAAGTTCACCAGTGTTCTGCCAACTCATTCAGGTCAACTGGTGTCAGAAACTGAAAGAGTTCATGCCTCAAACATTGATATAAAAGAGTTTTGCCCATTATAACAAAAACTGTATAAGAAGCTACAACAAAAGAAACCTTCCTGAAGATGCCTGACTAGAACTTTGGACTGTAAGTTATGCCGCCTAGATAATGCTATTTTTCAGTTATTCCAGCCTAGGTGTTGGGGTTCCTATCCCCTGCTGTGGGGTCCAGGGGGAGGGGACTCCGGGGTAGAGGCACGGGGTTTCCCTACTCCCTGGTGAATCCCGTTCCCCATTGGTTGTTTTGTGTTCCCCTGCATGGGACGGGCTGGTCCCAAGATTAGCAGTTCTTGGGCAGAACGCCGGCCATACGGCTGGAGAATAAAGATCTCTAAAACATCTATCAAGAATCAGTCCCTATTTCTTTCCATAGGCCTCGCTGTCTATACATGTTGCAGATATCCCTGCTGCAACAATGGCAGGGAACGTGGGCATGACGATCCCTTGGAGACAGCGCCTGTGAAATAACCAAAATTCTGAAGATCCCCGAAAATTCATGAGTAAAAACCACTCTGTATCTCTCTCTTCTCGCCTTAGTTTGGCTGTTCTCTCTGGACTATGGAGGAATCATGGGAAATGTGACTTTCTATGCCACAGAAGGAAATGTATCTGGAAGTTAAAGAAATCCTAGCACAGCAAAACAGGAAACTTGCTCTGGGAGATCTAGAACAATTTTTTGACTGGCTTTTCAAAAATTTCTTTTATATTTCTCGAGACTTACTTTTTGATATTGATCCTCCTGGAATTGGTAACTGGAATTTTTGGTTTGAGATCTTGGGTGAGATAAAGGCTCAATCAGAACATGGACTAGTGATAGAACTTATCCTTGCATCTTTTGTAATCAGTGAAGCTCTTCAGGAGCATTTGCATGGTCCCATTACCTCTGTGGCGGAAGATGACTGTCATCACATGTCTGAAAGCACGCGGCAGTCATCCCAGGGGCGCGTGACTGCTGCTGCGGGATCTCCCCTGCCGGTGCCAGTGGAGGTGCCTGTGCTGGATGCGCCCGGCCCCCTTGGGAGTGCGCGCCTTATCGTGGACCCCATCCCTGTCTCAGGGTCCCCGGCCGCGCAACCGCGAGGGAGCGACGCTGCAGGCGCCATGGGTGCCGTGGGCCATGTGCAGCAGAGAGGCAACCCCCACAAGCAACCAAGAACCGGGGGTCAGTGTGGAAACCCGCTCCAAGCACGGCTCGGAGAGCCTTGTAGAGCAAGAAGCGGCAGTTTCCACAGTGACATGAGAAGCCGTGCAGCACAGCGCCGAGCTGAAGCAGCGCCACTCAGAGGGCGCGGAGCAGCAGCAATGCAGGGGCCCGACCGAGACATTGGAGTCGGCGAGGCAGCGGCTGCGCAGGACCAGCAGCCACGACACAGAAGCAAGCACGTAATAGGAGAAGTTCTAGCAATGAAAATCACAGGAATTGTGAAATGGTACAATGTCAAAAACAACTATGGATTTATAACACGAGATGGTACAGGGGAAGATCTATTCATCCATAGAACTGCCATTAAAAGGAATAACCCTGAATAATACCTCCAAAGTGCAGGAGATTGAGAAGTTGTACAATTTGACATAGTGCAAGGAAGAAAAGGCCCACAGGTGGGCCATGTAACAGGGCCTGGGGGTATTCCAGTCAAAGGCAGCCGTTATGCACAAAATTATAAACAATATCCATCCCAGCAACTTCCCTACCTGCAGCCTACTTTCCCCTTTTACCCTATACCCAATATGAACCCTTTCCTAAATTTACCCTATCCCCAATTTATTCCTAATCTGTTTTTCTCCCCATGGCTTCCCTATACAATTCCCTTTCCCCACAACTCCTCTCCGATACCGAGAGGGGGATGAAAAGGGGGAGGGAAGAAATTAACTACTGTTGTTTAGAGTTCCAACAGGTACAAATAGAAGAAACCTTCTCCTGCCTCAGTTTCCCCACAAAGCATGCTCAGAGAGTCCTGTCTCCCTTCTGCCAACCCTAAGATGCTCCAGAGAAAAAATTTGTTTGGACATTTAGAGACTCAGGACGGTGGCTTGTTTTCTTTTGAAACTGTTCTTGTTATCTTATGTTTGTCCAGTTGTTTTCAATGTTAAATTTTAAACCTCTTTTAGTTAAAACCAAAAGGTGAATTGCTGGGGTTCCTACCCCCTGCCGTGGGGTCCAGGGGGAGGGGACTCTGGGGTAGAGGCACGGGGTTTCCCTACTCCCTGGTGAATCCCGTTTCCCATTGGTTGTTTTGTGTTCCCCTGCATGGGGAAGGACCCAGCTGGTGCCGTGATTAGCAGTTCTTCAGCAGGACGCTGGCCATGCGGCTGGAGAATAAAGATCTCTAAAACATCTATCAAGAATTGATCCCTGCTTCTTTCTATGGGCCTCGCTGTCAATACATGTTGCAGAAATCCCCGCTGCAACACCTAGGGAAAAAGAAACAAGGCTGAGGGAGAGGAATGCATCCACAAGAAAGCCAAGCGCAGCAGAGATTCTTCCCTGGCTGAATTTGGGGTGGGGGAGACCACAGCCCACAGAAACCAGGTTTACTCCCCCTGAAACAAGGAGGGAGGGAGGTTTCAGGTGTAACCTCTGGTCAAAGGCAGTGAACACCCATCCTCCCTAACACAAACTGGCCCAGCTGTGGAACCCCCAGCCCCACAGGCCACATCCACAGGACATTCACATGAGAGGCAGCTGAGGGGGTGTCATAATCCATCAAAGACCCCCCAAAGTGCCCCCCAGAGTCATTCCTGAAGCCTTGCTTGTGATGCAACAAACCCAGAGTCTGTTGTAAGAGACAATGGCAAACTCCCCCGCCCCAGGGAGGTGCCTGGGTTTTCCTACCTAGCCTGAGCGTATATTAACCCATTGGATTCTGTGCTTTTTGGGGGGACCTTCACCACCAAGAAGACCAGCTGGAGAGAATCAACGGAACATCATTGGGATCAATGGACTGGTGATATTTTCCTTATTCCGTCTCTGTCACTCTCTTTTTGTCCCCCCCATCTATTTTCTATTTCTTTTTCTTCTTTCCTCTCTCTTTTCTGTCTCTCTCATATTTACTATCAAATAAAACCCATAGTATTGAAATTGTCACGTGGTCTCATTTGCACCTTAATTTGGGCAGAGACCTTTCTAAGAACTTTAATAACTGGATCATGACAACTGGAACTTTGGGGTCCACAACCACCAGAGACCACCAGAGAGACCCCCAGGACAGAAGAATGCATATGTGAAGGGAAGGGGAAATATGTTAATGGTTTCAGGGAAATGATTATTGTATGTATGTTTAGTCCAGGACAATCAATGAATATGTATGCAAAATACAATATACAAACTTTCCTGTACTCAGGATGCATGGCTTTAGGAGGAGCTATGCCCCCGTGCATCCGGCCAAATAAAGAATGCCTGCTTCTTAATGCTACATTGGTGTTAAAGAGTTTTTTATTTTACCGAGTTTTTGGTAACACTTTTATTTCTTCACATCATGATGAGGAATTTGAATGTGCATGGACATTTGGTTCTGCTCTGTCTGCCCCCACTTCCATTTTGTTTGTGCTAAAAGCCCTAATCTGGTCAAACTAGGGAGGGAGGACAAAGATGAATTAGCACATGACATCTACTGCCTCCCTCTCCTATGCCAGAAATGGGAGGAGCAGCTGAAGGCAGACTGCCCTCCCTTTCCTCTTCCCTACTCTTCTTTCCACACGGGCAGCAAGTCACCACTGCCGTAAGTAGGCATCTACCTTGAGGGCATCTGCCTGGAAGCTCTTATATTTTGTATTTGTATTGAGTTTGCATAGCCAGGTCTTGGTAGTAGGTGAGCTACAGGGACAGCTTCTGTGAGCAGCTGCTAGAAGCTTCCCCCCCGTCTGACAAAGCCAAGGCCAGGTGGCTCCAGGACAGACCTGCTGTTATGCTCCGAATTAACACGGAAGACCAAAACAAACTAAGCCTCTGTGAATAAAACAGATCAAACCCAGAAAGGTTTGAAATATACCCAAAAAACATGATCAAAACCAAATGAGGTTAGATGTTGGTGCCAAAAAAATTGATATATTTTATTTAATAGTAAAAGAGGCAAAGAGAAAGAGAAGAGAAAAGAAAAAAGAAAACAGAACCACAAACCCAGTGACAGCCCTCTCTCAGCCGCAGGCCCTTTCCCCTTGGGTGCAGTTCCGCTCACAGCCGGCAGGGGCGCTGGTGGCTCCCGGCCGGGCAGGGCCGGTGCGGTGGTTCCCCCGCGGCTGCAGGGGGCGCTGTGGCACGAGTTCAGTTGTGTCTCCCTCACATGGTAATGGCGGGCAGGCTGGGTGGTGACAATGGGCTGCAGCAGGAACCTTGGAGCGGTGGCTGGGATGGCAGGGACGAGCAAATGAAATGTATCAGAAACTCCACAGCTGTAAGCAGGACCCGCGGGGTGTCCCGGCAGGCAGGGGGTGTGAGGTTACCGTGTAGCAAAAAACCTGGAGCAGTGGCAGAGAAGCGGTGGGGCTGGGCAGCAGCAGCCTGGCTCCCCAGCACGGCCGGGAAAGGCTCCCTCAGAGGGGGTCGGGGCCCCGGGTTTTCCCCTGAGGCAGCCCAGTAGATGGTGAAAGTCCTTTCTAGTGAGGTAGGGTGTTAATAAGGTCCAATGGCTGCTGTTATGAGCGAAGGCTCACCCACAGTAAGGAAGAAGCAGTACAGGGCTGGGTTCTGGCGGTGGCAGTGAATTCTCCCCACAGTGAGCAAGAGCTCGACTGTTCTCCCCCAATGTTCACAGCGAGAGACCAAGAGGAGCTATGCCCTGCCTCCTTCCCCCCAGCCTAAACTCTCAAGGTAACTCTGCCCTTCCCAAGAGAAAAGCCTTCAGTTAAGAGAATAGCCAGCTGCACCGTTCCTCTTACTCCTCCCAGCCTCATCTTTTGTTCTCTTAAGTATTGGTAGTTATCATTTCTTAGCAACAGGTGGGACAAAATTCCATGAGAGAAAGGAACAAAAGGAAAAATCCTAACCCCCAACAAAAGTCCTCCTATTTGGTCTCCCAAAGAATGGGAGTTGATATCTCTAAAATATTTATGGAAGGGGAAAACATTGATGCTAAATTTAGTAAGAGATATATTTTGATTGTTATTTTGGCTAGTAAAAGTTGTGGAGTACTGCTTTGCTGACTTCTCTGCTTGTTTGTCTCAGCAAGGAGGTGCCATTGCAAATCTCCCTTATAGAGACAAGAGAAAGTTTCACATGCTGTCTTTAGGGAAAAGAATATCAACTCATGCCTTGTTCCTGGCAATCACCCTACTCCAAAGAGTAACTTTTTCCTTACCATCAGAGATTTTTAAACCAGATGCAAATTTTGAGGGAGTTTATATAATGTATATTCATGAAATGTGCTCTATGATCTTTCGTAAAAACAAAACTAACTGGATCTTTCCACTGCTCATCTAACACCAGCTAGGAAGGAAGTCTGGTACTGATGCCCAAAAGATAGGCTGGAAATAAATCCCCACAGACCAATGTCTATAGCGCAGGTATTTGTTTATTTCAGCGCTGGTGGTGAGGGGGATTTTTCCTCCTAACTTACCCACCTTTGTCAAGTGCTGTGGTATATTTATACAGTAAATTTTGCTTAATGTCATTACAGCATCATCACATATGTGCTGGAACTAATTTACATAGCATGATCTCATGGCTATTAGATAATTCTTTGCACTGTGCATGCACTTCCCCAATTCAGGGGTCTTTGGGAGTCTTTGATGAAGGCTTCTAAAGTCTTCTTCACGCTTGAACTTTTCAACTTTGTCTTCGGGGCATGCGCAGTTACGGTGCTCCTTGGTCCATCTGGTTTTAACCAGCTTAAATTCTTTGTTTTGTGGCTAAGTGGTTTTGGCTTGCCAATTTCTCATTAGTACTACACTTACCTATCTCTAAAACTATAGGCCTGGCAAGTTGGGCTTTTTTTGTTTGTTTGTTTTTGGTTTGTTTTTCTCTTTTTCTCTATTTTGCATATAAGCAACTAGTTAACTATATACTAGCCACTACATTATATAAAAAGTTATTCATATCAGATTATATGGGTATCAGAAGTTATGATTCAGGTTATATAAGCATCAGGTTAAATAGATATAGAAGTTTTGATTCAGGCTACATAAGTAAAAGCTATGATTCAGGCTATCTAAGTATAGAAAGCTATGCTTCAAGTTATATTGATATTCTTCAGGTTATATGGATAAAAAGTCATGATTTAGGTTATATTGATATTAGGTTACATAGATATCTTATAAACCAAGCTATATAAGCACTTCGTTACTTTGACTTAAATTATATAGACATCAGTGCTGTCTTTGCTTTGCTCAGTTTGCAGCAATTGCATTTGTGTTCTCATCTTAATAATTATGAGCTACACTATGAAAAGACTTTATTTGAAGTAGGGATAATTAAGATAAGATCTGCTGCAAAGTCTGTCACCTGTTTCTCCATCTGTCACCCACACAGGTGAAGTCACTTTTACCGCTCTGTAGATAGGATCTGATTCCATTGCCTCTTCCCAGGAAGAGAGGGGGTCTCCTGGCAGCCAAGCTAGCTGGAAATTCAACAGTGCGTATAACTAATAAGTGTCAGAAATGAAACAAATTATAAGCTTCAGAAGTCCTTAGAAAAGGAGAACAAGCATTTTTAGAAGATAACTTTGAAATAAATGTTAAAATGAGGACTCTAAGGAGATCAACATTTAAGGGTGCTACATTTGATGTCTGAATTATTTGAAACTGCTATTTGCTTTTGTCACAATCAAATATTTCAAGAAAATGGTATTCAGAGCTATTGTACAAGATATTTTCGAAGTCCTTGTGATTCAAGTATAAAAAAAATGTGAGGAAACATTATTATTTGCTCTCATCTTTTACTTTATTTTTCAAAATCCTAGATAATAAAGCCCTCATTTCACCTCTAGAAATACTTGAAATAATATGCTTTACAGGGAGGAAGCAGACTTAGCAGCAGTTATGCTATTATTTTCACTAAGCCAAATAATAGGCTTTAATAAAAAGCCTTTTCTTAGCTGTATTGTCCATTATTAACATGACTACATCAGTCCTGTAATACTCTTATTTTGAAGGACTCTTGATGGTGCTTCTTCCTCGAGAGAGTGGTGATCTGTGTGTTAGTAGCTGGTCCTGACTGATGTGCCAGTTGTGCCTGTCCATGGAAAGCTGCCTTTTCTCCAATCAGCCTCTGACAGCTGATGCACTTGGGTCAGTCATCCCTGTGCAAAGTGCATGGCAACTTATATAATCTTGTTAAAAATACTGTGCATGGTGCACCTGGGATTGCAAATGCTTTGGGGTTTGGGTGTATTTGTGAAGATATAAGGAGTTTAATACTAACTGAAAGGATCATTAGTGCTGGGGCAGTTGTCTGTATTAACCATAGCTGAAATATACACTGAATATTTTTAATGCAAAACCTTTCATTTTGTTTAACATTGCTGTTTCCACACATCCTTGGAGTGAAGAGAGCATTGCGTGTTAAAATGTAGAGCCTGCTGATTCCTGTACTCTCCAAGTTCAGCAGCCTTAGGATCAGAAACCTGTCAGAGTTTGTGCTGGAGTGCCCAGTAGCTTCCTTAAACCGACATATTTAATTTTTGTAGCCAGAAGAGAGCAGAACACAAGAGAAAGATGTTTTAATGCATTAAAAGAGCTACATGCCTGTCTTTCTTACCCTATGACCTCTGCCCTGTGGTGCAGAGTAACAGAAATTTTGCTTCTTCAGATCCCGCAGTAGAATCAATGTGCTTTATTCTCTGTGGGATTTCTTTAGGAAGATTATTTTAGTCTGATTTCAGATTGTAATTGTTGCCATTCTTTTGGATCACTTTGCTCCCAGATGGGCAAAATCAGCTGTGTTAACATTGCTTTTAGTCTGTCATAGGCTAGAGATTATTACATGTTATTTGACTGTCAGGGCTTGATCTTATTTCAGTTACTGCTTTCTCCTTTAGAGTTATTTTCAGCTAGATCCTTCTCCAGACCTGACCAAGACTGCAGTCTCAGAACTGTTGAAGTGGCAATAACCTCCCAAACTGATGAAGACAATGTTGGGAGGAATACAGAAGAGTTAGAACAGGAGTGAATACTAATCTCTTACTCATCAAATCTACTGTTTCCAGGAAATAAATGTATTTAGTCACACCTTGAAAGAAGCGTCATCCAAGGCAAGTGCAAAGGTCTTTCAGTGACCATTCAGAGTGGGGTGGGGGGGGGAAGAGCCAGTTGGTACTCTGTTGCAGTTTCTCGTGCAAATCGGTTTTTTGCCTTATACCTTTCATTATTAATATTGTTGCTGTTGCAGTTCATTTTCTTATCTAATTTCTGCTTCCAGTAAATTGTTTTTCTCTCAACACATAATTTTTACCTTTTTGTGCCTCCAGTTCTCAATGCCATCCCCAGAGTGGGAAGAGGGAGGGGAAGGATGGGGGAGCACAGAACAAGTGGTGTTTGGTTTGGGAGAGTCTCGGGGAGGGGGAGTACTAAACTGGGAAGTGCCATTCCTATACCAGGACACCTATAAAATACAGTATCACAATAACCAATAATTAAAAATTAACTTTATGTCCTTTTCAGCCTATGTAAAGTGCAAAGTTATTGACTAACCTGGTCTTTACTCTCTTACATGTAGCCAAGTGCCAGTGAGAAAGCACTACTCAGAGATTCCATTGTGTTTTGATAAACACCCTGTCTCAACGTCTTGGCGCCCAACCATGGGGCCTGAGGGCATTAAGAGAGAGGGGTGAAAGAGGAAAAACAGTTCCTGGATAACTTAATTTTGTGTGCTGGATATAGGAACCTTACTAGGCAGCACTATGTAGTCTAAATACCCTGGTTCGGGTGGCAGGTGTTCGTGGCTATATTCTTCCTCTTTGCAGCTCCTTACCTAAACATGGGTCCTCTGACTAAGGCTACCGTTGGTGTTATCCAGTTTGCACTATGGGTCGAGAAGGTGAGGAATTCATGGGTTTTTAGCTTCCTCCGGAATATGGGTACATGGATAAAGGGCTATCACACACTAAGTGCATATTTTTGGGGTTATGTTAAAAATGGTACCTTCTGTGAGGAAATGACACCAGGGAAGTTTTCTCCCAACCCCTCAACCAGTTCTTTGGGCCCACCCCACCAATTTTCGAAGGGTTTAGATTCCCTCTGAGTACTAACCAACTGGTGCTGGTAGGCCTACTCTATTTAGCACTCAGGGATAAGTTGAGATTGGCTTGGATATCTACCCAGACACCGACCCCAGAAACTAGAGATCCTACCCCAGAGCCTGATCCTGCCCCAGAACCTGACACGGCCCCAGACACTAGAGATCCTACCCCAGAGCCTGATTCAGCCCCAGAGCCTGATACCACCCAACAGTCCACCTCAGAAATGGACTACCTGAACTGGGTGGGGGTACTGGTGAAGGGGATGCAAGAGATGCGCCAGGAGATATGCCAATTGCTAAGGGAATACACCTCCTCAGCTAGTGAAAAACCCTCTCCCTGCCCCAAAGAGGGTGAGTCCGATGGTGCAGCAGTGGAACCCACGGATGTTACAGCCGTCCAGGTTTCAGCTGAACCACAAGGACAACCACAGCCAGCAGCAGTCGCCCCTGTGCAAAGGAGGAAGTATAAGACCAAATCAGTATGCCCAGTTAATGATGATGGGGAACCAGGGCCCTCACAACCAGCAGGAGAGCCAGAGCCAGAAATCATCACTGAGTACCTGTCGTATGACAGTCCCCGTAATATGCGAAAAGACATTGTGCGAAGGGGGCGTGAGCCTTATACCACCTGGCTGCTTTGGGTTTGGGACCTTATGGGCACAAGTGTGCAACTGGATAGTGGTGAGGCAAGGTATCTGGGATCATTGACCCAGGACCCAGATGTGGACCAGAGATGTGGACCTCTCTTAGCTGCTGGATCCCTTCCTCAAGCGCATTCTGTGATGGTACTCCTGCATTCTCTCTTTGTGAACGAACCTTTCTCTCACACTCATTAAGAGAATGCAGGAGTACCATCACAGAATGCACTTGAGGAAGGGATCCAACAGCTAAGAGAGGTGGCAGTATTAGAGGTACTCTTTGGGAGGGATATGATAATATGATAATGACCCCGATAAGGTCAGGTGCACAGGACAGATGATGTGGAACCTGGCAAAGCTAGGGCCACCGCAATACACCACCTTCATTGCAACGATTGATGCTGACAATACCCGAGAAACAGTGGGCTCTGTTGCCAACAAGCTCAGGAATTATGACAGTATGGTCAATGGCCCGCTGAAAGCTCATGTCTCTGCTGTGGTCCAGGACCTCAAAGAGGAGATGAAGGAGATGAGGGAGGAAATGAGGGAGGAGATGAGGAAGGTCAGTGTGGCACCAGTGCGAGTCACAGGCCCCCAAGTCAGAGCCCGTCGTCCCCCAGCTAGAGAGACAGGGTACACCCCACGAGCTGAGCTGTGGTTTTTCCTGTGTGAGCATGGGGAAGATATGAGAAGGTGGAATGGGAAACCCACCTCTGTCCTGGCAGCGCGGGTGCGTGAACTCAAGGAGGGAGGCACTAACCGAGGGGGTTCCGCTAAGGTGAAAGTAGCCTCAGCCTCCTGTGACCGAGCTGCCAGGTATTACAGAAGGGAGGATGATATGTCAGATCCTCTAGAAGGTACCTCGAGCATGTACGCCCAGGGAAAGAATGATAACCAGGACTAGAGGGGCCCTGCCTCTAGCCAGGGAGAGGCACGGGAGAACCGGGTTTTCTGGACGGTGTGGATTCGATGGCCTGGCACATCAGAGCCACAAAAATATGATGCGTTGGTTGATACTGGGGCACAGTGTACCTTAATGCCATCGGGACATGTGGGGGCAGACTCTGTATCCATTGCTGGGGTGACTGGGGGATGACAACAGTTGACCCTTTTGGAAGCTGAGGTGAGCCTGACTGGGAAGGAGTGGCAAAAACATCCGATTGTGACCGGCCCAGAGGCCCCGTGTATTCTGAGCATAGACTTCCTCCGGAATGGCTATTACAAAGACCCAAAAGGACTCAGGTGGGCATTTGGGATTGCTGCTGTGGAGGCAGAGGGCATTAGGCAATTGAACACCCTGTCTGGACTATCAGAGAATCCTTCTGCCGTTGGGCTCCTGAAAGTGGAAGAGCAACAAGTGCCAATTGCCACCTCGACAGTGCACCACCGGCAGTATCGGACAACTCGAGATGCTGTGATCCCCATCCACAAGATGATCCGCGAGCTGTAGAGCCAAGGGGTGGTCAGCAAGACCCACTCACCCTTCAACAGCCCCATCTGGCCTGTGCGCAAGTCTGACGGGGAATGGAGATTTACTGTGGACTATCGTGGCATTTTTCTCCATTCCTCTGGCAGCGGAGTGCAGGCCTCAGTTTGCCTTCACCTGGAGGGGTGTGCAATACACGTGGAACCGACTGCCCCAGGGGTGGAAGCACATTCCCACCATCTGCCATGGACTGATCCAGGCTGCACTGGAAAAGGGTGAGGCCCCAGAACATCTGCAGTACATTGATGACACCATTGTGTGGGGGAGCACCGCAACAGAAGTGTTAGAGAAAGGAGACAGAATAATTCAAATTGTCCTGGAATCTGGGCTGCTGAGGAGTGGAAAGACATTGCCACTCGGGTAGAGAAGCTATCCGTGAAGGTCCGTCATGTAGATGCTCAGGTCCCCAAGAGCTGGGCTAATGAAGAACTCATAACAACAAACAGGTAGATCAGGCTGCAAAAATAGAGGTGTCCCAGATAGACTTGGATTGGCAACGTAAAGGAGAGTTGTTCCTAGCTCGATGGGCCCATGATGCCTCAGGTCATCAAGGCAGAGATGCCACCTATAGGTGGGCACGAGATTGAGGGGTGGATCTAACCATGGACAGTATCTCCCAGGTGATCCATGACTGTGAGACATGCGCTGCGATCAAGCAGGCCAAGCGGGTGAAGCCCCTGTGGTATGGTGGGTGATGGTCCAAATACAAGTATGGGGAGGCCTGGCAGATTGATTACATCACGCTGCTTCAAACCCGCCAAGGCAAGCGCTACGTGCTCACAATGGTAGAAGCCACCACTGGGTGGCTGGAGACCTACCCTGTGCCTCACGCTACTGCCCATAACACCATCCTGGGCCTTGAAAAGCAAGTCCTTTGGAGGCATGGCACCCCTGAGAGAATCGAGTCTGACAATGGGACTCATTTTAAGAACAGCCTTATAAACACCTGGGCTAGAGAACATGGCATTGAGTGGGTGTACCACATCCCTTACCACGCACCAGCAGCTGGGAAGGTTGAGCGGTGTAATGGATTGCTTAAAACCACCTTGAAGGCACTGGGTGGGGGGACTTTCCAAAACTGGGAGGTGCATTTAGCAAGAGCCACCTGGTTAGTTAACACCTGAGGCTCCACCAACCGAGCAGGCCCTGCCCAATCCGAACCCCTACAAACAACAGACGGGGATAAGGTTCCAGTGGCGCACATGAGAGGTATGCTTGGAAAAACTGGGTTAAGTCTGCCTTGAGCAAAGACAAACCCATCCGTGGGGTTGTTTTTGCTCAGGGATCAGGTTGCACCTGGTGGGTGATGCAAAGGGATGGAGAGACCCGATGCATACCTCAAGGGGACCTTGTTTTAGGGTGACCTACCCATGGCTCTGTACTTGTATCAGTATCAGCATGTATATATGTATATAATTCGGGTGATGCATGTATTTATATAGTTAAAAGGGTTAAGTTTCATGTAACATGTTAGTATGGGAAAAAATTTGGGGTGGATAATGTTGGAGTTTTAAGAGTTCTAGTTTGTTTTTTTTTTGTTAAAGGAATTTTCTGCATACTGTTCCTAATCGCTGGGTACTTAAACAAAGAGCTACCCACTGAGGGTGGGGTGTGCCTGGCTACTCTTTTGTTTCACCTGGGTGTGGGGTCAGTTCGCTCTCGGCGTTTGGAGAGAGAATCTGCTGGTTCTTTTCGGCCGCTTTTCTTTCTGGAGAGAAAGAGCCCAGGATCCCTGGCTCACCTTCCCTGCCCCGCTGGAGGCCGGGCTGTGGCTGCCCTGCCCTGCTGCTGCTTCGAGCCTTCGCTGCGTTGTAGCCGTGCTCACCCTGCCTGCCTGGACCTCCGGGAGGTTCTCCGTTTGGATGTATCGCGTCTGCCACCTGGGATTTGTGCTCATCCCTGCCACTCCAGCCTGCTGCTCCAGCCTGCCATTCCAGCCTGCCGTTCCAGCCTGCTGTTCCCGAAGCTTCAGCTGGACACCAGGGCCAGCTGTCTGGGGGTTTGTGAAGCCCTTGTTCCATCCTTCCCTGGGACCCCAGGCCACCGGTGCTGCGTGCTCCCCGAGCTCGCTCCAGAGCACCCCCTGCAGCCGCGAGGAAACCATCACACCTGCCCTGCTCACTGGGAGCCGCCAGCGCCCCTGCCGGCTGCGAGCGGAACTGCACCCGAGGGGAAAAGAGCCTGACAGCCGAGAAGGGATGGACTGGGTTTGTGATTGTTTGCTGTTACTGCCATAGTTATTGTTGTTTGTTTGACTGGTTATATACATAATAGTAAAGAACTGTTATTCCTATTTCCCACATGTTTGCCTAAAAGCCCTTGATTTCAAAATTATAATAACTCGGAGGGAAGGGGGTTGCATCTGCCATTCCAAGGGAGGCTTCTGCCTTCCTTAGCAGACACCTGTCTTTCAAAACCAAGACACAAGGCAAGGGGGTTTTTACAGAATGCAGTTTATGACATTTTTTCCCACAATAAACTGCTGGAAAATGTTAGGTTTTTGTGGCAATTGTGAAATTTTCAGTGTCATTGGCAGTGTTGCCTCATCAGTCCACAAAGAGGTTTGAAAGCAACAGGGAGTTTTGTGTATGGAGTATGTTTCCTACTAATGCAAATCTCACTAGTCGAATTGCAAGAAGAATTTCCATAGTTGTTAGGGTTTTATGAGTTGAACCACTGAGCTACATGACTGGAAGAACTTTTTTTCCTTATTGAGTAACGTACCTAGTGTATTAAAGAAAATGGACCCAGGTCTTGGATCTGAAGCAGAGAACAAAAAACACTGATCTCAACTTTTCAGCCTTCATCTTAGAGGCCAAAACTGTAAGTGGACAGGCTCATGTCTTCATCACGCAGTGGCCATTTCTGCTGGCTTTTGACTAGTTTAAGGAGCATGTTTCAGTACACAAGGTATTGAACTGGGTCCTGGCCATTTCATCATCTGAAATTGGGATGGTAATTTTTTTCTGCTAGGAAATAAATGATGAAATGTGCCTCTCTGTACCTATATAGAGACTAAGTGATGATATAATCATGACATGAAATGTATGAAATGCTGTTTTCTTTCTCTTTTTCCTATCCTGAAAGGTTTAAAGACAAGCTTTTCAGCGTATGATTGCCAATTTTCTGGGCACTCTGTTGATAGAAAGTATCTGCAGCCTAGTTCACAGCTGAGTTCTTTGTCCATAACGTGAAGAGATTTATGGATTACATTATGTTGCCTCCTAGCAGAGCAAAGTTATTTTCCCTTGTCTGAAAACCAAGTACATTTATTTTAGAAAGCCCAGTCTCACTGTCTTCATATCCTCAGTATAACCATGCTGTAACTGCCCTTGTGAAAGAACACAACAGGAATTTCCCAAGTAAACTT
The DNA here is from genome assembly GCF_965178545.1 of Coloeus monedula. Lineage (NCBI taxonomy): Eukaryota > Metazoa > Chordata > Aves > Passeriformes > Corvidae > Coloeus > Coloeus monedula. Next base: position 8,806,712 of record NC_138784.1, on the reverse strand, counting down.
TTAATTTCATTAATTAACCAAAGAAAAGCAAATCCACTGGTTGAAGAACAGTCATTTTCTGTAGCTTTTCGCAAAACTGCTCTGGGAACAAATGTAAAGAATGATTCAAATATCTCATGACTCTAATTCAGTTTTTTTTCTATTGCTTATTACTTTTCTGTAATACTGTGATATTCATGTTACTTTGAGAGATGTTCGGTTTATTACTTTCAAAAAGTTGGTGAGATATTAAGAGCAAGTCAATTTTATGCTGTTGGCACTTGGGTGGAAGGATTTGCTATAACGAGCACCTCCCATGGCAACTCCTGTACCACAACATGAAGTAGGTGGGCTGATTTCTGAAATATAAACCTTGTCCTTCAAGAAGCCAGACAGCAATGCATGAAAGAGACCATTTTCATCCTTGCAGTGGGATGGTGAAAAGGCAAGTAACAAGCCTATTTCTTTTAGCATTTGCAGTTCTAGGATAAGGGGAAGCACCAAGAGTGGATTGCAAACTGGAGTCTGCTGGACAGCTGTGATGCACCTTCCAGAGGACCTCCAAGTTCTGCTATTTAGCCAGAAATTCTCATATGGCTGAAAGTTCTTGTAATTCTATTCAGCCATAAACTCTCTTACAGGTGAAATTCTCATTATTGTCTTCAGCTAGAAATTTTCATAAAATTTATATAGTATCTCAATCTGTGCACTCATGGCACACATACAACTTTCACAAGACTGGGACTGCAGGCTTTGTGTGGCTCATAGCTACTGTCAGTTGGAGTGTTAAAGTTCTAAATTCTGTCAACCTTTGATACAATTCTGACCATAAAAATACAAGCTTCCAAACCCTATTCAAAAAAATTCAAAGTGCTGTGAAACCTACAGGTTCCTCAGGCATAGCCAGGAGAGGCTTGTAAGTAGTTATTTGCTAAAATAACTAGTGTTCAGCTGCATACTGAAAATTGGAAATGGCCCTTCTGCCAAAGATGACTGGGAAGCCAACTGGTCAATAAATGGTGCTCAGGTAAACACTCCTACCTAGTCATTTATTCCTTTCAGATGCTGACAATAAGGAATGTTCTAATAATTACTCAGTGTGTAGCCTTCAGAAAAGAAAACAATGGGCTATAAACACAGTTGAATTTGCCTTTTGTGGCTATTTACACTGTCTTTTAGGGAACAGCAAATTGGGTCAGGCATTTCATTTGGTTAAAGACTGTGTATGAGTAAGCCTTTATTTCTGATTGTCCTCTAAAGCCTCCTGGAAAACTGGCGTGGAGTACCAGGGGTGTTAAATCATTACACCTATTTCTAAACAGTTTACACCTATTTCTGTAAGCTTTCCTCAATTCCTGTTGGTTTGCTTGTTTTTAATTTCAGATCAATTTAATTTGAGATCTGGAATTTAGTTTCTGGATCTCTGTTTCCTTCAGCAAATAATGTACTGAAGCCATGCTGGGAAATGTGCTGCAGTTTGACCAAAGCAATTTTCTCTGCCTCTAACCCCAGATGAACTAGAGCTCTGAAAAATACTTCTGGCAGGTCATTTACCTTCAGTATGTTAGAATTTTGTTCAAAAACATGTTCTGGTACTTCTGCCTGTTTGTTACCCAAAATTGTATCAAATTCATGGGAAATCAAGGGTCACTGGAAAGTTGGCATCCTTGATTGCCTTCTTTGGTGTGTATTAAGAAGTCGAGGTCTGTGTTGCATTAGTTTTGCTCTCCTAGTGGACTATTGAAATTTTCATGGAAGAGTGGAAGAAAATGGGATTTCAAAGGAACAAAATGCATCCTGATTTCAGTATATATTCCTGAAATACTTTTGATATTTGTGCACAACTTGCTGATAATAAACCATACTAGTACAATCACTTCTGGCAGATGAAAGATAGAAAAGGAAATCCAAAGTTTTAATCCAAGCACATACAAATATAAATTCAGTCTAACCAATGTCAGTTCTTGCTTGCTAATCTTTGTCCAGGCTGATATGACTATGGGACTTCAGTCTTCTGATTTTATTGATATACTTATTTAAGCCTTATTTCTTTCCTTTAATCAGCTAAAAGTATTGTGAAGAATGTGTTACAGAAAAGTGTAATTTCCTTTTAGTAGGCACTGATTAAAAAATAAAAGGAATATGAATCTGAGCAAGAATATTGATTCTGAAAATCAGGATTTTGACATGGCCAATACACATTGGGAAGGATAAACTTTTAAATACACAGCAGTGAGACAGCAATTAATTTTCAGATCAATACAATTCCCATTGATGACAGTGGTAATCTTTGCATTTATTAAATTATTCAGTGAGTTCAGTCTCCTAAACAGCAGCACATTTTTAACTCATAAAACTGGCCTGACACACTGTTTGTGTCCAAATTACCTGCTGTCTTTGAGGTGTTATAGCTATCCAGACTTGGAATTGTGTTTGAAATTCTGCAGATGATTTTCTGGGTTTTGCTTTTGGGGAGGGTGTTTTGTTTGTTTGTTCTGATCTTGTTATACTTCTGTGTATTGTTTTAGTCCTCATTGATAAACTCATTTATTTCAGAAGTTCAAATTTTTTGGAGTCTCCAGCTCTTAGATTATTATAATATGCATAAAGACAAGAGTTGGTCTGAATCACTGAATACTGAAAAAGGTTTTAAAGGCAATGGAGAGGGCAGAGAAGAATGCTGAACACTTCTCATGAGGGAAATTAAGAAGGACCCTATGTGCAGGCTGCAGGCTGGGTTTTGTGCTGGGAGCAGGGAGACGTGAGAATACACGGACAACACTTTGCTCTAATGAGCAAAAGAAACCTGCACACTTGGAGTATCTCCACAGAAGTTGTTTTGCAGTTGATTTATTGAATATTTATTTATATTAAAATAAAATGTGACTTCTCAAATAGGGCTTATTCCTTGGGGTAGGACAGTAGTACCTGGGACAAGACATGATGGTGTCAGAGTAACTGTATGTAAGGTAGGGACAACACCTTTTAATCCAATCCCTGCAATAAATTCAAATACCCATAACAGGTATGGAAGCATTTATATACATATATGTAGGCCATATCTTTATGTATGTGTATGTTTACCAATGTAATTTTTTAGTTTCTTGTGGTTTACCAGTGTAGTGGTTTGGTCCAAAATACTCATTACTGTTTACCTTCTGTGAGATAAGAATTAGGAGAAACGCAAAGCAGGCACCAACCTTGAAAGAATATAAAGAAGTTTATTAACAGACCTAAAAGAAGAAAAACAAAAATCATACCACACCTTCAGAACTCTTCTCCTGCTCCCACCTTCCTCCCTTCTCCCACTGACAATGTAAAAAGACAACCCTTAAGAGGTTCAGTCTGTTTATCACTTCCATAATAACCTTGTTCAGTCCATTTAGGAAGAGGAGTCTCTCTTGCTCATGCTATGAACAAATTATCACAATGAGACAGCCGCCCACTTCCAAATAACTTTGTTCAGTCCATTTAGGAAGAGGAGTCTCTCTGCTCACATGTGAGTCCCTTCCCATGACTTACAGCTTTTCCCACAACTGCTTCCGAGGGTCCACTCTTGAAGTTTTTTGGGGTACAATTTTAAGGTTGAGCTGTTCAGAAACAAAAGTTCTCTTCACCCATCTCTGGGAGCATTTCATCTCTAAGAACAGAGGCCCTTCCCCTTCCCTGGGAGCAAAGGGTCTTCATCATCTTCATCTTTAGGACTATCTCTGGGAGCATCTCTAGGAACTGAGGTTTTCTCCTTTCCCATTTGGAGCAAAAGTCCTCATCTGGTCCATCTCTCCCTGTCCAAACTTCTCATGAAATTACAGCTGCGTCAGCATCTGCCTATCTCAGCGCAGGTGCTTTTGCTTACGAGTTGAAAACTCCACCCCCCATATCTTCATGAAATTACAACGGGATACTCTGATATATCATAGCTTCACAACAGACTTTCAGCTTTAAGCATCTCCTGTTTCTCTTCCCTCAGGTTTTCAGCTCTTCACAGCAGTAAAAGGGTTAATCTCACCTCGGCCTTGCAGCTGGAATGTGGCTTATCGCAGTGGAGGGGAGGTGGGGGGGAAGCCGAGCTGCTTCAGCTGCCCACAGCAAGGCTGTGGGGGCGTTCCGTGGGTGGAACAGGGCCCATCAGCTCCAGGATGGCCGTGGCCCAGCCCAGCCTGGCCCGAGCAGGGCCTGGCCGGGCCCACTGTCCCCCACACAGGGCCTGCAGTCACTTGTCCCAGCGCTGGAAATGAGAGAGAGCTGTGGGGGGGGGTGTTGTCTATTCTTAAGTGTGGATCACAGAGGCGGTCACAATTTTAAGTGGCTTAAAGAATTGTCCATATTCAAACTGGCCAGCTGATAGGTTCTGTCAGGTCATGGGGGAAGCTGTAAGCACTCCTTTGCGAGAACATCACTCCCAGGACTACGCTAGCTAACCCATGACAACCAGGCATGTTGTAATGCCTCAGAAGCTACTGTTATGGTATACATCATTAACAGAAAAAGAAAAGGCAGGAAATTTTTAACATGTGTTATTACCCACTATATTAAGGGGGCTTCTGGGGACCAATGACACTCCACTGCATACATGTGAGCTTCAGTAGTTAAAGAAACTGGATGATTTACTTAATGGAAAAAATATGTAAGATTTCTGCTACTGGTTAGAGTTGGACTTGATGATCCTTGTGAGTCCCTTCCAGTGCAGGATGTCGCATGGTTCTATTATTCTGGTCTTCTGCATGCTGGATGAATTGCTAGCACATGAAATATGAAAAATGAGGTGTGATGAAACAGAACTCTGCCCCTACACTCCACCTTTTAGCGTATGCTGAAATAATATGAAATATTTTTGAAATCAGTAATTGTTTTGCATTCCCTGTTAGTAATTGTTTTGCATTCCCTGTTTTCAAATACTGACCCTCTTGGTAGGACAAGATTAAGACACTCGTGATGGATGTCACTGATGCTTGAGAAACCTCTGGATGGAAAGTACTGAGTATTTGTGTTCTCTGCTGGAAAGCACTGTGTATTTGTGTCCCATTCTGTGGCACCGTGGAGGGCTTGTCCTAAAAAGACAAGTGATGTCTCATAAAAGAAAAAGGCACTGTTGTGGAAAAACAGCAAGACAAACTTCTGAGAATTAAGCAGTATATAAAAAAGATGCAGCTCATGGCTTAAATTTTCAGCACTGTATTATATTCCTCAGAGAAGTTCAGAAGGGACCCATTTCCTTCTTGTTGTCTGAGTCCCTGAAGACTGAGTAATGGATGAGAATAAAAACATTTTGATGGCAAGAGGTTTACAATGGAATCATTGTCAGATCAGTACCTCGAGGGCTCTACTGGGGGCCATTGTCATGCCTATTTCCTTTCTGCTAATGAGTGGATCCAGCTCTCACTGAGGTTCACGAGAGATCAGTGTAACAACCCAAGAGCTCACAGTGGCTCATCTTTCTTGTCAGCCTCCCATACTCCCTGTGACAAAGTGAAAGGCTTTGGAAAAAACAGACTCATTCAATGTAATTGAACTAAATGTCTAATGTGACACTTATTAGGCATTAAATAGAATACTCTTCCCTAGCTTTTGCAAAGACTACAGCTCTTTGTCATTTAATAATAGACATTCACTTAGGAGTCTATTCTTTTTTTGTGTGCATTGGGATTTTTAAGATATTTTACTCACATCAATATTAACTGGAGTTGTGCAAGTAAACCCTGGGAATTCAGAAATATAAAACCTCAGACCTTTGTGTTTCTAGCAACCAAAAGCCTCGAATAACTCAAAATCTGTAATTGGTTGTATTATGGGACAATCCTGGATGGGAAAAAGAGCTCCAAATACAAATAAAAGCCACCCAGTTAAAGACAAATTCTACAGTCCTAGCTTAGCCTAGACAGTAACTTGCTCTTTAGACAATCTAAACTTGTTCAGTTGTCCCAGCTTTTTTGTGGAGTAAAAAGGAACTCAGAATAAAGCAGTATGAACCTCCTGCTTCCCAGTCTGAAACCTTCATATACATTTCTTATAGGGTTATCCTCTTGCTCTGTTGGCATCATTCAGAAATATAGTTTTCAACATGAGGAATCATGTTGAAATGATGAATTTTAATTCAATGTTATGATCTGAAAGTACTAGTATGACTGGTATTTTCACCTTTCCAGTTCATCTCTGCATCGATTCAATAACACCCATTTTGCAGTTTATGGGTGCTTTTTATCCTCAAAATGCTTTTCAAATGTTCAGCCATATTCTCTTGTCATTTAATGCTTTGGCATAACCCAGACCTAGGAGTGAAACCATCAGAGTTCACAGCACTTGTAAATTAGACAAAGGCACGAAGAGGTGATTAATTGTTTATCTTATGGAGGACTATTTCAGCAAGACATGGCTGTTAATATCAAAATTTACAAGATGAAACCAACCTCACAGTAAAAGAATTCCAACTGCTAGTGGTTTTTTATCCTGCCTTTTCTTGTTTTAGAGGTGGAAAAACTGCGGGAGGAACATGGCTGTAAATTGCTCTAGTCTGAAAAGTGAGTGGAAGTCAGGAGCAGAATTAACATTCAGTTACCACTGCTGGTCTTCAATAAAGCATGTTGCAGTCCTTCAGAGTAACTTGTTTCTTGTGAACCCAGCTGGCAATTAAAATGGAAGTACTGGAGTGAAGAAGGAACCTGGAGAAAGGATAGGTAGTGCAGCTCTGCATTCTTGTTTCATTAGTATGTGGGGAAAAATGAGGTATTTGCCTGGTATGCAGTGTGACCTGACTCTGTTTTGTCCCCTCACTTAGTTATTGCAGTTAGCTAAAGAAATATCCTATTTATTCCTTGTTTCCTTATTAATTTGGTATAGTACTTTGTGTATTTCCTTTCCCATTCTAAGAGTAGGGATTTTCTTGAATGGATCAGTACACACCTGCTCACAGCGGCAGGGAAACTTCAGTTCTTTGGGGCCACCTGTGGCTGTGCTAACGGTATGAACAAACCCAGGATTCACCAAGCACTGAGTTCATTTTTCTAGTAGTTGTTTACACCTATCTCAAATAGACAGTCTCTGGGTCTCAAAAAAATAGATTGCTTAGGAAAACAGCTCAATATACACGTAATATGCCCAGTTCCCACCTCATTTACCTTTATGTAATCAGAAACAAGCTCATCTAATGCAGAACAGAGTTATGTCAAAGTAGAGCCAAGTTGCTAAGAGAAACCAGCCTAATACATTTGGGGTGTTGGGTGTTCTTAAAGAGAGGAGTTTGCCTAATAGAATTGCTACTGTATAGCTGAAAATGATGCTTTTAGGAAGATTTTCAGCAAGGTTGCTGCCTGTTTGATTTCTGTTTGTACTGAGATCTTCTGAATGACTGAAATAACCCTCTCTTCATTTTTTCCTGATTGGGAACATTCTGGTTGCATTCCACTAGATGGCTACAGGGAAAGCAATTTTGCAGGGAGCAGAAACATGCAGCTCTTGGTATCCACGGAAAACCTGTCTGAGATTTTTGTCTTTTCTTTTCAAGTTCACTCTCTGAGTATGTGATACAGCTGGAGCCTCTCAAGCCAAAAAGTTGTGTTCAGTGGGGTTGAGAACTGCCTGTTGGGGTTTTAGGAGTTCTCCTAGTTTTTTTCTGTTAAAGGAAATTTCCCCATACGTGTTGCTAGGGTTGTAGCAAATTGTTGGGTACTTCAGAAAAACAAAGAACTACCCACTGGGGGTGGGGTGCATCTGGCTACTCTTTTGTTTCACCTGGGTGTGTGGTTAGTTGGTCCCCAAACGCCGGAGAAGGAGGCTGTTTTTTGTTGGCTGTTTTTCTTTCTGCAGAGAAAAACACCAGGATCCCCAGCCCACCTTCCCTGCCCCGCTGGGAGCCGGGCTGTGGCCGCCCTGCCCCGCCGTTGCTTCTAGCCTTCGCTACGTTGTAGCCGTGCTCGCCCTGCCTGCCCAGACCTCTGGGGGGGTTCCCCGTTTGGATACATCTCATCTGCCACCCGGGATTTGTGCCCTGCCGTTCTAGCCTGCCGTTCCAGCCTGCTGTTCCCGAGGGTCTGGCTGGACACCGGGATCGGCTGCCCAGGGGTTTGTGACGCTTCTTTGTTCCATCCCTTCCCGGATCCCAGGGCACCAGTGCTGCATGCTCCCTGAGCTTGCTCCGGAGCGCCCCCTGCAGCCGCGGGGGAACCATTGCACCTGCCCTGCTCACCAGGAGCCACCAGCGCCCCTGCCGGCTGCGAGCGGAACTGCACCCGAGGGGAAAGGGCCGGACAGCCGAGAAGGCTGGGACTGGGTTTGTGATTGTTTGCTGTTACTGCCATAGTTACTGTTGTTTGACTTGTTATACACATATAGATATATAATAGTAAAGAACTGTTATTCCTGTTTTCCATATCTTTGCCTAAAAGCCCATTAATTTCAAAATTATAATAACTCAGAGGGAAGGGGGGTTGCATCTGCCATTCCAAGGGGGGCTCCTGCCTTCCTTAGCAGACACCTGTCTTTCAAAGCAAGACACTGCCTTATTGGAGACTGCAGCAAATCCAGCATGATGATCCATTTGATCCTGGTTTCATTCAGTGACATTGTGAGTGCTAGGACTGGAGGTTTATCCTGAGTGCTGTGGGCAGTGGACCTTATCATGGGCCCCTGTAACATGCAGATATCAAATCAAGTGTGGGCTTGCACAGGTTACACTATACAGGGTGTTTGGCCTTGGTGCTACAGGAGCTAAAACTGGGTCTGTGCCTGACTTGGTCACCTGCAGCACCACTGTGGTACAGAGTGTGTGCGGGCTCCTAAACAAATACCACTTTGTTTCCATCAAATTAGCCAGAGCACCCATTTCAGCTTTGTCCCAGCTGCAGGAGGACAGAGAATACTTGCTGTAGAATAGAAACCTGCCCAGACTGCACACTGTTGCCTGTGCTTCCTGAACATATGTAAAATCAGAGAGTGGACTTATACTAGGGCAGCATTTTGAGTTATATGGCAGTGGTGGTTTTATATCTTTTATACTGCCTTGCTGCTGCTTTGTTTTTCAGAACCAGCATAACTCTAAGTGCATGGATATTGGAGAGTCTTAACGGGGACCAGTGAGATGGTAAGATTTTCTGATGTTTCTTTTAGCCAATAGCTGTGCATACAAAATTTATTCTAATTGTAACAACTGGTTGGGCTTTTATTGTTGTAGTTTTCCCTACTGGACTCCAGCACATGAAGGAAGTATCATTATTCGCATTCAGTAAATTAGGAGACTAGAAGTATTTCCCAGTGATGGGGCTTCCTCAAAGCCTTCCTGCCTATCTGTAGCAGACCTGTGAAAAATGAAGGTAAAAATCCCATGAATCCCAAAAAAGACAGTGAAATGAGGAGACCCAGCTGCCATGTCCCTGGGGTTTTGGTGTGTGGCTTTGGCTGGATGGAGCACTGTAACTAATGTAAGTGGAAAAATTCCTACAATCTCCTTTACTGGCTTTACATATGCAGCACAGAATGCAAAAATGCAGATGGCCTAGAGAAGGTTCTTTTTAAAAGCCCATTTTTTACCTAAACATTGTAATGAATCTGGAATTTGCTCTCCAAAAAGTGAAGAACGCAAATAGTAACCCAAAAATAATCAGAAATTGGTGCTGTACTGTACACAAAAAAACCCCCACCGTGAAATAGTGGAAAACTCCTGTATAATCTTTATCACTAACTTTTTCTACATTTCATATAATATTTTAAATCAAGACAATCAGATATAAGTCTGTAATGAAAGTTATACTTGCATGTCAGTCTTAATTCTGATTTATGTTAACCAAGGTTTGGCCATATCATGGAGCGTGGCTCTCCTTTGTCCATTCCCCTTTATAGCTGCAACAACAAAAATGAAACTCCCTTCACAAACCTGATTTTTAGTCAGTTTTATTAATTTACCTTTTCCCCCAATGTATCTTTCCACTCTGTACTTTCTGCATCTCTGATTATTATAATTTCTATTGTGTTTTATGTAGAGTCTCAGTCAGGATACAACCCTCTGTATTCTTTTACTGTAAACTAGTGCAGTACTTTGTATGGGAACATATGTAGGTGTAGAGATAGAAATAGTCATCTTTAAGTTCACAAAATGAGTATAAGTCAGACTTTTCTGCAGCTAATATATTTATGAAGGACAACCTTCCATTTTTTTTGCAGCCTCAGTTAAGCTGTGTGGGAATGTAGTTCTACTGTGCCAAGTAGGTTCTGATATATCCATTAGTTTAATGAAACTCTATGCTGTAGCTTATGTACAGCTGGAGAATAAAGAGAGACAGTAGAGAAGTGCCAGCTGTGTCATCCAGATCTGTGCACTGCATGAAATTCTGTATGCTGGAAACTCGTGGTTACAGTTAAAGTTGTTCTTGCACAAATTCTAGTCCCTCCTTGCCTGTTATCTGTGTCTGTGATTTAGATAGCGAATGTGTGTTCTGGGGTAGGGCCTGGCAATGTGGGGGCAGGCAAGGGATGAACTGTACTGGTGTGTGCAGTAGTGACAGAGAGTACCCATGCTCCAGCAGCTGTATTACCCGCCAGTTTACCAGGATATCTGAGACTTCCTGCTATCACTTCACCTAACACTCCCTTCTAGCCCATCAGTATAAATTCAGTGTCTCAAGAGCCTATTTTTACCCTAATTTACCTTTTTGGACTTGTCAACAAGCAAGGGCTCCGTATGGTCAACTCCTGCACTGCTCTGTATCCCCTGCCATTTAAGAGCATCTTTCCTGTAATTCTTAAGGAAGCCCTCATCCTTCTGTGAAGATATTCTTTCTTAGAGTACAAATTGGAACTTTAGGAACAAAGTGTAGGAAACAAGCTACAAGTTGTACTTCATCTGTAAGTTAAAGTCAGTATTCCAAGGAATAACTATGTTTATGTATGGGACTCTGTTTACTTGCAGTAACATCGTGAAGAATCAGATATTCTAATCAACATATTCACTGTGGCATGTCTAGCATTTGTAAGTGTCAGCCCTAGGGATGTCAGTCATAGTTGTGAGGCACCACATTTATACATAGGATTGACTTAGTCCTTCTCCTTGACCATCTCATAATATTCAACTCTTCAGCTGAGAACTGTGGGTTCTCAGGAAATGAAAATGAAGGGGCCATAAAGGGAAGGGGTGTTACTGAAGGGTTACGTCTTGGAGAATTGGTTTTCTTTCCTAGCTTCCTCAAGGCATCCATTGAACTACTTTGGAAATCCCTGAACCTCACTTTGCCTCAGCTGCTCCATCTTATATGCACTTGTCTCTTAAGCCCCTTCAAAATCAGGTAATGATAGTCTAAGCATGAGCTGTTGATGCTGAACACACAGTGATACTACTAAACTCTAAAATAATTTTGTTCATCTTACCAGTTCATCTTGGAATTACTGGCATGGTAAATCTCTATATCCCATGACTAATTTACAATAACTGGAACTGAAACATGTACAAATTGCTACTTTTCCAGCTCTGGTTCCCAGAGATGCTAAATGCATAATGACCACATCAACATTTCAGATCAATTGATCAGCAGCAAAAAGGAGGAGAACTAAAGTGCTCTTGTTCATTATGCAGAGACAGTAACTAGCATGAAAAGTCAGCTTTAAATTAACCACTGCCCAGGCAAAAATCTGACTTTGCATAAGTCTCAATTATGTTGTACGGAGGAGCTGAGTACCACAGTGCAACCCTGCCAGAGGAGTCTTCCCAGGTTGGCATGGAGGGTGAGGAGCTCCGAGCTGCTCCCATGGATGGGAGCCAAGAGAAGCACCTGCACTAATTCCTGCTAATTGCCTCCTTGCAGCCAATGGCTCTGCATGGGCCGCTCAAGAAAAATTACCTTCAAAAGTCAGCTTCACCAGTAAAAAATTAAAATTCCACAACACCAAGGACACCCAAACATGAAATTTGTATTCACTGGCCAACAACAGTCACTGTTAGACCACCCACCACCTCTCCTCACTTCGCATGTGTCACAGGCAATCAAGGGACTAGTCAAAGCTTGGTGCTCTGGCAGTGGTTTTTCTGCTGCCTGTATTTTTCGCTCGTTGTGCACAGGGGACTGCTGTGGGAGAGATGGGAATGCAATCAGGAGCTGCACAAAGTGTATCAGGGAATACTGCCAGGGCAGCCAGTTTTTTCTTCACATGTTGCAACTCTGTGAACAGAATCACAATCTCTATACGTGGAAAAAAAAAACTGACACAAAACTTACAGTGATAAAATAACGGAACTCACAAAAGCCAGAAAATTCAGAGCTCATATTGGCAATCCTGCACTCTCTGTGCAGCTCAGCTAACGCTGGGGGATTCCAGCCATGCGATGAAGTTCAAATGCTCTCTCAGCAGATGCCTGCTGTTTGGAGAATCTCCACCCAAACGCTTGCTTACTGAGTACTTAAATTTGACAAGCAGCTTTCATTCCTATTTCTGTGTTGCTTTTCATCAGCTTAGTGTATATCCCTCTTGTTACTGTACTGTCATGTTTTGATAACTTCATTTCTTTAGCCTGCCTGTCCCCTTGTTCTGCTTCCAAGTGCTTTGTTTCCCAAATTCCTTCTCAGTACATCTTGCAGCACTAGAGAAATGCTTTAATTTCCATAGGACTCTGCTGCTCTCTGCTCACCAAAGGAACATCTGAACAGATTCTCTCTTGTATCAGTTGCTGAAGTTTGTTTATTCTGCACCCAGGAGAGGGGAAAACAGAAATGAGAAGAATTTTCCATGTCTTCTGAAAAAGTTTAGTTTGAATATCAATCATGGAGTTTTGTCCTAATTTATCTGAGACTGTAAGTCCCCCTTTCGCTTTTTCTGATGTTACTAATTCTCAACGTGGGCTGCACTAAGACTGATAGTATAAGAACCCGAATTCTCTACAGTAAAATCTGTAGCTTATCATATCAAATGATAAGAAAGTAAGTTGTAAAGTTTAAACAATTTTTCTAAACTCATAGTGAAATAAAGCTGTGGTGGAAGACCATAAAACACATAAAGATAATTCAATATTTAATATCTTCCATCCTACGGGATTAAATTTATTCATGAGGTTTAGATCTAAATGCCATCCTGTCTGGGGTGGGACAAGTCAACTCTTCCTCTGACACAGTATATATAATGATGGAAAAATCTTTCCCATCTAATGAATTTGAAGCTTAGCAAGAACATAATTGCCATGTACCCAGCCATGTGCATTGCTGTGATTTGGTCCAAGATCAATTTCCCAGAGTAGGTGAAAATTCATGGATTAACACTCAGACGTGCAGATGTACACACGTGCTACAAACTCTAGATCTCTGCCAGTAACTTGTTTCCTTCTCAAAGTGCAAACAAGCTAAAAAAGAATAGTTTGGAGACAAATCAAACAATGTTAATGTCAAGATGGCACTACAAGGAGATACTTCGGTTAAAACAATATAAAACATTTCTGTGTGACTTCATGTCTTCATGATTAAATTTGTTTCCAAGAAAACTCTAAGACTAGTCTGAACAGATTAAAGGAAGTTCTTTTAGGAATTTCTTCTGACTAAAACACCTTAACTGTAATCAGCATTTCAGTCAATGTGAGCTTCTGTTTCTTAAATGAAGAACTAATAAAAATAATGTACTCTGTTCATGTTTCAGTCAAATGGCAAAACATGACCAAATATCAACCACATGTAAAGGAGGATAAGGAAAACTTCTAAGTGTTCCAACTAGAAGAGTAGAGTTTAATGTAGCTTGTTGGCAAAATGAAAGTACTGATAATCACCTCAAAATTATAAATAACCTCCTTGCAAGCAGATGTCAGTTAAGCAGATATTATTGATCTAACCAGAAAAATAATTGTTACTTAAAAGACATTTTTGGGATTTTAAAAAATTGAGAAGAAAAACCGAATAAGTTTAGGTAAAAGTTTTCAGAGAAAAATTCAATGCTTCCCTTTTTGATAAAGCTGTAATTCCAGGGGAGAGAGGTTACAGTCCACAAAAGAAAATTGTACTTGAAAACAAATTTCTTATTGAAAACTTGCTTTGATTATTTTTTTTTTCTTAAGAGTTCCTAGCTGCTTTGGTAGAAATAGATAAATTCAAAATATGGGAGACAGTAAAAAATTGGAAAATTTTGACAACATAAAAAATACTGAAAGATGTTGATTTACAAAAAGCTATACAAAATCCTCTTCCTTTGAAAAATTATGGCCAGCTGTATTTAGTACCCTTTAATTATGCATTTGATCCAGAATGTCATTCATCCTGCTTTCCCCAGCTGATTTCTGACTGAGCATCTCAATGGTAATTGGGTCAGCTATATTTTTGGTGTGACTCGAAAGAGAGAATAAGTTTTGATCCTTAAGGAGAATTTGGAATGTATTTGGTTTTGTCTGTGAGAAGTTTGAAGTGAAGGAATTGAGCATGCAAACATAAAAAAAATTATTTTCAGTGGAAGAGTTTATATAAGACAAGACAAAATGATGTTTGCATTGCTGCAGTTACTCTACATGTCAGCACTCCTTGTTATGAGAAACCATCTTTCTGTTAGCAACTCTTGGGAATGTATTCCAATATGTGGCCAGCATTCAGAGAAAATTCAATGCCAAGAAAATTGATATAACAAAATACTGTTTACTGCTTTGAAATTCCCTCTCCCATGCCCATGATTTGAAAACTTTCACCAGAGCCTCGCCTGCATTAGTGAGGAGGAAGCTCCCTCTCCAAGACATGGTTATTTCTTCCCATACCTGGCCAGAGGATATCAAGACAAAATAATGGAGCTGAAGAGGGCTCCCAGCAAGACAAACAGAAAAGCAAAAGCAACGGGTCTACTCACACTATTGTTTTTGACGGGCTATTGATTTATTCTTTAATTTTAAACCTTACCTGTGTGGGAACCAGATCAATTTAAAATAAGGAAAGACTTAAAAAATATTATATTATGAAGAAATTGCCTCTTTTTCTTCTTCCCTTATATCCTCAAATTATTTTCACTGGAGTGTGCACTTGAGGACTGTCAAGTGGCAAGGCCCCAGGCATTATTCTGGGGAATATTTTTGTTAGAAGCATGTAGTTTTATAACCTGAACTGTGAACTCAAGTGAGCTCTGGTTTTCACTCGGGTGGGCTGTGAGCTGGTTAAGTACAATCTGTTTTAGGGCACTTTTGAGGAGCTTGTAGCTTCCAAGAGCAGTGAGACTCTCCTCCGGCCCATGGGATGCTTTGGGGAAAGGTTTCCCTGCTGCTGGTGCTGTGGTGACAACACCCAGGCTCATCTCACCACAGGAGCAGAACTTTCTCTTTTGTGATTATCTTTGTCTTTATCAGTTCAGGTTTATTTAAGTTTATTCTGGCTTGTGAGTGTTCATTAAGCCTTAGCTGGCTGCTTTGAGAGGCATTATTATTTCTCATACAGAAAGGGACACTTAATTGTGAGGTGAATCTGCTCCTCCTGGTCCCTCAAGATTTCACAGATGGTCACTTTGGCCCTTTCAAAACAAAGACTTGAGCATGTAACTGTAAGATAGTTCACGCCTCTTCTTGCAATTCAGCCAAATTAAACCAGAAAATGTAACAAACCCCAAATCCATATAACCTGTGAGGGAAGAGGGAAATGTCTGAGTGACATTGGCCCCAAAGGGCCTTTGTTTCTTGTTCTTTGTTTCTGGTTCTGCCATTTCTGCCCACTTACATAAGCTGGGTGACACTGCTGCAGAACAGACGAAGCATCAGTCTTGGATATTTTTAAAAATGCCAATTTTGGAAAAGCGTGATTAGTTGTTTATGGTTTTTTATAAGTAGACGGGCTGGATATGAATCACTGGCTGGGCTGTCCCAATCCTGCAGGTGTTCAGGAACAGACAGGATGTTTTCTGTCTCTGCTGCTGAATGTGGGGTGTTGAGGGATGGCTTTGCTGAAGGAGTCAAGTGCTGTCTCCTGGGATGGCTTTGCTCTGGGGCCCTGTGTCAATAGCAGGATTGCACTTGTCCTTGTGCCTGTCATGGCAGTATGGATGTGATGCCAACTGGGCAGTGAAAAACATCTCCATTTAGTTCAACTTCTCCCTGTTTCCTTAGCAGGGCAGCACAGCATCTCAGCTGGGAGTGCAGTTCCTCCTCTGACATCCCTACTCAACTCATGCGTGCATCCTTGTGCAGCAATGGACCTGCCAGGTATTAGATGGCACAGCCCTTGCATAGATGCTCCTGCATGAAATCTGATTGCAGAAACTGCAGCTGTTACCTTTGCAAATAGATAATTATGCTTTTACCACCCTGCATTCATTCTCACCCTGGTGCCTTCTGAAAGGGGTTAACAACTTAGATTTCTTCTGGAGCCTGGAGGGTGAATGCCTCTTACAGCAGCTCTGGAATGACAGACCTGCCTCTGCAAAGAGTGTGATGATAATGCTGTATGGGGAGAAGTAAGATAGAATTGGGTTGTGAGCTGTAAAATCTGCCTGCAGAGGCACATGGCAGCACAAAGGAGCACATGGCACCACAGAGAAGCTTGTGTCCACCGGACCCTGGGGGGAGGAGGTGTCACACGGCAGACTCCTATGGAAAGGAGCCTGCTGGCAGCTGACAGACGGGTGAACAGCAAGTGATCACCCCATAGAAGGACATTTAGAAAGTGTGTTGCTGATGTGGCAACATGGGATAGGTCATGTAGTGAGGATTGCCATATAAGGAAATACTGTGCCTTGGAAAAGTGTATAAAACCAGCTCATTCCTTTGAATAAACCATTCAGATTCCCTGGCAGTCTGGGTCCGTGACTCAATTGCCAACACTGCTGAGGCCAGAACATTTGTACCTGTTGAGTGCAAGTTTCCTAAGGGATCACATTGCCCTCATGGCTCTCATCATAAGTGTCCTGAAAGTGAGGAGCTGCTATGACTAAACAGGAAGGGACACCAACACAGTCTGGGGCTTTAAGACACTAATTAAAATAGGCCCTTATTTTCTGACCCTACAGAGGCTCTAGAAGTGGCTCACTTGACTTTGTCCTGACCGATACTTTTGCTTGCAAGTGCATCACTCCACTTCCACAACACTTTTGTGGCTTTCGTTTTGCTGTTGAAGCTGAGCAATTGCTTGACCAGTCTAAATCAGTGAGTTTTCAACATTGTCCAATTGCAGACCCCTTAATATTTTCCAGTGGCAGTTCAGCCTGTTACTGAGTGGATTTAGGTGTATGGACGAGGCTTTCTTCACTGCATGACCTGCCACAACCCCCTTGGAGGCTGTTCTTACTCTGTGGGAATGTTTCCAGTGCAGGATGAAAACTGCAGGTCTGGATCATGAATACCATCCCAGCTTAATCTGGAGCATGCCCATGGGCTGGATGGCAGTGCAGCCACCAATGTTACCTTGCTGCTGGGGGCAGCTCCCTTCTGCCACCCCCAAAACATAAAGACGTAATTTTCCTCCAGATTTTGCAGCCGCTGTGTTGGAATGTGTATCTCACTGCTTCCACAAAATCCAACTGGAGGAGAAGGGGGAAGTGGGCATATGTGCATGCCTTCTCCATTATCCTCTGGACTTGGAGCCAGCCCTCCAGCAAAATTCATCCAGTGGTGGTGGATTTGAGACAGGCACCTATGAAATCAAAAGGTGTCAAGTGAACTCCGGTAGCCCAAGTGCCCAGAAAAGTAACTCAGCACTGCATCTGCTTCCAGAGGCACAAGTGAGTCCGAGGCAGACAATAGATCTTCCTCCAGGGACTGGTGGGGCACTGCTTATGGTCCCTCACCCTGTGACCTTGGGGCTATCCTGCCTTTTCTGCCAAACCTCTCTGTTTCATCTCACACAGCAGGGCGTTTTCTGGCATAAATTGGTGGTTTCATTGCTGCTCCTCCTCCAGGGCATCAGCAGAAGATTTTGTAGCTTACAAGTTTTTACCAAGGTAAAGAAGTAGGGAATACCTATTTTCCCAGATATTGTACTGGATATAAGGTGTAGCCTGCTGCTAGAAACTGTGATGCCATGATAATTTTTTGTCTCTTCTTTTTATATACTTTTAAATATATTTTTATTTTTATGTATTCTCAGTATTTTTAGCATACATAGTTGTAATTTTTTAGCCTGATATCTTAGCTTAGTCCCAGTATTCTGCTAGGCAAGAAGATCAAACATCCTAAAGGCCTCACACTTGGAGGCTGGAAAGCCTTATGCTATCTTGAGAAACCAAGGCTTTAACCTTCTCTCTCTGGAACATATTTTGTAATCTAGGTTCAAGCCCCATCTGGGGGGGAATACTTTAGAATAGGGAGATGTCATGCCATTCATTAAAGCTTCTTATTGGGGAATCCTTGTCAGATATGCTAATTTGCAAGGTCTATAAAATTTGTATACGCAGTATACCAGGCGTGCATTGCGGCATATTCCACCTTGACGAATTGTTGTAGTGGGTTGAACCTGAGTTGATGGACAGTCTTTTAGACTAATGAGACTTCTCACAATTTACATATTTAAATTGCACGGAAAGGCAGGAATTGCCTTTTGCCCGAGCTTGCCTGCTGGAAGGTGGGGGGGGCTCCGAGCCTCCAGGTCCCGCCGGGCCAGGCCGGGGCCACTGCCCCTTTCCCAATGCCGCGGCACGGACCCTGGGTCGCTGCGGGGGGACTGTCCCAGAGCCACAGGCAGCTAAAACCAGCCATGGACTGCTCACAGCTGGACCCATCCAGCGCGGCTTCTGGGGACAGGCGGGTCCCTCTCCTCTCCATGTGGAGCTGGCGGAGTCAATGGGAGCTGGCAGAGCCTCCTGTCTGCAGCCAGCACACTTCACGCTGAACTGAAGAAGACACCATGCAGCCAGCAGCACAAAGGGAGCGAGGCTTTCCCCACCGTAAAGCCTGAACAAGAACACTCTTCAACATGGCGGCTTCAGAGTCAGAGAGAAAGAGAAGTGAGTCACATGGGACGGAGCTGAGCATGGCGACGGGAGAAAAGAGGGCGGGGCCGCGATTCTCGCGCGTAGCTTAAAAACCTTGCATGCTGTGCTAAGAAACTGTAATATCACAAACTGTTTGTCTCTTTAATCCATTTGAAGAACATGGGGGGATGAAGAATTCATGTGTGGCCTGTGAAGATTGTGAAGAGTGCCTATGCCAGGCTATATAGAAGCAGTGAGAGGCTTTTAGAAACTTGTGACCAAGAAAGCCTTTGTGTTCAGGCCAAAATAACTCATCCTTAAAAAGATTAATAACCCCATGTGATGGCCCATGTTATGCAGTGTGAAGGAACTGTGAGATTTTTCATGGGAGAGATGTTTTACACCACAGCAGATTGATTGTTTCCGGGCGGGTCTGCTGTTGGTGGCAGTTGGGAACCACGTGCAACTGAAGGAAGCCCTTTTTTCCTTAAGTATAAGAGAGAGACTTTTCAAGAACTGGAACACTGACTAACATCCCATGCTCTGTTATCCTTTGTGCGAGTTGGGTAAAAGGAGAGAAGTGCTGGAAAGTGGAGGGGAGGGGGTTTGCTTTAATTTCTTGTTATTTCTCTTTACTTTTAATTCTATTAGTAATAAAACTCTTTCATTGTACTGCAACTGTTTAAGGTTTGTGCCTGCTTTGGTTTCTCCTAATTCTTATCTCACAGAAGGAAAATAAGTAAGTAATGAATATTTTGAACCAAAATCACTACAGTTGTGTACCATAAGAATCCTTATTATTAAATACCAAGGTAAAAAACCCTTTTATCCCTTAACCATATCTGGCTTATAATTCTAGGACCAGGGAAACAGCATCAGCTGGGCTTACATCCCATCAACTTCAGTGTGATAAAAACATTTCTTTCAGCTAAACTTACGTTTACATGACCCCTAGAAGGCAACCTTCTAACACTAGTAGCAGCAACGTGTGCCTACAGCTGTACATGGCTTTCAGCTGAAGCCATCATTTATTAGCTCCCCCGAAAACAAACCCTGTCAAGACTCCACCAGGAAACTTACTGCTGACTTTCAAGAGAAAAATGGGGACCACTGCACACTCAGTGACAAGATGAAAGCTTCAGCAGGAATGTGTAAGATCCAAAGAGACAAAGTCTCTGAGTGGCCTCTTTCCCCTGCTCAGTGGCTAGTCAATGGCTTTCTGATATTCTCTATGGGAAATCTGCACTGGTGAGAAAATACCACCTGGCAGGGTAAAACTGTTACTGATGTCCTGATCCAAAGCCAGTTGAAATGAATCCCAGAGAAAGGGCTACAGAATGATGCTTTTGCAAAGTTTTAATTGGATTTGGATGGAGGTCAAAAGGGGCCACTTTTGTGGGAGATGTTTTACCTGCTGTGCGGGTTTGGTTTTTTTTTTCTGTCTCTGACCTGCTGAGTCCAATAGTGGAATTTTGAACATAGCCTGGTTGCCATCTCCAGTGTCAGGCAGAGGGTATTTCTGAGTCTGCCCATGTAAAGTCTGCAGTGGTGAGTATCACACACATAAACAGATGCACAGGCTGCACTAAAAAGCATCACCAGGGTTATAATGTCAAATAAAGACATAATAAAAGGCAAAACAAAGGTAGTGTAATTCCATGTCACTGTTGTATACTCAAGGGCATTTTTCTGACTTCTTCACAGTAGTTTTTTTGATCTTAATAATGTCCTTTTAATGCATTTAAGAAATCACCTAAGGTTTTTTAGTAGCAAATTAATAAAAAAAATTTGTTGCTCGGCATTGTACTGATGGTCACTTTGATCTCTAACAGGGAGGAAACTTCTCTGGTTTTCCTGGGATGTGAGCCTTCTTCCATCTCATCCTAGAAGACAGCTGTGGTGGCCAATTAGCCTGTGGTACAAAGGACAGAGAGAGTTCTCAATAAGACAAGTCCCTAGTACCAAAAGGACTTCCTCAGGTTAGGGTGACCAGAAAGGCTTCACCCAGGATACGTTGTTCTGTTATGGTAATCTACCCCAGTTCTGCTTCCCTGGTTCGCCCATGGCCCCTCCACCCCCTTGCTGCCTTATATGTTCCATGCCAATAGAAAGTTTTCCACTCCAGGTTCTCCCCATTGGCCTTTGCCCCTCGCCACTCCCGCAGAGCGTCACCATTGGTTCCCATTCCCTAGCCCCGCCTTTGTACCGCCCCCATACTTAAACCTAGACCCTCCATTGTTCTGGGTCTTTGCCTTTAGAAGCTTTCGCAGTGCGGAAACAAGAAACTGCTCCTGTGGAACTCCACGCAAAGACCCTTCCTGCCTCTTTGCCGTCGACCCATATTACTGAAGCTATCCGTGCGTTTGTGCGTGCACGTGTGTCAGTGTATGCAGCTGATCCTGCTGAGTGGCTTCACTTGCGAGATGCTTTTTAGAGATTGCAACACCTCACGCTCCAGCACAGAAGCAGAGCTCGAGTTAGCAATTGACAGCATCATGTGCTTTTTCATTTTTTATGCTTCCAGCCATGTTACAAACATTCCCCTAGAGAAGGCACTTGGTTTGTTCAGCTGAAGAAAAAGAGACTGAGGGGAGACCTCCTTGCTCTTCAACATCCTCCTAAGGAGCAATGAAGGGGCAGCTCCAATCTATGCTCTCTTGAGACCAGGGGCAGAACCTGAGGGAATGGCTGGAGCTGTGTCAGGGGAGGTTTAGGCTAGATATCAGGAAAAGGTTCTCCCCCAGAGCGTGCTCAGGCTCTGAACAGTCACTCCAGGGAATGGTCGCAGCTCCAAGGCTGTCAGAGCTCCAGGAGCATTTGGACAATGCTCTCAGGGCACAGGGCGGGATTGTTGGGGTGTCCTGGGCAGGGCCAGGAGTTGGACTCAATGATCCTTGGGGGTCCTTTCCATCTCAGGATATTCTATGATTCCTGGCTTTGGGTCACCAGTCTTTGTGTCCTAGCCATCTCCACCTAATTTTTTCTCAGCGTCAACTAGTCTTATTTTCTGCACCCTCAGTCCAGTCACAGGTTTCTTCTGAGCCCCATCAGCCAATGTCCTCTCCCATCTGGGTTTCCAGTCATGCTGGGTAAGTGTGCTCCAGGGTGCCATTTCCAAACACTTTTCCTGAGATCTTCGTTTAAACTTGCAGTCTCAGGGAGTATTCTGTTTAGTCTCTCCTGCATCCATCACCGTCTCAGTGAGGATAAAATAGTTAAAGAAATGAGCTGTGAAGCCTAGAAAGAATTGTCCATTGTCTTAGGTTACAATGTAAGATGTAACCAAAAGTATGTATTCTATCACCACCTGTTAAAACCAGGTGGGGCAGTGTTCTTTGTCTTTTCCATGACACATCCTTGATAACTCCCTCTGTGGACGTATCTTCTGTTAATGGACCATCTAGCCTCACTGCATGACTCATAAAATTACATCATCCCATTGTGAGATGCTCTGCCCAGGGAAAGGAACCGAGCATTCCTACCAGGGTATAATCTGAGGTTTGGAACACCACAGTCAGCCTTTACCTACCGGATTTCCAGAGGACAAGGGCTATATAACCACCATGGCCCTTCAGAAGAAGACCAGACCGTTCTACAGGACCACTGCTTCAACAGAACCACATCTATCACCTCAAGAGGACTGCAGCTGCCATTTAATGCTACCACCACCCTGACCAACACCGTGTCAGGTTGTATCCCGACTCTGTCAGTGTTACTGCACTATTTCATTTATTTTGATTTTCTTATTAAATCATAGTTCTGACTTGGAGTCTCTCAGTGGTTTGCTTTCAAACTAGTACATTCATACATGTACAAACTGATTTTTTAAAGGTTTTGCAACTGGGCCAAATTTTGCCAAAACTTCATGTTGCCCACAAAAGGCTTTTGTTCCATCAAGCAAGCTCTCTCTCCTGAATTTCAGGATACGAATCACAAGGAAGGATTTGGGCACTACTCAACAAAAGGAGCACTAAGTTTGTGTGTTTACTTTTCCCAGGGTAAGTCCACATCTTTTCCCATTGTTTTTTTTTTACAGGAAGAGTGGATTCCCTTGGAATGAAATGAAATTAAACAAAAACACCCTACTTTCTGTATAAGCCTGATAACTGGAATGGTAAAACTCACCTGGAAACACTTGGAGTTTGGCAAAGTCATAATTAGAGAAAACAGGTCTCAAAATGTCAAATATTGATTAGAAATTAGGCAGCACTATCAGCTCCACCTCTAAAGTTACCAGGTCACCAAGACAGGAGAGGGTAAAAGGAGAAATGCAAAACAAAACCCAGTACAAAAGGAAAATGCTTTAGTGGCTTAGAAAAATAGCAGTAAGGTCCCTATTTGGACAGTTTGGGATTCTGAGGAGATAATATTCTGGGTGCTTCTTTCTTTTTCTGGTTGTATTACAAGAGCTGAGAGAGAAAATTGATTTTTCATGCAAAATATTGAGTTGCTGCTCACTTGTAATTTAATTTATTATTTTTATACTTTGCACATAATTTGTTAGGGCTTTCTCCTATCTCTGTAACATTGTTGGAAAAGGTATTATTGAGCAGTTTGCTACCAATATTAATTTGCTTTATTATAGGAATTTCTCTTACCATCATTACTATTGTTTCCAGGCCATAAAATGTAAATGGCCATATAAGCGTGTCAGTATTTGCAGGCTGGGACCACACTGGGCACTGCCAGGGCACATTGGTCACACAGATGGGTGGTATATCCACAGCATTCCCAGGCTGAGGATTGTGTCACAGCTGGTGTGAAAAACTAGCTTTGGGGCCTTTGTTTTTCAAGTTGTTCATCTGTTTCCATTTTCCTTTTCCCCTGGTTCTTAAGGCTTCACTCCCACCTCCGTCCTCCTTTTTGTCTTTCATTTATTCTAGGAACTCAGGAATGCAGGGCTGCAAGAAACCGAATTTTCCAATGTTTTTGTCTGATACTGCTTTAAGAGGAGTTACAGCCAGCACAGGCTCATAAGATGAAAAAGAGATCCCAACCACAACTTCACCTTGTAGGACAACGTCATCTCTTCAACATTTAATCTGATAGATTATTGTTTTCCTTTTTTGCTTTTTTTTCCTAAAAATACTGAGCCAAATTGAACCTAGCAATGACATGAGTTATTCCAAGGTCAAAGTTGATTTGATTGGGTGTTTCTTGTTCCTTTGCTCAGTCTTAGTTTAATTATTGCATAGTTCAAAGACACCTCTCGCTCTAAATTTTTTTTCAGCATATGAGTATAGTAAGGTAGCCCACCAAGGGGATGTTATTGTTGGGAGTCAGTAGGTAGAAATGAGTAACACTTATTTCAGTAGCCAGAGATCTCTAAGCAATAGTTTTATTCTCAGTCCCCACATATGTCCAAACACCCTTTGCCAGGGAACCTCTGCTACCCAGCAAACTTCAGGCAGGAAGGAATGTGTCTTTCTTTCATAAAAGCTTTTTTTCCTAGAGCCTGGAAGTGCTGGAGAGCAGCCAGTTGTGTTGGAGTCACTCTATTAACTGCTAAGTCTACACTTTGGGAAAAGCTGCGTGCTCGTAGAGATAAAGACAATCAACAATTTGGGAAAAAATGCCAGTCCTCAGCCAAACATAAAAAACTCAGGGTTGAACAGAGAAGGCTTTTTGCTTTTTCCTTTATTTGTCTAAATTGAATTTATGTGCTTCTATGCTGAAAGTGTAATTTTGTAATAAATGCTGAGAAATATCTGCAAGTGACTTGCAGTGTGGGATTGGATCTGAAAGGCGACTCAATACGCAGGTGGGCAGGGAACAACATTTCCTTTCTTCAAAGAAGTGGTTGAATTCAGTATAGTTAAGGCAAATTGGGGGCATAAGTTCTCCTGGTATGTCTCTTATACGAAGCAGCAACTGTGGGCTCACTGTTCACTGGGGAGCGACTGTGGACATACCACCCAAACAGGGTCATATCTTGGAAGGGAGGTGAGAGCAGCAGAACACCTGGCTTCACTGCTTTGGCACTCATCATGGGCATCTGAAAGAGCTCTGTTTACTACTCATCTGTTATTGTCAGTTCCTAGAAATAGTAATTCCAGGAAAGAAAATGGGTGTTTCTAAGTTAAGAGGGTACTTCTGGTGTCAAGTAAGATATTTGCCAATTTTTGTGACATCACAAACAACTGTATTTAAAAGAATGACATGAAGGTTACAAAGTAAATCATAAAAAGGTTGTGAAATGTGAGTGTTAAGGTTGTTCTTCCTGTATATACAGTATGACAGAAACTTTAGTAATCAGTTTGAGTGGTATGTTTTTCCATAGGGCTCTTTCAACAGTGGATGTTTGCAGTGTATACTCAGGGCTTTATAATGTAGAAAACCTTTGTCATAGGACGTCCATGTCCTATGTCCTACTGAAATAAGTTGTTATTTGGGTGGGAGATTCAGGAAAGGAAATGAAGTTTTTATGGACTGGAACATCTGACTGCTGCCATGAGGAACTAAATTTCTCCTCCATTCTTTGGAAACAACCTAAAGCATTTCTTTGTAAAGCACAGTGCCAGATCACACACTCAAATGAGATTTAAATGAGCTTGTGCAGGTGCCAGAGGTAGTACAACCATGGTGGTGTAGGTCTTAACCAAGCCCTTGCAAGTAGCAGGCAGGGTTTCCAGAGCTACCCCAGCTGTCTTCAGAGCCCAGAATTGTGCTGCATGAACATGGCAAAGATGTGGACACCTGTGGGGCATGTCAGAGCATGTGCACATGGCTTTTAAGCAGGTGCCAAGAAGCTTTGCCTGTCCTGAATCTAGTTGAGTGCATCTGGCCTGGGGTCATATTTCTAAGCAGATTTACCCCAAGCCCAATGGCATCAGCAGCATTCTCTGGGATATCCCATTTTCCAGTGAAGCCCCTCTGCCTCTGGGTGCCATCTCATCCTCCTTTGCCAACAGCTCGGACTCTGTGGGACTACCTCTGTAACACCTGAGTTGCAGAGACTGGGAGGATTTTAGCAAGGCTTCACTTCTTCCTACCTTGGCTGCTTTCTGCAAGTACCCTGTGAGTAGCTACAGTAGCTCTGGGTTCCTTCAGGCCAGTGTTTGAGGCCCAGGAGCAGGGAAGCCTATGAAAGTGGGTCTCCC
Organism: Coloeus monedula; assembly: GCF_965178545.1. Classification (NCBI taxonomy): domain Eukaryota; kingdom Metazoa; phylum Chordata; class Aves; order Passeriformes; family Corvidae; genus Coloeus; species Coloeus monedula. The sequence continues at coordinate 8,780,808 of NC_138784.1, read as the reverse complement.
TGCTGACAGAATAAACAGGGCTGATTTTTTCCAGGCAAGTGTCTCCAGCCCTTCATCTGCAGAAAATCCAAGCTGTGTGTTTTCAGAGGGAAACACTTTGTATATCTGTGCACAGTTTTACTCTTCTCTTTTTAAGTCAGCATTTCACATGCCAGAACAAGGTCTCCATTGTGAGGAAGTGTCCCGGTTTAGGGACAGATTTTAGGAGAAAAATGCTCTGGAAAGAGTGTTTTCTCTAAAGAGAAGGGCCTTGGCAATTCCCTTTTTCTTCCAATGAGATAAATGAATACCAGTGGGTGAAAGTGAAAAAAGCCCTGGCACAGGAAAAAAAAAAAGATTGAATAAATGTTAGATATTAAACTTTCAAAACTTAACCCTCCACACATACCCACCCACAAAAAACTTCAAAAATGCCCAGAGAAGAAATAGATGGGCTGCCCGCGGGATGCGGGGAGGGAGGGGGCAAAATGACAGCTGGCCCGTTTGTCTCTGGGAAGGGAAAACAAAAGTTCACGCAGCAGCTTGGGCAGAACAGATGGAAACCTGTTGAACTTCTGGGGTTAGTCTCCTCCTCACAGCAGGTGAAGCTTGTGGATTTTGGTGTCATTTCTCATGTTGGTTCGGTTTCTCTGAGTTCCGTGCTCAGGGCGGTTCCCGCCAGCTCTCCAGACTGGAAAAAAACCAAGCCAAAACAGTTCAAGGGGAAAAAAAAAAAAAAAAAAGAAACAACAAAAAGGCGCCGAAAGGATTTGCCAGTGAAAGCCTCCAGGACAGGGGAGGGAAAAAAAGGAAACTTCTTGCCTAAGCAAAAACTAATCCAGCGAAGGCAACGATGTAACAATCCGCACAGCAGCTGAAAGCACCCAGGGGAAGGAGACTTTGAATAGAGCCCGCCAGGAGCTCCAAGGCTCCCTGCCCCTCCCCTACTTCACCTTAAAGCTACAGCAGCCATTTCTGGGCATAAAGCAGACGATTACGGAATACAATATCATCATGAAATCACCCCAAGACAGGAAGGTGATCATAATTAGTGTACACAAATTTCTTTGGAGACTGAAATCAGGATCTGTTGACTGAGATAGAGGAGACCAATGCATTTGATACCAGACAGATAAAGTCCAATATACATGTATTGGGTTTGCATGGCCAGGCTTTGGTAGCGGGGGGGTTACAGGGATGGCTTCTGTGAGAAGCTGCTGGAAGCTTCCTCCATGTCTGGCAGAGCCAATCCCTGGCAGCTCCAAAGATGGATGTGCCACTGGTCAAGGCTGGGCCAATTAGAAATGGTGGTAACGACTCTGTGATAGCATATTTAACAAGAAAGGAAAACTAAAGGTCATTGTGCAGTTGTAATTGTGGCCAGAGAAGAGTGGGATGAGAATGTGAGAGGAACAACTCTGCAGGCACCAAGGTCAGTGAAGAAGGAGGAGGAGGTGTTCCAGGCACCAAAACTGGGATTCCTCTGCAGCCCATGGTGTAGCCCATGGTGAGGCAGCTGTGCCCCTGCAGCCCATGGAGATCCATGAGAGATGCAGAGATCCACCTGCAGCCCGTAGAGGAGACCCATGCCAGAGCAGGGGGATGCCTGAGGAGGCTGTGACCCCGTGGGAGACCCTTGGAGAGAGAAGCCCACACTGGATCAGCCTGTCCCTGAAAGACTGCACCTTGTGGAAGAGTGACCCACACTACAGCAGTTTGAGAGGGACCGTTGCCCATGGGACGGACTCACACTGAAGAAGTTCATGGAGAACTCCCTCCTGTTGGAGGGACCCCACGATGCAGCAGGGAATGATTCCTTTCCCTGAGCAGTGGGAGAGACAGTGGGTGATGAACTGACCATAACCCCCATTCCTTGTCTCCCTTCACCACTGGGGTAGGAGGTAGAGCTGGGGGTGAGAGAAGGATGGGGGGAAGGTATTTTTAAGGTTTTATTTTACTTCTCATTAGCCTGCTCTGATTTTGTTAGCAGTAAATTCAATTAATATCTCTAATTTGAGCCTGTTTTGCCCATGGCAGTATTTGATGAGTGATCTCTCCTGGTCCTTATCTCAACTCATGAATCCTCCCTTGTCTTTTCTCTCTCCTGTCCAGCTGTGGAGGGGAGTGAGTGAGCAGCTTTGGTGGGTGCCTGGAATTCAGCCAGTGCCAACGCACTATATATGGATGATGGTTACTAAGCACTTTTAAGTGTTGTACCTTCTCTGGGATTCAACTTAGGGGGAGGAAAAATCAGAAAGTTACCATGCTTAACTAGTGGCTCAATAATTACGACCTTACTTCTAATGTACCAGGCCTGCTGAACCCAAACTGCATAGCAAATTGATTGGAGGCAGAGGGGGCAAAGTGATTTTTCAATGTGTATATCAAAGAGGAACCCCAGTAATGAGTCCCTAATTACAAATACCTACTAATAATCTATTGCAGTAGGCTATGATTAACATGGAGGAGAAATAACTTCACCTGGCAGAAGCTGGAAGCTCAATGCTTCTCAATGCAATGAATTGCTAAGTGTACATGAGAACAGAGTCCTCTCATTTGGACCTCACATCACTTCAGGTTGACTGTGGTCAGGGAATTAAAGAACTGGAGGACTGAGACATTTAGTATTGTAGCCTGAAAAATACAGAGGCCCTCCTTTGTGAAGGCACACACATGTTAAAGAATTTAAGCACAAACTTCACTGCTCAAGATGTCCTGCCAGTGCTGTGGCTTAATGTGCATACCTGCCAAGCCCTCTGGTGGATTATTCAGATCTTTCCCTGGGTGTTCAAACATTCACTGGGAATCACCAGTCAGAAAGAATAAAGGAATATGGACAATCTCCAGCTCTTTCCCTTTTTTGTGCTCAGGATACTCAGGTAGGTGTGAAATTCACCAACCAGGCTCATGATTTGCCCCAAGATCTGTCCGGGAATTAATTTGTCATGGTTTTTGCATCCTCTTTTTTGTTGTAAGTGAATTCTACAGGCTTCTAGGGTAAACCAGCCCTTCCAGGAGCTAAAACAAAAACTTGCTTTCAAACTCCAAGAGCCATTGCTTCCAGTAATCTGAAGTCCCTTTCCTCCTTAAATAAGAGCATTACGTTTTAAAACTGTAGCTATCAATATGGAGGGATAAGTGAGCACAGTGAAGTGGGAATGTGGTTCATGAGGCAAGGAAATATAATTTCTCTTTTAAAAATGGAAAACTTGAAGTAAAGCACTGAAATAACTAGCTGTTGTGATTTAACTCCAGCAATAAGAAACACTAAGCAACTTGCTCACTCTCCCCATTCTGGTGGGATAGGGAGGAGTATCAGAAAAATAAGGTAAGGTTTGTGGGTTGAGATAAGAACAGTTTAATAACTGAAACAAAGTATAATGATACTAATGATGATAATAACAACAATAATAGTAATTATAATAAGAGAGAAAGAGAGAGGAAAAAACATCAAGAAAAACCAGTGATGCACAATACAGTTGCTCCCACCCACTGACCAATGCCCACCCACCCCCAAGCAGCAATCAGCTGCTCCTGGCCAACTGCCCCCAGTTTCTGTACTGGAGATGATGTTCTGTGGTGTGGAATATCCCTTTGGCTAGTTCAGGCATGCTAGTTTCAAAGCAAACCAGTGGGAGATCCCAAGTCAGAATTGCAATTTAATAGGAAAATTAAGATAAAGGCAATAACACAGAAACACTGGTTTAAATCGACAGAGTCCATCCCAGCTCCTTGTGTCCTGCTCACTGGTGGAGCATGAGACACTGAGAAGTCCTTGATTGCAGTGAGCACTGTTCAGCACCAACTAAACCATCATTGTGTTATCAACATTCTTCTCACCCTGAATCCAAACCACACCACTGTACCAGCTACTAGGGAGAAAATTAACCCTATCCCAGCCAAAACCATGACACTGCCTCAAAACTAGGGAAGAATTTGGTATTAGTAGCATCCCCAGTCCAGTGTTCATGTGATTAGATCACATCTTTCCCTCTTTTGGACAAACATTTAATTAAAACAGTTTCTCACAGCTGTCATTGAGCATGTGGATGCCAGAGCACACCCGAGTGGATGCTGAAAGGTAAACATTGCCAGCCAGAGACCTGCAAATTTGGTAGGAGAGGCAGGTGAGGAACGTCTGCATGAAACACTCAACAAATACCTTTTGGGCTTTTACCACAGAAAACTAATTAGACAGAAAGCATGAAATCAGACAGGACAAGGCAACGTCATTAAACAAAGGACCAGACAAATAGCATTTGACAAATACAAGGTTGAGTGAATGGGCACTGAGCTCCCTCCATCTTTCAGGGAGCTATATTCAGAGAAAACTAATTTCACCTGTTCCATGAAATTTGATATGCTTTGAATCCTTTTTTTCCTGTTATTTGACCAACCCTAAAGCAAACCTTCAGTTTATTTTGTTATAGCATCTTCTGGTCAGATTGTTTCAGAGGGCAGCTATTCTGAAAGCATTTAGCTGGAATTTTGTCCACCAGTCATTATTATGGTTATTAAATTTTTATTTTTAATATTCAAGAGAAATTAATGAAACCTTTATCACCCTCCACATGCTGTGTCTGGCTCAAGATGATTATCTCTGTCTTTTTTTCCCTCAGCTCAACATAATGGAGTCTTTCTTTATAAAGTATGGTGGTCCTCAGGTGGAACCTCTGCTTATTCCCACTTTTTACTGTCTGATTGTATTGGCTCAAAGCTCCTCTCCCATGCAAGGAGCTGAGGACCATGGAAATGAAAGATAGCATGCAGCAGGTCAAGCTGGGACACACTAAGCACAGTTTAGCAACTAATCGGGTGAAAGAATTCATAGCCCCAGCATTCGTGCAGCTTCAACTCCAGTGCTGCATGCCAGTTTGTGTTCCAGAGCATAGGAGTATAAAAATTCTAGAAAAAGACAGTGCAAGATTTAGGGGGCAAGACTTAGGAGGATTGGCTGAGGATACCAGGTTTGCTCAGTTCAGAGAAGGGGATGCTGAGGAGTGATCCCACTGTTGTCTACATCTTCTTCATGAGGGGCAGAGAGAAGAGAAGGAGGTGCTGTTCTCCTCTCTCTGCTGTCTGGTGATAGGACACAAGGGACTGGGTGCATCAGAGAAAGTTCAGCTTGGATATAGGGAAAAGGTTCTTCACTGAGAGAGTGGTACAGCACTGAAGCAGGGAAGTACAGCTCCCAGAGGAGTGTTTGTTAACACAAGCCTCTTTGTGTCCAAGTTTTTGAACAACGATCTTAGAATATATGATTTGACTTATAGGTTGCCCTGTGTGGAATCAGGAGTTGGGCTCTACGGTCCTCGTGGGTCTCTTCCAGCTCAGGATATTCTGATCCTATGAAATGTCCACTGAGTGCATAATTTGCATTACAGCTCCACTCTGGAGCTGATCACTGCTGTTGCTGCTACTGCTGCTGCTGTATCTCTACCTTACACCTCGCCATTTCCTGTTCAGAGAGCCCTCTGCCCCTACTGCAGCTTGAAAACCATTTCTGCCCAATTAAACTCACCTCTGTCTTTGTTTTCTAGGACAAGGATGCTTTCTTCTTCCATGCATCATTTCACAGTAAAGGAGGTACTCAGTGCTCACCTACTGTCCATAAAAATCACAAGCCAGCCATTTGTGAATGACCTCTGCCTGTCTGTGCCTTTACAGCAGGATTCAGAGCGGAACATGGAGGTGGCAAACCAGGGAACTGTCTTGCCTATCTGTGGCAAGATGTATTCCTTACCTCTTGTTGCCTTCATCTGTTCCCCCTCCTCCAACCCCACACGACGCCTTTTTGGCTCCATTGCTGAGATACCACCGTTGGTAGAGATGCAATATTATTCTTTATCCATTGAGAGTTTTCCTCCTACAAGGATAAATAGTGGTCCCTGAGCTCTCTCTACTGTCTCTCTCGCTATTTTTTGCAAGTTTTTTCCCTGTCTCTCTGTGCGATAAACACTAGTGATTGATGTGGTGCTCGGTTCCACCCTATATTGTGTTTCTCAGAGAGCTCTAGGAGCAACCATGCTTCTGAGGAGCTAAGCATGAGGAGACAGCTGCTCTTCAAGCTTTAGGGGCAGCAGGATGTACAGGGAGGATGGCTGTGAGCTTTCTGCAAATTCAGCTGTCCAGGAAAGGGCTGTGAAAGAGTACAGCCACATCCAAGATTATTCCTGTAGCTATCCTCCTTCTTCATGGCATCCATGGGGCTCAAAGATATTAAAAGCACTTGTCTTTTCCAACAGAAAAGCTGGGAAAAGTTTGCTTGCTTCTCCACTAGAAGTTCCTTTTTGGGCTTCTGGGACTTTGAAAGGATAGTTTCTACAAGCCAGGGAAACCTCAGTGTTGAGTAAAGCAGTGGGTCTGCATGAGCAGTTGGCCACAAAAGCCTTGGCCAGAAGATTATGCCAGATAGACCAAGCACCCCAAGGAAAATCCATACCTACTGAGTGAGGTTTGATGCAAAAAATAGCCTCTGCTGTGCTAAGATACTGAGTTTCCACTCATTGTTCCACCTGTACTGGTCCCGAGCAGGTGAACTCCTTCCTCCCTGCTGGTTTCTGATCATATTCCATGGAACTGGTCCCACTGTGTGGTGGGGCCAGTTGCTGTGCTGCAGACAGCAGCTCTAAAGTGGCCTAGAAGAGCTCAGCAATAAAAATCTAAATGTGTTATTCAATTGTGCAGTAACTTGCTTTCATCTGTCCAAATGATGAAGCCCAAATGACTAAATTCATAAGCCAGAGGAAGCATTTTGCTGAACTTTTTTGAGGAGAACAACTATTAATTTTCTCTTTACTGTATTTCTCCTATTTTTAATGATATCACTTGCATCTGAATGCTTCAGTGCCTATGTTATTTCACTACTTGTATTTTTGAAAAAGGAATGACTAATGTTTTCCAAATTATATACCATGACAAATAAAGGGAAAAGGCACCTGTATACAACTTGACCGAAGAAAAACAAATATTCTTTTAAATTATCCCTACCTTTTAAAATAAAATTGCATTTCCTCTTGTTCAGACCTATCACATTGACACCTCAAGCTACAAATTAGCTGTATAACACAACCCCATTAACTTCACACTGTTGTCTTCACAGAACATACAGAAGCAAACATATATGCAGGTATACCTGGCTGCCACCTCCTGCTGCTGAGCTGGGACTCCTCAAGTTGATCATGAAGCTGCAGCTCTTGGAACAAGGTGATTACTGAGAATTTCATCTGGTTGAACAGCTAAAAAATGAAAACCCTAGACATCCAGAGGAAAAAAACAACAAACCAACCAAAACCAAACAACCAAACTACAGCAAAACTACAGCTTTTTTTTTTTTTTTAATTTCACTATATAGAGGATTGAGAAGAAATGATAAAAATCACTAAGTAACTGTAGGCAGTGCACTCTAGAGTTAGTGCTTGCGTTGACCTTTGGAGTTCAATTGGTAATATTTAATTAAGACCTATCTCACTGAGTTCTCACAGTCTGCTCCTTTTTATCACTGAATTTGAACAAAAGTATTGGCATAGAGATTTAAATCCTGGTTGTGTTTCATCCACGTTTTAACACTGGAACAGCAGCTGAAATCCCTGTTTCATCTACTTCAATTGCTTATGTGTGAAGAGAGATGCTTTCCTGTGGGATATGCCCAGCCACTGTCCTGGAGGGATGTCTGCTGAGATAAAGGATTTCGCAATCGCCCAGCAGGACTCCCTGGAAAGGACTTTTGAGTCATGGTGAGGGAAAGTAGACCCACAATCCTTTGGGATACCCTATGCAGATCATTCTGTAACCCATTGGTCTATCCCAGACCCTCTGTAATCCATTGGTCCCCTTGCTGATCCCCTGTATCTCTATAAAAGAAGACCAGTTCGCCTCTGTAGGGAGGAGAGCTCGTCACTGGCCTTCCCTTCGCCGGAGGGAACCCCCAATAAAGCTACCTTCGTGCGGAACCAGCCATACGGGTCTTCTCGTCTCTCTCTCCGGTCTGGTTTGGCCTAGAGGCTGCCCTGCAGAGCTGAGCTGAAATCACGAGCTGATAATCACTAAAGAGCTGATAGCTTCTGCAAGGGCTCCTCTGCCAGCAGCTGAGAGGAAGACACCGGGCCTCGGGAAGGCGATTCCTTTCGGGACCGTCTCCCCGGACTGGTCATCTCTTCCTGGGTCGCAGCCACGGACCCCACCACCAGCTGTAATACTTTCCTGAAGCCTACCAGGGTCTTAATGTTAGTTAAGGTTGTCTTAACTCCTCACTGAGGCTTGCAGAAGTATGAACAGAATGGGGTTCATCTTTTCCAAGAGATTATTTTAATCACGGCATCAGAGAGAACATTTCTCTCCAGTATGTTTTTAGTGCTTTGAGTTTCCTTTTTGCTTTGAGTTTTCATTATGCCTCACGTTGATTTACTATCTTCCCAGAAAACTACACACAAGGCTGATTTCTTTTTTCTTTGCCTTTTCTTCAGGAATGCCACTTCTGCAGTATCATGATCTCTTGCAGCCACCACAACAAATAAGCAGCAACTCTTTGATGCAGAAGCTGAGGAGTGAATGCTCCAAGTCCAAAGGGTGATCCAGGACTTTTAAAGATGTCTTTTTTTTTCTTTCTTTTTTTCTCCTTTTTTCTTTTTTTTGGATCAAATAAAAAACAGTTCTTCATTTAAATGATCTTAACCATTATGTGAGTAGGAAGCTGCCTTCCATAGTCAGCATCGTGAGGGAGAATCCTGATAATTCATTTATTCCATAATAATAGTGGGGTAGCTTTAAGGTTTTTACCGTCTGTGCTATTATGGGAAGGGGGAACAAAGCCAATACAAATTTAACCTTCAGATTTATGCTTCTGTGCTTCTCCATTGTGCCCCTAAAATTCTTCAGAAAAAATCCTTAACCACTTCAGTACTGTATGATAAGAAAAACTACAGCTTCCAGATTCCACTTTTATTTGAAATCTGGAGAATTTAATTTAATTTTAAATCTGCATGTTTTCATTTAATTTTGGACTCTAATAACAAGTACTCAAGGCAAGAGATATATTTAGTGAGTGTTAAGTTTGATTGCATCTATTTGTCTGTGTGCCCAAAATATCCAAACCTAGCATTAAGTGGTGTATCTGTCTTCAAATCTTTATCTCCTTGAAAGTAATCTCACAGTTTTACAGAATGTACAAATATAAAAAGCTCATTTATGCCTAAGGCTTTACAAGGACAAAACTCTTGTTGAAGTGGGAGTGGGGACCTGAGACAAAAGGATACTGCTAGCACAGTTACATGCCAAGATTTAGGATAAAAAAAGTTTATTGATGTGTAGGTTCATCTGGCTTTATGGACTGATGATCTAAGAGAAACCAGAATATCTGAAAGTTGGTATGCTACCCTGGAGACAAGAGTGAGTTTATTAGGCAAAAATCAAAATGTAACTGCATCCAAAAAGGGTCAGTAACTGATTCACCCAGCCTTTGACTGGGAAGGACTGAGTTTCCTTAGCGCATGGTAAATTCATTAAAGACTCAAGGTTAAAATTCAAAACTAGCTGCAAAGTTTGGGACAGGCTCTAGAGAACTGGTTATTGTTGTGAGAGCCAGGGATAGAGTAATATGAGAACTTCGCTTCTTTCCTTTTCTTTTATCCAGGCCCCTGTCAGGCCATGGAAACACTTAACACATATTTTACTGCATCTGAGCACTTGATAATACACTACATACAATACATACAATGTTTAACCATTGCTGGTTTTTGGTGAGCTTGCCCCAGAAAATGGGGTCATTAGGGGCAAAATTCTCTTCACACTCTGGATTGGCTAAAAATTTGAAATTAAACTGACCATCCACTAATTTTCTGCAGGAGATTGAGTTTAGAGTTCAGTTTAACATGCTACAATGTACTTGGTAGAAGAAACTTTACAGCAGAGTGAAAAAGGATGTTTTTCTTATTGACCTACTTACTGATGGGCAGAATGGGATTCTCTGGCCACATTCCACGGTGGGGCATGGAGTCTGTCCCACACAAAAAACCAGCACTGTGGGAACACCTGAACTATACGTCCCCTGATGCTCCCCTGCAGCCTTGCCAAAACTCAAGTGAGTCATACCATAAAAAAACCAAAATATAGCTGTGTTTGTATTAATTGTGCCTGCAAAAAAAAGGCACTTAAACAATGTCTTTGTGAGGTAGCATGCCTCTGCAAGCAGACGGTTGTGCCTTTGACTTGCATGGACTCAGCTGCCTGCTTTGGTCAGGGCCAAGGAAATTTCAGGCATCACAGCAATGGTCTGTCTGGCATTTCTTCTTTTAATGCTGTCACTGTGTGGTTATTTTGCTGTGGGTAATGCTTTAACTTTACTCTGGTTATACAGTCCCTCATAGAACCTCTAGAATCCTAGAATGCTTTGTGTTGGAAGGGACCTTAAAGCCCATCCAGTTTTAATCCCTCCCATGGGTGGGGATACCTTCCACTACACCATGCTGCTCTAACCTGGCCTTCGACAGTTTCAGGGATGGGGCAGCTACAGCTTCTCTGGGCAACCTGTGCCAGGGCCTCACCACCCTCACAGCCAAGAATTTATTCCTAACATCTAATCCAAACCTACTCTCTGTCAGTTTGAAGCCATTTCCCCTTGTCCTGTCACTCCAGGCCCTTGTAAATAGTCTTTCTCTATCTTCCTTGTCAGTTCCCTTCAGGTACTGGAGGGCCACAGTTAGATCACCCCAAAGCTTCTGTTCTCCAGGCTGAACAATCCCAATTTTCCCAGCCTTTCTTCACAGCAGAGGTGCTCCATCCCTCCTCTGAACTCACTCTAGCAATTCCATGTTCTTCCTGTGCTGGATCCCAGTGCTGGAGGCAGCTCTGTAGGTGGGGTGTCACCTGAGTGGGGCCAGAGAGGAGAATCCCCCCCCACCTGCTGCCCATACTAATTTCAGATGACTTGACAAGTTCTTCTTATATCACTGTGGTTGAGATGTTAATGCCATGTCTACAGGTGATGTCAGTGCCAATGTGTGATGAACAAGGTTACCAGCTGTTGTTGGTCTGGGCAGCATCGTAAGTTATTTTGAGCCAATACTGTAAGATGTATTTTATTTGGACAACTGGTGAGGACAAATACACTTCTCTCAAGTTCAAAATCACACATTAATACTGTAGAGAGGTAACTGCTTGGGGTGGCCCAGTCCTGGAATGAGAGGGGAAGTCCTGTGTGATGAAAATAACTCCTTGCCTTCAGGTCTTCCATTTTGCCCTTAGGAATACTGGTTCCTCCACACCTCCAGTCATGGGGGAATCCTACTGCCATTCCTGCAACACCAGTGGTGCCCCACTACCCAGTTCTTTGGCAGCCACTAGACACATGTCTTGCAATCGCTTTCCTGGTAGATAATTATATTAAAGAGGCTTTGATCCCAATTCTGAGCTGATTTGGAAGGGCAAGGGCTTCAAACACAAGTTACTGCAGCACAGTAAGTAGCTGCATGTCAGCTGACTCACAGTCACTGATTGCGTGCATGTGCTCAACCCACTGGTCCTGCATTTCAGCTTCACTTAATCTTCCCTCCTTGTGGTGAATGTGGACTCAGTAGCTGCTCACTTGCCTTCAGAAAGCATTTAGAGACCTGGCTGTGGACATCAGGATTCAGATTTGTGTTCCGCTACTGCATATGACATGTAATGAGCACAAGGTTCTCTGTCATATGGCTTTTACCTCACTTTATAACATATAATAATTACTAGCACAACTATACTTTTAAAACCTTCTTAAGGTATGGTAGGCTATATGAGCATGCCAATACATATAATTAGGTTGCTTTCACTTGGCATGTATTTGACAGTGCTAGTTACAAACAGGGAACTATCACCTTCTGCTGAAGAAAAAGAGGGCAGAGAAGCAGAAGAGAAACTGGATGTGGAGTCATATGGATATTGCAGACACCCCTGGTTTTGTGCTTTCCCACTGTAGGCAGATCTATAACTAGCTTGGGTTTAGCCTGAAACAAGATTGTCTTCAGACAGGTATATCATGTAAACCAGAGCAGTCCCATTCTCATTTAAATTAGATAAGGTGCAAGCATTAGTTTACTCTCTGTGCTGCTTGGAGTTGCAAATAAACCATCAGAATCTGTTTGAACTTCTTGAATGAGTGTTTACTAAACCAACTCAGTTTTTGTGCCTACATGTGAACTGGGTCTTAATATGAGAATTTGTTTTCCAGTTTTGTAACCAACATGGTCTCTCTTAATCTACATAAAAGAAAATGTGAATTTCCTGTGAAAGGAACAAAGATTTTATCCTGAATCTTTCCTACAGGTGATGAGGTTGCTGTCTATGTTCCCTTCATTGTCCCTTTAGTCTCTTGCTTGAAATGCTGTGTTTCTGCTCATTTGAGCAGCGGGTGAAAGCAAGCTTCCACTCCAGAGACTGGCTTGGGGCACACCAGTTCCAGTGAGAGAACTGGGAGGTAAGTCCAGACCTCCTGCCTCCTGGTTCAGTGTCTTCATCTGACATCTGTCCCAATGTACAGAGAATAGCCCAGAGCAATGTCAAAGGTCTCTCTTGGCTTGGCAGTGGTGAGGAAATCCTGCATTAAAACTGCTCTGTTACTTCCAACTCACTCCCTAGCACTGGAGCAGAAGCTGTGTAAGCGCAAGGCTTTGCCAGAAGAGTAGAGGGCGTTGTGGCAGTGCAGACGGCTCCAGCCACTCTGTCTCCTGAGAAGAACTCAGACAACCAGTTGTGGTGGTCGGCAACCCAGTTTAGCATGTAACTTCAGACATGGTGAGAACCCATGATGCCCTTGTTCTGTCTTTTGCATGTTTTCCCCTGATTGGTTAATGTTTTTCCTTCCCTTCATACATAAAGTATGAAGTTATGTATATTCATTTCCCTTCTTTAATATGTATCAGTTCTAGAAAGTTCTTTGTTCCTCAACGCCCCATTGGATCCTTCCCTAAGTCCCTCCTATGTGTTGTTCCCATTAGTTCCTTTCCTGTCAATCCCACCTGCTTGTCTCTATCCCATTGGCTGAGATCCCTTTCCCCACCTATCTTGTACCCAGTATAAGATCCCTGGACCCTCCCACCAATTTGTCTCTTTGTCCCTGTCATGTCACCAGAATTAACCTGCGTGGAACACAAATGGAGAGTCCCCTCTCTTTACTTCTTTGCCTTTGCCTGTGTGCCTGCTTAACAGCGACAGGAAGATACAGCCCCTTTTGGGTGAGGAGCTCTACTCCGTTCTCATTGTGTGTTCGGCACTGAGTGCTGCCTTCCAGAGGGATTTCAGCGTTGACCTCCAGGCTTCTTTGTGTTGGCATGCGAGGGGTAAAACTCCCTTCTGCCAGCTCCCAGTGGCTGCTAACCCCTCAAGTGGCACCCGAGCAGAGCAGGGACTTCTCAAAGGGGAGACATGCTGTTGTACCTAAGGCGGCTTGAAGGCATCCTCCCAGCTCCTAATGAAATTATGCTAAGGTGACCTTCGACCACCTGTGCGGCGAAGGTGAGATGGCCAAGCCTCAAGATCAGGCCAGGCAGATCCCGGCACCAGTGCTCACCGCCATGAAAGAAGCTGCAAAGAAGGCGTGGCTTTTAATGCCTTTTGAAACCCCCAGTCCCAGCTTTGTGTCAACTAAACAGGCCCCCACTGAATCATTTATGAGTTTCATGGTGAGGCTGAGGCTAGTGGTGGAGAAACAAATTAGAGATCCAAAGGCCCAAGATGAGTTGCTTTGCCAATTGGCAAAGACCAATGCAAATGAGGTTTGTAAGCAAATCATCTTGGGTTTTCCATTCCATCCTGCTCCCACCCTAGACCTCATGATAGAGGCCTGCACGAAGCTGGCAACATTTGATGACCATAGAAAAAAAGGGGGAATGGGAGGAGCAGTGAGAACCATGGAAGCGATGCCAACCCAAGCGAGGTCAGCGCAACCACGTGGTGCACCAAGGCAAAGTGCAGAAGTAATCTGCCACAGGTGTGGAAAAAGAGGCCATATAGTGAGGCAATGTAGGGCACCAGCCCCTATTAACCAAGCCACCAAGCCTGTTTCCGCAGACCGTCACTCCATGCAGCCGCAGGGAAACTGAAGGGTCAGCACGGGATGGCTTCGCGTGACGACATAAGCAGAGCCATCAAAGACCACAACGGGTGGGCCCAACCACGAACTATCACCAGACTTGACATTCCTTTGACTGCCAGCCAAGGCCTGTACCTCCTTTTACCGGATTGGACATGTGTAGCTGTTAGTTGCGAGCGTTACACACCAGACACGCAACTGTTTATACATGGGACCACCAATGACACACTACGTGGATTAGAGATCATGCCCATTGTCAGCAGAGTGGACACCATAGGGGCACTGCAAATCCTGGTGAGATGCATTGCACCTCCGTTCTTTATGCCATCAGGTTGTGTCCTTACCTGAGCCACCACCCTACCACAGTCCCCCCAGGGATGCTCTCTATCAGTGGGATGGGTTGAGCTGGTAAGGGGGGACAGACCCATGATGGAGTGCAAAATGCATCTCGAAGACAGTAGTGTCAATTTGAGAGTCATGGTCGATACAGGTGCATACGTCACGGTCATTTCTGAGACCCAGTGGCCGTCACGTTGGGAATTGCAGCCCGCAGGTGGAGTTGTCAAGAGCATAGGTGGATCTACAGCAGCAAAAGTCAGCAAAGATGTCGTGCAAGTAGAGGGACCAGATGGACAATTGGCAACTCTATGCCCGTATGTTATCGATTCCAGTTTTACACTGTGGGGTAGGGACCTCATGTCGCAATGGGATGCAAGAGTTGAGATACCTGCCAAGCAGCAGGATTTTTAATTGGGGCCACTGTGGAGCACCCAACCCAAGCGCTCCATTGGAAAACTGACTTGCCTGTTTGGGTTGATCAGTGGTCCTTATCTGAAGAGAAATTAAAGGCACTCAATCAGCTCGTGGATGAGCAGCTGGCCAAGGGGAACATAGCACCTACCAACTCCCCTTGGAGCTCCCCGGTATTTGTTATTCGCAAACCGGGTAGAGACAAATGGCGGCTCCTCCACGAACTGAGAAAAATTAGTGACATCATTGTCAACATGGGACCCCTACAACCCAGAATGCCCTCTCCTGCAGTGCTTCGAAGGAATTGGAAGCTGTTTACCATAGACATCAAAGATTGCTTTTTTCAGATCCCCTTGCACCCTGATGACGCATCTCAGTTTGCTTTCTCGATTCCATAGATTAACCGAGAAGCTCCCATGCAGCGCTACCATTGGAAGGTCCTTCCTCAGGGCATGAAGAACTTGCCCATGATCTGCCAATGGTATGTCGACCACATCCTGTCACTTGTACACCATGCTGGCCCAGGGGCCATCCTCCTTCACTACATGGACGATGTCCTTATCTGTGCCCCTGACGACAATAGCCTAGAGTGGGTCTTCAAAAAGGTGACTGAGGCCCTAACGGTACATGGGTTCGAACTCCAGGAGGAGAAAATCCAGCGCCTCTCCCCCTGGAAGTACCTTGGCTTCAGAATCCGTGAGACCACCATTGTTCCCCAGCCCATCAAACTAATTGACAATCCAAAGACTTTGCAGGAGCTGCACCAGCTATGTGGGTCCATCAACTGGATGAGGACCTGGCTTGGGATCTCCACCGAGGACCTTGCTCCCTTTTTAAACCTGCTACGTAGAGACCGAGACCTGAAGTCACCAAGGACCCTCACAAAAGAAGGCAAGACATCACTTCTAAGGGTGCAGTGGGTGCTGGAGGAACGGAAGGCCCACAGGTACGAGCTGAGACTGCCATTCCAACTTGCAGTCTTGGGAAAGGTTCCATGCCTTCATGGCATTCTTTTTCAGTGGGACTCGGAGTCCTTATCATTGAGTGGGTGTTCCTCCCTCACCAGCCCACTAAGAGTCTCACCACGCCACAGGAGCTCATGGCTCAACTTATCATGAAGGCCAGAGCATGCCTATGTACCCTCGCAGGGTGTGATCTTTCATACATCTATTTACCAATCACATCTGAGACCGTGGAGTACCTACTCCAAAGCAATGCAAATTTACAGTTCGCACTTGATAGTTACCCGGGACACATTTCAGTTCATTACCCAAAACATAAAATTTTCAATTCAACCTTTAGCCTGATCCCACATGAAATTCAAAGCAGGAAACCACTCGATGCTTTTACCATTTTTACAGATGGCTCTGGGAGATCACACAAGTCAGTCATGACTTGGTGAAATCCCAAGACAGAGAAGTGGAAGTCCAATGTCGAAGTGGTATCTGGGTCGCCACAAGTTGCAGAATTTGCCGCTGTTGTCAGAGCATTCAAGAAATTCTAAGAACCTTTCAATTTGGTTACGGATTCGGCGTATGTTGCAGGAGTAACTGTGAGAGCTGAAAATGCCTTGCTTAAAGAGATCTCAAACAAAAAGATCTTTGGCCTGCTCACAAAGTTAATCTGTCTCATCTCCCACCGAGAGCAGCCATTTTATGTGATGCATGTGAGGTTGCACACCAGCCTTCCAGGGCCTATAGCAGAGGGCAACCGCAGAGCAGATGCTTTGGCCATGCCTGTCTGGCATGTCAACCTGCCAGACGCTTTCCATCAGGTTAAGCTGAGCCATGAAAAGTTCCACCAGAATGTGCCCACCTTGGTCCGGATGTTCCACCTCACCCATGACCAGGCAAAAGCCATTGTGGCGACTTGCCCCGGCAGCCAAAGACACCAACTTCCATCTCGGCAGTGGGGTAAATCCAAGGGGACGCAATAGTTGTGAGGTGTGGCAAAGCAGTGTCACCCATTTCCCAGCCTTTGGCCAGCTCAAGTACCTCCATATGTCTGTAGACACATCTTCCAGGGCCGCATTTGCATCAGCCCATGCCAGTGAGAAAGCGGCTGATGTGGAACAGCACCTGGTTCAGGCTTTTGCCACACTTGGTGTTCCGCAAAAGACAAAAACCGACAATGGGCCTGCATATATGTCAGCACAGCTACAGAGGTTTCTACAGTCCTGGGGAATCGAGCACACCACCAGCATTCCACACTCACCAACAGGACAGGTGATCGTTGAAAGGACTCACTCATTGAAGGGACTCCTCAAGCAGAAAGGGGGCTTCAAACCTTATTCACCTGTTGTTCATCTGAGCCAAGCCCTCTTCACCCTGAACTTTCTGAACTGCACCTTTGAAGAGCCCGATCTGCCTGTCCTGAGGCACTTCTCCAATGAGCCGAGAGCGAGACTAAAGGAGAAGGTGCCTGTGCTCGTCCGGGGCCCAGAAACCAGAGAGGTACTGCCTTCCAGAGGGGTTTCAGTGTTGACCTCCAGGCTTTTTTGTGTTGGCATGCGAGGGGTAAAACCCCCTCCTGCCAGCTCCCAGTGGCTGCTAATCCCTCCAGGGCATCTCAGTGCGATTCTTCTTCTTTGCTGCAAGTCACAGCTTTAATGTGTCTGTAATTGTTTACACTTACATAATTGAAAAAAAGTTTGTTAATGGCAGGTCAGCTGCTTCCAAACTGTACTTTGCACCTCATTCCCAGTCACCTCATTTCCTCTCTCCACTGTGGGGATTTGAGAGAGGCAAAAAGAGAAAAGGAAAAGGAGGAGGAAGAGAAAAAGGGGAAAGGAAAAAAAGAAAGAAAATTAAAAGAAAAAGGGAAATGAAAAAGAAAGAGAAAAAGGAAGTGAAAAAGAAAAGAAAGGAGAAAGAAAATAATAAAATAAAAAGAGAAAGGAAAACATTTTGGCACATCAATATTTATCTCATCTCACTGTCTTGTGTGATGACTTGCTGTCAAAATAGTGTTGCAGTATTTGACATGCCACACTGGAACAACTTCTGAAGTGCTCCAATGTGCTATTTCCATCCGTACAATTAGGGAGGACTTAAAAAAGCAGATCTTTTGACACAATTTGGCATAGCAACTTCAGTGTATTATGCTATTTATACCACAGAGCCTCAACTGTCTGACGTGACTCATTATAAGATATTTAGAGTTGTCATGTATAAGTACTTTATAGTCTTTATGATGCAAATGAAAAAGGATGTAACCTGGAAAAATATTAGGAGTATTGCAGACACCATTAGTCCAAAGGTGTTTCTCTGCACAAATGTGCCATCTGGCCTGGGTCACGTCCTGGTCCTTGCTAATAACGGTAATTAGGGTGAAGCAATGGCATCATAACGGCTGAATGACCCTTTATTCCAGCAGTGCTGGAACAACAGATGCTGCATGGCAAACAGCTGAGAGAAAGCAACATGTGATTAAGAGCACATAATTACACTGAATATTCAGATCGTGCATTTCTCCCATGTATTCCAAAATTCTGGTGATACCTGGCTACTATGCAGGGCAATTTGCATAGCTGTGTACTTCTTGTTCCCTTACAGACAGCCACAGCTGATCCACACTGCCTTGCACTGCAGACAGGGGATGGCAAAATCAGGTAATTATAGTTTTTAGCACTGGTGGCAAAATAAGTGAAAAGGAGTTTTTAATAAGTAGCAGGCTCAGAGTTTCACTATGTGGACAGTTTAAAAAATATGCACACCAGCTGTAAAGGGTGAAGGAAACCTCTTTGTCCTGTGGACATGCCCTGTGGATGCACATCATGCAGTGAGCCCCCATTGCCAAGTCACAGATCCTTAGATGTACTCTGCTCAATGAAATGCTCCCTACTCACACTCAGTTTGCATTGTGCTTATTCAGAACTGAGAAACCCTGTCCATCTATCACAGCCATTGAAGGCAGCTCTTTGCAGGTCTGTAGAAAGAAAAATGCTGCTAGCAAGGATTTTCTTGCTATTTTCTAAGTCCGTGAGAGACTTTTCTCTCTCACAGAAGAGGTAGCAGAGTATGTAAACAACCAAGCCACCTGCAACCTTGAAAAGTCTTTATGGTATAGTAGAAAAATATTTTGACAATGGATGTTTTAGGATTTTAGCCAATCACCCCAAGGGGTGGCTGATCCTTTGTCCAATTAGATTATGAAGAAAAAAGTCTAAAAAAGAGTTTGTAAAATAATTAATCAATCTTGTTGCACAATTCCTGCCTGCTGGATCTCTGTCCTCCTCCTCCCTATGGCTGCGGGACACGGCGATATACCCTAGGGCCCAGGCCTGCAATAATACAGGTCTATTGTGGTTTAACCCCAGCCAGCACCCAGCCCTTCACAGCTGCTCGCTCACTCCCACACCAGTGGGACTGGGGAGAGAATCAGAAGGGCAAAAGTGAACTTTTGGGTTGAGATAAAGACAATTTAATAGGGAAAGCAAAAGCTTCACACAAGGAATTCATTCTCCACTTCCCATGGGTAGGCAGGTGTTCAGCACCTCCAGGAGAGCAGGGCCCCATCCTACAGAATGGTGACTGGGGAAGACAAACACCATCACTGCAAACACACCCCCCTTCCTCCTTCTTTCTCCTCATTTTAGACACTGAGCATGATGTCACATGGTCTGGAATATCCCTTTGGTCAGTCAGGGTCACCTGTCCAAGTTGTGTCTCCTCCCAACCTCCCAGGCACCCCCAGCGCCTCCCCAGCATGACCATACAAAGGGCAGGAAAGGCCTTGGCTCCGTGCAATCCCTGCTCAGCAATAACATCTCTATATTACCCACCCTGTATTGAGCACAAATTCAAAACACAGGCCCATTCCAGCCGCTGGGAAGAAAATTAACTCTACCCCAGCCCAAATCAGCACATTGCACCCCTTATTCCACACCATTTACGTCATGCTCAGATCCCACACTATTCAGTACAACCTCATTAATCACCACCCCCCTTCCCATTCTTTGATATACCACACAGATATCATTCCCTTAGTCTATGGACCACCCCTGCAAAATGTCCATAAAATGTCCACAAAATGGCTGTTGAATTCATCTGGTCTGTGACTTTGGGCTCCATCTGCTCTGGTGGTCCCTCGGGACAACAGAGGTGCGGTAGGGGGAGGTACTGGGCACCAAAGCCAACTCAGGTTGGGTCACTGCTGCTCTATAACTGCTTCTTGTGAGGTTTCTCCTCTGTTAGTTTGGGTGTTTCCTGTTCTAGAAATTCCAGCTCAGGAGGAAAGGGTGACCGACTCATTAGGCTGTTTGCCCACCCCTTGAGGGGTCTGGCAATCCCTTTCTGTTTGAGCACAGGCTTTCTGTGACTCTGAGTTATAGTGCCTAACTTGTAGCCCACAGGTTTCCAGAGTAATGTTCCTGTACCGTGTTAGATAGGACAGTGTGTGGTATGCACATATATATTAATCTATAGTACATATATAGATATATAGATATACACTATATATAATATAGTATATGCATCTACATTGTGTGTACATATATGTGCTTTTGCACATGTGGTGATTTTCATGGGGTCCAGGACCACTCACGTGCTGCCACTTCAAGGCAAGGAAGACACTATGCTGAGGTCAGGGTTGATCTGGAAACCCCCTGCTTCCTATCAAAAGTTGAGGAGAAATTTCTCTGTTTTAAGAGATTGGTATTAATTCTTTCCACTTGAAATTAGAGTTTCATTCTCTCCCTCTGCAAGGGTCCTTAACTCAAACACTTGTCTGAGGAAGAAACAGGGCTTTTTAGGCAATCTTTCCAATTTACCTGGCATAGATAATTTACTTCAGTTTACTCAACAGGGAGTGAGAGGGAATGGACAGAGCTGTAACACTGATGGAACTCTGGCAGAAGATTGGAAAAGTTGCATCTAGTTCATAATAGAAACCTAAGCCTGGGGTTTTCAGATAGGATTTAGATGCTCCAAAGCCACTGGAGCCCATATGTGTTTCAGAAATACCACCACAGGTCTTTCCACTTTTTTCTTAGTAGAGATTCAGAAACAGTTATATTCTTAGCAGACTTCAAAATCAGGTGTACAATGACATTAGAAAGGCCAGGATGGCAGTTTCTAACAGAGGAGCATAAAGGCATTGTGGATGCTAAAAGGCAGGAGCAGAGGAATTTTCCAGCTGCTGATGCATTTTGTGAAGTTTTTCTTTCTCATGCTTTAGCCGAGAAACAGTGAAAGACGGTTTTGTAAACTAATTGTCTATCTCTGCACCTGGGCTTGTTTTCCAGCCTTGTTTTGGTACTCTGGAAAAAATATTTTGAATGGGTGTTAGAGAACCTCAGCCAATCCCTCTAGGGGGTGGCTGGTCAAGCGACCAATCATATCATGCTCTCTCACATACAAAGATATATAACCTAGCTTGTAAATAATAAAATAATTCCTTTTCTCCTTGGATTTGGATTGTGTCATTTCTCGCCAGTTCTCAGTAAAACAGCGACAATGCATGACCACAACACTAAGAATAAAGCAAAATAGGCAAAAGGTTAGTGAACCTTTATGCAACAAAATGTGTCAGACTGTCTCTTCAGTCAATGCTAGGGTAATAAAGAGGAATCCTAGGCCATTCAATGATTCAGGCAGGAGAAAAGACTGTATGAAGTTTGCATCACCCCAGTATGTAGGATGGTAAATGGAAGATCTTTTGTCATTTAATGTTGGGGTTTTTTTCCCTTCAGAGACTTCTTAGGACTTCTTCATTTTGAAATTATAAACCATTATTAGAAATTATCTGTGTTAAATCCCCTTTAAGATTTAAATATGCTGACAAGTATGTACTTTCTGTGGTAGACATAAAGGCTTCTTTTGAAATTTTTTTCTTAACTACCCTATTCAGTTGACAGGAAGAGAGCAGTTTGATGGTTTTGTCTCCAAGATTCACTCTACCATTAGTCACCTTGTCTCAGACAAAACACAAAAGCGCTGGATGTGTGATCCTGTGCACAGCATAGCAGGTTTTGTCCAACAGCTGGCTTGTCTGGCAAGGTTTTTGTAGCACTTGGTTTATGAGGGGCTCTCCACGGCCATGAGGCAAGACTGCTGCCTCCCTCTCTTGGCCTAGGTGTGCTGAGGTGTCAGCCAAGGTGCCTTTGGTAGGACCTCTGTCAGGTGAGGATAGATACCTTGATTGAATCCAGCCTGAATGCTTGAGCCAAAATCAGGCTGATGACTCACAGCAAGTTAGCCTGCTTAGGCTGGTCCAGGTGAGTTTTGCCAGAAGTGAAATTAGGAAGCATTTATAAATCCTCCTCTGGGCAAAAATGGATTAGTCAGTTTGCATCTGGGTGGAGGTATGCTGTATGAGATTTTCTACTGCATTAGCTAGATGCTGGAGAAGATCTGTTTGGGGCCCTCATGTGACTGAACAGTAAGGTAATTTTTATCACAAAGTCATCTGCAGCCCTTTTGTTGTTGATATGTGTGCACTTGGGGAAGTGTTGTTTATAATTATTGTTTATTTCCATACAGGAAAAGAAAGTAATAAGATGTATGATAATGTAAGTTGCATTAATGCTCCTCTAACTGTATTTATTTCAGGTGGTGTGATAATGGTTTTTAAAAGAAATCACATCCCAAAGTAGGTTTGTGTGCACAATAAACTCTGTAGAACTGCTCTGAGTGGTTAGGACTCTGTGATGGGTCGACTCCTTAGTATGCTGCTTTAATATTATACTGTTGTGGCAGTCAGAGAAAGGAGTTTTATTTCAACAAAGTCTATTGTGGGCTTTCTCAATTCCTTTGGATGCATAACCCTGGACTTGTGAAACAGCTCAATCTTAAAAGTCACAAGTTCTTCTGCAAATTTAGTCTACTGCTGTAAATGCCCAAGTAGGGATTATTGTGCATTGTCTAGCAAAGAAAATCAACTGCCAGGAAATTCCCATCCAGAAAACTTTCAAGTATATGCTGAAGCACAAACCATGTAGTTCCCATCCTGGTTGTATGGAGCATAAAGGCAGAGAGAAGTCTGTTTGAAGCTTCTTTTTTCACTTGTGCCAAAGGCCACTGCTTTATCCACTGAGGTACTGCAAGGCTTAAGGCATTAGCCAGAAGAAGAGATGGCCTTCAGTGGCCATGACATAAATAGTGCTGTTCTCTTCCTGGAAAGGCTGCCAGGATAATGCATGACTGTGGATTGTCTGTAGTGTAGGACTCTTCATAAGAAGCTATTAGCTGAATTTTTTTTTAAGGATTAATAGATGCTGTAAACACATGGATGACTTGACAAATCCATGTTAAAGTGGTAGTCATAACACTATATAGCCATGCAGTCCATTCACCTGCGGTATGCTAAGAAACTGAACGTATCAGTACAGCAATTAATAGCTCCCTGGCAGTGTTCCTATTTTGGTTGACTTCTAATTGTATGTGTGAAACATCAGGATTAATAGACACCCAAACCCCTTAATGATTCTTCCAACTGCATGCATATTTTCAGCCTAGAAGCTGCTCTAGAGGTCTGAGAACAATGATCCTTTCTGTCTTTGCTGTCAGTAATGGCACAATAAGTCTGTTCCCACATCTTTTCCTGGCTCTACATAGAATTAGGACATGCAAAGTAGGGGAAAATGAAAACTGTCTACAAAAACGAACACAAAACAAGTTTAAAATAGAGCACAAAACAAGTTTAAAATAAACACCACCATGAAACCTTCTGGTGAGTCTGAGTGGTGCTGTCCATTGAGGCAGGAATTCTATTCTCAGGAAAGCCCTTTCCAACCTCCGCTGGCTTGGTTCCAGTCAGCCTTGCCTGAATTAGGTTGCAGGCCATCCTGCAGAAGATGAATGTAAAGGGCTTAATGCTGGTTTTCTATCACCTCCCTCCACAGTATATAGAACTGCTCCAGGCCACAGGATTTCCTGAAAGGAGTCAGAATAAGCTCCAATCAAAAGTATTTGCTCTGTGCAGCAGTAAGCCGAACCTCATGAGAAGCCCTTCCACCAGGTGTGATGGCTATACTGGGTTTGCAAAGGGGAGCCCATTATGAAGATTTACCTGCTTACCTGGACTGTTACCACACTCTCAGTGTTAGCTTCCTGAGTCTTCCAATAACCAGGATAACAACTGACTGGAAAAAAGCAATGTCTCATTCATTTAGCTGACCTGCTTACCTGTAGCAATCCCAAACAGGATTTTGCCTTTGTGCAGTTTGTGAAACTGGGATAAGAACACTGTGTCACACCTGATGTGTGCAGTGGACAAACAAAAATTGCAGGGGATATAGCAATGGGAGCTCCAGAGCCATCCAAGAAGCACAAGACTTTCGTTTTTCAGAAAGTGGCACTTAACCTGTAGCTGCAGGTATAGACTTAATTCTGACATAAAATGAGCATGGTTTCTGCCCATCACTGGCTTCACTTTTCTTTAGAATGTAACAGGTAGTGGTGAAGTTGCTCAAAATGAGAAAAAATGTCTTTTTCCCTGAGTCTCTTCTTTATTCATTTGACTGAAAATTCTTTATGATAACAACTTCCTCAGCCTTGCTGGTTCAGCCAGATTCCTTTGACTGCTAATGGTGATGTGATGATCCCACAAGCACACATGCTTCTGTCTGTATTGTCTTTTTAAAGCTGTTCAAACCCCCCATTTTCAATGTTATCCAAATGTTTGGTATAAAGATGTTTCTCTGAGTGAAGGGTTTGAGTGCTTTGGAAAATGTACTGTTTAAATCTTAAGGGGCAGCATTTACATGTACTTCTTCCACTGAAAGAGCTTTCTGTGACTGTAAGATGGCAGCAGGTAGGGACAAGATAAAATATTAAAAAAAAATCTTTGGGGTGTTAAATCATAATAAAGCCAGAGCAGGAACTGCAGACAGCAGTTAGCTCTTTCTGATTCATTCCAGCAGAAACTTTTCTCTATGCATATATCTGTCCATCGTGTTGTACGTTTTTTGCTTTGCCCATTTTCATGAGTTCATCAAAGCCAATTACATAGCCCTACTGTATGTGAAGGCTGTGAGGCTGAGCAAATCAGACCATCTGTTATGAACCAGCTTAAGCACAGAAGAGCAAAGGAAACTAAGTGTCTGTGAATGAAACAGATCAAACCCAGAAAGATTTGAAATATACCCCAAAACTTGATTAAAACCAAATGAGGTTAGATGTCGGTACCAAAAAATTTGATATGTGTTATATAATAGTAAAAGAGGCAAAGAGAAAGAAATAGAAAAAGATGTTTGGGGGGTGCTGGGAAATTATTAAAGGATCAGGGACATGGATCATTGATAGAATTATAGGATCAATAAAAGAACTGTAGCAAGAGCCTGCAAGCAAAAGGCCTGTGTGAGAAAAACTCTACATGAGAAAATCCCTGTGTGAAAAACAGGGCTGGGAACAAGAAGGGAGTTTTGAGAAGGTACAGCTGTGGAGATAAGACCCGGAGGGAGGAGGGTGAACTCTGAATTCTTTTAATCATAACATAACTGTAGAAGCTTGCCAATGTAAGTCCAATTATGTAGAAGCAGAAATTCGCTTTGGTAAGTTTTAAGCCACTTAAGAGTTAACAAGCTGGTATACTATATAAGTGCCTTTGGATTGCTAATAAACGGAGCTTGCTCTTATCAACCACATTGGTTTTGGACTGCAATTTCGCCTGCCGCCGGAGTCCACGGACTTTTTTCAATTCCAACAGGGGGGAAGGGAGGTGGGACAGGGAGAGAGTGACAGGGGTTAGGTAGAAACATATCACCTTTCCAAGGGTCCCAACGACATCTCATGACTCCCTTCCACCTGGTCTTCTTGGTGGTGAGGGTCCCCCACCACCTGCTGCTGGAAAGTATAGAGTCCAGTGGATTCTGTAGTTTGGGCCAGGTGGGAAGGCCCACGTGCCTCCCCTGGGGAGTTTGACACTGTCCCTTGCAACACTGTGGATGTGTTGCATCACATGTAGTGCCCTGGTGCAGAGTCTGGGGACCCATTTCGGGGGGCCTTTGATGGGCCAGGACATCCCCTCTGCTGTGCTTCATGTGCATGCGGCTTTTCCTGGGGTGAAGGGGCCCCACAGCTGAGCTCTTCTGCACAGCGGAGGATGGGTGTTAACTGCCTCTCACCAGTGGCTTTTTCACTACACACCCAAAACCTCTTCTCCTCCCTCCACCCTTTGGTGTGAGGGTCTGTGCAAGCCTGGCAGCTGATAGCCCCGGGGCTGTGGTCTCCACCCCAAAGGTGCTAAGTTTGAATCCCTCTGTGAATGTACTCTTCTCCCTAAGCCCAGGCTTGAGTTACTTTATCTTATCTCCATCAATGAGCAGTCCAGGGCCTTAGTCAGGGCCTGGTAGTCTTCTCTGCAGCTTTTATATGGTTTTGCTATAATAGGCAAAAGTCCTTCATGAAGATGTTTAAGCCATAAATTATAACATTTCAGTCTCCAACACCATCCCTGTGGATGTATAAATGAGTCAAATGACCTCCAAAAGCATGAATCTTAAAATATGGTTGTATAAACTAACAGGTCTCAATGGTGATTAGTGCAAGGGACTCTTGGAACATCAGAAAATTATGGCAGAGAGTGAGGGGGGGAAGAAGCAGCAGCGACCTCTTTAATTGTCATTTTGCTCTTCCAAAACACAGTCCTGACACATCCAAGAGCAAATATGCATAGTATTGAAATGGTGGTGAGGGAAGGGGAAGGAATGTTAGGAACTACTGCTGAGGTACTACAGCTGGAGTGAAAGTCACTTATCTTGGCAAATGAAAGGGCTTGTGAAAAACGAGGTTCACTCTCCTGTGAGAATTTAAAGGGTTTAATATAAAGACAATAAGAGACACATAAAATAAAGCAAAGAGGTAATGGCCGGGTGCCTTGGTGCTCTGCCAAGAGCTCGAGGTTAGTCCTTTTTATACCATTTTTACTGTCTGTTCTTTATGCATATTCAGACTTTTCCCGGAGCTGTTCTGCATGGCCATTCCTTGGTTCTGCTTTTTTAGAGCATGCGTATTCTTCTGCCTTGCGGTTTTATTTCTTTTGATGCTTGGGCTCGGGCTCGCTGGGTGAGAGTTGATAGTAGAGTGGACCTCTCAATTCTCCAGACAGTCAGGGCTGATTGCAGCTTTGGGCCTCTTTGGCCTCCCGGGCAGAATGGTGATAGCGGCTCTGGGCCCCTCTGCCCCCCCCCGATTCTCCCGGCAGAGCAGCCTTTGGGCCTTTTTGTTCTCTGGACAAAGTGTTGATCAGCAGCTTCTCAGGCCTCACCCTCTGCTCGCTTGGAGGTTATCTTACTTGCTCACACTTGCTAATATTCTTGCTAAAAAGAAAGAAAACTACATCCACACAGCAAAAGCATTTCTAACATTATGTAATATATACCTTAATACTTGTGAGAAGCCAATATTACAATATATGTTTATAACAGGCTTGTGGAAGTTAAAGCTGGAAAGTGAACTCCTGTTCCCTAATGGAGCAAGTGGGAGCCTTGTCCTTGATGTTAAAATTTTAAACACTTTGTTTGACCTGTAAAGTAGGGCAGCAATTATTTGATGGGAAGATTATTGAATATGCTCATAACTTGCATTTCCCTGGGGAATCATGGGTGGACCTGGCGAGCAGAATGTGGGATGTGTGATGTGTTGCCATGTGTGTGCACGGACATGGTCTGGGTCTGGCAGGGCTTCTGTGGTTGGGGGTAGCTCATGGCTGTTACAGTGTGGTGTGTTCCTGGCTTCCTGGAACAAAAGAATTTAACAATTTCAACCAAGTTTAGGGCAAGGACTATTGCAATAAGAATGGTAATAATAATGGCTACACTAGAACTTGAAGTCATGTGAAGATGGGCCCTGCTAGGAAGCCCATGGTTCTAGAGAATTCATTTTTTGATTATTGAAGTAGAACAGATGGCTCAAGCAGGTGCTGGCTGAAGGGAGAAATGGCTTTCCATGCACTAGAAAACCTCTAAGTGGTAAGAGGTAGGTAAGAAGGGGTGCCCACCAGCCTTTCTTGGGATGCCCAGCCTGCCACCTCTGCTGTCCCTTTCCAGGTGCCACTTCTCATCCTGGGGTGGGATCTCCAACCAATCCCAATCTCAGATGGCAAATAACTAACTTGGGTGATCTTTTTGTGGCTCTTAGCTTTTGTTTATACTTCTGAATCCACAGCTCTGGCTGCTGAGGCTGTCAGACCAGTTGGTGTTATACATTGGACTTCTAGGACTGAAGGACCTACTAGTGCAAGAAAAATACAGTGTTCCCATTGCATATTTTTCTCTTCATTATACTTGAATTTTCCCAAGCTTCCTGTTTTGGTGGCTTCCTGGTACAGATTTGAAAAAACAATAAACAGATGTAGATTAACTGTTTTATTACTGATTTTTTTGTATATAGCAAGTTTGAAGGCTGAGGATGGGATTGTCCTCTGCTGGCCCAGCACAGTGGAAGCTAAAACAACTTTCAGCTTTTGCTGTATTTAGTCACTAAACTTTGGAAATGGAAAAATGTGAAACCATATTGACTGGCAATTGAGCTTTAGTTTAGAGAAGTGTCCCAATATGTGAATGCTGTTCTGACTTTCTTGAAGCTGTTTGTTTGGGAAGCTTTTCACATTATCCCAGACCTTTCTTTTTGGGCCCTTTCCAACTCTTGCTTCATCCCCATGAGATGGTAGCAAGACTTTTCTAACATTTTGGGGAGTGGAATTCCCAATTTCATATTTTACAGTTCTATGATGTATGTTTACTTTTCTAATAGAAAAAAAAATCTAAGTCAGGTTGAAAATTTCTGGATGCTGACACGTCAAAGCAATTTTTGCTAGCTTTTATTAGTATTTAATTAAAATACTTATTCCCCAGGGGATAAAAAGTGCAAAACTATTATTTTCATGAAGGCTACTAAAGAGTTGGAATATCTTTTTTCTCTTCTTGCTAGGCCCTGGTTCCCAGGTTATTAGGTGAGAAACTCATTCATACTGGGTTAAATTTGGCTGTGAGTTGTGAACTATTTGCAGTTGAACCTATGATACTGTGAGAGTTTCTTCTTTAACTTCCAGGTTTCCCTTGAGTGCTGAGATCTGGAAGCTTGACTGATAGCCATGGTTACTACTTCTAGTTGATGTACTTGAGCATCAGCAACTGCTGCCAACTCTTGTAAAAATGTTAGTGGTTGGTTTGTTTTTTTTTTTTTTTTTAAACAAGCATGAATGCAAAGTTTGTTTCCAATGTTGAACATGAGTGACCCACATCTGAATGATTGTGGAGTTCTTCCTTGCGCTGGTAAAATATCTTCTGTGCAATAGGGACTCATCCAGCATCTATCTTTTGCTTTGTCCCCACTCTTGCTATAAAGTAGATGATTCCACTCTGATCTCTCATCCAGGTGATCAGATCAGAGGTGGTAGTTGATAAACTGTAAGGCATCAGTGGAATTAAGTCAAAGGACTGAAGACAAAGGAGCTGTGAGCCCCTTCCCTGCTGGCAGATCAGAGAAGGATTTAACAGCTTGAGTAGGAATGGCTCCATTGAAAGAGAGGTAGGGCAGTTACATCGATGCTCAGAGTAGAAAGCTGGAGGTGTCTCTTAAATGTCCAGTGAACTTTTATGACTCCCCTTTCCACACCCTGGAGCATGCTATTTGTCAGAGAAAAAAATGGTGAAGTGTTTTTGTACGTAAGTCCTCCACCTATAACAGTTCTGTCGCTTCAGGATGTTATTCAAAACTGGCTGTTTGGGATTGCTCTGAGGGGACTTGCTCACCCCTCTGTACCTGTCACTGGTGTGCAGGACACCTGAGCTACAGTCAGGAGGAGTTTCTGTACTTCCCTCAGAGCTCCCTTCAGTGAGTCAAGGTCATCACACTCCACACACAGACCATTGCAGGAGTCAGACATGAATGTAGAGAAACTCTGAAGATATATCTCATTTTTTAAAATTTTTTTTTGTTAGCCCTTGTAATTTAAAGGGATCAGAGTTGAGCTATGCAAAACTCAAGGCAGCTACATCATGCATATGCCAACTTTAAACCAGCTAGAAGTGATGAAAATTGTGGGAATGGGCTCAGAGGAGGCTGTGAAAACCCAGCTGGACCTTAAGTGCCTATGCACACTATGGGCTTGTGACTGGGACCATGTGTGTGACTTGCATGACTGTACATGAGACTGGCTGACCCTTATACCTGTTTAAGCAGCTTAAAATATGCCATGCACAGGGAACACAACTCTGTGTGTAATCACACTGATTTAAATAATGTAGTTATAGCACAAATTCTTAAATCCATGTCTCTGGGATGAGGTTTCTCATCACACCCAAATTATGAAGGTCCCAGCTCAAGCTCCTCTTGTACCAGTAGGTTTGGTCAGGGTGGCAGGAGTTAAGGCTGTGCTTCCCAGCAACTAGGTCACAAAACATGCAGGAGGTTTAACACTGAAAGTGTTAATTTGAATTTGATTTGGAAGTAAATGTATGACCTGAACTGTTTGTAGATATGATACTTCTCACCTCTATTTCCAAACCTTTTTGACAAGGGTGAGACAGATTCTGTTCCTGTTCATTTGCCGTGGGGCTTTCAAGTGAAAACAACTTAGAGTTGTAAGCTCTCTATGAACTGATTAGTGTAAGGGCACACTTAGAATAAAAGGAAGTTGCCCTATGACAATGGAAATGATCAGAGCTGTTTCAAAAGAGTTACCTGGGGCTGTAGGAATGCAGCATCTCAAAATGCCAGGTAAGCACCAAATAATTATTCTTGCTGTATCCAGCTCAATAAACTGAGATAAAATGGGACTCCTACCAATTTTTTTCCAAACTTGTACATAGTAATCTTCAACCAGAAACAAACACAATTTTAGGAGCACTTGAAGTGAAATTATTAGTTTAGATTGTGCTGTATTAAAAAAAAAAAAACCCTGCCTTTTTGTTTGTCTCAAGTTTTAAGCTTCTGGAGCTTACTAATAACAATTGTATAGGAAGATGTGAATTTAAGATAGGAAAAGAAAGCTCTGAATCTTTCATAATCACCTGATTCCAGCAACTGAGGCTCTAACCACAAAAATGCTCAAGTTGTATCTCATCTAAAATTTTGTATGGGCGATGAAAACCACCCCCAACATTCTTTGTCTTTTAAGGTTTTATTTTTAGGGGACGATTGAAAATGTGATTCACTTTGATAATAAAATTCTAATACTGACTTTTTTCTTTTGAGTCAGAAGCTGCATTTTGCCCTGCAAGTCTCACAGACATTGAGTGGATTAGTGGTGGTGGCCTCAGATGTGGCACCATGTTAACAAACATTGCTGAAGTTGGGAGGGGTTCAGGGGTACCAGTGACTGACGGAGCTTAGGACCCATGTTGGAGGGAGGTAAGTGAACAAATACTGTAGCAGAAAAGATGTAAGGTGTGAACTGTATGGGCAGATGAGCCCTTGTAGAACTGGAGGAAACTGAGCAGGATTTTGCATTTAATTTATCTTGTAGTTTTTTGTTAATACCATGAAAGTTCTGGAAAGAGGATGAGTGTATATACTCTAACTACCATGCTGACTATCTGAGAAAACACTGGAAAAGATAGGAATTCACAAACCATATCGTAGCGTTAATTTCTTTTAAAATTCACTATTGAGTTCTATTTTAAAATGAATGCTGTGGTATGACCTAAAGACAGGAAAGAAGCTGACTATCTAAGAAAATATTTCTCCAAGTACCTTTAAGAGATGAGCTTCATGTTCCACAACAGTGTCAAAATCACTTAAATGAAACAACAGAACAAAGCTCTCTTCTAAAAGGAAAGGTTTTGTTCATGTTGGCATCTTCATTATAAGTACACGTTAACTAGAAATAACAGCTTCCACTGAGAGAAATTGAAACAGCCTTGTTTCCAAAATAGGATAAATGAAGCTTGTGCACTTAATCACAGTTACAAGATACTCTCTTTGGTTTTAATAGTAATTCAGCAACGGTAGGAGTCTGTGCCCCAGTTGTTGTGTTGATGTTGGATGGTAAGGTGCTGCAACCTTCCCAAAAGCGCCTCCAAGGAGGTAGCCACTTGATGCAGTAACCGCACTTGCATGCACACGTACACACACATACACCGGATAGCTGGCAAAAACAGTCCGATGATGAATGAACAGGAAGAGTCTTCACATGGGGTTCTACAGAAGAGATTTAATGCATCCACACTTGTGCCAGGTTCCAGAGAAGTCTAGGCAGAACAGTGGGGGGGTCCAGGGTAAGGGAATCAATCGAGAAACTCTGAGGGCCTATCAGGTAACAAGGGGTGGAGCAGCCATCGGAGCCAACCAGGGGAGCAGAACTGGGATACATTAACATAACAGAACAGAGCATTCTGGGGGAGGCTTTTTCAGTCACCAATAAGCTGGAAAGAGGCACCTAGGACTTATCCCACCATGGGACTCCTTTTGTTCCTTGTCCTGCAGGCCCACTGGCCTCCACACCCAGTCAGCAGCTCTGCCTCCTGGCCATGGCTCTTTCACCCATTGGACTGGCTGGTGGATTCATGCATTGGACCCCACACTCTCAATCCCATACACAGCAGCTTCTCAATTGCAAAATAGTTACTTAGTTTTACTACCTTTGCTAAATTATACAAGTTCTTGCAGCTGCCCCTTTCCAGGACTAGAGGATGTTTTCCTCATTGCAGATGTGCCCTGCTGGCTCAGCACTTCTTGCTGCTGGTTCCATTTTGTTGTACACCAACAGCTTTTATAAATCTGTTCATTCCCTTAATTGGAGTTCTGTGATGGGAGGTTTTGTGTTTACTGATGTAGTATTTAAACCTTATGATATGGCCTTGTGCTGGTGTTGGTTAAACCTGGATCTGGGATCCTGAATCTAATCAAGGACATGCTTTTCTTTGGTTAATTTGGTGCATTAATATTTTTGGGGAGCTAAAATTATGGTAATGGAGGATTTCACAGTTTTTTCACTAGGAACATAAACAGTGCATTTTCTATCCGTAGAAGAAATTTAGTTCTTATGTTCAGTGTAGATGTGAGTTGTATATTCTCGTCTGTCCTATGGTCAGTGGCATGGAGAAGCCACAGGAACAAGTGGGCCTGGAGCAATGTGCCAGTTCCTAAATCCACCTAAAGTCAACCTCAAGTGACTTTCTGTCGACCTCAATGGTTTTAGAAGAGTCTCTGGTTTCAGTTGAAAGACAAGATTCTAACTAAAAGTAAGCACAATGTACTAAAGATTAAAATTAAAGGGGAAGATTGGTCTGTAACCAAACTCACACCTAGCTACTCACTTCTCTGCTGCTTTAGCAAAAGAACAAGATCAAGAAAGCTCATGGGTTGAGATAGACAAATATGTTGTTTATCAGTAACCCTTGCAGCAAAACAGACTTACTTGGAGAAATAAATTTATTGCCAACTTAATATGTATTTGATAATTGATTTGTATATTGGGGAACAAAACCTAAGCCAAAATCAGCCAAAACAATTAAAACCCCTTTCCTTCCCTCTTCCTGATCTCAGTTTCACTCTGGATTCTTCCCCTGCCCTTATTGCTGGACCTCACTCTCTTCAGTGAGAAATGGCACAAGGGATATGAGGGGGGGGTTGCAATGAGTATTCAGTGGTTTCTCTTCTGCTCCTTCCTCCTCACTCTACTCTGCATGGGTCCTTTGGGCTGCAGTCCCTCTGGGAATACCAGCTTAGCCATAGGGTGCCTCTTCTTCTGGCCTCTATGCTCTGTCTCTTGCTCTTTGTTCCTTTCTCTTGCCCTGTAGTGTTTTCTGCCCTTTCTGACATGTTTTCTGAGAGGTGCCCCCCAGTTCGGCTGGTGGCCTTTTTTATGTGCCATGGTGGGTCTGTTACAGAGCCACCTGGAACTGACTGTGTCTGGCAAGGAGCAGCTATTGGATCCTTCTTCCAGAGGCTGCCCTCACTATCAACACCTTGACACCTATGTCCTGTTTGGAAGGTTATAGGCTGGTTAAAATTAATAGCAGGAAAAAATAATTAAATTAGATTGCCAGTTTATACAGAATGTAATTCTATGGATATAGGCTCATCCCCCACAGTGTGGACAGCAGGGGAGGGGGGGGTGTTCTGCCCCTCTGCCCTGCTCAGGTGAGATCCTACCTGCAGAGCTGCCTCCAGCACGGGGGCCCAGCAAAGGAAGGACGTGCAGCTGTTGGAGTACAGAGAAGGCACCAAGATGACCAGAGGGATGGAGCAGCTCTGCTGGGAGGAAAGGCTGAGAAAACTGGGATTGTTCAGCCTGGTAACACAAGATTTGGAGTGACCTAGTTGTGGCCTTCCAGTACTTGAAGGAGCTGACAAGAAAGACGGAGAGTGCCTTTACAGGGGCCTGGAGTGACAGGACAAGGGGGGAATGGTCTTCAGACTGACAGAAAGTTGGTTTAGATTGGATATCAGCAAGAAATTCTTCCCTGTGAGGGTGGTGAGGCCTGACACAGGTTGCCTGGAGAAGCTGTGGCTGCCCCACCCCTGAAAGTGTTCCAAGCCAGGTAGGACAGGGCTTGGAACAATGTGGTCTAGTGGAAGGTATCTCTGCCCATGGCAGGGAGAGTAATGGGATGAGTTTTAAGGTCCCCTCCAGCCCAAATCATTCTGTGATTCTATAAATAGTTATTATAATTCTGTAGCTAGTAAACCAAACTTTACCTGAAACCCAACTCAGCAAGCAAATCTTACACGGCCCTTGATTTGACTACAAACTTATTTAATAGAAGTACTGTGATGTAATAGACTTAGTTGTGTACAGTCAGCCCAATGTCATTACTCCTTTTCACTAATGACCAGAAAAAAATGTAAAATCCCTCCTGGGGAAACCTGAACGTAGCAAAAAAGACAGGCGTCATGGTTACAGGAGAAAGAGTGCCAGTATGGGTGTAGGCAACCTATGTATTCCACACCCATCTACATTATTCCTGATGATCTGTTGATGGTGGGTTGTTTGCAGCAGCTATCCAGTGCACCCCCCACCCCTCAGACTATGAGCTGGATGTTTTAGATAAGGAAAAAGAGGCAACCCTGAAAGGCAGGGTAGTGTTTCTTTTTCTTCACACCTATGATTCAGCCCTGATAGCTCCCTCTGAGGAAGCAGCAGCACAGTCCCACCCATCCTAAAAGGGTCATCTCTGCTAATGGGACATAGTGAACTGAATAGGCACCAGCCAAATAGGCAGCTGGAACAATCATCAAGGACTTCAAAAATTTCTATGACTCTGTCCTGGGTTGCAGTGTATTCTATTACCATCCTCATGAGCTGTTGAAACCAGGTGGGGCAGTGTTTCCTTGCCTCCTCCTCCCGGACTATCTTCCTGTTAATGGCCCATCAGTGCCCTGCCACATGACTCAGAGATAACTCCCTCCGGACTATCTTCTGTTAATGAGCCTAATCAACGCCTGGCCTCATGACTCATCATCCCACTGTGAGATGCTCCACCCAGAGGGAGGAACCAAGCATTCCATCCTGGATATAATCTGAGATTCCAAATACCACAGACATCCTTTCCACTGGATTTCCAGAGGACAGGAGCTACATAGCCACCACTGGATCTTCTGAGGAAGAGCAGACCCTTTCTACAGGATCACTGGTTCAACAGAACCACGTCCACCACTTCAGGAGGACTGCAGCCACCATCTTATCGGACTGCTACCACCACCCTGAATAACAGAGGGTGTCAGGTTGTATCCTGACTGTCAATTTAACCCAGTGTTTTCTGCCTTTATTTTTTTTTTTTTAATTTCCCTATTAAATTGTTATTCTTACTTGGTGCCTCCTACTGCTTTGTTTTCAAACTAGTACAAACTCATAGGATTACATCATTCTATTGCAAAATTCCCCAGCCTGGGAGAGATATTGAACATTCCTGCCTGTATATAATCTGGGCACTGTGGGACGTGGGACACCACCACCACCACCACCGGACGTCCAGAGGAGGACTCAAACTTCCACAGGAGAACCAGACCTTTCCACAGGACCACCACTTTTGACCAGAGTACAACCATCACTCCATTGGGACTGCAACCACTGCTTAATTGGACTATGACCACCACTCTGACCAACAGGGTGTCAGGTTGTACTGTAACTTTGTTGGTTTAAGCCAGTGTTTTCTGTATTATTGCATTTATTTTGATCTTTCTATTAAATTGTAATTCAAACCTAAAAATCTCTCTCAAGGTATTTGTTTGGGGTTCATTTCTCCCACTGGCTTACTTTCAAACCAGCACAATGGGACCAGCAGTATGCAACCTAGATGGCAGCTGGATTCCTCCAGGTTGCTGTGCAGCAAGAGCTCACCTCAATGACTTGTGCCATCATCCAAGGGCAAACACTAGGTTGAATGTGTCAGACTGAGGGATGAGGATAATCTGTATTACTCTGTGGCACAAACACTGGAAAGGATTTACAGAAGCAATGGAAAAGCATGAACTGCAGCATTCAGTGTGATATAGAGAGGGAAAACAGAGGCTTTATGGCCCTAGTGAGGGAGAGCAGTAAGTAGGAGCATGGTGATGATCCTGTCTCTCCATGCTGTGGAGCAGCATTTGAATTCTGTGTCTAGTTTCAGCTCCACATTTTGGAACTAGGGTAGAACACTGGTGATGGCACAGACCTGCAAAGGTTATTTTTGGGGCAAAAATCACGTTTTTCTTGGGATTGTAGGCATGCCTATACTGAGCAAGGTACAGTAGTACAGAGAATTCTGGGTTGGTGTTAGACAAGGAAGTTTGTATACTTGGAAGCATCTGGCAGTTTCAGTGCCTTGTTAGGGGTGGTTCTGCTCCTTGTGCTGCTCTCAGCAGAGCTGGGCATGCTGGGGGCAGGGCTGTATGAAAATGCTGCTCTGCTCTTGGGCCTGTGCCGGTGTTTATCCCTCCATATATCGGTATGAAGTCCCTGGGAGACAAGCAGGCCATGGCTGCTGTTCACTTCAGGAGTTATCTTCCAGATCTGTCAGGTTACTGTGAGGGTGCACAAATACACTGACAAAAAGAAAATATTGGTTAGCCAGCCTGGAGACCCTTGAGTTCTCGGCACCTCCATTCCCTTCTCTGTAAAATGTTGGAACCAGGGAGAAAAAAAGATATTTCAATCTGAAAAGCATCATGGATCAGGCTTGTCTGGCACTGCTCAGCCCTGGTTAAAGAACACTGTGTTTGGGTGGGTGGGCATCTAACAGAACCAAGTCTTTGGCTTGCTTTGTTCTCTGGTTTTATGGTATATAGTGGAGCTTCTATGCTTAAGCTTTCCATCTGAGACAGGAAAGGAAGACTGATGTTCATGTAAATCTGGAGAGGTGAATAAACATCACTGTGCTTCCTGTTAGCTACTGGGCAAATAGTGGCTGATAATTCACTGAACTCAATGACCTCTCCCTTTTTGCTGGAGTTTGAAATGTTTGGAGGTTCCAGATACCTGGCCTGTTATTTTCCCTATAGTATCTATTGCTGCATACAGCAGAAAATCTTCAACTATGTACAAATCTTCCATTCTCTGTGTTTATAAATGTGTGACTATTTGCTTTTTATCATATTGAAAAGATAGACATGACAGACCAGATGCCAGTGGCTGTGAGAACCAAGACACTGAGGAACACTGGGAAGTATGAGCCAGAGGCAGCCTTCTTAAAAATCAGACTATTCAGCAGAAAATGTTAAATATGCTGTTAAAGACCATAGCTTTCCCTGCTTTAATCCTTTGGCAGTGAAGGAATACATCCCATGAAATATATATAACAAGGGTATTACTGTATCCTGCAGCTGTAGGGAGGAGAGGCGAGAAGATCCAACAGGTAGGAATTGTGCAGCAAGATTGATTTATTTAATTCTTTTGCAAACTCTTTTATAGACTTTTTTCTTCATAGTCTAATTGGACAAAGGATCAGCCACCCCCTCCGTGGATTGGCTAGAAATCCTAAACATCCATTGTCAAAATATTTTTCTACTTTACCATAAACATAGTTCTACAAGGTCACAGGTATTCATAGTTTACAGAACTTCTGCTATTATCTTCCGTGAGAGAGAAAAGTATCCCACAGGCTTAGAAAGAAGCAAGAAAATTCTTGCAAGCAGCAATATTGTATCCACAATTCCCCCTTTTTGGTTTTTAATATAACAATTCTACTATTAATCCTAAATAGAAATTTACGTCAGTTATTAATTCTAAATATGTCCTTAAGGCTTTAACTATCTGACTCCATAACAAGAAATTTAAAGTTCAGTCTCTGCTTGTGGAAGGACCATCCCAGTCTCTGCTTGTAGAAGGACCATCCGCCTGATGGTTGACATCCTGGTCATCATCAGAAGACTCATTAAGCTGATGATCTACATTCTGGTCGCCATTTGGATGGTTGGCGTTCTGGTCATCATTTGGAGGTTGCCTCTGGTGCCATAGGTCAGGGCGAACACATTTTGCAAGTAGCCACCATACCCCAGTATCTGTGGAAACGTAAGCTCATGTGGGCCTTCCCACTAATTAGTGAGTAAATTCCATACCTAGACTTTTGCCTGGGGCAGTTGTGTCTCACCTGAAGACTGCAATGAGAGGAAATGGTTCAGAATAACAGGATTATTTGAATTTTGTGGTACTGTAAGGTGATTAATTGTATACAAAGCTTTTACTAGTCGGCTCTGTGGGGTTTCTCCATGCATTCCCCCCTTTTGTTTTTCCAAAATACGCTTCAAAGTACCATGAGCGTGTTCGACAATGGCTTAGCCAGTAAGAGAATGTGGGTTACCGAAGATATGGTCTACACCCCATAGGTGCAAGAACTGCCATGTCTTCTCCGAGGCGTAGGCAGGACCATTATCGGTTTTCACAGAAGCTGGCATGCCCAGGACTGAGAAAGCCAATTTCCAATGGGCAATGACACCACA
Organism: Coloeus monedula; assembly: GCF_965178545.1. Classification (NCBI taxonomy): domain Eukaryota; kingdom Metazoa; phylum Chordata; class Aves; order Passeriformes; family Corvidae; genus Coloeus; species Coloeus monedula. The sequence goes on along the minus strand of NC_138784.1, from coordinate 8,742,210 downwards.
GCCCTTCTCTCCAGTGTGAGCAGAAACCCACATAGCTGAGGAGAAAGTGTCAATTGACACGTGCACATATTTAAGCTGACCAAATTCAGGAATGTGTGTTACGTCCATTTGCCACATCTGCAAGGCTTTTAGCCCTCTGGGGTTTACACCCTGTGGCAAAGGCGCATCGAGTCCATGACAGTCAACAGAAGCGCTGACAATGTCATGCACTTCGTTTGGCGTTAAATGAAACTGCTTGTGCAGGGTATGTGCACTTTGATGGAAGAAACCGTGCGATGCCTTGGCTTGTGCAATTTTGTCAGGCTGAGGCCCTACCCACGCAGGGTTGGTCAGCATGTCAGCCCTGGTATTGCCTTCTGGTAGAAACCCTGGTAAATCAGTGTGGCTTTGAATGTGCAGAATGTAATATGGATGCACTTGAGCCTGAATTGCAGACCACAAGGTTTGCAACAGTGAAAACAGAGCTGCATTGCTCATCTCCTTCAGAAATGAACAATCTGAACGTCGGGTTATATCTGCTATGTAGGCACAGTCAGTAACCAAATTCAAAGGTTCCTGTGAGAATCATTGAAAAGCCATGGTAACAGCCCTTAATTCAACTGAGCACAGCCTGACTCGGATTGGTGTGTTAGTCAGCCACTGCACAGGCAGTGTAGGATACTGTGCACCCTTGCGCACAGTGACCCCTATTAAAAATTTGTCCCAATCCATACCCCCCAAGCCACCAACACGTCCTGTCCCCAAAGGTTAAGGGAAGTGGTACTAACATAAGGTCTAATTGTAGCTGTGTGTCCCTCTGGGTCCCTCACCACCACAGGCCATTCGCTTAAATAGCTCTGTGTGGTTCCTCCTAATCCTGCAATGGCCGATCCCACCGGGGATAAAGGCCATGAGGGAGGCCATGCAGAGAAGGAGATGATAGTTACATCAGCACCCATATCAATCAAGCCTCGAAGCTGAGTCTGGGGTGGACGGGGGTTCGGCAGGATCAGGGTACATGTCATCTGTGGCCTTTGGTCAGAGATGTCTGCAGTCCAGAAGGCCTGTGGAAGTCCCATAGATCCACTGCTGCAATCTCCATGAGTTGGTTGTCCTATCCTGGGGACACAAGACTTAAAAGGCACTATTTTAGCAAGGCAGGTCTTTTCAGGAATAGTGACAGGGGGTTTTTGCATGGAGACCATAGCACAGATCTGACCTTTAAAGTCAGCGTCAATAACTCCTGAGTGCACTAAGATTCCTTGATGGGTAATGTCAGGTTTTCCCACAAGCATCGCACTGGATCCCTGGGCTAAGGGTCCATATGCGTCCAAGGAAACCTTATAAATACCGCTAGAGTCTAAGACGACTGCGGCTGCGGTGTGGACATCAAAACTGTCTGATCCCTGGGTGCTGTCTGATCCCTGGGTGCCGTCTCTAGGATGGCTGGGTAGGCCTGTGCCTGTACCTGTGCCACCCTCTGGGGGAGCGAATGCATCAGAGAGCAATTCCCCCTCCTTGCACTCTGGTGGAAGTTTCCTGACAAAGGCCGACCATCGGCATGAGTCAGAGGTCTCCAATAGTTTGAGCAATGCCCTCTTTCACTGGGGGATCGGTGTGTTCTCTTTTTGGCTCGGCTTAGGACATTTATGTTTTCTCGCGTGTTTGGGTTGCTTTGGTTCACGATCTGAAGATGCGTGAACAGGCTGCAGCAGCGCAGCCAAAGCAGACCTTTTCTGGTTTCCAGATCCCACCTTAGAACAGACCTCGACCATGTCCGCAACATCAGGTTCTCCTTGTAAGGCATCTGTGACTTTTCTGCACTCTTCATTTGCATTATCTCTCACTAACTGCTTTAACAAGAGCCTTAACCCGTCATCATCAACCTGCACTGTGGTTTGAACTGCTGCCTCTTTCCGGGACATGACCTTGGCTGGTCTCGACCAATCTGGCGCTGAAGCTGCTGCTGCCGTCTCCGGTGCTGCAGCCACACGCAAAGCCAATGTCTTCTGTGCCGCGGCAGCGTTCAGAGCTGCTGCCAGCTGGGGCGCAGCTGCCGCGTCCGCCACTTCTGTCGCTGGTCTCTGCTTCGCTGGCAGCTGGAGCGCCGGTGCTGCGCCAGTGGATAACGCCGGGACCGATGCTGCAGCTGCCGTGGGTTCCGGGTTGGGAGCCGCTGGTCGCGCCACTTCCGTGTTCACTGCATCTCTCGTGGGGGGCGCGGGTGGCGCAGACAGCGCAGAAGGCGCAGCGCGAGCACGGTGGGCCGTGTGCTGCGGGGTGCCTCCCGCAGCTGCAGCAGCTGCCTTTGCAAGCTGAGCAGTTCCGATAGCTGCCATGATACTTTCGGCAGCTCTGTCAGCAAAGGCAGATGCTGTATTAGAAGGTCAGTTGCTCACTTCTGCTTTTCCACAGTACTGTCTGGCGCTGCGGAGGGGGGTGATCCGCACCCAGGCATTCTCAGTGCGGCAGGCACTTGTGCAGCACTGTCTGGAGCTATGCTGGCCAAAAAGGTCCATCCGGGCATCCTCGGTGCAGCAGGCACTTGCGCAGCCCGGCTAGGAGCTGCCATGGGCATCCAAGATGCCGGGCCACTATATCACGGCCCTGGAAAAGCGGTGACTGCCGCTGAGCCAAATGGCAAGGCTCTCCTGCTTCTCCCGCTGCCCTGACACCCCCACCAATTGCTCTGCTGGCACGGGTCCTTGGGTGGCATTGAGTCCTGAGGCAGCACAGGGTGACCTGGTGCAGGCTCTGGGGCATTCTCCGCCCGTGGAACCGTGGAGGTTTTTTTGGATCTGTCTCCTTCACATTCCACTGAGGCAGGCGAGCCAGCTTTACTGCTACAGTCAAGGTCTATCAGCAGAATGAACAACGAATGCCAAGTGCATAATAATTCTACCACTGCCGGATCCTCAGATGGAAGCTCGCACCAGATTGCACAGCTGAGCTCCTGCCACAGCCCAAAATCCAGGACAGTGTCTCTGTCCAGGGAAATGCCATGCAAGGCAGCCCAAAGTGAGCTCTCAGTCTAACAAAGTGAGCTCTCAGGAATGGAGGTGTGCATTGGACTGAAAACACCTTTCCAGACTGTTAGCACAGCATTGGTTTTTAAACAGCTGTTTGCCATTTTCTCAGTCCCATTGGACATCCTGGTCCAGGAGGGGAAGGGAACAGCGTACCTCTAGAGAAATTCAGCTTGGTTTGCAGCGTGCAGGACACGTCACAGTGTGCAGATCACATTGGGGTCACCAAATATTACTGTACCAAATATTACTGTATCCCGCAGCCGTAGGGAGGAGAGGAGAAAAGATCCAACAGGCAGGAATTGTGCAGCAAGATTGATTTATTTAATTCTTTTACAAACTCTTTTATAGACTTTTTTCTTCATAGTCTAATTGGAAAAAGGTTGGGTTGATTGGCTAGAAATCCTAAACATCCATTGTCAAAATATTTTTCTACTGTACCATAAATTCTACAAGGTCACAGGTGTTCATAGTTTACAGAATTTCTGCAAATATCTTCATGAGAGAGAAAAGTATCCCATGGGCTTAGAAAGAAGCAAGAAAATTCTTGCAAGCAGCAATATTGTATCCACACAAGGGGTCTTCGACAGAGGAAACACACTGATCATCTCCTAAAAAACGCTGGGCTAACCATTGGAGTCCTGTTGACTGCTGTGCATCTTCTTATGATTTTTGTCATTCAAATATGTGTCTTTGCCTACAGCGTGCACCTGAGATTGCTCTTTTGAGCAGCTTTGGAAAAGCTGCTCATAAGATCCTGTCCCTTTTCTGCCCCATCTCTCTTTTGCCAATTAGTGTGCTTGATCGAAGAAATCCAAGAGTGATTTACCAAGTACCACCTTCCCCCTGCATCCCCATAGCAGCTCCTTTCTGCTCTGACACTCTACTTCAGTTTTGCCAGCAAAAAAAAAGCCTGTACTGTAAAGTGCCCTGGATCAAGGAACTGATCCAAGCTGAAAATAACTTGGCAAAAACCTGAGGAGTTCTCCGGAAGAGCAGCTCCTTGATTTGTTTTGGAATATGGATGCATCTACATCTCCTTGAGAAAGGGTCCAAGGGCAGAAATAGAGACTGGGACAACTTAAACCAGTGTCACTGACAGAAAAACCCTACAGAGCCATGGTTTTATTAAGGTACACTTTGTCTGTCCTTATTTTTATTACTATGGGTCTTTTTATTCTCTATAACACCACAGTACTTCTGTGGTGACTTCATAGTTTCATAACAGGACCTATAAACTGTTCCATCCCAATGCCCCAAGTCCAGCTACCTTTTCATGAGAAGCTACTGCAAGGTTAAGGCCATGGAGGCTCTGATATCTGCCAAGATCTTCAAATACTCTAATTTTTACTGTATTGAAAATACCTGGCTGAATGCTATCTGTTGCTGGGGTTGTATTGCCTGCAAATTACCCAACTTGTTGCTCATTTATTTTATACCAGCACAGCCTGATCTTTCAGATCTACTCTCTCTTCTAGGGCAATAATCTTACTGAGCCAAATCTTAGAAGGCAGAAACTGGCACATCTCTGCTGAAACAGGTGAATTTAGTTGAGAGGGTGGAGCATCAGATGATGGAGAGTAAGAGTAGGAGCAGCAGGAATCACCCTTGTAAGCTCCACCATCCCTTGTGATAAGACTGATGTAAAGAAACAGTCCAAGTGATATGCAGTTTTCTTACTTCCTGTCATTTCTATCTCCATTTTGGGCCACTTGCCTGCTATTATAGTAAACATTTTAATAGTGCATGTATGTAGTTGTAAGTGCTTTAACAGCAGAGATTACACAGATCCAGCCGTTGCTCCTGACTTCAGGAGGAAGCTTGGCTTGCCTGAGTTACCTGGGTCATCTCAATCAGTCACTTCAGCTAGTGAGAACTGGGCAAATTTTATGGAACTGAGAAACATGTGCTAAAGTTTTAGATTTCAGAGTTTTGGCGGTTTCTGTCTACTTGCAAAAAGAAATTGTTCCTTTTAATCCTTTAAAATGTGAAGTTTGGTCTTTAAAGACAAGAAGGGTTGAATAAACACCATGTAGAGCAGGCACGGGCATTAACAATATTGCAATCCTTTCCCTTTTATCTTCAAACTTATCTGTCTGCATGATTGTCCTATTGCAGTATTTTTTCTTAAATTTTATATTATTTACCTGGTTTTGAATATATATTTATATCGCTGCAAACAGTAACATCAGTGAAGTGCTGGTATAGAAGAGATGTTCATTTTTCCTCCCTTTTCTTATGGATCCAAGAGGATCATAACTGACAGCTGCAGTTGAGCTGAGCCAAATGCAAATCAACAGATATCAGAGTAAAGGAGATGGTGTTGATCAAGGCAAAAGGGGATGGTGACACAGGCCAGCGTTTTACCTTCTGGAAAGGGCTGCAAGGCTGCAGCAGGGCTGGCTGTGGTAGGAAGCTTCTTGTCACCTCTGGAGAGGGGAGTGACAGGAGAAGCGGCTCTGGGAAGATGAGGTGGTTGTCTTTGCCTTTCCCACAGTGTTTTTCACAAGTTACCCAACACTTCTTTTTCCCAGGTGATTAAATTATTTCACTGAAGTCTGATAATTGTAGCCACACATCTGTGATTTGTCCAATCTAATTTTACAGGCTGTTCATTGTAAGGGAGGTAGAGCTGGTTAGAGAAGAGTTATTGAATGTTGATGGAATATGTCCTGGTTTAAGACCCAGATTGTTACTATATTAGCTGTCTGGCTGACAGGAGAGTGTAAAAGTATTTCCAGGCTGTGAAGGGATTTTTTGAAGTAAGCACCTGGGAAGCTTTCACTTCCATGCAGGTCCCTAAAGGAAGACAAATAAGGGTTCTCTGAAGCTTCAGGGTCATGTTTTCTAGAAAGAGGGTGGTTAAACTGGTTTTTCTTCTTTTTTTTCTATGTTAAGACTGAAACAATTAGGTGAAAAATAAAGGTGGAAAAAAGCATCCTGCAGTAGGAGGATGTGAGGTTTGCCAGATAAAGCCATCTAGTGGTTACTGCTCACTGCTCTCACTGCTCATGAACTCAGAGTTCTCAGTCACCAAGGGGTTTGGTGCCTGCTGCGGGACCTGGTCAGCTGGCTGGGCTGTGTCTGCTCCCTCCTGAGCAGAGAGGGAAAGGGCTGGTTGCTATTGAGTCAGAAGAGTAAAGGGACTGATCCCCTTGACCAGAAGGAAAGTCAGGTTGCCCGTGACAAAATTGCTTGTGTTGAACAGCAGAGACCAACAAAGGTGGTGGCTGGTCTGGAAAAGCACTGCCAGAAGTAGTGACTCAAGTAAAAGCCTGACTGAATTAAGTGTGTGAGCCCAACCCAGGTGTTGAGAGCATGATGACCCTGGCTGTGCCTGGGATGCATAAAGAACAGCCAAGAAATAGCTCCCAACTGCTGCTGGCATGCTGCACTTGTGAGGAGATGTGAACCTTTTTCAAGCAAAATGCTCTGTGGATCAGTGCTGAATTTATTAAATTGTTCTAGCCTCAAAAAAAAAAAAAAAAAAAAAAAAAAAAAAAAAAATCACTTTTAAATCCAAAAGTTTTTGTGGTGGTGAATTGTGAGCAGAACGATCCCCGATCCCTAAGCAACTCATGTGTCTGAGTAAACCCTAGAAACTTTGGATTCCTCTTCTTGTTTTTGTTTTGCTATTCCATATCTAAACTATGGAGGAACTGTGGGAAGATGGGAAGACTCTTGGCTCTCAGAGCCGCATATGGAAATTTATCTTAAACTTTAAAAGATTCTTGAACAACGATTTGTAAATTTTAGCTTAATTCAAGCTCAAAAAGAACTGAAACACTTCCTGGCATGGTTGTTTAAGAACTTTTTCTATGTTTCTTGGGATTTGATTATTATCAAAGACTTTTGGAACACCATTTGGACACAGTTAATTACTGAGTCAAAATATATGCTGATGGAAGAATATTTTCATGAATATTATTTAATTACCGAGACTGTTGAGCAATGTCAGCTGTGTCCTGGCGAAGGGAAGCCTGGCTCACGGACCATGCGACCCAGGCCACATGGACCGAGCCCTCTGCAAGCAGCAGTGAGGCAGTTCCCGCGCGCGGGTGGAGCCACGTGAGCTGCAGTGTCGGCAGCGGAGTGGCGGGAGTGGCACGACCTGGTGATGCCTGCCTGGCGCCGTGCAGCGTGTGGTGGAGTGAGCCCCATGAACGCCTGACTGAGAGGGGCAGTGTGTGGGCGGCGGCTGGCGGCGGTGGCGGTGGAGCGGAGCCGTGCCTAGCCAAAATGTGCACTGGAGCAGGGCGTGGGGCAGTCATCGCTCTGGGGCCCGGCCGAGATGTGGGTGCAGCGCCTGGCATTGGCAGCGAAGCTGCAACCAGGGGAGGTGACGCACAGAGAACTGAGCGGCGTGGCCCGGCCTGGCCCACGCGGCCCTGAATGCAACCCCGGGAAGAGCACGCCGGCATGAGCAGCCCCGACGGCCCCAGCAGCACTAGCAGCCCTGGCAATTCCAACACGGGAGCAAGTGAAAGAGAAAGCAAGAATGCAGTGAGACAGAAAACAGCAGCCACTCGGAAAAAGAAAAAGATCACCGTAGCTAAGGTTTTAGGAATAGTAAAATGGTGTCATGTTAAACAAAAATGTGGTTTTATAACGAGATGTGACAACCAAGAAGACATATTCGTTCATAGAACTGCTATTGAAAAGAATAACCCTGAAAAATGCATCCCAAGCTTGGGAGATGGAGAGATGGTGGAATTCAAAATTGTACAAGGTAGAAAGGGGTTGCAGGCAGCGGAGGTCACTGGGCCTGATGGTGTTCCTGTAAAAGGCAATATATATGCTAAAAATCATAGTCATGTTAGACAATATCCCCATTGTGAGTCCCCCCTACAGTCTCCCTTTCCTAATCCCACCTTTCCGTTTTATCCTATATCCTATTACCCCCAGTGTATTCCCAATCCATTTTTCCACCCATGGTTTCCCTCTCAAAACCATGCTTTTGCCAATTGTTTCCCCAAAAATCCCTTTCCAATGCCAAGTGGGGGATGAAAAGGGGGAGGGAAGAAATTAAACCCTCTCCTGCCTCAGTTTCCCCACAAAGCATGCTCAGAGAGTTCTGTCTCCCTTCTGTCAGCCTTAAGATGTTCCAGAGAACCTGTTTGGACATTTAAAGACTCAGGAGGGTGGCTTATTTTGTTTTAAAACTGTTCTTGTTATGTTTATCCAGTTGTTTTCAATGTTAAGTTTTACATCTCTTTTGTTAAAAAAAAATGGGTGAAGTGTTGGGGTTCGTCCCCCCTGCCATATAGCCCTGGGAGAGGGGCCCTGAGGGGAGGCACGGGGTTTCCCTGCCCCGGTCAGCCTCGTTCTCCATTGGTTGTTTTGTGTTCCCCTGCATGGGCAAGGACCCTTGGGTCCCATGACTGTAACAGTTTCTCAGCAGAGCTCTGGCAATGCAGCTGGAAAATAAACATCTCTGAAACATCTATCAAGAATTGGTCCATATATATTTCTTTCCCACGGGACTCCTTGTTTGATACATCGTGTTACAGTATTCCCCATTGTAGCAGTTTTGTTTTGACACATTCTAAATGTTTTGATACTTACATATAATTCTAAAAGCTGAGTTTGGACAGCAGCTTTCACTTGATCACCATATGCAGTTTCTCTACTTCCCCATAAAAAAACCAATTGATCAACAAAAAATGTTCCATATTAACCTAAAATACTCTCTTCCCTGTATTCACTAGTTTGGTAAATGAACAAAAATCATTATTATTTCCATTGTGAGGCCTTAGTTTAATGCCCGTTTTCCTCTTAAAGATTATACCTTTGAACTTTGTCATCTGCTGTGCTCTGAGAGCTAGCATTATAAACTTTTCAGAAGGTATTACTGAATCCACACTGGAGGTAGATATTTATTAGGAAAACAGCTACCTTGTCAACATCATGTGACAGTGCAGGAAGTTTATATTGTGAGGAAGAACAAAGACCATTGAGAGGGCAGAGGAAGGAAATGTGTGTGCTGAGTATTTTAATGTGGGTAGAGGTAAACAGTCAATGTTGATGAAGAAATGTGGCAAAGTAGACAAGCCCAATGGAGATTTCTCCTGCTGTTGCACCCTTGTCGGAGAAAGGAGACCAAGGATTAAACAATTCTTTACTTCAATAGCTGAGCCTAATTTCACAGCTTCTAAAATATCTTCACAGTGCATGTACTGTGTGTTCAGCTGCAAGTACAATCCTGTTATTAAACTGCAACTCCAATGCACCTGCCAGTTACGGGGCTGCACTGCTCACCTTTCTGAAACTTTTAAGGGCACTTCTAATGTTGGGGTTTTCTTTTCCTTAAAAGCCTGTTTCTAATTTTAAAAAGATTCCAAGGAATGCTGAGCTTATCAGAAGCTGGTGGGATTTTTGGGCTGTAAATCACCAAAATGCTTGCTGTAAGTTTGTTCCTTGCCAATATCCAAACTCCAGCACATGAAAAGCGAGCCCAAACTCAGTAATGAGAAAATAAAGAAAATGAATGCACATTTGATCACTTTTTTACCATCCCTTTCTTTTATCCTGCCCTTGGTAAACTGTAGTGGCAGGTTAGCCTGTGGTACAAAAAACACAAAGAGAATTCTCAGTAAGACAGTCCCTAGTACCAGAGAGTTCTGTCCTAGGTCACGGCAAGAAAAGAAGCCTCTCCCAGGATGCTTTGTTCTACTATGGTTATCTACCCCAGTTCTGCTTCCTGGGTTGGCTGTTGGCCACCCAGCCCCCTTGCTACCTTATATGTTTCATATCCCAGAAAGTTCTCCACTCCAGGTTCCCCCATTGGCCTCTGCCCCTCACCACTCCCGCAGAGCTTCCCCATTGGTCCTCATTCCCTAGTCCCGCCTTTGTACTGCCCCCGTGCCATCAGATTTCTGGTGTTCACTCCACTCCTGTGCATAAATCTGAGCTTTCCCTTGTTCTCGTCTTTGCCTCTAGAACCTTTCACAGTGTGGAAGCAAACAACTGCTCCTGTGAAACTCCACGCAAAGACCCTTCCTGCCTCTTTGCCATCGACCCATATTACTGAAGCTATCCGTGCGTTTGTGCGTGCGCGCGTGTGAGTGTATGCAGCTGATCCTGCTGAGTGGCTTCGCTTGCGAGATGCTTTTTAGAGATTGCAACACCTCATGCTCCAGCACAGAAGCTGCAGAGCCAAAGAGATAGCAATAGTAGACCATTTTTTGGTTCCTCTATGGATCCAGTTAATGAGTCTTCGTACATTTGGAGTTTGCAATGTTGCACCTTCAATGGCTGTAGAACAAGTTGAGTTCTTCAGGTGTGAAGCTGAAGGGCAAGTGGTGTTGTGTGTGCCTCAGAAGCAAGCAGCCAAGTCCTGCTTCTCTTAAGAAAAACAAAAAGTGGGCAGGTTTTTTGCTTCCACTTCCCATCATTTTTTGCTTGCTTGTTTCTTTTGAAGAGCAGAAATACAAGCCAGGATTGGGATAATTATTGAGATAATTAAATCCCAAAGATCATTTTCTCTGTTAGCTGGAATAGAAAAGACTGGGTGACACCTCCTTCTCTTTGCCAACACCACATGAAGCAAGTAGCACTAACAGACTCAGCAGGCCACATTTCCCCATTTTCAGTGTAACTGCTCATTTTAAGTTGTTGCTTTAATAAGAAGATGGATTTTTCATAATGCTTAAAAGGAGTTAAAGCATGAAGGCACTTAAAGAAATCAGATGTCAAGTCTTTAACTAATAGGATTATAAAGTAGAGACCCTTTAAAGACGGCTTGGTCTAAGTGATCCAGCAGCCATAAAGACCTTATTATGGGTCAACAGTTTATTTTGTTAACAATTGTGCCTTTTGAAGAACTCACACAATCAAAATCTAGATTTGTACAAAGTGCTTAATTTTATTGAAGTGTTGTAATATAAATGCATGAACTTCCATGGGCCAGCTGTGTGTGCTTATGTCTGTACTTTTCTAGAATGCAGGCTCTTTTGCATTGTTTATTAAAGACAAATTCTGTGGATTTCCTTGTTCCAAAACAGCATTTTTATCATCTTTGTGATCCAATGAATGCCATCCTTTCAGGACTACTTTTATAGAAGCAAGAGGAGAGGGGGGAAAAGTCAGCACAATTTTAAAAAGCTCATGCTTTAGTATTTAATAACGTAGTAATGTCTCTTTAAAAGCAACTCAAATTCAGCTATGGGCTAAGGGCCATTTCTGTTATGTTAGACTGTAAAATGCAGGGTTTTGGTAAAGACTTGAGCATTTGAAAACATAAGGTTTTATAGAAAACACTGCATCTTTCTTGCCTTCAGTGCTGGTGAAAGTCTGGATGCCTTATGGGAAACATAAGGAGTTGCTAAGGAGATATGAATATTCTCCTAAATATTCTAAGGTCACATTTCACCCATGAATTCTCCATTGACTCTTAAAGGATCTTCCTTTGTGGTGTCTAGGGCCTGATCCAAAGGTATTAAAATAAACTGGAATTCTTGCATTGATTTCCAAAACCTTTAAATCACATCCTAAGTGCTTTAGTCTTTAACACATCTGATTTTGGTTGATTTCTCACTGAAATCAATGGGGACTTTCCCAGGCTAATGAGAACTTTCCCTTGTACCCCCTAAGAGTGTTCCAGATACTTTTGTCTGGTTTTGCTGTCCGTGCTTTTGAGCTGAGTCCTGCCTCCAGTGCCATGCACTTGACCCAGTTGATGCTGATTTTGGGCTTTGGGCATGAGGTACAGAAGGGGGAGACAGTGCAGGTGTGGTACCCATCCCTTGGCGCTCAGGGTCCTGAGCAGTTCTCACAGTGATCCCACACTGTGCTGACACCATATCCCAGCCAGCAGGATTGCATGGGCACACAGGCTGGTGCTACTGGGGCTTCCTCACTCTTGAAGGGCACAAGCTGTCAGAAGCTGATGGGAGCAAGAGGCACATTCAGATCTGCTTTTGCCCACAGGGATGTTCTGGGGGACTTGCAGACAACCACTATAATCTGACTCCTGGGCTATTTCTGGAATTAGCCTATTTTTCAACCTCACAGCTGATGAGGTCAGGAAAAATGGTGATTCTTGGGCTATGAGTAGATCCTCCTGGCAGAGTTTTCATTACATTTAGTCAGGATGACATCCTGGTGAGTCCAACGTCAGGAGACCCACCTCCCTGAGAGTTCCTGGGCTGCTCAGGGTAGACAGAGGTTGCTGTACCTGCAGTTGCAACTTCCTACTGGGATTGTAAAACTTTCAGGAGGCCAGTGAGGGGGGATGTTTCTAATGCCAGCGCTGACTGGATTGCTTAATTGCTGTTAATTTGGCCTTTCTGAAATGCCTGGGCCAAGGAATAACTTGAACATTCCCACAGAGGTGCTGATTCCAAGCCTTCTCTGAAATCTACAAGAGGAACTGACCCTGAATAAGCTGAGTCCCTTGGGTGTGATGTGTTTTGCTAGAAAGGCAGCTCTCTTGCAGGCAGGCAGAGAGCCAAACCTGATGAAATGTTCAGTAGGATTTAGATTAAGCCCACAAATCCTGATTCTGCAAAGATTTAAGCTTGTGCATAGCTTTACATATGTGAATATTCTCATCAAGGTAAAGCAAATTAAGATAATGTACAAATAACATTAAAATAATGCACCTTCTCAAGTCTTGGCAGTATTGAGGCTGTAATGAACTGGATAAAAACGTGGAAGAGAAAAGGTGACTTTCTCTGATCTATTAAGGTGTTATTTCATAAACCTAGCCAATGACAACTGTATTTACATGTACTATGCAAAGTCTAAATGAAATGGGAGTGTTTATTCGTCCATGTCATGTATGTGGGTCAATAAGGGGTCCCACAGAGCTTCAAGGGTTTGGCTTTTCTATTCTACTCAAAAAAGCACCTGAGTTTCAGTTTTACAGTCTGATCCTAGTGCAATCACTGGGTGTTTTTACTGTAGAGAGACTTCAGGATTCGGATTGCAGGCCTTATTAAAAATAGGCCTAAATTGAAGGAAAAAACAGTGTGACAGGCTGAGTGAAAGGTCTGCAATGCTGCCAGTTCTTCTCCAAAATAAGGATAGGGAGAGGTTAAATAAAATCTTTTGGGGAAAAAAACAAGTCTTGTGCTAAAACAAGTCACACCTCTGAGCCAAGGTGTGAGGGTGACACGTGCTGGTGCTTGCAAGGACTCTGATGGCCACCTGTCCTGCCATCTCCTTTCTCCCCTCTACCTTCAGCCTTGGGCTTTGGTCACTGGGCTCCTCTCAGCTGCTACAGGAAACCAGTGCATCCGTGCTCCTCTAACAGGTGGCAAAACTGTGGAAGCAGGAAGCAGTGGAAGCAGCACCCTTGTTTAGTACACTCTTTGCCTCGCCTTTTCCTCTGGTGTTTGAGGGACCCAAGCCCCCCTTGGAACCTGCAATGTTTCTGGGGATGGCATCCCCTTCAACATGCTCGTCTGCTTCTTGCTTGGGTCTGATCCCTGCATTTGGGTTTTCAGAGCCCCAGGTTATCATTGCACAGGTAAAGAAACTGGAGAAGGTGAGACCCTCCCTGTGCCTGCAGTCAGCAGAGCGTGTGCATCAGTGGAGCTCCGACTGGGGCTAAGCCAGAGATGAACTGTGGGTGCCGGAGCAGCTCTGTGTGCAGGGCAGATCTTATACTGCTAAGGTGTAATCATCTTCCTTAAGCTTAAGAAGCCCTCTGCTTCATTAAGCACTGCCAAACCAGGATAAATTAGGAAGGCTGCCAGACACAGCCAACGTTCACACGCACTGACAGCAATTTAAGGTGTCTTCTCTGGGTCTTATCAAAGCCAAACTCTTTTTAAAAGTTGGAGAACTCTTATTCCTATAGTTCCCAGACCCAGAGGAGCAGGAGGACAAAGCTGACCTTGCACAGCTGGCCCAGTGTCACCAGCCAGACTTGAGGCTATCTTGCTTGGCCTCACCAGCCTCAAGCCTTGAGGGAGGAAATGGAGCTCACCAGGCAACAGGTGACACTCCTAGTGTGCATTTGCTGGAAACAGAAGCCCCACAAAGGAGTAATCCAATGGGGCAGTCTGGTCCAAGGCCTAGATTTGGGAAGCCGGATGTTACTCTGCAATAGGAACTCAAGAAAGGAAATGAAACATCTTCTCCTTTTAGATCAAGGTCCTGGAGAGACTCTGTGCAATTCCTGTCCCAGGAACAACCTGTGCTATTTGAGAAACCTCAGCCAGGAACATGGATTTTGGTGTCCACACCTGCCATCAAGAAGCAGCACTTGGGGAAATCAAAGAAAATCCATCGCCTAGGCTGAAGGGTCCTGGGGAGCTCCATGGACAAAGAGCCTTGTTCCAAGGAGGTGTAGCTGAAGGAGTGTGGTTGGGTGCTCCGTGTTTGGTGAAGTACATACATACAATATGGTACAGTACAGGCCAGAACATACAGGGAACAAGTCATACTCCAGAGGGTAAGACCTCATCCTCACACCATAGGGGACTAGAGGCTTCTGCTGTTTTTGCAGGAAAGAATCAGCTGGGGGGTTCTGTTTGTAGTGGCATTGTATGACATCCTGTGGGGCCCAGAATTTGGAGTGAGGGAACAGATTTTTTGCGATAGTGAAATCTGATGGAAATCAGAAGAACACTCATCTCCTCCATGGCATTCTTCATAAATAGATTACAAATGGGAACATAGCACTCATGCTAAATGTAGGGAAAGAAGGTGAAATGGCTTCTTCCAAGTCATCCAGTCAGGCAGCACAGACCTCTCTTGGCACTGTGCTGCTGCTGCCCAGTGCTCTGTCCTCTAGGATAGACCAAAGAGATCCAGGGGAGAATAATGTCTCCATTCAACTCCTTGTGACAGGATCTTTAATTATACCTTTCTTTTAAAATAAATCTTTTTGTGAAGAGGGGAAACTGTCACAGTGAGAAAGTTCTGCTCTGTCCCAATTATTTGTGTATATTTGCAATTACTGTTCATCCAGGCACATACATACATACACACACACATGGCTTATTAGTGGCCTCGGAGCCACAGAATCGCTCCTGTAGATACCTCCTTAGGCACAAAAGTAATAGTTAAAAAAACAGGAAAAAAAAATTTCTTGCATTTGCTATTCATTTGCTGTAGAATGACACTTTCAAACTACAAAATGCTATTTAACATTTTAGAGAAAATAACCTGCCAAGTGTGTGTGTTTGTTTTAGACAGAAGTTCTTCAGGACCAGAAGTATGAGCAGCTGGTAAACTCTTAATTATTTTCCCCTACATTTCTAACAATGTACTCAGATTATTTTAGCACTTAAAAAATGCTCTGCTTAAACAGCCTATGTGTCAGCAAATTTAGAATTCTACAGGTTTCCTGGAACACAGAAGTAGTGATGGGGGGAAAAGAAGAAGAGAATTTAGAGGTAAAGAGAGGGAGAACAAAGAGCCCTTTAAGGAACACACAAAGAGAAAGTTAACAGACAGGAGTCCTTACAGTAAAGAGTGTTGCAGATTTGCAGGGATCTGCAGAGCAAGTTGTTTAAAATAACACCAATAATTTTGGGTGTCTGTGAGCTGAGGGGAAGCTGAGGATGAGGAGATGAAAAGATGGGAGGGAGGACTTGGGGAGCAGAGTAGCTCTCCTTTCCCTGCCCTCTCTGAAGGCCAAACATATTGCAAGCAGGCCAGGAGCCCCTGTTGTCCCTCCACTAAAGTCACCATGCCAGAGGGGGACAGGATGGAAAAATACTGCTAGTTTGGGAACAAGTGGCTAGTTTGGGTTTCTGGCCTCAGCTGTCCTTGTTTAGACCATTTGTAGATTGTTTTGGAGGGCGCATCTTTCCAAAGGTCTCCTACTTAAAGGACAGTCTCTAACTGGGACTGTATGACTTTTTAAACTCAATGGAGCTTTCTTAAGGAAGAAACTGATGACTGATTTCATGGTGGTTTTGAACAACACCTGGCACAAATATGATCTTTTGAATTCCTTCAGTATGACTATTTAATAGAAGTAACTGCAAACAAAACTGAATCTGGATCCTGTTTTTAGGAGACCTTGACTGTGCTCTACATTTTAATAGTGTATTTGACAACTCTTGCTGTGTTCCCCTGTAAGTGAAATTGTGCAGATAAGTAAGTTTAAATACCAAAAGTGTTTCTCATTTTCCTTGAGTATGCCAGTGTTGGGGGTTAGGTTTTCTCAAAGGAATTTCTTCCCATTTTTTGTCAAGGAGATCGGGGGGGGGGGGGGGGGGGGGAGTGGGGGGGCTGGGGTGGGAAGACAGCGCAGCTTTCCAGGTAAAATGGTGGCAATTAAGAGACAAAAGGAAATGGCCAAGTACCTTGACATACTACTGAAATGGTTTGGGGAAGGGAATGGACTTTTGGCAGTCTCTCCTCTGGGGGTAGGTACTCTTTGCCCAGCTCGGAGGGGAGACGGTTGCCGTTTTTGGTGCTGGACTTCTGCTCAAGTGTTGCTGTGGAATTCTCCTTGCTGCCTGTTGGTAAGCCTGCTGCTTTCAGGAGCTGATGGTTGACTGGGAGTTTTCTGCACCCACCATTGTCGAAAGATCCTCATAATTTGTGTGGGTGTTTCAGGGGAAGACTGGGCCCCTCACCTCTCCCTCTCTCCAGATAGAGGGTCCCAGCTGCTGGTTTGACTGGAACCTCGGCGACTGCCATCGCTAGGATACCACACCGGACATGTGAGAGTCCAGGGAACCCGAAGCCCCACCTTCTGTCTCTTTTGGAGGCCGTCGTTAACCCCCGGGGAGGCTGAGGGCTCGAATCGGATCGCCCCTGGAGCCGCGGGCAGTCACTGCAGCCCCTCTGCCGCGCCGGAGCCAACAGCGCCCCCTGCCAGCTGTGGCGTAACACTAAAGGGGAAATTTGCTTAACAGGTGGGAAATTCTGTTACTGTTTTTGTTGCTGTTGTAGTTTTTTTCTGTTTATATATATATTGGCTAGTAAATAACTGTTACTCTTTTCCACATATTTTTGTCTAGAAGCCCCATAATTTCAGAATTATTATAATTTGGAGGGAGGGGGTCATCTTTCCATTCCAGGAAGGTTCCCATGTTCCTTGGCAGACATGTGTCTTTTATACCAGGACAACCAGAAACAATTGGAGGTTATGAGCAACCTGCACCCTTGGTCACAGCTCCAGATCCTCTCCCAGCCAGCTCTGACTCCGAAAGTTTTTCCCCACCTCTGTTTACTCCCAGGATTTTTTTCAAAGTTGGTTTTTTTTTTCTCCTGACTGTCTTGGCTTTTCTGGTTTTATCTACTACTTTCCAGTGTGCCTGAGGAAAAAATCCTTTCTCCTCACATCTGGGCAGAAGAGTTGGAAGCAGGAGAGAAGAGCAAAGGTGAGGGTGGTGAATGATGCTTCCCTACAAGAGCTCACTAGTGATGCCTGGAAACAGGGAGGCTGGAGTTCAGCCTGGCTGTGCTGCTCCTCCTTCACTTGTGAGGTGTCTGCTGACTTTGAGTCCTCCCAGGTTTTCCTTGTGGAGTTGAGAAGTCTTTCCCTTCATTGCAATTCACGCTCAGCTGAGAAAAATTTGGATTTTGATACCAGCATTTTATGACCAAATGTTGTCTTGAGGATTCTCACGCAACTTGACTGCCTGTTTTTCAGGAGCATGGTGAGCTGAAAAAGTTATTCTGTATTTATAAAATCAATGAATAGGTTAATTGCCAGTTGCCTGTAATCTGTGTGACAGCAGCATGAGGGCCATCTGGAAGGACAGAGCAGCCCCAAGGACTGTCATTCCCAAGCTCCATAAGGAGATGGAAAGGTGGCCGTGATGTCACCACTGTATAAACTTCCTTGGAGCAGGAGTACATCAGATGTGAAATCAGGCTGAGTACAGTTTCCCACACAAGATGAAGAAGGAGAATGCAGGGACGCAAGAAAAACTAGGATTGCACCAAAGGGGAATTGCTGTGGCTATTCCTGGGACTGTGATGCTACCAAAATAATGGAGGTTGGTTATTTCCCCTTACAGGCAGTTCTGGATTTAATTTCCGAAGCTCCCAATGAGAGCCTTGTGCTCTGGCACCTTTAGTAGACAGATCACAGGGATTTGCTGTTCTTTTAATGAGATAGAAAAGATAGGAATCCCTCTAATTGGACTGGCTACGGTTACCCCTCTGCTCCAATGGGCTCCTGCCCTGCAATATTTAAACTGTTTTGCAAGCAACAAAATAACAAAGTGACCTCAGCTCTTTGTACCATTCAGCTGAAGTAGGAAAAACTCAAAAAATTACATGAAAGAGAAGAAGGTGGGGAAAAAAAATTATCCCAAAATGCAAAGAAAATGGGCTGTGAAAGGGGCTGAGAGGGAAAATGTTTTCATAAAGCAGCAAGGGTTCTGAGTCACTCTTCTCCTTTGAGTCCAGTGTTTCTCCTGTTGGCATCAACAGAAGTTTTGGCAGCAGATCAGGCCCCTCTCTGCACTCGTGCTGATGCTCTCCAAACACACTGCATTTTGGAGGTTGCATTGTATTTACAATACTCCCCAACTTTCTTGTTCAGTTCTGTGAGGAGTGCTGCACATCCCTCTGACATGGTGCAAGACTAATCCCCATTTTTCCCACAGGGATGTCACCTGGAGGAACAGAGACTGCTCTGTTCCTGGTAAGTGCTTTAGGAATGCCCATTCCAGACCTCTGTACACCTGGAAGGGTCTTCTCCAGGCTGTGGGAAATGTTCTTCTCTCCCCACTGTGGCCTCCTTATGCTTGTGTTTTCCAGCACTGGAGGAGGAGCAACCGATAAGACACATAGTCTAGATAACAGATATTTGCAATTTTCCTAACCTCCTTTCCAACTTTTCCTTTTTTCCTGCTGCTTCCATCCCAGGAAGAGACAGGTATGGAGGTTATGAAGCAAGAAAATTCGTAAACACTAAGGAGACAAGCAATGAGAATTTGTTTAGGCAGTTTTCCTGTGGGCAGTTGATATTTAGCTCTTAAATAACTGTGTAAGCAATTCAAGGGCAACGACTGGTACGCTCAGGGTTGATGCTTTTAAATCTTCCCTGGCTTTTCTCTGCTGAAAGCTCTATAAAAATACCTTTAAGAAAGTAGAAAAGGAAACATCAAAAATTGTTTATATTTCTGTATAATTTTTGTTCTGTTACAGAACTGGAAACCAACATTATTTTATGAATTATTTTTTAAAAAAATAATTTCTGATAAATGCATCTGGTAGACTGCATATCCAACGTTCTATCCTAAAAGTACCCGTTCTTAAGGCAAAGTTGTGCTTCAAGGCCTTTGTTAGCAGGATGATAAAATCTTCCCATGTGGTCTCTAATATTATCACAAAAGGCCCATTTAAGTTTGACTGACAGCTCTGGCCCCTGTTTCTTCAGTTATAAATTAGGTAAAGTGTTTGCATAGAAAAATGGTGTTTTATAGATGGTCACTCAGCAGTAGAACTAGTAAAATTTTCAAACACAGAGTTTACTTATTGAAAAATGAGGTTTTGACTGAAAAAGTAGGAAAATGTGGATCTCTAGCTACTTTGGTTACTACCTTGTTCTTCATTTTAAAAATGCTATTAAGCACAGAACAGGAAAACAGAATATTTTAGGTTGAGCTCAAGATTTAATGTGACACCTAAAATATACCTTTCCCTTCTGTGCAGTTTGGGTTTTTCTTTCTGGACACACAGTTTGATGAATAGAAAGTGTCCATGTGCGGGAACACAAAGCAAGTTTTTACTGGATTTTTTTTTTTAATCTATCATGCTAAAAAAAAGTATATCTATAAAATCAGTTTGATGTGGTCAAGTGGCCATCAACATTTGAATTCAAATGTCTTAGAAATTTACCTCTCCTCAGCTAAGATGCGATAATTGACCAAGTATATTTTCATGTTTTAAATTCAAAGTCAGCTTATCCTATTTCTGGTAACATCCTAAAATATTTGCAGTTAGTTATTTGTGATTACATTCCCACTTTCAGGTAAGCTATAAGTCTGAGAGCGTGGATTCGCAATAGTGAGATAACTCCTGAATTTAGAGAAAGAGTCTCAAAAGACGAAAGTTCGTTTAAGAAAAAAGAACATATTTTCTGCTAGTATATATTAACATTTAAAGTATGACAAATAACAAGTCAAAGCTGGTTCCCTGTTACAATTTGCAGTTCCAGGCTATGTCAGATAAAACAGCTGAGGTCTTTGAAAGAAGCTGAGTCAAGGAAACAGAGAAGCACTTCTTGCTTTGGCATTCAAACAATGGAGCAAGGAAAAAGTGTCAAGGAATGATGCTTTAGAACACAAGGAAAGCAGTTAAGGTTATAACACTACACAAGTAATGAAAATACGTTATCCAGATGAAAATAGTACCTTTTTATCAGTGCTAAAAAATAAGTTTAAAAGATGAAGTATTCAGTGCAAAAAAATTAGGCGATTTCTTCAATGGAGAAATTGTTTTATTGTCTTGTAACCTAAAAAATAATTATAAAAACCAAGCAGTACAAATGTCAGCACTGTCTGTAGCTCATTAGGTTACCTGAAACAATGGGACAGATTCTGATAGAATTCCTGTTGGATATAAACCTAAAATAAGTTCCATAATGCCACCACAGTTTTTTTTTACTGCCCTGGAGAACAACCAGCAAGCAGAAAGTCCTTTTGCTTTCTTTCCAACACTGTCCAGGGAAAATGCACATCCTTGTTTAAACCCTTTTGGCTACTTCATGAAGCCAGTGCCAGAGTTTGTATGAAATGAATAAATGGGTATAGCTCCCACCACAGAAACACAGAGAAACAGGGCTTCTCATCTCATCCTCTCTTGCATGCCTCTTGCCAAGTCTGACTTGGGATCCATCACATTAGAAAATTCTACCAGACTAGTGCCCCTCTGAGATTAATATATTTGAACAAAATATAAGGCAGTGCAAATTTTGTCTCTCTGCAGCAAATCAGTAAGTCTGTTTTTAAAGCTGATCTGCAGATTGGATGTCTTTCACAAAGGGCATTTGTTCCAGGGCATTATTTCTTAGCAGGGAAGAAAACAAAATCAAGATGATCAATAACCAGCTTTTACTATTTGCCTTTGTATCTGTTTTACTTACTATCTCTAGAAAGAAGCCTTGTTTGGGGGAATTCAGGTTAAAAGGCATATAGATTAAAAATCCCTGGAATATTCTACCATATTGCCTTAGATTTAGAGTTACTTTTCTTCAGTATTCAAGATACTGATCATTTACTATCAGACTTATTTTTATTTCAAATCAATATGCTGCAATTTATCTTGGAGAGAATAATGGTAAAACTGGAAACTTTCTATCCCTAGTTTCACTTTTGCCCTAATTCTGTGGTCCGTGGTCTCCGCTGTCTCTGTGCTGTCCCACAGGAGACAGACATCTCCTCTTTTAAGTGGCACTAGCTGTCAGCTGGTCCACATGAATGCACATAATCCCATTCTCCTTCTATTTGAGGGGCAAATAAATTTTTGAGATTAAGATGACACAAAGTTGCAATTCCACTCAGGTCTTCAGATGTGTGTTTTCCATGCCATTCACCTCCTATCACTGATTTTCAGCAATTCTTGCAAGGAGATTTAACTGTACATATGATTAAATGAGTAAGATTTTGGAGTCTTCCTCTGATCATTTATTTTTCCTTCTCAAGTCACAGGGAGAGCAGAGTTTAAATAGCAAATTGACATCTGCCACACAGTCGCATGGGGCCTGTCTATATTTAGATTGACAGCTACACTCATCAGGACCATCCTTAGTCAGAAGGACTGTAATTACACCACCAGAGTCTTGCTTTCCTCCTGGACTGAATCTGGAGTCACATCACAGAACCTGCCTGATGGAATAAAAAGTAATCATTGCTTCCCACTGCTCCAGCAGAGCTTCCAGTCAAGTTTAAGCCAGGTTGGAAGAGTTCCTGGGTGAACATGGAGAAGATGGCTTCCATGTATAGCTAGTGTGTTGTCACATAGCAATGGAATATAAAGTTGATACAGCATCTTTGTTCAGAATGATTGAAAGAACAGGGTTTTGGTACATGAGTGTTTCCTGAAATTTTGAAAAGAAATGGCTAAGTGCAGAAGACATTAGGCCTTTTAAAGACTTTTCTTTGATAGACTTATGTCTTAGCTTGCTTAGAACTCAGGGAAGAAAGCTAAACTATATAAAGAAATATCTGAAAGTGTGTCCCAAACTAAGACAATTTTGGTAGCAAAATTCTCAGTGTTCAAAAAGCCTGCAGGCTGAGATGGTCAGCAAGAGCTTCTGGCACCTGAAACACATTTAAAACTGGCCTAAACATGGCAACTTCTGGTTCAAAGGCATCATCTGGAAAATGTTTTGATTTGTTGATTTGTGCTGGTTTGAAAGTAAACCAGCAGGAGAAATGAACCCCACACAATTACCTTGAAAGGGATTACAGTTACAATTTAATAGAAAGATTACATTAAATGCAATGATACACGGAAAAACTGGCTTAAACCCACAAATTCAGAGTACAGCCTGGCACCCTGTTGGTCAGAGTGGTTGTTGCAATCTGATCAAATGGTGGTTGCAGTCAAAAGCAGTGGTCTTTTGAAAGTTTTCATCCTCTTCTGGATCCATCCCATGGTGGTGGTGGTATCCCAAGGCCCCAGTTATATATGGTCAGGTTCAGGTGGGAACGCTCAGTGCCTCTGCCAGGGCGGGGAGTTTCACAATGGAATGATGTAATATCGTGAGTCATAGGATATTTTTGGGAGTTCTTGATGGTCTTAAGTCGTTGCAGCTGCTCATAATGCTGGTGCTGTTGAGCAATTATGGCCCATTAGCAGAGATGACCCCCCTCAGCATGGGTAACTGGGCTGGTACTTCCTGGGAGGGAGTTATCATGTCTGAGTCATTTGTGAAGACAAAGAAACTCACAGGGTTTGCCTCTTCTCCCTTATCTCATTTAACACCCAGCCTGTAGCCTGAGGGGTAGGGTGTGCACTGGGCAGCTATTGTGAATGACCCATCATTAACAGTTTGTCAGAAATGGCATAGAGGGGAGTAGAATACACGGTTTGGTTACACCCCACATTGGCACTATCCTTCTGTAACCCAGGACATAATTGTATATGAATAAATTCACATTGACATCACACCACATTGCATGAGGTGGGGGGTGCTGCCAACCACAACCCTGACCAAACTCCCACTGTGATGCAGCTACTCTTTGGCTTGAGGGAACACAAGCAACATGGTTGTGCTGGCATGTGAAAACATGCTCTGCAGTGTGCACAAGGCTTTCAGGCATTGCTGCGATCCCACTTTGGTTGTATCTGCCTTTTTTGGGTCAGAGCCTGAAATGCCCTTCACATGCTCCTCGAAGGGACCAGTCCTCTCATAAAAAGAGGAAGATGTTTCGCCAGCTGAGAAGCACCTGACTTTCTGTGACACCACACAAATGTGGAGTGCAAATGGCAGGTACAGCTAATATATTTTGAAAAGGCTTGTGCGTTCACCTGGTTGTACTGCAGTACTCCAGGGCCAGTCCTGAGCCCCTCTTTGTCTGGTGCAGTGCCCAAAGGTGGAGAGAGCAGGTGCCTTCTGTCCCTGCCAGTCTAACCACAGCGGATAGTGTTGTCTCAAATGAACATACAGAAAAGCTTTTGTAATTCTCCTGCCTGTTCCAGTGATGCAGAAACCAAAGTAAAATGTCCTTGGTAGGGCATTATGATATTCCAAGGAGAGGATTTGAGAATTTCTCACTTGGTGGTGGTCAGTGATGCAGCATTCTCTAGGGCGTAATCAACTGACAGGAAATGATCACTCACTCATTTCTGCAGAGAAAATGAATAAGAGAAATGGCTTGTATATTCTTAGTTTGGGTTTTTTCTTTGTTTTCTATTTTTATTTTATTTTAATAAGATGGCCTGTGCCAGAGAAAAGAAACTCTTTTTTTTTACATTTCTCATCTCTCAATGTGATATAAATACCATCCCACAGTTTAGCATTGTTAATTAATATGTACTTTCCATTACCTTCCTTTTGGAGAGCTCATTATCTCAAGGAATGTAACTCTTCATTCAAACATTTCATTTTGTAGCAGGGGAAAGAGACAGAGGCATGGAAGAACTACTTTAACTGGATTGTGTAACAATGGCTGTGGTAATAATTGTCTGGGAGAATTATCTGGAGGTAACAAAAGGACTCACAAAATGAATACATTACAAAGACACTTCTATGACTGAAAAATACTGATGTCCTTAAAAGAGAGAGAGAGAGAAATAGGAGCTGAATGATTTTGTAAGAAATGCAAAGATTATGCTGAAGTTCATCCTGGCACAGGGAAGATGTTTTCTTAGGATTGCTGGAGGAAAGCCTACACTCTGTTCCGATGTTTCCTCACCCCTATTTCCAAAGCACAAGTTCCTTGTCCTGCCCTAGTAGCAGTGAGAGGCTAGGCTGGTCAGCCTAACCTGGGCTCCAACAATTCTGCTGCCACTGAGTGCTCATCAAGCAGAGCAGCTCTGTGAGTGCCTTGGCTCCTGTGCCAGTCTGATTTATCTCTGCACAGAGAGCTCATGCCTAGTTAATTTTGGTAGTTGAGGCTTGCTGCCAGTCACCTTTTAGGATGCAGTTGTGCAAGCAGGGTAATCCAGAATGGGGTCAATAAGTGGGAGGTTAAGAGGAAGGCAGAGAGGATAACTAGTTATTCTGGGCACCCATCACCATGACAGCTATCTATTTCTAGATCTATCATATATACACTTATTTCCAGAGCATGCAGGGGACTGGTCTCCTAGGTAAAAGATGGGGGTTTGCCCCTTTAAAAATTATGAGAGACTCTTTATTCGACCCACTTGACAAGTGGATACATGCTTGTTAAGAGTTCTCTTAACTTTAAGTTATAATAATGAGAAGTCTGTTTTTCTTATCACTTATTTCAGCTAAAAGGTTGCACTTGCTGTCACCATTTGGAACACTGTAGATGTTTGTACTGAACACTGTGTTCAAAATTTTTTATTTTTGTCACAAAAGTACAGCTGTATCTTGAAGGTGGTACAGAATTAGAATACAGTATAATGAGGTACTGTACGTTGCTAATACACGTTACACTCAGCAGCACCTTGGCATGTGGAAATATGCAACTTTACTATCTGGATAACAGGCAACAACAAAAAAAAGATCGAAATTCTTTTAATGTTAACAAGGGAAATGTCATCTTCAATGAAACAGGTTATTTCTTTCTGTAGTTGGTGACTCCCCAGATGACCACCTTTCCATGGCTAGTGTTCATGTTAAGCACTTCAAAGGCATGGGAATGTGGGAGGGGAAAAAAATCTGCTTTAAAAAGCAATTTATTTTTCTGAAGGGGTAGTGGCTGGCTGGATCAGTTTCTGACTTGGCCAGACACATAACCATGAGTGCCACTGGTGCAGAGAAGGTGGTGGTGGGGAACTGGGGGTGTGAAGGGAAGCAGGAGAAAAAGCAGAGCATGGACATTCCAGCATCATCTCTGTGGTCAAGGGGGCTCTCTGAAGTGCAGCCATTCCTCATTTCTGCAGACCCAGTACAGAGTGGAATTTTCAGCCTTTTATGCACAATGCTGGGTTAACAAACTGTCATGGTTTGACGCTGGCCAAATGCCAGGCACCCATGACAGCTGCTCACTCACCCTCCCCTGCTACAGCTGGGCAGATGAGAAAAAAATTTAATGAAGGGTTCATGAGTTAAGGACTGAGAGAAAACACTCCAAGGACAAAACAGGCTCAGCTTAGAGATAGTAAGTGAATTTATTACTAACAAAATCAGAGGAGAATAATGACAAGTAAAATAAGCCCTTAAAACACCTTTTCTTCCCCCGACCCCTTCCTCCTTCCCATCAACAGCACAGGGAGACAGGGCATGGGGATTTTGGTCAGTTCATCACCTGAGGTTTTCTTCCGCTGCTCAGGGAGAGGAGTCCTTCCCCTGTGAGACTGTGGGGTCCCTTGCCATGGGACACAGTTCTCCGTGAACTTCTCCAGAGTGGTTCCAATCTCACAAGCAGCAGTTCTCCCAAAACTGCTACAATATTAATTCCTCCCACAGGCACACAGTCCTCTCACAACTGCTGTAATGTGAGTCCCTCCCACAGGCAAGCCGTCCTCCCAAAACTGCTGGGGCATGGGTCACTCTTCCATGGGGTGCAGTCCTCCAAGGACAGGCTGCTCCAGCCTGGGAGCAGGGCCCCCTCTCTCCACCAGGTCTCCCACTGGATCACAGCCTCCTCCAGGCATCCACCAGCTCTGGCATGGGCACCTCCCCCAAGGGCTGCAGGGGCACAGCTGCTTCACCATGGTCATCACCACGGCCTGCAGAGGCATCTTGGCTCCGGCGCCTGGAGCACCTCCTCCCCCTCCTTCACTGACCTTGGTGTCTCCATGTTGTTTCCCTCACACGTTCTCACCTCCTCCTCTTCTCTAGCTGGAATTTTGATTTTCTTTTGTTTTGATTTTCTTCTTAAATGTTATCACAGAGGCGTTACCACCATCTCTAACTGGCCGAGCCCTGGCCAGCAGCATGTCCATCTTCAGAGCCATCAGGGACTGGCTCTGCTGGATATGGTGCAAACTTCCAGCAGCTTCTCACAGAAGCCACCTCTGTGCCCCCCCCACTACCAAAAACCAGGCTGTGCAAAACCAACTCACAAAGGTTAAAGAACGGCCAGCAAGCCAAGCAGTCTGCTGAAGGTTAACAAGAAGCTCTGAGTAGAATCTGAGTTCAGGATGTCTCAGGCAGCATTAAGTATCCTTTAGACTTCAATTTGGAAGTGTCCCACTCAGGCAGACATCTAGAGTCTCTCTTTGATGCAACTGTGGATGATAGAACTACTGAAGTCCATTTCCCTATGGATTTTGTGGCCCATCCTCTCCCACAATCCCACTCCAATGACCCTCAATTCCTGTTCTGTTTCCCTGCTGCAATATGGACTTCTCCCCATAGGGAAATGATTTCCCAGTCGTTGGAGCAGTGTGGTAACTGCCACGTCCCTATACTCCACAGGCAGGCCCTGTCTTTGGTGTGTGACTGATTGAAACTGAGTCACTGAAGTTGGCTGGGAAAGAGAAGAAGGATTAGGGATCATATGTATTATCATAGAATTAGGTTGGAAAAGACCGCTAAGATTAGCAAGTCTAACCTGTGACCGATCACCACCTTGTCAACCAGACCAGAGCACTGAGTGCCACGTCCAGTCATTCCTTGGACACCTCCAGGGATGGGGACTCCACCACCTCACCTTCCAAAGCCTGACAACCCTTTCCATGAAGAAATTCCTCCTGATTCCCCCAACATGAACCTTCCCTGGCAGAACTTGAGGTGCCATTTCTTTTTGTTCTGGGAGCAGAGCCTGAGCCCCACCTGGCTGCACCCTCATGTCAGGGAGCTGTAGAGAGAGAAAAGGTCTCCCCTGAGCCTCCTTTTCTCCAGGTTGAGCCACCCCAGCTCCCTCAGCTGCTCCTCATATGCCTTAGTCTCTAGACTCTTCTCCAGCTTTGTTGCCCTGCAGGCAGGTGAACAGCAGGAAGAGTGTCTAAGAATGCACTTCAAGCGCCAGTAGCGGTTTTTATAGTGTGTGTGAAACTGAGCAGTCCTAATCCTAATCTCACTTTGACTATAAGGTTTGCAATTCCTGTAAAAACCGGGCAGTCCTGGAACGGGGGCAGGTAGTGGTCCCACACACCCAGGGCAGCCTGCTGGGTACTCTTGGGAGCTCTGAGTGGGGCTGTGGGGCTCAAAGTCGGTGAGACTCCTCACGGCTCCTTCCGAGCAGGAGACTCCCGGAGCCTAGTGGTGGCGTGAGCTGCGGGCGGCCCGGCAGTGACCGAGGGGCTGAGCTGTAGGGGATGCTTGTTCAGCCCCTCTTCAGGGAGCATAGGGCACAGCCACTTTTCCAGGACTGCCTGTTCAGCTCGACAGATGCTCCTTTCTTAACCCTTCCCCTTTCTCCCTCCCCCCCCAAACAGATCCTTTCCCCAGTCAAAGCCGGTTTTCCCCAGCCAGTCACTAAATCAGCCGGATGTTGCTCCCTTCCCCCACCTAACACGGTGACGAGGAGTGCCTGCTGATCAGTCCTTTCATGTAGTCTCTGCCGATTGCTGCTTCGGCCACTAAAAAAAAAAAAAAAAAAAAAAAAAAAAAAAAAAAAAAGAGAGAGAGAGAGAGAGAAAGAAGGACAATGCCTCAAACCCATCAGTGGCTGTCCCCTCATTCCTTGACGTTCGTGGCCGGAGCGGAGCCCAAGTCGAGCCGCGACCGCGCAGGGTGTGCCGGCCCCGGGGGAGACGCGGAGATGGCGGGGCGAGTAGCGTACGAGATTCCTGCGGACCTGGGAGGAGGTGGAGCTTGCTTTTCTCGGCTTTTTTTGAGCCGCATGAGTCCTGAGCGAACCCAGGGCTGAGGTGCCGATGCGTAAAGGGGGCTGAACTTAGGCCGGCCTCGGGTGTAGGACGAAGCCCCGTCCTACGCCCCCGTCCTGTGGCCGCGTCCTGCGGCACGGCAAGGAGAGAAGCTGAAGCATCCTTCTCCTTCCTCCAGCCGCTTTCCTGGCATCCCCCTCTGGCTGGACGCGCTGGCTGTCCTTTCTCTTCCTCTCACCCCGCGAAAATACGCACGCCCAGCGGCGTCAATGTGATAAAAAGGTCTTGAGGAAAGTCAAAAGCATGTGGGGAAGGAACATGTTGGACATGTAAAGAGAAAAAGAGCTCTAGAGTTTCACCAGTGAGCCATGAAATGAAAAGTAACAGCTGATGTACAGGAGGGAAGGAGAGAGAGTCGTCATCGGGAGCTACGGATCCAAGGTTAACGGTGGGGGGGAAGGGGAGCTGGAACTTAAAGTAATTACCCAGGCAAAGGAGAGAGCGAAAGAAGGAGATCTAGGCTATTGCCTTGTGCTGCAATAGCCTGGAAGGAATCACCAGGAAAACTGGCAAATATTAGCAAAAGCATGTCGAGACGTGGTGGAGAGCCACTTCCCCTCTCCTTCTAGCAGCATGAGACTGAGCACCTGATTTACTTTAAAACAAAACAACAACAACAAAACAAACCAAACCAAACCCCAAACAGACGAAAAAACCCAAACCAAACCGATCCCAGAGGACCTCCAAGAATTTGCATTTTCTATCCCCACATTTGCTTGCCCGGGAGGCTGAAAGGAAGAAACCATTTCACTTCTCCACCCCCCCCCCCCCCCCCCCCCCCCCCCCAGTTAGAATATAAATACAGAAATAAAGAGCTAAGGAGTGGCAGTAGAGGTGTAGGGGATTATCGTGCATTGGGGTGTAGGTTAAAAATACCAACACCACTGGAGAAAGAACACCCCTTAATTTTTCATTTAGAAATATTACAATGAACGTGTTAGATGTTGAGAAGAACATTGTGTTGTCCTGGTGCGGTGTAATGTTGAACAGTATCAAATCGAAGGAATGATTTTTCCTGCTCCTGTTTCACGACCTTATATACAAACACAAAGCAGGGCAGAAGTTTTCCAGCTTGGCAACCCAAAGCTGAGGAGCTGCAATTCCCATTGCCCAAGCCCTAATGCACCGAGAGGGGTGACATGTCCGCTCCCTGTCCCAGTTCATCCCACAGCACGTGCGGACAACGCTTTCACACGAAGTTGGCCAATGCCCAAGAACAGTGAAGCCAAGGGGATTTGCGGGAGTGAGCTCTACTGTGGGGTTCTCTTTTCCCCTCCAGCCGCTCCCCTTACCACGGTGCCCTTGCAAGTTGCCCTTGGCCGGTTGCCCTGCACAAGTACCCCGGGGAGGGTCTCGCTGCTGTCGCCCCTTCCCGCAGCTGCCGCGTTCCTTTGTTCCACGGCAGTTGCGGCTTGACTACATCTCCCAGCAGGCTGCACTGGGGAAGGGGGGGAGAAAAGCTTTCCCACCCTTTTCCCTCCCCCATTACATTTCTCCTCAGTGAGATGAAAAAACCGTACTCACTTTGCTGACACATCATGTGTTTTGAGAAGAGAAGAGGTGCAAGGGCAGAAGAAGTCAGTTAAATCCTGAAGAAGTCAGTTAAATCCTGAAGAAGGAGGGATGTAGCCCTGAGCTTTGAATCTTAATAAATACATAGAGGAGAGATTTTTTCTTTTGTGTGCAGGGCCGACGGCTGCCAGTCTCTCTGGATACACAACTTATGCAACTGTTTCACAAACTAAAGCACACGCATGCCTTGCATAATGTTGTTTGCCACCATAAAAATATTTCTTTTCTGGTCCCTGTGGAGCCTACAGATTGCTTTGCTGATCTTCTGCATCAGATGGCTTTATCCTTCTGGTACTGCCTATATGCATATCTGAGGTCTATGTAAATATATATAAACAAAATGCATATTTTGTAACAGATTTATTTTTAGTCCCTATATTTTTATGCTAGGGATAAAGAAGTTTGTTTAATTGGTATCATTGGTGTGAAAGTGGTAGTGCTAACAGTGGAAGCTGAAACCTTATCAGGGCTTTTAGAATTAGAATTGCTGGTTGTAAGTGGTCTCCCTACCCTATAAACACTGTTCTCTTAGTTATTCTTTTGATTTCAGCAAAGCAATGCTTGTTTAAATGAAGAGGTATCGGTCTCAGGTTTCTAAGGAATCCCGGCAAGAGAGTTTCTCTTTAAGAAGAGCTTGGAAGTGATGATTATAATGAACTCCGGGAGTGGCGTGCCAAGCTTCTGCTCCTCGGAGAGATGGTTCCACTCTCCCACTGAGTGCTGCCCTGTATACATGTGTTTGGAAACCACATTTGAATAACTAAAGCAAGCTGAGGAGCAGACCTGGCACTCAAACGTGTGTTTGAGCATATATGTGAGTGTCTTCTGTATGCATGTAGACATAAATAGCTTTATAAATACTGCATATTCACTATGTAATAATTGTCTGTGTGATATCATGTCAATATACACAGCTGTCTGTGTGATAAGAGACAAATATAATGTTAATATATAGGATTGAATTTTATTTTAAATTGTAAATTGGACTAACTTCTCTGGCTGATTTGGCAGAGCAAATTATTATTGTTCCACTGCAGATTTCATCACAATATTTGTCCTCGGCATCCTAGGATATTTTGCCATGATTATTTTATTCTAAAGATCTTGACACGTACGTATTAAAAAAATATTCACCTGTGCTGCTGATAGTATAACCATTCTGTACAGAGTAGTTTTAAATCTGTAAGTTTTACATTAATTGTTTTCTGTTCCTGTCTGAATTGTAACAAAGATAACAGTCCAAGCTGTTCCACTCCATTATACCACCACTTTCATCTCTGAAGTCTGTGCTTCAAACTTTCTGAGGATTGCTAAAATCTGTTAACAATCAGTGTTGTTTTCACTGAAATTAAAAATTATATCAAGGTGGTAGTTTTGTATCAACTAAGTAGGGCTTAGATGATTGTTATTTTTTTTTTACACATTGTATAACAGTTTTGAGCCAGATTTGTGATTTCAAGCCCCAGCCATAAGAAAGAGGTGGTAAGGAGGCACCGCCACCTCAGATGGGCCTCTTGGAGTCACATTTTCTTCACAGATCCATTTTGTTCCTAAGAACAAGTGCCCATTTGCTCCCAACAACATTTTGCTACCTCCTTCCTTTTCCAAACACCTTCTGGTACCTTCCATTAAGTGGTGGAGGGATGGTAGCAGGTTGTATCAATCCTCACCTTTCCACTTGTTTCAGTGAAGAAATATCTGGTCTTTCTGTTTTCTGTTTGAATTCCAAGTTCTGGTGTGTTTTCTGTCTGTGTGCCTTGAGTTTGCTCTGATTTCTGTGGCTGAGCTGTCGTATCGGTCCCAGTCTGGTCATCTAAACAAAGCTCTGTCAGGATGTTTGCTGGGATAGTGGCCCTTTGTATGCCATTTTTTAATCCATCTGGATGCTGGCATTAAATACACCCTTGCTCTTGGACAGTCTCAAGGGCTTCTTCAGCTCTGGGATAGGAACTATGGATTAGAGCCAGATAAAGGATATTTTTCCACATTTGCTAGATGTCAAAGATGTTCTTGCCCATAGCAAGGGGATTGGACTAGATGACCTTGAAAGTCCCTTCCAACCCAAACTATTCTATGATTCTATAGATAGACTGATATTTAGTTGCCTTCAGATTATGTATAAGCAGGAAGGAGGACACATTTTCTAAACCATTTGTTGATCTGAATGGATTCAAATTTATAATACTTTGATCTCCCAAAGCTGAATCCATAACAAAGTAGAAGTTGAGTTTCTCCACTGCAAGCTTCTATATTGCAAGAATTAATGAACTTGGTTTAAACAGTTTCTTTTGTGACCTCCTGTAACACCTTTGCCACATATAATTTTTCTGCAGTTCTTCTATATATCTGCAGCCTGTCAAGACAACTGTTCTGTATTTGTGCTCACTGACTTCCTCCCAAGCTCAGTGAGAATATGATATTTCTAAGATATTGAAGGCTGGTCTCAAATATATTATTTTTCCTTAAAACATGTGGCTAGTGAAAACGTTGATCTTCTTACCCTGTCCTTACTGAACATCTCTCTAGTTCTGCAAGCATTTTGCTGGTATTTTTGTCATATAGAATCATCACAGAATCCTGGAATGGTTTGGGTTGGAAGGGGACTTAAAGCTCTTCACATCCTATCCCCTGCCATGGGCAGAGATACCTTCTACTAGACCAGGTTGCTCCAAGCCCCATCCAGTCTGGCCTTGGACACTTCCAGGGATGGGGCAGCCACAGCTTCTCTGGGCAACCTCTGCCAGGGCCTCACCACCCTCACAGGAAATATGTAAACTAACCCTACTCTCTCTCAGTATTAAGCCATTTTTCCTTGTCCTGACACTCCAGGGCCTTGTACATAGTGTCTCTCTGTCTTTTTTGTTGGCTGCAGAATTCTGTTTCAAAACTGAAGGTATTTCATACTGTAAAACAGATGCCCACACCTGAAGCAAGATCTCTGGTTGCTATTCTGCTGATGATTACTGCTGGATTCCTGTTAGTGTTTTAGGTATAACATTTGCACCAGTAACTGAAGGTGGTTTACATCAGGTGGATACAAAAATATTGTTAATGGCAAATGCATTTTGTAATTTCCTATGGCATTTGAGCAAATGAGTGTGGAATGTTTTCAGCAAAGTCAGTTGTGTGTTTCAGAGCCTAACATTAAAAAGTAAAGAAAAAAAAGATTAACACAAAGCATTGTATCACTGACATCATAACAGATTGACAAAAATTAAGAAATAGAAGGAAAAGACCCATGGGCTCACTTCCAGTCCTGTGGAACCAAGGGAGGCAAAACTTGAACCCCAGTAAAACTTGTTAGCTTGTTTAACTTGGTTGTTGCAAAGTGATCCTAAAGGGACTCATCACTGATGGAAAGTGAGGACAGAAAGTTGCTGGACCAGCCCTTTTAATAAGATCACATTTATTTTTGTGATGTGTTTTTGCAATATATATTTGCAACTGGGAATTTGAAGGAAAACCTTTAGGAACAGAAGGCAGGCAGTACAGGAGACACCTTTCCAAGTCATGTTATTTAGGTCCAAGCTATTTTTCATTATTTTTCACCTTTAACTTTTGTAATCATGTATTTCCCCAGTAATGCAATTCAGCCAAGGGTGAGATGAAGAAGTGTGGGGACCAGAGGACACAGACGTTCCAACAACAAACCCAGAATTGCTGAGCCAGGGCACTCAAACTTCATGAGTCAGACTGTTCCTGGCTAGTCATGAGACTGAATAAAAAAATAATGAGCTGTTCTCAAAGCAAATTTGGGCTTCCTTTTGCTTGGTCTTGGATTCTGGTTTTGTCCTATGCCTGGGATATGTTTGCAAGTTTTTTCCCATAGATAAAAGGACTAGAAGGGTATTTAAGTCCCAAACTAAGGCATTTGAAAAGCAAGTCAAATGCTAGTCTTGCAAGAATGGGCCAATGTGTAAAAAAGGTTTCTGCAGAGACATAAAGAGAATAAAACAGGCATCACAGAACATAGTAGGATGAATTGCTTGGCATCCTTACACAACTCTCCTAGTATTTAACTGGGACAAGGACAGGGAGGCTGACATTTATCCCAGAAAAAGACAGGGAAAGCATTTAGGCTGGGACTTTAGTGTGGAAAACAGGAAATATCATGACATCTGCGGCCTTTTTGGCTAACTTGCAAAAAGGCTTTGGTAGCTTGGAGATTCGCATCCATTTTGGGGCTCTGTGTCACTCAATCTGCTTGTTCTGACTAAGGCAGTGTGGCCATGGCTGGGGCGCAGGATCTCTCATGGGAGACACCGCTACACCTGAGAGGTTTCTGTGTTCACCTGGGGAAGCAGCACGGACATGTTGTGTATACCCAGTGTCCATCTCCCTCCTTTATTTTGACAGCCCTGGCAACTTTTGGAAAGCACTCAGAAGCCTTTTGTCTTTTGGGAGAGAGCTCATGAGCCAGGTGAGAATACTTTAATGCCTTACTAGAATGTTAGTGGTCAGGAGAGAAAGCCTAATGCAAGGGTTTAATCTATTTTTTCTGATGGCCTGTTGTGTTTTTTCTTTGTACATCATTCATTGCACTTATGCTTAGTGCAGAGAGGACTATTTAAGGAACCTCACTATGTTTATTTAAAGAAGAGAAAAAAACACTTAGAATGCAAAATGTACTTTTAAATATTCTTTGGAGCTGTTTCCCACTATTACATGTTAAGTAAGACACAACCAATAATTGCATTGAACATGGAGACTTTCTATCATAAGTATTTAATTTAATATAATTTAATTTAATTTAATTTAATTTAATTTCATTTCATTTCATTTTTTTAACCTCAGCTTGTACAGCTCCTAGCACAGTTGTCATACTGGGGAGCCCATGTGTGTGCTGCTGCAATATTAGGAGATAATTAGTATACCCTGCTCCAGAGAATGAGTGTATGGACTGCACGAACAATATTCTGTTGCTCAACACTTCTCATTTGACTTGCTCAGACCCCCTATTTTGAAGATGATATTCCCACAGCCTCACTCTGTGGTGCTCTGCAATGCTGCTTTCCAGTGATATTAACAGGAATGTTATTGATCTGAATATACTCCCAGAGTGATCCTTGGAGCAAAATTTGTTGAACGAGTATTATGTACAAATTCACCTCAATGTACAAAAGAAATTCAATTCTCTTCTTCAAAGCAGAATGGTAAAAGGATTCTGGGGACTGGATCAGCCTTGCAAGACAGTGAGGCTGGAAGTGAAGGACAACAGCAGCAACAACAAAATTGAAGAACAGGATGGGGATGAAGAGAGGAAAGACGTACAATATCTGAAAGGTTTCTGTAACTAAAACCATATTAAATATCTGTGCTCTGCAAATGATACAAATTGATATAGTTTCAAAAAGCCATTACTGGGACTCCACTGTGGGAGTTCAATATATTTTCTGCCCTAGGGCTTTGTTCAGCAGAAATGTTAAGCAAGACTTCTGTGTGCAGGAGCCTGCTGAATACAGTGAAATGGGCCACTTCATCTTTTCATCCCATCCAGCAGAAATTTGACTGTCCTGTGAAAATATGTCTCAGTACTGCTGGGAATTTTTGCATCGAGCCAAAGAGAGTGAAGGCTTCATTGTAAATGTTCCTCTCACTCCCTGCTGGGTCACTGTCTGTTCATTGCACTACAAAGCCCTGTTGCTTTCTGCCACAGAAATTAATTTAATATTTTCCTTTGGAGTAAAAGTGCCTTTGGTTTAAATCCCACATGGGAGAACAAAACCTTGGGAAAAGCTGTGCGTGCACTTTTTGTAAGAGAAAAATGTGACATCAGGCAGTTGAGTCAATGTGTTGGAGCTAAGGTGACAGGTTCTTCTTCTACACCTGACCATGAAGAGATGACAGATAACAGAAAGTTTATGGCCTCTGCCAGAGCCAGGCCTGATGTTTAGGGTAGTAGGACAAACACAGATTTCCCCCATGACAGATGACTTATTTGGTGGAGTGAAGATATTAGTGGCACAGGTACTTCTTCCATAAGTGTGGCTGAATTGTGAATCAGGCTTGGGCTGATAGCTGCTTATTCTCTCCTACCTTTCCCTACTGAAAAGCTTAAATAAAGGATTTTCCAATCTGCTAAAGAGATTTAAATTCATAACTCTTGTTTGAAAGAGGCTTCTAAATCTCCTTGGCAACTTGGGAAACCTTAGGCCTAGCATGAGACATTTTTTCTATTACTGTGCTTTTCAACCAGGTTTGTTGTATCAATCTTACCAAGTTTTCCCAGGTGCCACTGGGAGATGAAACTGTTCAGAAAGCATCCTGTAGAAACAGTTGGCTCATTACTTCCTTCCTGAAAAGGAGGTGAAGGCATGCTCTGGAAAGTGATGCTGGAAGGGATGGACTGCTCATTTCTGAGGAAGGAGTCAGAAAAGGAGAAAACTTGCTTTGAACTTCAATATCCTGTTAAATTCTTCATTAATGTGAAATGCCTGGGAATAAGTGATACTCAGATGAGATAGGATTCTTTTCTCAAAGGAGATGAGCAGCCTAGTTTCAAGGACTCGGTGGGGCTCAAGTATGAGTGCACACATTCTGGAAGGGTTGAAGCATTGCAAATCCAAGTGACTTGGATTGATACGCATTTCTTTTCTGAACCTTTTACACTTTGACACAATGTTATGCTGTATTACCTAGTTCTTACGCTTCTACCCTAAATTAAAAGAAGGGAGGGAGGGAGGAAGGCAGGAAGGAAGGAAGGCAGGAAGGCAGGAAGGCAGAAAGGCAGGAAGGCAGGAAGGCAGGAGAGTGAATTTGTCTGCTCCTTGTTTTTATGTGTCTAATTTGGTACATCTCAAATTGACTTGATTCTCCAGAAAAAAAAGTTAGCACCCTTTCCAATGTGAGAAGAGAAACATCCAGAAATTGCTGATCAAATTTAACAATATTCCTTTAGCATCAAGGTCATGGGAGGGATTTTCAGAAGTGTTCAGCGTTATTATATCTCATTTGAATTTTACTCCTCACTTCAAAGTTAGTTAACCCAGCATGAGAGCTTTAGGAAATCACACTGCATTGATTTAGATCTCACGGGCAGTGATTGCCCTGCACTGACATCACAGATGTGAATCAGGGCTGGGTTACACTCTCAGAACTTGCCTCAACCCAGGCACAGCTCCTACTCGGAGTAAGGTATTGGAGTTCTTTCTGCACTGACTGTACAGAAGCAGTAGGAGCCTTTTCCAGACAGAACCATTTTCTTGAGCAGCTTTTCCCAAATGTCCAAGACTATGTGGAGTTTAGCTCCCTTTCCATACAGGCTGCACTGTCATATGGGGAACATACTAGAATTTGATTTCCACAGGAGTACACTTTGTATGTAATTTACATGGATTTAAGTGTGTTTAGAGAGATTCAAAATGTTCTTTCAAAACAAAAATAATTTACTCAGAAGAAAACTCTTTTGTTTTAACTCTTCCCAGGGAAAATGATTACAAAAATTCCCTGTAGTGTAACATGCTTCCAAAAAGCAGCTCATTCCCTTTACCAGACACTGTGGAGTAGGTGATATGTGAGCAGCAGCACACAAAAACTGAGTTTGGTATTTAGAATAAAAATAAATTGGGTAGGGAATGGAAGTGACTTTATTTCTTTGCCCCCAAATAAGGTGTGTGCACCTAGCATTTGGGTATGGGGGATAAGTAAAAGAGCTTCAGTCAATCCTTCCTGTTTTCTCCTGACTAGAGAGGAATGTATTGTGTGTCCCTTTTACCTGAAGTTCTACGTTATACTTACTGATGCAGCTGTTTTCAAAAACTCAGGATGGGGGCAGTGCTGCTGGGCTTGAAAATGTGCCAAAATGTTTGATTTGAACAGATCTTTTTCCTTGCGTTGGCATGTCTGCATTTTTCAGAAGTCCTTTTACCTGTGGGTATGACAACCCAGGGAGGGATTTTTCAAGGTCTAAAACAAAAGCAAAAGCTCAGCTGACGGTTTACACTGGCACTTAACCCACTGAAAGTTTGTCAAATGCACAAAAATGCAGGTAGCATTTTGCATTTAAAGGGCCAGATCTTTTTGGCAGATGGAATCAGGCATTCTCCACTGAAGTCAGTAAGAGTTGTTAATACATAGAATAGAATTTTGTCCATCTTGAGAGTCAGAGTCTGCTTGGGAGGTCTGATTCTGTGATTCAGACAGAAGGCTAAAATGAGAGAGCTGGGAAAAATCAGGGGAAATAGAGAGATGAAAAGAGAGGATGAAAGGCAGAACAGGAAAGTGCTTATAACACAATGAGAGAATAAGGGAGATGGTTATAATTAGAGAAATTCTCAGAGCTGACAATGGGAAGGAAACAGTTTACTTGCAAACAATGGACTTGAGACCGCAAGAAGAAGAGCTCCTACCTCAAGAGAAAAGCTGGAATATAAGCTTAACACCTCCTGAAATCAAAGAAATTGATGCTTTGGAGGACAAGTCAGATCTCTAAAGTTGTTTGGGATCCAGTCAGAGGTATAAATATCTATACAGATTTAGTCCTAAGGCTCTCAAACCTTCAGTGTTGAGGAAATCTGCGTTTCAGAACTTGGCTGCAGCTGATGTAAGTGAATGTAGAATGACAGAAAAGTCCCATGAGTCAAATCCTGAATGCCTCGCTAGAACACAGAGAAGGAAATTTGCCTTCAATAATGATAGGACAAAGACTGCAGAAAAGCCTCAAGATTTTCTGTTAAAAATGCCAGTTTTGCAACAGTAAGTTTTAGGGACAGGCTGAAGTGAGTCTTTTGGTTGCACTCTAAAATCTGTACCTGCTTTTACATTATGACAATATCCTAGAACAGCATCCTGGCTCCTGTTAGATTGGTACTGCAACTTCTACAGTTTTCAGTGTAATCCTTTTCCTATAAAGAAAGTCAGGAGAGTGTGTTTATATCTCTCTAGAGTCTTCAAGTTAGGAAGGATCTCGTGCTTGTCCTGACTGTTACTAAGAGTATTTCTGAGAAGTCAGCATGTGTGAACCATTTTGGTGGATGTGGAAGAAGTAAACAAGAAGATAAACATGTTTAGAAAAATTTTGATACTTCTTTAAAGCCTAGCAGTATTTTAAACTTCTTTTAAGTTCTGTTTTACATTTGGAAGATACTTGCACATAAGGAATAATAGTTTAAAGAATTCCAGTTAAGAGGGGATTGCCAAAATTCAGCAGAAGTTTTTTTCATGGTTGAAAGGGTAAGCTCTCTTTTCCCATCCTGAATCTCCAAAGGAATTGCAATGCAGTCTGGTCTTGTTCTTGCCTAGCAATGTGTCATTAATAGCTGGGGTCCTCTCAGCTTTCAAGTGCACGATGCTTCTATGACCCTGATTTTACTCCAGTAAAGGAGGGAGAAAGGACACAACACCTCTTGAAACTGCACGCAAGACCTACCTTATAAACCTGTGAAGAATAACTGATTCACAATTCTGGTGAAGGAATTGTGGGAATATGGACACTCATGGTAATGAGACAGTGAAAATGTCAAAGACTTAGAAAAGAACCCAGAGGATCAGATCTTTAGACAAATGTTTTAGCCTCCTGCATATGTTAGACTTCAGCATTTCATTGTTCTTCATATCCCTTCCCTCTGATAATCACAGGGAATTAGTGAATTTCCTGACTGTTTTTCCCTCTCTCAAAGGTTTTTCCACCAGAGACAAGAGCTGGCTACATCTCTCAGTTTCACCGAGATGACTAACCATTGTCTCTAGTCTCCAGATAAATCTTTTAAGAGGAAAAAGTTACTTCTATAAAATAATTCCTGTTCTCTAAAGCAGCTTCTCAGTTAAGGTGGAGAGATGATCCTAAAAGGGGAAGAAATATAATGCAGGATGGAGGTATCCAGAAAATAGAGGGCAAACTACAAATCTTGTACAGATTGGACAGCCTTAAGCCCTTCAGTGGGGCTTCAAGCTCTGCTCTAGTTTTCTTTTTGCCTTGCTGGTTCTGAAGTTTTTTTACCACTGGCTTCCACCTTGTTGGGGTTTTAGGAGTTCCCCTTCTGTTTTTTTCCCTCTTGAGGAATTTTCCCCATATATGTTGCCAGGGCGACAAATTGCTGGGTACTTGGGGAGGACAAAGGACCTAGCCATTGAGGATGTGGTCCAACAGGCTACTCTCTTTCAGCTGGGTGTGGGCGGTTTGTGTGCTCAGTGTTCAGATGGAGGGAGAGGCTGCTGCCATCTCGTCGGCACTGCAGGCTTTCTGCTTTTCGGCTGCCTTCTTTCTACCGGAGAAAACCCGGGATTCCCAAACCCACGTTTCCCTGCCCCTGCTGTTGTTTCGAGCCTTCGCTACTCTGCATGCTGAGATCTCCCAGGCTTCCCACTGCAGCTCCGGAGTTTGATACATCTCGTCTGCCACCCGGGATTTGTGCTCGTCCCTGCCGTTCCAGCCTGCTGTTCCCGAGGCTCCGGCCGGACACCGGGATCGGCTGCCCAGGGGTTTGTGAAGCCTTTGTCCCATCCCTCCCCGGGACCCCAAGCTGCCATTGCCGCGTGCTCCCCGAGCTCGCTCCGGAGCGCCCCCTGCAGCTGCGGGGGAACCATCGCACCTGCCCTGCTCACCGGGAGCCGCCAGCGCCCCTGCCGGCTGCGAGCGGAACTGCACCCAAGGGGAAAGGGCCTGACAGCCAAGAAGGCTGGGACTGGGTTTGTGATTGTTTGCTGTTACTGCCATGGTTATTGTTGTTTGTTTGCCTTGTTATACACATATATACATACACATAATAGTAAAGAACTGTTATTCCTATTCCTCATACCTTTGCCTGAAAGCCCCTTAATTTCAAAATTATAATAATTTGGAGGGAAGAGGGTTGCATTTTCTTTTTCATTTCAAGGGAGACTCCTGCCTTCCTTGGCAGACACCTGTCTTTCAAACCAAGACACACCTGTAGAAAGAGCC
Source organism: Coloeus monedula (assembly GCF_965178545.1). Lineage (NCBI taxonomy): Eukaryota > Metazoa > Chordata > Aves > Passeriformes > Corvidae > Coloeus > Coloeus monedula. The sequence goes on along the minus strand of NC_138784.1, from coordinate 8,701,413 downwards.
CCTGCTCTTGCAGAGAGGTCAACTGTGGCTTGTACCAAGACAAGGTTCTGTGGTACATTGCTAGTCACTTCAAGGACTTTCCCAGGGCAGCCTGTACTCAAGAAGCTACTCCCTTCTTTCTCAGCTCCTCATGATCTTACTGTTTTCAGACCCTTTTCCTTACCAGTTTGGGAAGAGGATTTGAAGTGCATGGAATTTGCAATGTCATTAATTCATTAGTTGCCTTTACATATAACTGCTCAGTACTTTATTCCTCCATATCTTTGTAGCACTTTCTGTAGGAAAGTGAGACTATTGCACAATGGTATGTGGGAACATGAATTTCCAAGTTAACTGTAATGAAAGACAGTATGACTAAAAAGAATTAAGTGCCTTGCTCTCCTCTGTAAATTTGCAAGTCTTGTTCTGTATCAGTTATAGTATCTGATAGGGGAAGAACATCATCAGCTCTTGTCAGGACCTGAAATGTGAGATTTGACTCCCAGGTGTTGGATTCCTGGCTACCTGTAATTAGATGCATTGGAAGAAAAAAGTTTTATGTGTCTTGTGTTCTTGATACAATTGATCCTGAGTCTCTGTATGCAGGAAATACTGTTACAACAAGTGTTATTTATTGGTCTACTATTGATACCGTACTGTGCCTTTTTAGGTAATCCCATCAGATAGGTCAATCTGTCAATACATTTTGTAGATACAAAAATGCTGCTAGCAAGGATTTTTCTTGCTATTTTCTAAGTCCGTGAGAGACTTTTCTCTCTCACAGAAGAGGTAGCAGAGTTATGTAAACAACCAAACACCTGCAACCTTGAAAAGTCTTGTTTATGGTATAGTAGAAAAATATTTTGACAAAGGATGTTTTAGGATTTTAGCCAATCACCCCAAGGGGTGACTGATCCTTTGTCCAATTAGACTATGAAGAAAAAAGTCTAAAAAAGAGTTTGTAAAATAATTAATCCATCTTGCTGCACAATTCCTGCCTGCTGGATCTTCTCTCCTCCTCCTCCCTATGGCTGCGGGACACGGTGATATACCCTAGGGCCCAGGCCAGCGGTAATAACATTTCTGCAATAACTTTTAGCAGATAAAGATTCTGATTTAGAAATGTTTGTGCACATAAGTAACATTATTATCAAAGACTGTGAAAGTGATACACATCCATTAAACTTTTCATGAGTGGAAGTGCTTGTAAAATTGGCCTCTTGGTTCTCATCCAATGTCATACAGAAACAAAAATATCTTCTGGCAATTGAGAAGCTATGTTTGTATTTTGCTGTAGAACACATACACCTTTTCTCCAGCAATGCAGAGTAGTTTTGTTTGTAAAAGTCCCTTTCCAGGCTCTGAATGGTATCTCCACCACTCCAGAAGAAAGGAGAGGTGCAGTTTCTTCTGGAGGAGTCCTGGAGTCCCACAACTTCTAAGAGCAAGGATAATCTTTTCAGGAGACAATGAAAAATGTGTTTAATCACATGACATATGACACTTCATTCAAAATTACTTTTTTGTGTTTAGCACCGACCATAAATTTCTATGCTTAAACAAACCCACCTGCAACACTGCCAGGCATACTACTCACCCCCCAATTCACTTTGCATTTCCCAGCTAAACTGTAGCTGTTTCTTATGCAGAGGAATAGGTTGAAGGGAAGTCCACTGAGCTTTTGCAAGCAGGATGATTTTTGCGATCATAATCCTCAAGTAAATTGCATAAAGCTGTTAACATTTTCATAGGTGACTGCATGTCTTTGTCAGATTAATGTATTTTACACAACTTCCCTAGAAAACAATATTAGCAGCATCAATAAATGAAAAGCAATGCAACTAATTATGGGTTATAATTAATAATTTATATTTATATTAAAATGTGTGGCCCATCATAGTAGCATTGAAGATGTATACACCAATTTTTAATGGTGGGAAGGTTGAACAAGTTTCTAAACTTTTCCTGTTGACATCTCAGTGCTGTGGGGAGGATGACATGACAAACCTCACCCCTTGCAGTTAAAGTCAAATTGTCAACTTCATGAACCCGTACACATCTTTGCAGGAAGTCAGGCTTACAGGAATCACTAGTTTTTTTCTGGTCAGCAAGTGACTACTTAATAATGGAAAGAAAAAGGTTCTTTGCTCTACCAATGGAATATGCATTAAAACAAATCAACTAGCATAATGTCAATGAATTAACCACTAACACATAAAGAAATGATACTTCACTAGAATCACTTTTAGTTGATGGCTGAACTCACAGAAGCTTTGCTCTGCTATAACCAGAGGTTACAAAGGTAACCTTCACAATTGACAAAATTACTTGGCAAAGCCCTGCTTTTGTTGTGTCTAACACTACAAAATACCTTTGTACAGAACACATGAGAAATAACATTTTTTTAACATTGAAAGATTTTCATACTTATCAGTATCTTCAGGATTGACTGATTTGTCTACAAATGTGAGTAGAGTTTAGATTTTAAAAGTCTCCCATCAGTTAAGCCATTTTATTGTTTGAGAATTAAAAATCCCTTTGATATTTTAAATCCAGACATCAAGTACACCATGGAAAACAAACTGGCCTAGATACTATCTTGAGAGAAAGAGTGAAACTTCCTGCTTTCACTTGTTCAAGCTGTGTGCCAGCACAAACAAATGCTATAAGTGTAGCCCATTACACTTAACAAATCTTACTAATGCAAATAAGGCTCTTCTAAAATAATTTATTTCACTGTAAGGTTAATAGAAAATTTCAGTTTAGATTTTACCCTTAATTTTGGCAGGCTATATCACCATGAATCTTCAAATTCTCTTAGTGTAAGAAGTCCTATGCTTGAACAGAATATGTCTGAGAAGTTTAATGGAACTTGGATACATTGTTTTGGACTCACAACACATTATATCTCAAACCAGTTTTAATTAGAGCATAGTTGATGTAAGTTGGTTTTGGTATATATTGGTGTCTTTAAATAGTTTTGAGATGAACTTGGTTATTAAAATTGGCATCCAAGCACAACTGCAGCACAGCAGTGTTTTAAATACTGTCTTGGTTTGAAAGACAGGTGTCTGCCAAGGAAGGCAGGAGTCTCCCTTGAAATGAAAAAGAAAATGCAACCCTCTTCGCTCCAAATTATTATAATTTTGAAATCAAGGGGCTTTTAGGCAAAGGTATGAGGAATAGGAATAACAGTTCTTTACTATTAAATATCTATATGTGTATAACAAGGCAAACAAACAGCAGTAACTATGGCAGTAACATAAACAATCACAAACCCAGTCCCAGCCTTCTCGGCTGTCAGGCCCTTCCCCCTTGGGTGCAGTTCCGCTCGCAGCCGGCAGGGGCGCTGGCGGCTCCCGGTGAGCAGGGCAGGTGCGATGGTTCCCCCGCGGCTGCAGGGGGCGCTCCTGAGCGAGCTCGGGGAGCACGCGGCACTGGCGGCTTGGGATCCTGGGAAGAGGTGGACCAAAGGCTTCACAAACCCCCTGGGCAGCCGATCCTGGTGTCCGGCCGGACCTTTGGGAACAGCAGGGATGAGCACAAATCCCGGGTGGCAGACGAGATGTATCAAACTCCAGAGCTGCAGTGGGAACCCTGGGAGATCTCAGCAGGCAGGACATGGTGGGGCTACAGAGCAGCAAAGACTGGAAGCAACAGCAGGGGGGTAGAGTGGCAGCAGCCTGGCTCCCAGCGGGGCAGGGAAAGGCGGGCTTGGGAATTCCAGGGTTTCTCCAGTAGAAGGAAGGCAGCCGAAAAGCAGAAGTCTCCAATGCTGATGAGATGGCAGCAGCCTCTCTCTCCGTGTGAACACCAAGCACTCACTGCCCACACATCAAGGTGAAAGAGAGTAGCCTGTTGGACCACACCCTCAATGGCTAGGTCCTTTGTCCTCCCCAAGTACCCAGCAATTTGTTGCCCCAGCAACATATATGGGGAAAATTCCTCAAGAGGGGGAAAAAAACCCAGGAGGGGAACTCCCAAAAAAGCCCAACACTGACTAATGATTTAGGCTGAGTTTCAGCTTTGTGTTTTAGTGCAGATTAAATAAAATATCACTGTTCAATCAGTGCAGGAGTGGGAGTGTGTATACACTCAAGTTCTCGTCCCTAGCACTCCATCAGCTAACTGCTTGCTAAAAGGTGCCCTAAATTTTGACTGTCATCCATAAAATTATTCTGAGGACTGTTTGTGGCTTCCAACCTTACTCCGGCCATGCATCAAGACAACAGTAAATCTAACTGCACAGCTCCCATTACTGCATGGAAAATACTGCATGGAAAATACTGCAGCTGCATGGTGAAACACTGATTTTGTATACACTCATGCTGCTGATTTGAATCTATTTTTAAAAAGCTGAGAGCTGGCTTGATGCTGCATCAGGTGGAGTCTGTCTGTAGGACCTGGAGCCTTGTCACGCATTCATGGAAGAGAAGTGACATGAAGGTGATGTGTTTCTGTCCACACCTGATCTGGAGCACATTTGTGGTGCCAGGTGACCTAGTGGTACTTGGATTCCTTACTAACAGCTGCAACCATGACTTGACTTGGCTGAACTGGAGCATCCACTTGAGCCAACCCTTCTGGGCCAATTTAAAGTATCACTGCTATTATTTATTAACTAAACAAAGTCAGAAGGTCTGCACTGCCATCCCTCAGCAGCAGGTTCATTTGAGCAGGTGCCGTGTCCAAATGTCCCACCCTCCCTTCCCTTTCCCCTTGAGCTGCTACAACCCCTTGTGCTCTCCCTTAGCTGCACACCTGAAAGTATCTCATCTGCCAGAAGACTTTATCTCCCCTAGTTACATTTTACTTTTTTATGTGTCTCAGGTTTGGCATCCCACTTTGGAGTGTGAGGACACCAGCAGTGGGGTAGAGAAGCTTGTCCTGGTGAGGAGCAGGTAGATGGGGTGAGTGAGGGACCACGTAAACCGGATGCGCTGCCCTATGACTCTCCCATACCCTGTGACCCTTCACTACCTGGATCTCTGCCTAAAGCAGGTGACATCTCCTGTGATCCTCGGAATAGCCGAGCCCGGGTTGCTGGGGGGTTCCCTGGGGCGGGCAGGGCCCCTCACGGGATGGGGGAGGTACCGCCGGGACGGGGCAGGATGGGGCGAGGTGCGGCTGCCCCGCCTGCTCCCTCCGTGTGGGCAGGGACGGGGAAGGACAGAGGAGATCCAGCGGCTGGAGAAGGAGAACGTGGGTCGAATAGAGTGGGAGCGCGTGGAGCAGAGGGAGGGGGGGCTCCCTCACCCCAGGGCAGTCCCCAGCGAACATGCTTGGGGCGGGCAGGGAAGGGAAAGGAAAGAAAGCCGAATCCCTTGTCCCTGTTCCCGTCCTTTCCTCTGTCCTTTCCCCCTGTCTCTTCCCCTGTCCCTTTGCCTGTCCCTACCCTTATCCCTGTAGCAGCTCCCCACTGGCCCAATCCCTATCCCCATCCCTATCCAAATCCCTGTATTTGTCCCTGTCCCTATCCCTGTCCGTATCCCCTATCCTTGTCCCTATCTCTACCCCTATACCCTATCCCTCTCTGTATCCCCTGTCCCTGCCTTATTCCTGTCCCTATTCCTATCTCTGGCCCTGTCTCCTATCCCTCTCCCTCTCAACTATCCCTATCCCTGTCTCTATCCTCTACCCCTCTCTCTCTCCTTCTCCCCATCTCTATCTCCTATCCCTATCCCTGTCTCGTAGCCCTACCCCTGGATCTCTCCCGAGCCCCGGCCCTGGCCCCGCCCCTCGTCCCCGCCCCTTCCCGCCCCTCTCTCGCCACTTTGTTGTGGCGGCGCTGGTGGCAGCAGGAGCCGCTCCGCGCACGCGCGGAGCCGCGAACCCCCCTGCCCCCCGCTCCATCCGGGCACCCGCGCGCGCGCGCGCGCCAAAGCCGTGTCACAACTCTCTCCCCCCCGAGCAGCGGATCCCGGCGCGCGCGCTCTACCAGGAAATATAGTCCCTGCCGGGCCCCGGCTCCCGGTCCGGCCCCGCTGGAGCGGCCCGCGGGGGCCGGCGAGGGGCGGCGGGGCGAGCGCGGGGCGGGGCGGGGGCGGTGGAGGGCACGCGAGGGGGCGCGCGGGCGGAGGCGCGCGGGGAGGGGCCCCCCCAGTTCGGCGCAAAGTGAGTGATGAGTCCGTGTCCCCAGCAAAGAGGCGAAGAACTTGCCGTGCACACCGAGTACTTGTGTCTGCCGGTTGTCCTGCCGCTTTTCCTTAGTATTGTTGTTCTTGGTGCCGCCACTCCTTTTTTTAAAAAAAAAAATTAATTAATTTTTCCTGTTTTTTTTTTTTTTTTTGGTTACTTTTAAAAATTATTTTCTTCCATTTTTCCGCCGAGGGAGGGGTGGCTGCCTGGCTGGCTGGCGGGTCGGTTGCAAAAAGCGAGAGAGAAAAAACAAAACCAAAACAAAAAAGCCAAAAAAGAAAAAAAAAAGGAAAAAGAAAAAGAAAAGAAAGGCAGTGGAAAAAAAAAAAAAAAGCCAAACCAAACCAAAAACCAAACCAAACAAAAAAAAAACTTCACTCGGATCTGAAAGTGGCAGGAAAGTGCCTGGCAAGTTGCAGGGATGGAACTACACAGCTTGCAGGAGGCGTTAAAAGTGGAAATCCAATGTCACCAGGTAAAAAGAATGAAATGCTGAGGCAACCAGCCGTGCTCTGCCTCTGATCGGGGCTCACAGGACCGGTGTTGCATGTTCGGCGAGAGCCTTCGTGCCGCAGCGACCAGGGGAGGGGGCGTGGGGGGGGGGGCGCGGCGGGGACCCCCGGCCCCCCGCCGCAATGGCGAGCACTTCCCCAAAGTACTTTTGCGGATTGTTTGGCTGAGTTTTTTGTGTGTGTGTGTTGTGGAGATGCGGAGTCAACGCTGCAGTCGGTGCTCGTGTGAGTGTGCGTGAGCGTGAGAGAGAGAGAGCGAGTGTGTGTGTGTGTGTGTGTGTGTGCGTGCGTGTTGGAGAGATTAGGACGAGACTTGAATATTTATGAGCTTTGCTTGAAACTGACTCGCAGTGTTTACTTGCCTCTTTGTTCCTTACCCCCCTCCCTCCCCCGTCCACACACATACATACATTTAAAAAAATCCATTAAACTTGAAACAGTTACTAAATTCCTCCTTTTTTGGGGGTGATTTTTTTTTTTTAATAGAAACTAGTTGCACAGATGAAGCAAGATCCACAGGTAAATGCAGATCCTTTTTTTTTTTTCTCTTCTTCAGTATTTTATCCCTGCCGTAATAAGCGCAGTTGTGCTGGGACAGCAGGATGAGAAACTTTATCAGTAAGAGATCTCATTTTGTAGTCTGCACTGAGCTTTCTTGCTAAGGAGGGTGTTTTGTGTGCATGCTTCCGTACGGCTTCGGTGGAATGGTTTTGCCTTTGAACAATTTTTAGCTCGCAAGTTTATTCATTACAGGGGTTAGTTTGCACTTTGCCTTTAATATGCGTCTTGTTGCCGTTTTTGCAGAACGGGGATCTTAAGAAACAAATCCATGAAAGGCAATCAAGAATAACAGCTCTTAATGAGAAACAAGTAAGGAACAGATCGATTCAGTTGTGTTTGGTTTTTCTTCTTGTTTTTACGATGCACTAGCTAAACATCCGAAAAGTGTCTGCATTAGCTGAAAAATACGGCAGGGGATATAACATCCATTTTCTTTTGCATAGAGTCAGAAAATGCATGTTTTTATAATGAGGTCGGATTCTCTGATGTCTTGCTGGGGGGAAGAATTATTTCAGTACTAGTAGTAAAAAAATAAGCAGTAGTTAAAACGTAAAAAAAAAAAAAAAAAGAGGCGTCCATTTTGAGTTGGTCGACATGTTTTAGGAATATGGAAAATTCTGTCTTGGGCTACTTTGTGCACTTCTGTGTAATGTGCAGAGCAAGAGTTGGGACGGAGGAGGCTGGAGCCCCGTTCAGAGCCATTTCTGGGTTTAATTACAAAACTGATTTTTATTGATCACTTTATTTCTTTTCTTTTTGTTTTCTTTTTCTTCTTTTCCCTCCCCATTTGCCTTTCTCTTGCCTTGGTCTGATCTGACGTGTTGGCTTTTGATTCGAGTTCACTTAGGCACTTCCACTTTTTTCAACTCTTTCCAAAAATACGAATAAAATCAGATTAACCTGTTTCAGCTGCCGGGGGGAGGGGGGGAAAAAAAACACCAAAACGGAGGAGGGAAACAGAACAAACCAGGGACCTTCCCCCCTACCTCCTCCCCTCCACGCCCCCCCCCTCCCCCCCCCCCCCCCGCCCTTCCCAAAGTTTCTCATCGCTGTTTTTGGGCCGGGTGACCCCCGGGCCGCTGCTCTGCCCGAGAGGAGCCCGGAAGGAAAGTTTTGGTGCGGGGGGCGGCGGGGGCGCGGGCGCTCAGCACCGCGGACAGCGCCGCTCGCATTCCTTCTCGCAATCCCACTCGCCCAACTCCCCGCGCCCCTCGGCCTCTCTCCGGGCACTTCGAGCGCGGGAAAGGCAGTTGGAAAAGCCAGCGGGAGATCTGCCGGCCCAAGCCCCACTCTGCGCCCCAGGGCTGAACTTTCCCGGTCTCCCCCGGGCCCTCCGCGGCGGTGACGGGCTGCACTACTCCCCGGCCTCGAGCGCGGCTCCTCCGTTCAGCACCGGGGCTGGGGACAGCGCCCGCCAGCTCGAAGCCGCCCCCTCCCTCCGTCCCTCCCTCCCTCCGGACGAGGGGACGGGGAAAGGGGCCACGTGTGCCGATCCCCCGCTTTTCCCTGTCCCTTTTTTAAAAAAAGAATTGTTTTTTTTTTGGTGTGTGTTTTGTTTTGTTTTGCTGGAGTTGTGGTTAAAGTTGCAAAGTGCCTGTGTGATGCGTGCCTGCGGGCGATGGCTGCACGCCACCCTTTTCCTCCCAGTTTATTGTAATGAGAATTTGTCTGCACTCTCAGTTTGGTAGTGGAAGCTTCCATTTTGTGAGGAAGGGGTGTTGGTTGCTCCTAACATGGAGAAAAGTCTGCGGAGTTTGCCAGTGGGGGATGGGGCCCCATTCATGCTGAACATTACCATTTTGATTGCTTTGATGCCATTTTTGGAGGGGGGAGGGGAGAGAATACCCTACTCAGCAGAGCACAAAGATGTTTAATCATTGTATAGAATCAAATCACATACTTTCTTTTTTAAAGCGAATCTGACACTACATCATATGTAAGGGCTGTTAGTCCTTGTTTTGCAGTGTAAAACAGCAAATTGTTGACTCTAATACTACTATACTGGGTAGAAGGTTTGTTGTTTTTTTTTTTAAATAAGGTAACAGCCTTTCCTGCAACAATGCATGTTTATGTATTGTTTCTTCGATGTCAAAATAGTTTTACTGTTCTAAGTGGGTATTTGGAACATAGATTTGATCTTTTCCCCCTATATTGTAGCAACTATTTCAAGGCTGTTTAAATTTTTATGATTATAGTAAATGAGAAGCTATTTATTATATGTCATGTTGGAATTTAGATAAGGCAGAGAAACACATTTGAAAATACAGTTTGAATATTCTGATTCAGCTTGGGGAAAAAGGTTTTTGCTAAGCTTGCACAGCATATTTATGTATAATCCAAACTAACTAGTAAGCAATCGTCATATATTTATGACTTGCCATCCTCATAATCTTGTAAATAAATCTATAGACAGTGAAGTAATTAAACATAAAATAACTAAATTCTGTAAACAGCAAGTTTGGCCTAGCAGGAAACCTCCTATTTTTAGGCAGAACCCTAGATTTGTTTTACTGTTTTCGACATCCTGTGCAATAAGAGCTCATAATTAAGAGCCTGGCTGGTGGTGTGGTGTCCTCGTGCTACAGGCTGCCACCTCCAGTGGTCTACATTGAAATCTTTCTCAGGTCACAAGTGAAATGAGTTTGGAGGTCTTAGCTTGTGACCAAGTCACAAACCCATCATGTAACTGTGCAGATTTGCTATAATTAGTAGTTGCTCCTTAGGTAATGGCTTATAAATGAACTCTGCATCCTTGAGGGTATAGAGAAGGAGCACTGAGGACTCCTGAGACAACAGATGGGATAATGGTGGAGCTATTTGATGGTTTCAAGCCCTCACCTTCATGGGAACACCAGTGTAAACTTAAATAGGCAGTTCAAGTAGGGAGGTTATTTTTACATATGTATTTACATTCCATCCACCTTTACCCCCCCTTCCCCCCCCCCCCCCCCCCCCCCCGATTTGTTTAGGCACAACTAATTCATAATTCGGTAATGTATACCTTTGATTGTGCATGCACTGAATAAAAAAGAGCCTAAAATTGCATTTCAATTCAACTGTACATGTTAATGATGAATCAGTAAAACAAACAAAAAAAACCCATCTACACCTGTTAGAAACATAGCTGGAGTGAGTGTTATCTCTCAGTGCCCATATTCATCACTTTTCCATTTTAGACATTGGCATTTGTGGCAATGTGTACTTTTCTTGAAAGTTACAAATGAAGACAAGAAAGAACTGAATGACAAACTCAACTTTTGAGGGAATCTTATGAAGTAGACTTTTATGCACAGCTGGATTTAAAGTTGCATCCTAATTAAGGATCCCTGGCTAGTCGTCAATGTTTCTTTTATGTTGGTGGGTTAGAGAGCTAGAGAATTTAGCATAGTTTTAATATTTTTCAGTGTCTTCAAATAAGTAATGTAGATCCATTATTTTCATTACTGGAAGGCAACAGCTTTAATCAGTTCTTAATTTGGCATCCAACTCAGAAAGACAAGTTAGAATTCTGTCACAAGTACATCCTTCAGATGCTGTAGTTTTGATTAATTGTTATCACCTTTGAGAGTGGGTTACTTCTTCTTTAACAAGATATGATGTGTGAAGACTCCATTAGTTAGTCCAGTGGTTTTACAACTTCAATCTACAGCACATGCAGAGCAGCAGTAACATTTTTTATTTAAATTGTCAAGCAACAAGCACTTCTATGTAAATAAAAGAGCCATCAGGAGAGCCAGCATTGGCCTTAATAGCACAGCAGAGGTGCTCTGCTGCATGTGTTTCTTGCTCTTTATGTCCTTAAAGAGTTGTTAAGGGTATTTTACTTCTAGAAAGTTAATTATTTATTAATTATTATTATTAATTAATAAATCAAGATAAACAAATAAACAAATCTTTAACCTCCATTGGAAGTTCCTTGTTACTTGTTCCTACTTGCTGATCTAAGAGTTAGGTGGCAAGCCAGGTCTTAAAAATTAACAATGAGCATGTGTGGGCCACAATATTTTTGATTGTGATGATCTCTGAATTCAGACAGCCTGTCTTGGAGCACAGTAATAAAATATGCCTTCCTGAAAGACATTATGCCATTCACTTGTGCACTGCCTCATTTCTTTAACATAATTTACTATCTATGCAGAAAATCAACATTAGTTTCAGGCAGACTCTCCCAGCCTGTGTTATTGCTGGTTCAGGGTTTTTTTGGGTAGTATATCTGAAATTAAATCTGACTGTATTTTGCCTGTGATGGTCACCAGCAAAACCTGTTTGTGGAAAGTGTTAGACTTCTTAAAATTCAAGTACAGTTCTTGTGCAAGTTGTTGGAGATGGTTTAACTCAAGACATCTCATTGTGCTGATGTTGTCTCTTTGTTTTGGGGAAGAGGAGGAAGTGGGTTTTGTGTTTGTTGAAGTTCGTATTGGGCTGTGCCTGGAAATGGCAGGATTGTTTACGTGAGTTAAAGAGTAAATTATTGATATTGCCAGAGCTCAGTATTTCCTATGGTTGGATTCTTTCAAAATTATTAGGGAAAAATAAGGGTTATAAGCTTCAGTGAAAACTCAGGTAAAATCTGAAAGGCATTTCCAGATTGAGGTCAAGCTGATGTCAAACTCTGATCCAAGGTATGCACAGCCCTCCCTATTGCTGTGACAAGAATTGCATCCATGTCTGGCTCTAGATGTCAGGGGAGGCAGTGTGATGGGCTCCCAGGTGGAGTATTAAACTTTTCTATCACTGCACTGAGTCTATAAACACAAAGACAACAGGTATTAAATATCAGCTTGACTTTGCCATTCTTCTGCACATTGAGGTCCTGTTGACGTTGCTGGGAATCCTGAACAATTGCAAAATAAAATGAACTGGATCAGAGTAAAGATTAGTTCTGGATTGTAGTTCAGAAAGCTTCAGTTCCTTTTTTTTCTTTTTCTAATTGCAAAATCAGGTGGCAATGTATTGCTTGTTTTGCCATCTGCAGAAAGAGGGAAAAAACTAGAGAAGGATTTACCTTCAGGCCCTTGGAGGAGAAGCTTAGGAATGTAGTTTGCATAATGACAATCCTAGCATTCTGTTTGTGCTTTCAGTAACAGCATATTGAGATTCCCTGTTCATATTGAAGAAAAAGGGTAATAAAGGACATTTTCATGGAGGAATGGAAATACGGCTTTCAGCCTGCCATTGGGTTGCCCTTATAAGATCCATGGAATTTGCACATCCATAACAAAAATGTGTCCTAGAACCCCATTTTGTTTGATAGCTGCTGGACTGGCATGGGAAATGCTATTTCATTCCAGCATTTTTCTTTGACTGTACACTTTTCTGTACTCGTACAGTATCACTTGGCAGGGCTAAGAGTTGAAAAGAGAATGTTACATTCATTCTAACTATTTTAAAGAGTTCACTTTGATATTTTAGCCACTTAAAACACCTGCTGTCAGAACAGTACAATTGATTTCAATTAACTTTGAATTTCTTCAATAAGATGACTCTTATAATAACTCTAGTAATCCCATGATGCCTCATTAGAGGAGCTGGCTATGATGATTATCCCTGTGATTTAGCAATTTTTTCCTTACTATGCCTTTATCTCTTCAGAAAAAGAAATTACGCCAACAATACCTTTTAATTTCAGTTCTGGTTTTACACTAACAACACTTGCTACCTGTTACACACTGTAAAATACCTAATTTATACCTGCAGCAAACAGGTATTTGTTCAGATATACATAATCCTTTAGTAGGGAGACTCTTTTAAAGAAACTTTAGTTCTATGTAGGAACTCTGCGTCTTGGAGTTAGAATTTTTTAAAATTTTTCAGTAGATACTTGGGCAGCGGTTAAGTGGTGCTTCTGCAGGAGTCTTTGTCAGGAGCTCTGGTTTGATGGAATCAAATCTCCACTGGTTCATGCCATGTGTGTGGCTCATCCAGAACAGTATGTCATGGCAGATGTTTAAACCAGTTCATCTTGTTTCAGGATCCGGTGCACAGACTCCTTGTATCTGTGGAAGAAAGGGGAATGTCTCCTTTCCATAGAATGATGCTAGAGAAGGGTTTTGAATGGTGGTTTTAAATGACATTTCCGTGGGATACTGCATCAGACTTCTCCTATGTTCAAGCAGAGAAAATCCCTTTTCATCTCATTGTAGATTTGATTTTCAAGTTGAAAGCAAGAAGGCATATAATGACATGTTCATACAAAGTTACTTTTAATTTTTCTCTCTATGCCTTTCTCTTTGTGATCAAAGATAAATTTTTGTACTTGATTGTAAAATGATACCTCTCTCTTCCCTCCACCCCAAAATAAAAATCTGAAGCACCAACGAAATTTTCAAGCAATAGAGTTAAAGGCTAGAAATTTGCAAATTGATAAGACAAGGCCATGGTAAATGGTGTATGTGTGGCCATGATGTCAAGGAGGGCAACTGGTACAGGCAGAAGAGTTGGAGGTAAGGGAAGTATGAAAACAGGCTGCAAGTTTAAGATAAGAACAAAGAAGAACATAAAAACCCCAGAATTGGATTAACTAAAATGCAAATTTGTCATTCTGCTATTAGACAGTTATTTCAGTGTAACAGACTCATGTTTGGTCTATCCAATCCTCATCACACACTTCTCTTATATGTCTGTATATACATGTATTTTATATATTTTAAAAAGTTTTTTATTTTTTTAAACTTTAGGTGGTACTACTATTTTATTTGTAATTGTTCTTCTTGAGTCAAAATGTACTTCGTGAAAAATGTTTTCTCCCCCACCCCTCTCTTTTTTGAATCAGCTGCTTATTGTTATGCAGTAGCAATTTCCAGAGTGTCATATGAAATTGCTGATGCGGCTTAGTTCTCGCTCCAACCTGCAACTGCCAATAGTAAGCATCTATTGAAATCTAATATGTACCACAGGGCTTTATGCACATGTACAGGCAGACCCTTCTGATTAATAGACAGAGGACTAGGAAATAGGAGCATGTATTTTTCTTTTTTAACCCATGGAGAACTTAAATATATGTTCAAGTTTAAACTATGAAACAGTCCTTTGACTGAATTAAAGTAAATCAGAGGACTGACCGTAAGTGCAGCTGCAGTAAAATCAAAACAATAAGTACTTGAGAACTCTGTAGATATCATGGGTGGTGTTAATTTAGGCTTTTGAGAGGCAATCTTATTTTCAGAGTTGTAATTCAGTTTTAGGAGCCTGGGCACTGAGGCTCTGGCCAGAACAGTGTGTTCACCTGAAGGTTGGTCTGATTGCTTGTGTTTAATTGAGAGAAGAATATAATTGGCCTTGAAACAGAAGTTAAATCTATATTGTGTATAAGTTATTTTCGTTTCCACGTTGATTTAGCTTGATCCTGTTTGTACTTTGTGATGTAGCTTACCTCTTATCCAGGAAGAAGGAGTGGAATTGCCTTTCTGTGCAAGTCAGCTATCAATGAGAAGTCTTACAAGGTTGCAGAAAGTGAAATTGTATATTACATTTCGAATAATTGAGTCAAGTGAGAATCATTGATACTTTTGACATGCAGCAGAGATTAACCTGCATTTTCTATAACATTCTGTTTTTCTGAAGCACTTCAAATCAGCTAAGAGTGCCTAAAGATTTATTGGTGAGTCAAAGCTTTTCTAAGAATGAGGAGGAGAGAAGCTCCCATTCTCAGAAATTTACAGTCTCTGTGTATAAATGTGCTTCTCTGTGTGTGTGTGTGGTTGGGTGTGAGCATGAGGTCTTTCTCTTTGATATCATTCAGGCAGAAAGCCAATATGCGCATGTAAATGAGCCTGAAAATGTAATTAAAAATAAATACATACTGGAGACTGCAATACAGAATTTAGTATGAGATGCAGGTTACAAAGTGACAAGTAAGATTTCTTATATAATCACTGATACTAACTCTCATCTGTTATTTATGCATCTTGTGTGTTATTAAGTGCCAAACAGATAAATGCTGAAATTATTTCTTTAGATATCATTTCACCACGATGACTGAAAGCAAAGTACATCTTTCCCATTCTCTTCCCTTCAACCAAAACAAAGCCAAAATACACCTACTATGCAAGTGTTACTACGGAGAGTAAAAGTATTTTACATAAAGTCAGATAAAGACCTATTTGATAACATATCTTTCCTGGCAATAAAATGTGACAAAATAGATTACTTGTGAATATATTAGATCAAGGAAATTCTGCAAATCATTAACACGCATCTAGGGACTTGTATACAGATGGAAAAATAGAAGGATTGCCAGGGGAAAGACATAAACAATTTTGTCCTTTATTTCAGTGTAGATAACAAAGGTTCTTACATAAAAGCCTATATGAGAGGCACCTCAGAAACTCCAAACTTTAGTCAAGAAGCCAATTTTCTTTGCTTAAAAGTATTTTCTAAAAGTTAGGTCACAGTGCTGGGTGCAGAAGCTAATGTTTCTGCTCTCCAGCTTAGGGAAAAACTACTTGGAAAAGCATTTATTTTGCATTTAAAAATGCAAGTGGAGTCTAGATGCATTTCTGTCAACAGCTCCACAGCCCATAAATATATACAACCTAAGCCAGTGCCTTATTTACATTATTTTATTAACATTCTTTGCTGAGTGGGCTTGAATGGAACATAATCTCTCATAGAGAGGATCTAATTATAAACACAAGGGACAGAACCAAATAAGCAGTCTTTAAAGGGAAAAGAGTCTGGCAGCTTTGTTTAAAGTGTCCTTTAATGAACTTCTTTAGCAGCTTGTATCTTAGCAACACGTTTTATTACATACCAGTGCGGGAGAAGCAGTTTGCAGATGGAGTTGCACACAGTAATTTATTTCCCCTTTTTTTCCCTTTCTTTTTTTTCTCCTCTGTGGTGACTCAACTGGAATGTGCAGTGTAGCTTTTCTAACACTGATGGCTCTCTTGAAATCCCTGATTGGTTCATTTGTATCTGTTCTGTTTTGTTAGTTGATGAAAAAGGCATTTATTGTGGTAAATGCATAGTGATTTTGCATGCTCTTAGAAATTCAGATATGACTGTTTTTAAATAGGCATGGATTTAAATGGAAAACAACCCCAGCTTTTTTCACTGCACTTTTGTTCCATGGATGTGCTGCACTCAGCATCGTCCTCATCGCACACACCGATGAGTTTCCAGATTTGAATGTTATTTACTCTTCATGTTACATGGAGTTGTTTTAATCTCTCATCTTTCACCCCTCCAAAACTAATTTGAATATAGGAGTGACAGAAGCATTTGCAATCTTCTTTTTTGTCTTCTTAGACAAAACTTGTCACTTAAACTGCAAATATATTTTATAAAAGCTGCTGTTTCAAAAACCACTTGAAATTCTGCACTACTGTCCCTCCTTCAAATGACCTACAGGGCTTATCTTTGTTGAAAGAAATACTTTTTTGTTCTCTCCACTACTAATTGCAGACCAAGTTCTCCTCATATGTTTTGAGTGAAAGAGTGAGTAGCTTTTTTCCATAGGGTCTTTGGAGGAATATGCTATTATTGAAGATGAGTATGAGCAATACAATCTAGACTTCATTATTTTTTTCTTATAAATTAAAGGGGAAAAATGCCTTTAATGAGCAAACTAAATACTATTCAGCTCAATTTACATTTTCTGCTGGCTAGGCAGGTGTAAGTCCAGAAATATATTTCCCTGGAGTTCACTGGAGTTACCCAGAGTTTGCACTGGTGTGATAAAAATCAGAATATTACCAGAGGGAGAAAAGCAGGTGAGGAGGGGAGAGGGTAGATGAAGGCAGTCCAGAGTGTTAGGAGAACCCACAGAAGATGGAGATTGTTGGCTTAAAGATTCTGCTCTTGGGGATGGCTTCATTAAACTTCAGTTAAGAGCTAATATATTAGGGGTTGATATTAAAAAGAAAAAACCCATCCATTTCATAAAGCCCATTGATATTTGCAAGTAGACAGGAGAAGGTTTTTGAAAGAGATGGAATTGTTCCTTTACTTAACATTACTGAAATGTAAATGCATTTCCATTCACTGGCAAACTATTACATTTCTTGAGTCCTTAGTTCAAAAAAACTATTTCCTTTCACTCCAAAATATGGATGATCTCTCCAGTTTTCTGGTTTCAGTATGTTAGGTGACAGCCTGCCTGTTACCCGTTTTGGATCTGCAATACTCAGCCTTAGTAGCAGCATAAAGAAGTCCTTTGAACTTTAAAGCAGTAAAAGAGGTAAAGAATGGAGAGGTAAAGGATACAGTCCCACTCCACTTTAAACCGTGGTGATACTGGTTTTAAAACAGAAGGATGTCCTCTGGAACCAAAAGTGATTCAGTTGTCGTGTGATTAACTTACTTTTTTCTTTAACAGTTCAGCCCACTGTTTATTAACACAATTTGGATTGAAAAAACTCTAAGATGGGGGAATGCACTGGGATCTTGCACAATCACCAGGGTTAATGATGACAGTCCAAACTGTCGAACAAGCTAAATCATGAAATTTGCAATATTGCTAGACAAAGGCTTATATGTTTTTCTGCAGCTGTATTGGCCCTAACAAAAGCGACCTGCCGTTACTGGAACAATTCATATCCTGTCATGAGAAATAGTATTTATGCCAGGCACAGCATTTGAACACCATGTCTTAGGTTATTTTTTTTTAATGGGACAGAGCTGGGAATATTTAAGTGAGGTATAAAAACAAGAGTCTTAACATACTAAGAAATTTCATTCAGAAATGTTGCAGTAAGAGAGAACAAAATGAAGAACTTAATTATTTTCTGAAACATTTAGGAAGGAATTAGGAACCTGTGTATCAGATTGACTAAAACAAATCAGCAAGATTCAGTGGTTCATTTTTCCTTCCATAAAGGAAAAAAATACAGTTTTTTTTTCAGAAGCACAAACATTTCCAGAAACTTCTTTAACCCTCTGAGTGCTAGCACTGTACCTCATTACAGAAATACTTTTAGTAAAGGAAACTTAAAGGAACTTCCATCCCCAGATGAAGCAAAGACTAATTTATAAATAATGAGAGCAGGAACAATAGAAAGCTGAGTACATTCTGCATGAATAATATAAGTGAGGATTGTGAAAAGCCTATGATTTTTGTGTGCCAAACTCAGTTTGGAAGTGCAGCATTCAGCTGATTTTTTTGATATTGGAGAGTCATCCCTTCTCCCCACCATGTGTATTTGCAAACAGACACACACAGAGGCCTAGCACTGATGATTAAAGAGGGGAGGCATCAGCAGCTCCTAGAGGTGATGTTGAGACTCAGGTGTAAATTCATAAAACTGGTGGAAGTTGAGTTGAGATCTAGGCCACCACTGAGCCTGAGGTAGGTGGAGGAAAGGTGGAAGACTTGTTTTAAGAATACAGTCTGAGCTTCAGTCTGTATCCTTGGCTAGGAGGCCGATTCTGTTTGCATTTCTGCATTTTTAAGTCAGAGAGTTTATGAGGCCTTCAATATGAACTCCTATTTCTGGCATCTTTAGATAGATTATTTTTATTTATGAGACTATATCTGGATTTAAGTTCTGGTTTTCAGGCCATTTGGTTGAAAAATTTTGGCTGTAGTTGGTTATTTTAACTTTTTTTCCTCTTGCACTTTCTTAATTAAAGTCATTCTCCTAAATAGCTGAAGCTCTTTGGGTCTGGGTCTGTCTTTGTCCTGTGTGTATTTAGGGTTTGGCTTAATGAGATTCTCCTCCAGGATTCACAGACCATAAGGTAATGCAAACAGTGAAGGCAGTAGTAGCTGACATTTTCCATACACAGTGGAAGAATAAACTTTGAAGAATCACCTTTGAGTGACTTCACCTGCTGTTACAAACACAGAGCAAGTAAGTTGGAATTTTCCTGACTTGGGCTGCCTGAGGTGGTCCATTTCACCCACTGTTATGAACTTGCTATCCTATTTTATAGGAAAATAGCATATAGTTATGAACAAGATGTTCTTTCCAGCCTAAGCCGTTCTGTGTTTCTACGGTTCTCTCAAAGTTGAGTTGTGTGGTTATTTTCGTTAGTTTAGTCCCTGGTTGCTCTTTGAAATTGCCACCTATTAAACTGAGTGCTGCCAAATGATAATGATATATTTTGTAAAATGATGCAATGTCCTGAAAGCTGGACGGAAATCCACTAATGTGTTTTCTAAAGATCTTTCTACTGTATGGTCCGTATTAGTTCTACTGGTGTTAGCTAGGCAAGGTGGCATGCATAAGCTCTATCCATAATTACAATTTCTGATATTCTTATATTTTGCTTCAGTGTTTGGGGGAAAAAAAAAAAAAGAAAGGAAAGGTCTGACATCTGTCATGTTAAGATTTTGTAGTTTCGTTTGGTTCAGTTGAGGTGGGCCTGTTTATACTTCCCAAAAATCTGGGCCAGGTGGACTTAAGTTCCCTCACCATCCCCAAACTACAAAATTGGCCAATCACTGATATATTGGTCTTGATCTCCCAGGTTCTTCCTCTTTCATTAAGCTGGCTTCAGTTCAGCTTAGCATCAGCCACTGGTTTGCTGATGGTCTTTCTCTAAAAGCTGTGGCTAAACCTTTAGATTTTGGTATTAAAAAATAGCTTTAAAAATGTTATTCCAGAACGAAGTCTGAATAATAACTGGCTGAAAAATTGCCACATATTTACTTAATGGTTCACTGTTTCTTGAAAAAGATCTTTTGATCAGCAGATAGTTATGTATTCATCAGCTGGGCTGTTCCAACCTATCATGTAAATACAGAAAGTTTTCAAAATGCAGAGTTCTCAGCAGATTAGGCACGTATGTGACCTGGTGTTTATTAAAGTGCAGTTTCTTGACATGACTGAACTCAGCACTCCTATAGTCTGTTGAGTTATTATCCACTGAAGGAATTTTACCTTCTCTGATTAAGGATCCACTAGGTAGGTGCAATTTCTTCCAAGTCCTTACACTGTGTTCAACTTAGAAAATCTTGAAATTGGAGACTTTTATGGGAATTTGATTTGCTATGTTGAATGTGCAATGAATCAGCCTTAAACAAAAATGATCTGGTTGCTTTACATGCCTGTCCAATGTTGTTCTGAGGGAACTGACTGTTGTCTGAGAGCATCCCAAATTTTTTTAGTGGAAATGGCTTAGAAGACAAAGTAGACACAGGGATTTATGTTTCAAGGGTCAGATTCTGTCAAACACAAGGGTGTTGGCACCCTTTCTTTTTAAAGAGAAAAATCCCCTCCGCCTGGTAGAAGAGGTGTACAGTGTATACAGAGATCAAAACACACAAAGAGCATGAGAAAAGAAATTTGAAAATTTTGAAAAGAAATCTAGAACAAAGGCATTAAAGTTGAAACTTACAGGTTCTTTGTGAACACAGCAGGGAGGTCCCAGTATTTGGATGAGAAATAAGGAAGGATAGGTCAAAGTTTGAGATGGGAAGATGATTTTCTTTCCTGATTCCCAGCAAAGTGGAGGCTGTGGAGCTTCTGTGGAGGAACTGTTGGCAGGCACACCGTGACTTTATGGATGCCCACAACTGGCATAGGTCTGAGCAGTCTCCTTTTCCCACATTTCCTGATTTCCCAGGAGAAATAGGAGAGAACATTTTAAGATTTATTAGCTAATGATGATAGGCAGGAATTCTCTTCTGCAAGTTTGATGCTAGAAGGGGTGTTAAGATGAGGATTGATATTCCTGTGCACACTTTTCACTCTTTCTTTGTTTATTTGCTTGAAGTTGATACAGTCTTTCATGGAACAAGCTTTTGCTGAATGTGTACCCAGGAAGTGTGCAGGAAGCTGAATTTTAATGTGATTCAAATCAGTAATGTCAAAATGCCAATCAGTAATATCAAATCAGTAGTTGTCAAAATGCTGTGCATTTTTATTTCTCTAGGCTAATAAACTACATCTATTTTTAATTACCAGCTATAACTGGAGGTGTGATTGGTTTTCCTCTACTGGAGTGTCATTACTAGCATTTCTGTATTCAGTTGTCCATGTTAAAATGTTTGAATAAACCTCTGTTTAGAGTGACGATGTCCCACCTCAGAGTGGTAATTTCAAGCTCAATAATTTAAATATTGAAATAACTTACTTTTAACTCCCAGAACAGATGCATCACTTTGCTTCCCTCACTTGTGTTCCAGGAGGTGTAACATAAAGCTGATCTAGCAAAATGCATGAGGGAACCTCTCTTTCTGTTTGTTTACATAGGTAAACCCACCTCAGCTGGGCAAGGAGGAAAATACAAATTGCTGAGAGATGGTGGCATCTAATGCAGTCACTTCCTTAGGACTAAGATGATCTGGTTTTAGTGTGGATGTTCATAATGCTCTCCAAGTAGGACAGGTAGTTGTACAGTGAGAACTGAGCTTCTGCCAGTCACTGGTAGCTGTACTGGCTCCTCTCTGGCTTCTGTCTTTTGCTGTGTGCCTTTGGCTCCTTCACCCTGAAGGATTTTTAGATTGAAACACAAAGAGACGCTTTCTTTGGTCTTTTGGAGTTCATAGGAGGGTAGTGGTTATGCCACTATGCAGTGCAGTGGAAGGTCTGGAGAGCAGAACAGTGGGTGCCGAGAACACTGTACCCATCCCAAAGGTTCAGGCTAACCATCCCATGTGTAATCCCAAGGACTGAATGGCTGTTATTGTGTGGAACGTTACATGTTCTCCAGAAGTGTGCTCTGCTGTTGAGTTTAATCCCAACATAATCCGCTTGGTCCACTCCTGAATTACTTTGCACTGTGATACAAAGTACAGGATCTGCCTTCATCAAGTCACAGGGTGATCTGCTTCAGAAATAAGCTCTTGACTTGAAAGCAGTGATTAATGTGGATTTACCCAGTATGTGTTCCTTGCTGGTGGGTTCCTCTGATAAGCACTACTCAACTCTTGCCATTCTGTTTTAATAATGATATCCCAGGCCATGAATGGAGGAGAGGGAGGAAGGCAGTTTCCCTGCTTGTGGGCATGGGTATATCAACTGCATTCCTCCATATTCTGCATAATGAGAATGAAGAACCCACCCCTAATATCTTTTCCCACATTATTCTAATCCTTAAGATCTGGGCCATTTCAGGTCTAATGGAATTCTGGAATCCTACTTAATGCTTTTATTTTTTTATTTCAGATATAAGACCTACCTCCCACTATGGCTGGGAACAGGGTCCCTCAAGGTGAAAGTCTCTTCCATGGCATTATAGTATTTTGGGTTGCAGTCTGCACTTAATTTGCCTGTGTTAATAGAAGTTCGTGTCCATTGATTTTGATATCTTGCTTGTATAGAACATTAGAGGGGCACTTTTGAACTTCTTATATTTCTTAAGAAAATACTACTACTTCCCTTTTTCAGTAGGAATTATTGCCTCTCCTTTCAGATTCCTAATGTTTGTAGTATTATCCAGTGCACAAGACCCAAAAAAATCAATGGTGTTCATAAACACAGTTGAAACTTACTTGTCTTAGTTTACTCTGAATGTTTTGCTCACTATAGAAAAGTCAGCAAGTATAATTGAAAGAGAGCATAGTAGTGCCGTTTTTAAATGTTAAATAATATTGGCTGTTATGAAACAAGGGAACAACTGAGTGGTCTTGCAATATTCTCTTTAAAAAGCCAGTAGCATTCTTTCATCCAGAACTTTACCACTGCTGACCTTCAGTACTACAAGGAGCTGTGTAGCAGCCAGGTAGGGGATCAAAATGCCAATGGTGCTTCCTCTCACCAGGCTGGGTTCTGTTGTGACCTACTGGTTGGGTTGCACAGGTTGGGTTGTGACCTAATGGTACAGGGTTTGTGCTGTGAGCAGCAGGGGAGGGAGGATTCTGCCCTGCTGCGGAGCTGCCTCCAGCATGGGGGCCCAGCACAGGAAGGATATGGAGCTGTTGGAGCAAGTCCAGAGAAGGCACCAAGATGATCAGAGGGCTGGAGCAGCTCTGCTTTGAGGAAAGGCTGAGAAAATTGGGATTCCTCAGCCTGGAGAATAGAAGCTGTGGGGTTACTCAATTGTGGACTTCCACCTGAAGGGAACCTGCAAGAAAGATGCAAAGAGACTACAAGGGCCTGGTGTGACAGGACAAGGGGGATTGTCTTCAAACTGACAGAGAGTAGGTTTAGATTAGATGTTAGGAAGAAATTCTTGGCTGTGAGGGTGGTGAGGCCCTGGCACAGGTTGCCCAGAGAACCTCTGGCTGCCCCATTCCTGGAAGTGCTACAGGCCAACTTGGACGGGGCTTGTAGCAGCCTGGGATAGTGGAAGGTGTCCCTGCCCACGGGAGAGGATGGGACAAGATGATCTTTAAGGTTCCTTCCAACTCAAACCATTCTGTGCTTCTATGATAATAAAGTGACTGGTTTTTACCCAGCAATTCCTCAGTTGCTGTAGGTATAGCTGATCTTATACAATTCTCACCTGGCACACAGCCATAATTTCCTGCTGTCAGCATGTTTTTCAGTGGCATGGCACTCTTTCTCCAGAGTGAAGAGTCTGCATAGAAACACATGGCTACATGACAGAATTAATGGAGAACTGTGGATGCCGACAGATTAGTGTGTAGTGGGGTTCTTGTGGAGTAACAAATATTTATTTAAAACTTAGGAGGTACAAGGTGTGTAAAGGTAAAGTGGTCCTCTTACTACAACTACAGTAGGAATGAAGGCTGGACATTGTGTTAGTCTCAAAGTGACAAGAAGAATGAGGTTCTGGAACAACTTTCCAATAGAGAAAGTGGAAGCAAATGACCAGATTATTCATTATCCAGGGGAATCTGTGACTTGCAAAGATGTTGAGGAGCCCTGGCTGTCTGCAGGAGAAGAAAACACATAGCAGCTACTTGCTACTTGAGCCATAATGTTTGGAACTATTTCTGCAGGATACAGAAAAAAAAAGTTAAGGAATGAAAGGGTAGCTGAACATATTGGCCAATCTCTATTTTACATCATGTGGGGAGCCACTTCCAGCTGTCATAAAGTTCTTGATGTACAGATGTTTTTGTCATACTAAGAAATTGATTTCAAAATTATTTTCTGTTCTAGTTCTTACGGCATCAGTCATAGGAGTGTTTTTATAATAAGTTGAATACAGAGACTTTCAAAGCACAGATTGCTCAGTTTGTAGGACAGAGTTGTTATTTCACAGTAAAGCAGACTCTTTCTGGTACTTCATTTTTCCTTGGGATTGTGGTACCTGAAAGAGCCATGAGGAGCCATGAAACACCTGAAGAGCCATGAAAGATTTTTTTCGGAGTGCAGTGCTGCACTCAGATACAGGCTCATAAGGAGAGGACTCCCTACATGGAGATGGAGGTGACAGTGTGAGTTCTGACACTGGTATTTCTTTTTTAGCTGCCAGGAAGCACCAGAAGATGGCATGGTTTGTACAGATGCGTGCTGGAAAGTGAATGAGTGAGCTTGTGAAACTGCTATTAATAATCTTGGGTAGAGTGTTTAACACTGTCATAAAGAAAAGCAGCAACATGCAGTATTTTAATCCTTATTTCTTCTTTCTGCCAGTAAGGGACAGAAGTAATGTCCAAGTTACCCGTCTGTGTATCTGTCTGTCTGTCTATCTATCTATCTGTCTGTCTTTCTATCCTTCTTTGAGTTTGGATGGCAAAGAAAATGGGAGGGGAAAAGTTAAAAGGAAGCAAGTGTGATGTAATCTTGGTGCAACATACACTGAAAGGTCAGCCTGACAAAAAGGAGTATTGATGGTAACTGAAAAAGATGACACCTTCCCTCAATAATTTTGATGAAAAATTTTCTTTATCTTCTCTGTGTCTGTAGGTTCAAGCTTGAGAGTCTAGACTTATCCCTTTTACTTTCCTGTTCTCCCCTCTCAGTTCCCAGAAAAAATGTGATGAACACAGGGTATTAAGATACTGTTTTACCCTCTGAACTGGAGTGCCAGAGTCTGCTGGTTTTGGAGATTCAGGGTTTAAAGATATTAAAGATCTTAACATTCCTAATGTTGGAAGAAGTAGGAGTGTATTTTAAAAGCTGTGTTTGTGGGATTCTGCAGGACTCTGCCTAGCCTCCCATCATTTACTGGATCCAAAGTTTTCTTTCATGCAGGTGAAACTGGTGAAGGTTTTTATCAGTTTAATGAAAAGTGCCTCAGTGGAGTAGTGTGAGATTTTGGACTAACTGGTTAATATTTCTCTAGCCCTCCAAAAGTGTAAAGAACCACAAAAATATTAAAAATTATTTGTTAAAAATAGTACAGGGGAAGAACCTGCTGAAACTATCTCCCCTACCATAATTGTTTCAGCATGTGACATGCTTTGGCTGATAATCATAAAATCATAAAATCATATCATAGGTTGGAAAACAGCTCCAAGATTATTGAGTCCAACTTTTGATTTGTCAACACCACCATGGCATGAAGTGCCACATCCAGTAGTTTCTTGATCACTGACACTGTATTGTAAAATTCACCAAACTATGTGGTTAGGGTTTATAGTAAACAGTTGCTTTGATTTTTGGTTTGGGATTTTTTTTTCATTGGCTATCTAGGCACTGGTACTGCCTTTTTAAGGACATGTTGAGTTTAACTCTGTGACTTGGTCTTTTATGAATTTTTGAGGCAAAGAGCTTAATATAGAGACTGATTCTGATGTATGGCAGGAATAACTCTACAGAAGTTGGCAGAGTGCTGTAATGTGGAACTGCTTGTAGACTGACCACAGTATTTACAGGGGTTGGGGGTACTTGAAATTTGCTCTTTGCCATCCTGTAATCTTGTTTTTACCAGTGGGACACCTGAATCCACGAGGACATCTCAGGGATGGGTCATATTTTCTTCAGGTTTAAAATGTTGTGAAATCTATACATTTGTGCTCATGGAGAACTTGGTCAGTATGAGTAAAAGGGGGATTTTAACAGAACTCAATTCACTTCTTTCACAGTCTGAAAGAACTGAAAGTAGGTTTGCGTCAGATTTTTTTTTTTGTTGTTTTTCCATCTGATTTTATTAGACTAGTTAGTAGTTAGAAGTAAACATTCTGTTTCATCATTCTAGAATTTTGTATCTGTGCATCGCTTTGGAGGCAGGATACTTCCAAGTATAGATAGTCTATAGATGATGCAACAGAATGTAATTTTCAAGCTTAAACTCCACTAACTTCAGCAGGGGGTAGGAAATGCTGTGCTTGTATAAAGCTAACATTACAGGATTACGGTCAGAAGCTTGTAAGGAATACAGGGAATCAGGGTTTCAGTGCAGTTCTACATCTGTAGATGCCTTGTCTCCAGTGTGCTCATTGCTGTGTTCTTTGTGGCGTAAGGAGCAGTTCTGTGAAGTGCAGTTCTGCTTAGAGAAGAGTCAGTGTGTTCAGGCACACTTTTCTGGCTCAACACATCTGCATTTTGCTGTGGAACAAATGATGCAGAATTGGATTTTCAAAAGCTCTCGACAGTGTCCCAGTGTTCCTGAAAAAGCGGGCTAAGCTTCTGTTGAAACCTGTCTGTAACTACAATCCCATGTGTGTGTTGTCCCAGAAGGGACTGATCACAACAGCACCCCTGGTCCCTGTCCCCAAGTCCTTGATCAGGGAAGTTCCTGTCTTCAGGGTTGGCCTTAGTCCAGCAGCCCCTAGGGTTTTCTTGTTGGGAAGGGACAACAGATAGTAGGACAGGTGCTCATTAAAATTCAATACATTTGTAGAAATTGCCCAATGAACATACTCAGAAATGACTTTTTTGCCCAGTTACCTTCACCCTCTTCCTCTTTCCTTTTCAGATTTAGTCAGTGGTATTGTCACCAGTAAAGACAGGGCCAGATCCAAAGCCATTTCAAGTCGGTGGAAAGGTCTCTGGCATGCAGCCTGGATTTGGCTGGAGTTTGCTGGATTTCCTTACCAATTAGACTAGTTCTCACTGCCTTCAGTGGGCTACAGATCAGTCCTTGGCAGCTGAGAAAGTATGGGTTTACAATGGGAAAATGTGTTTCCATCCGCTCTGGGAGATACTCAAATATACGAAAGAGTTTGAATTAGATTAAGAAAAGCCCCAGTGGTAAAGCCAAAGGTCAAGCAGTGACCTGGAAAGTTTCAGATGAGGGTAAAACATTGGTGCTGCAAAGCAAAGGAGAGCAATGAGGTGTTTCATCTGCTTGGGAACCTGGAGTCAGAATTAATTCTGCAAACAGGTGTTTCCAAGGCCAAGTTCTGCATGTGTGGAAATTGGATTATAATAGGTGTTGTTTTGCTTTTTTTAACAGAAATTGCAAAGTTTTTCTGTCTTGTTGACCTTCAAAACATTTTAGAAACATGGCTTAATTAAGTCAAACTACCAAAATGGTGTGGGTCTCAACTTGCAAATGCAGAGCAGGTGATATTTAGGCCTTATGTTCCTGTGGCAATTTAACTTTCTTACATACGTTGTTCTGTAAGCATAAATACTGTGAACACTAGAGTTTGATGGGTTTGTGCCTTATATTGGTGCTTAAGTAAGAGACACACTCTGGTTCAAGGTTTTGCAGAGACAGGGGCATACAAAGGTGTTCTCAAATATTAATTCTCTAGAGTCTGTTGAGAAGTCATCTGTGGTGCCTGACCTTCAGTTAGTCCAAATAGTGAACCTCACATTTTTGTGAAGCTTGCTGATAACTTAATATCCTCAGGATATTAGCCCTTCTTTCTGTCCAGTTTTTTTGAAATTGCACAGACGGTTCAAAGTAACACACAAAGGTATTGTAAAACTGTATTTTGCATTTTAAACTGGAATTAGCACAGGATGGTAAAATTTTGAAATGGAACAGGTTTTTAATTCCCCTCTGTGGTCTGAGTAACAGTGGCAATGGGAACCCCCCCATATTGACTGGGCCAAGCACCCTAATTTCCTCCCCTCCAAAGCTCCAGGCTGACTTTACTTCTTGGAGGAAGCCATTCTGAGAACCTCATGAATGAAACAAATGTTTTCTAGAACCTGCAGGACTTTGGTTTGGTTTTATTATTTACGTGTAGAGTGATTTGCCAGCCAAAGTTAAGGCCACAGGTGTAGTGTGCTGCAGATACAGGTCTAAAAGACTGTCTGTTGTTCATGAAGTTTACTATCTATGTTCTTCATCCAGCTACTAACTGAGTAAGAGCAGCAGAGCAACTGACCACTTGGTGGCTATGCAAAAGATTAATTTAATTGTGACAATGACAAAGAAAGGGAGGAACAAGGTATAGAAGGGGCCCAGTGTTGATGTGACTTGGAAAGAATATTCTGGTTGCTGGCTTGTTGGCTTGGGTCTGTAAGACCTCTTCATTATTTTGGTGGTTTTATGCCATGTGTACTTCAGCTGGTTGCCTGAGGCATCTCAGCCTCCTTTCCCATTTTTAAATGGATGAGCTGGCTTAGGGAGCTGAGTCACCCAAAGCTAACTTCACAAAAAGAAGTTATTTGTTCCCTCTGGCCATTGATTGGCAAATCAGACCTGTGCAGGATAAGGGCTTTCATTCATCCCAAACTATTCTTTAGGAAAGCAGAACTGGGCCCTATTTAATTTTGCAGCATATGGTGCACAGATCAGCAATGTCCCATGTAATGCAATGGCGGCTTTGTAACAACCAGCAAACACCTGACATCCTGGTATTTTACTGATTACTTTGCAGCATGCTACAGAATGAATAAATCCCACAGATATGTCAAGTAAAATCTTTCCATTTGGTTGCTTTCTTTCACACAATGTTCTGTAGCAGTTAACTATTTATAACTGTATTAGTAACTAATATTAAATTGCACTTCAATTTTTACATGAATAATCACCAAAAAAAAAATCAAATTAGCTGTGTTACCCATATTGTGTCTCCCAGAAATAGGGATTTTTATGTACAATTGGTACAATCAGTGTGGTAATTTACAGTTGCAAAGACCTTCAGCAAGTCATGCAAAATCCATGGGGTATCTATTGATGCTGGAGTTCTAGCTGAAGTCTGATAGAGCTGACAGATGTGGGAGCTCTTGTTCCTCCCCACACAGTTTCTTCGTACCTACTGATCTGTGAACTCTCATCCACAGCATTGGTTCTTCCTCAAAGCCAGAGTAGCTCTAGTTGTTTCTCACATCTTAGGTTAATGTCATTCCTGATGGAATGCATGATTGTCCACTAGAGAAAGTTTGACTTTTGTTTTTTATTTGGCTCTGATTTACATAGTTGAAATGGTTCCTTGGTAAAATTCTTGAATCTCAACTCTACATAGTTAGGTGGTGTTAAGATATAAAATCTATGTAAAAAATACTCATTTTCTGGAAGTTACGTGATTTGCTCAAGTGTACTATTGCTGTTGTGGCTTGTTTCATAGACTTTGATTTTGGTGGGCTGGAAGCAATGAATTGATGCCCAAACGAAGTGCTGTGAAGTTTTGTCTTTACCTCGGTAGTTCTGGCACCAGTACTTGGGTGTGTGGCACTGACCACACACCCAAGTGCCTCTCTGTAACAACTGTGGCACTGACTCAGACGAGCAGGGAATCTGAGACATTTATTGAGAGAAACGAGCTGCTTTTATACACTTCTTCAAGACACTATTTCCTGATATGGTGTTTTCACTGAGTGACCTATCACACATTGCTCCATCAGCAGCACACTTTCTCAATGTCCTTATATGGGGGTGATCACACGCTGTTCAGGCGTCCATCAGCTTCCAGCAGGCTCCTCTCCACAGGGCTTTGCATGTGGCATTTCCTTCTGACAAGGTCAGGCAGAGACAAGCTTCTCTGTGCTGCCATGGCGTTCTGCAGGTGCGTCCCACAGCCAGTAGCTCAATTCTATCTTACCTCTCGCCACACCTCTCTGAGCTTCAGTTCCTTCCTAAGTGTATTCTGGTAGCACAAGAAATTTTCTGCTTCCTAGCTGGAAACAGCAGGTGAGTACAGTTGGAGGGTTGAGCTGTACACTCAACTAATGTGACACTTTAGAAAGACTTTAAATACACGCTGCATCTCCAAATGGATGCTCAGTCTGGCACTCCAAAGTGCAGGATAGATCTGTCCACAACCCCAGGTTGGTCTTGTCCCTGTCAAGCATCAGGAAGATGATCACATCCTCATTCTTCTGTGGACTGCAGGAAGCTGGGGATGTGTAGCACCTCTTAGGAAGTGCCTACAGAAGCCCTACAGAACTTATCAGCATTTTCTGCTCTGTGCAGTGCCAGTGCCTCTCGAGCACACTCAGGCTTCCTCAGAGATTTCAGATCCCGAAACAACTGTTTTAAGTTAATTTAGGGGAGAATATATCAGGCTGTGGTTTCTGAGCATACTGAAGTCTTCTTAAGAAGGTCAGGAGGTTTTTTTTATTACTATATTGAGCTAATTTTGATCATCTTGTCACAGTTTTAAATCTTTGTGATTACTGTTTGCTTCAGTAGCCTCCAGGTGCTTCTTCTTGTATGTGGAAAACCTGGCAGTTACGAATGTTTACTGCTAATGAGTTGCCTTTTGTGAAAGTACATTGATTTCTCGATCAACACCACAATTTTAAATGGCCTTTGTAAACTCTGTTGCAAGTAGCTGTTTGCAAAGTTCAAAGTCATTTCAAAAAATTAATTAAAATCTGAGGCCTTCTTTGGTATAAAATATTTAGTTGTTTTCTTTCTTTTTTGTTAGGAGTGTCAGATGTTTGTGCTAAGCTGGCAACTAATGGTAGCTGCAAGTTAATTTGGTTATTGCTTTTTAGGCACCGCTGAATATTGAAATCCTGTTCCATTGTTACATTAACTGTGGTCTTTTCTGGATTTGAGTTTGCAAAAATAGTGGCTAAGGTTTTGGAGCAGGACTGGTTGACAGCATTTTGAGGATGTGTTTCTGTTGTGACACAAAACAAACTACTAGCTTTTGATCTTCCCTCAGAAAGCGATTGGCTTGTGTTTCATTCAGTGGCAGTGGAAGGAGTGGGTGTGGGAAGAGCTGGCGCAGCTGTTATGGTACCAAAAGCGTCCTTCACGTCTCCGGGTGCTGCATTTGCCATGAATGCCTTGTGCACAGTCCTCCATGGACGCAAAAGCTTTGCCAGCACATGGAAGTGGTTGGATTTAGGATGGGAGAAAGTCCCTAAAAACAAGGAAGGGTCTTAGAGTCTGATCTTTCAGGAATCTTAAAGATTTCCCAGAGCTATATTGGTAATTTGGAGAATAAGCTCCAACATTATGTCAGTGTTCAGTGTGTGCCTGTAGCAAATTTTCCTCTGTGTTGTGCAGGACTCTGGGTGGAATAGTTGAGTTCACTTCAGTCCAACAGCATCAGTACTCTGGAACTGCCTCTTCACCTGCCTGAAACTCCTTTCCAGAACATGCAGATCTCTGGCACACATGAAAGTCTCCAGTGGAATGGGAACCTATTAAAAATGTATAGGATGGTGCAGTTTTAAAAGGAAGAAGTTCCATTAGTTTCTCTTTTTTCTGTGTGAAGGAAAATCATATATTTGCAAATGTAATTGCAGTTTTGGAAACCACATGTCAATTATTTTCTATTAAAGGAGCTTCCAGAAACCTTTTAGGAGTCTCTTGGTGTTAATCTAGGCACAGGAATGCAGGGGAGAGCCTCTGTCTGAAGAGCTTTCAGTTTAGACAAAGACAGGTTATAGTTCCACTTCCACAGAGTGGCAGCTGAGGCTCAGAGGTATTTATCAAGGCAACTGAGGTTGTGCTGGGAATTTTGCAGCAGAGCTGGAAACTGGATCCAGGGCTTCTGTGTCTAGTTTATCAGTTTATCCACACAGGCACCCTGTAAAGGTGCTGCTCACCTGCACTTCTTCTGGGAAGGATGTGGGCATGCTCTGGCTCCTAAATGAAAACATTCAGAGTGCCAGTCTTCCTGATGGCATTTTCTAGTAGTTTTGTTGCAGTGTGAAAGAAATGAAAAAAAGGCCACTGGCTTCTCCAAACAGCCATAACAACAACAACAACAAAAAATCCCAAACAAACAAAACCCCCCACCAACCCCCCCCAAACAAACAAACAAAAAACCACCCCAAAACTAAACAAACAAACGAAAAAACCAACTTCATTTTTTATCCCTGCTGAAATGTTTATTTGGAAGGAGCACAGCAAGTTGGAATAGTTTGATATGATTAGCAAGTCTAAATGTATTAGCAGCAAGACAGAAACTATATTACAATTAGTAATAATTAGTTGCACTGATTACTTCAGACTGCAATGCTGTTTGACAGACATGTTTCTGCACTATGTGGAGCACTATTGAAATAGGAGCGTGCTTTACCCTTGTGGTGGTTCTTGGCTTTCCTTCTTGTGGTATCTTCATCCCATCATTGAAATGGATGAAATCTCCACTGTGGTTACTGCAATTTGTGGCTTGGCAAATACAAATACTCTCTTAAAAGTAAAGTTTAAACTGGGAAATAGTTTAAAACACGATGCATGTGCTCGTATTGATGCTTGACAGTTCTAGAGAAGGCCTCTTGTTTTCCATGGAAACAGTCACAGCCCAGCCCATCCTTGCTACTGCCTGTCAGCCCTGTCCTTCCAGTCTGATCCAAACCCCATGAAATACCACAAGAGCTGCTTCTTTGACTGGAGAAGACTTTGAATCAGATGCCTTCACTGAGAGAGGAACCTGGCTTCCCTGCCTGCTCAGCCCTCGGTCTCTGTAACACACAGTAGGGACTACTAGTGTCAGGATTTGTAGCAAAGAGGCTCCTTGGGGTCAGATCAGGGAGAATAAAACCCTTTGGGTGGACCATTTCCTACAGGGAGGAAACAACCTCCTCTACTGGCTCACTCAGCCCCACCTGTGGCAGGGAAACATGGAAACCTAACTGCTGTTGTCTGACTGAGGAGCAAGCAGGAAGGAGAATGAGCATTCCAGAACTACAGTTCATGGTCTATAAGCCACGTCAGATTCACTGCTCTGTTAGTCATGGTCCTGAAATATCCCTGTGAATTGCAGGTGCTGCTTCAAAGAGAATCACTTCTCAGATTGGGTGTCCCTTTTATAGACAGTTGCTCTGTGGAACGCTGACTGTGGATCATGTGACACAATCATATTCTCCGGGAACTGTATCAAGTTAACCTCTCTGGCTCAGCCTCATGTCGATGAACGCATTAGGCTCTGACAATCATTCTCTTCCTTAGGAATAAACAGATACAATTTTGGATGTCTTGCTTTTGGTGTATGAGCAATAATCTCATTATCAGTCATCCAGAATAAAGTGCATGATGGTATGTATTAATATAGACCTGTGTGCTGT
The DNA here is from genome assembly GCF_965178545.1 of Coloeus monedula. NCBI lineage: Eukaryota > Metazoa > Chordata > Aves > Passeriformes > Corvidae > Coloeus > Coloeus monedula. The sequence continues at coordinate 8,668,112 of NC_138784.1, read as the reverse complement.
CTATGAGCTGTTTGGGGACAGATAAGCTAGAAATAGGAATTTATGCAAGCCAAATGTTTTCCAGGTTTCTCTAAAACATACATCTTATGCTACTGTGCATGAGTTTTGCTTGTTGCTTCAAAATGCTGGTTCACAGACTCTACAAAGTGCTTCTATCACTAGGTAGACATGATAGGTCACAGAAAAAGGGATCATTTGAAAGTGTGACACAGTTACTGGTTAGTATGGCAGAAAAAGCCAGCGGTTAAACATTTGGGATTGCTCATGGAAAACATTTGAAGATTGCCGGACATCTAGCTCTGTAAGAAAGGTCTTGGTTGCTAATACTGCATGAGTGGACATGTCATGGCCATCAACTCTTCTAGAAATATGTATGTATTTCCAGCTGGATGAAGTTATGAGGCAAACTTTAAATAGGAAAGATAAAATGTAGAGTCTGTCTTATCATTCTAGAGATGAGATGTGTATGTCCTTTGCCACTAAGGCTGTATTTCTGGATGTTTCTTTTGGCAGATCACCTATCCTTAGTCACTGCTCTGATAACACTGAGCACTGAAGGATTTTCCTGTATTGTGATGTCTTGGACATCACTGTGTTACTTGTACCTTGTACGGTTCTTAGGGCTTGTAGTTAGCTTGCAGTGTAAAATCAGGGTAACTGTATGGCAAGTCAGGAAGGATCAGCTAACCTAACTTGTGAAGAAATGTTAATAGAGATTTGTTTGCTGAGTTTTTTTCTGTGATGGTGGGATTCTGCCCTTCTGCAAAACTCTGGGTTGGTGCTTGCTGGCTTCTCTGGCTGTGGAGTATTTCCCAGGGGAGCTCAGCATGTGTCAGGACTGAGCCCAGAGCTTGCAGTGAGCAGAGTTCAAGAGAACAATCACAGAGGTTGGGGCAAGAATGGCACATGAAATAAATTTGAGGAGTACATAAGAGAGAGTGGGGGACTGTGCAGAAGGCAGGAATGGAGGAGGCTGAGTACTTACAAGCCTGATGGCAACTCCACCATGGCTTTGCTTCCCATGGGCGCTGCCTCCCTCTGAACACCCTTTCCCAGATGGGAGCCCTCCTTCAGGAATACAGAAGGTGTCCCACTTCTTGTCTTCCAACTTCCTTTAATAAAAAGATTTTGCTTTTGCATTTCCCTCTCTTCCTCAGCTCTCCAAGCAATTAATAAGCACAAATTAATACCAAACTCCCCAAGCCCTTGTTGCAGATAAGGCTTGTCCCCCTTTCCTCTGTTCACACATGGGTGAAGAAAAGGACGGGGCTTAAGTGTTATGACAAAAGTCACAATAAGCATTTGTGGCAGGAGTGGGAAGAGATCTTCTTACTGCTATGCAGACCCACAGAGCCTTTTTGCAGTTAATAGGCCCTTGAAATCAAAAGCTTATAGATATGTTTATGGATCTGGACCTTATTCTGAACAGCTGCACTGTCTTTGTGGTATCTATCTAGTCAGCAGAAGACATTTCACTGAAATAATTATGCCCATGTGGTTTTGCAGCTGTAGCAAAAAGGAACTACACGGTATCTCTTTAAATAGTATATGAGCTCTGCATGTTCCCAGTGCAAATGGAATACTTTTCTCTAGCTTGAGCCTTACAGGCTTATAACTGATCTGGTTGTCATAATGAGTGGAAAGCCATCTGTGAATGCATGGCTTCCTTGGAGCATTTGTATGTAAACTACAGTGTCATGACAACAGTCCGTAGGAAACTTCCTTTAGGGGAATTATAGAAGGTGGCAAATTTATTGGTCAACTGAAACAGGAAGTATAAGTGAAGGAGAAAAAGAGTAGGTGAAATTAATCATGCTATGAGGAGCTTTGAATATAGAAAAATTGGATTTTCAGAATTAAATGCAGCTTAAATAAGGCTTTAGAAGATACATAAGGTAACCTTCTGGCTGTCACACTCAATTTGCCTCGATTTTGGCAGGTCATCTGCATAGGCCATTAAACCGATTGTCTCAGAATATATGCTAGAGATGGAGTAAACTACCTGATAATAATTTAAGAAAAGGTGATAATGGTATCATGCTGACAGTGTACATTTATAGCGATCAACGCTGGCAACTGTTTTCTTTGAAAGCTATGAAAGCTAAGAGCATGAATTTTCATTATCGAAAAAAAAAATTAGAGACATGCCTAAAAATGAAATTAGGACAGCTTTATACCAAGCTATTAAAAACTGTGTTTTTAGAAACCATTACTTGGTTTCTTGCACTGATCAGAATGTTGCATTAAGGGCCTGTCATGACCTGCTGTACTTGTTGCAGAAAGCTATCAGAAAGCCTGGAGAAACCAAATCAGCTCAGAGTCCAACTTCACAGCTATATCTTTTCTTAGTTACTTGGCCAAATGACAGTACCTTTAGTACTCAGGATGGTATCAATAACCAAAGTCTGAAGTTAGATTGCACTTCGTAGTTTGATTATTAACATCTGTGTATACACATATGTATATATAGGTATGTAATCTCTATGTATATATGTATGTAATTTCAGCATGAGCACAACAGAGCTTTAGCATCCCTGCAAATTTTTGTCTTTGCAACTGACTTACAGAACATCCTTAAAATAAAATAAAAATGGAGTTATTTTAAAATATGTAATTTTAAAATATAAAAGCTTTATTCTACATCCCCACTGATGCTTCTAAGAGTCTTTTGCCAAGAGGAAGTAAATGGATATGAGCGTAACAACCCCAGAGAGCTGCTGCCTGAGACAGCTAATCAAAACCAAAACTCTGAACCCATCTAGACACAAGCTGCTGTCAAAAAAACGTACAGCAAAGCTTACTTAAAAAAGGACAGTTTTCCATTTGCTGCTGTCGTTCAGTTGTAACAGTTAGTCACCATTTGTACCCATAACAGATACAGTAATTTCACTGTTTTTTGAAGCTGGTAATGTTTCTTTAACTGCAGTATTGCAGGTCACACTGTCTCTTATACAGCTGGTCACCCTCAATAAATCTGTTTTGAAAAATCATGTGGTAATTGTGGAATATATGACAAGTGTCTTATTAGACCTAATCTTTATACAAAACATACTTAGTGGTGTTCACTATATAATACTTGCCCTGTTGAATTTCAATTACTATCATAGTTAGGAAATTCTGATTTAAAGTGCCCTTCTAGAATGGGATGGTGCCTGTATTTAAAAGAGTCATTTTTTTTTTTCTCTTGCACTTTCTAGTGTTGTTTGATACCCAGTGTCCTCTGCTAGGTCACCCTGGGTGATATCACAGACCAAATGACCACAGACATAAGGGGGTGCAGCCAGGTGCATTATGGTGCCTGTGTGCAGCTGTATTATGAAATTGAAAGGAGCTTGTAGACAGTGCAGCTTTGTCTATCCGTTTGGAAATGAAAAATTCCCTAGAAGTGCCTGACCTTACCTCTTGGAGTAGACATTTGCTGCTGTTCATGGATAGGGAATGTAGCAATGGTGATTGCTTTTTAGACTTGTTACCGCTGTGCTCAGAATTATGCTCCCAAAGTCATTGGAAGTAATGCAGTTGTGTTTTAGCACTGTGAATATCCAACTACATACCCCAAAGACTGGTCTATATAAAAATGTTAGCAAAATATAGCTGTGTTTTTATATATTACACCTGAGCAGTTCCTTTCTGGATGCTGTGCACTGGAAACTTCTGGAAATTCCCTCTCCTTTTGTAGGAGAGTCGATTGATCTGCTGGCTTGCTTTCTTAGCACAATGTAGCCACATAAAGCATCACTGGCTTCAGTTTCCTCCTGAACCTCTTTAACTTTAATCTTGCAATCTCCTGCCCTCTCTAGTACTAATTCCCAGTTATCAGGCAAGAGCAGGGGGTCACCAGGCTTTTCAGAATTTGATTAGCGCTGTTGTTATGAATAATTCAGATTGTTTGGTACCAGCACAAGTGATCCAAGCAGCAATTTGAAAAATCTGATTTAGGATTTAATATCACTGAAAAAAAAAAAATTAGTGCCACTGTTGAGGGCTCTTGACTTTGTCTATTCATATTGATGAATTTAGTGCCAGTGAAAAACAAGATTGAAACAATCCAGCAAAAACAAGTGTTTCTATGGCAGAGCCCATATTCTGTTACACCCAGGGTGCACATGCTCCTTCCTCCTTGTTCCAGTCCAGCTCTTTCACTGTGTGCCCTTTTCCTTCTGGAGAGCAAGTTCCTGAAAATCCATGTAGCTGTAGTAACATGCTGCTGTCAGTAATGGAAGGTGTTCCTCAAGTGATCATGTGCATGATGTGATTATATAGTTTTTTGTGATCCTACTAAACATTAATTAACAGAACATTCTTCTTCCTTTGTTCTGTAAGAAATTGGAACTGCAGCAATTAACATTTGTGAGCAGAGCCTAGTTAATGACAGTGGGCTTGTCTCTGATGTAAGTTGGTGCATTTAACTCTGCCATCAGTTTGACACAAGCCTTTGTAATACTTCACCATTTGAACAAGACCTCTGCATGTTTAGGACAGTTTTGCCCTGCTTTTGTTACAGAAATAGTTGGGGGCCACTGCAGTTACTGTACCTCTTCTCTTTTTCTACCTTGTCTGAACTTTGCAGTCTCCCAGGCAGTAAGATGTTACTGTTTTACACATTGAGGCATGAGAAATCAATGGAGAGATTTTCAGGAATGCCCAACACCCTGCTCTTATCAGTGGGAACCCTTGGCTACTCTGGAAGATGAAGCTTCATGTCAGAAGCAAGCACAGCACCCCTTGCCTTGAGTCCCAGAGTAACCTCTCAAGGATGAGCCAGTGTCAGTGTGCTGTAACTAAGTACAACTTGGAAGCTTTCATGCTACGAAAATGTACCAAAGTCCAATTGGTAGATCTTTCCAAGAAAATAAGAACCTGCTCTTCATGTTTGAGCATCTGGCTGCTGACTGTGTATTGTCTCAGATCTTCCCAGGCAGCGTTAGTTGTAGGTGCAATCTGGTACAGGCCCATCCTCAAAGGGTCCTTGCCTCCCACCTGAAAGAGCCCCAGACATGTTGGAGCCTCAACTTGGATTCTTTTGGGTGGGACAACCACAAGACAATTTCTAACTTTGTGGAGGCAGCAGTGTTTTGCACAGTGCCTGTTTGCTGTGCCTCTCTTTGCTCTGTTGGGTGTCGCAGTGGCAGCTGCTGAGGAGCCCTCTGTCCTGGCTGGTGTTGGTCAAACATTCCCTTGGCAGTGCCTGCACTGTGCACACCCAGCAATGTGCCAGGCTCTATCCCTGTCAGCTGTATGCAAATCCTCGGCACTGATGTTAATGCCAGTTTGGTTTTTATAATATGGTGACAGCAACAGCCCTCAATATTAAACGCAAGAACACATACACAGTTACAGCAATGATTACTCTAGATGTTCAGCTAGTCATAATATTTGCACTTGGGATGATAAGGAGCTTTGAATGGTAATAGCACTATAGTAGAAGCTTGTTAAAGTGACAGTAACCCTGGTGTCAATATGGAGTGGTGCACTAGCATGTGCATTCTACAGCTTTCCCACAGACTGCCCCTGTCCGTTTGCCGTTTGCAATGTGTAGAAAGTGCTGTGTGTAACCCTCTAAACTTCTTTCAGAGTTTCATCTGCTCTAAGGCAGCACTGAGACATCAGAATGAGTATAGTCATGAGGGACCTTTTTCTAGGTGAGTCTTGTTTCATTAAAATAATCCAGTCCTGATGTAGCATAATCAAGTCTCCATAGATATTGCTTTTATTTACTGACAGCATTGAGGCTCTCAGCTCCCATTCCACTTCTTTCACTAGTACCAGCTGCAAAGGGGAGCAAGTAAGAGCCATGCTGTCACGTCATGGCAGCATTTTGTGTTTCGTCTTTTTGTTTTGGCTAAAGTGAAAATTTATCAGAGGAGTAACAGCAACCATCCCAAACCCTGTGCCTTTTTCCAAAATGTAACCATGCAGACTGGCTTTTATTTTAGCAATTCAGTTGTGTCAGTAAGACCCAGGATACGTCTCCTGCTGTCAAGTGGGCAAAGGCCAACTCCTCGAATTTGCTGGAAAGGTCAGTGTTGTGGTTTGAAGCTGGCTAAGTGCCAGGCACCCACGAAAAAACCACCTACTTATTTTCCTCTGCTATAGCTGAGCACAGGAGGGGGAATTGAAAACTTCATTTTCATGAGTTGAGATAAAGATTATTGAAAAAAAACCACTTTAAGGCAAAACAGGTTCAAAACTTAAACAGTATAAAGAAGATTTATTATTAACAGAATTGAAAGTAAAAAGGGTAATGAGAACCAAAACAAATCTTCAGAACACCTTTCTTTCCCAGTCCCTCCCTCTTTCCACCAACTGTGCAAGGAAAAAAAAATGGGATTTTGGTCAGTATTTCACTTCTTAAAAATCTTTCTTCAGTATCCTTGAGGAAAAGAGTTTTTTCTGGTGTGCCATGGGATCCTTCCCACGGGAAATAGTTCTCTGCGAACTTTTCTAGCATGCTTTTAACTTCCACAAGCAGCCGTTCCACCTGAACCTGCTGCAATGTGAATCCCTCCCACAGGCCAAGCAGTCTTCCCACAACTGCCTAGTGTGGGTCATTGAAGTTCATGGGGTTTTGTCTTTTAAGGATGAGCTGTTCTAGTTTGGAAGGGAAGGCTCTCTTCCTATGTCTCTAAAAGTAAGGGTAATCTCTCTCTGAGTTCCTTGCTAGATTACAGCTTTTCAGTATCCACACACTCCAGCATGAGTACTGTTCTTCACGGGTTGCGCGTGGATCTGTGCACCCCTCCATGCACCTCACAAATTATAGGGAAACAGTTTGTTATATTATAGTCCTCACCACAGCTTGCAGGAGAATCTCAGCTCTGGTGCTTGGAGCACCTTCTCCCTCTCCTTCTTCTTCACTGACCTCGGTGCTGCCATGTTGGTTCTCCTCATGTGTCCTCACTTTTCCTCTGACTTGGAAGAAAGTTGGTGTTTGTAAGTTGCAGTTGAGAGGTTGATCTCATCTGGGCTCCGCACTGGGGAATTGCTTGCCATGTCTCTTGCTGCTGGCCATGTGGTCCCTGCCGGCACCGCACGGCCGGCCCTGGCCTCGTGGTTCTCACTGGTGCCGCACAGGTGGCTCCAGCCTCAGAAGGGCCCTGGCCACACAGTCCTGGCCTTGGGAGGGCCCCAGCTCTGAGGACCCGGCCTCAGGAGGGCCCTGGCCACGCAGTCCTAGCGTCGGGAGGGCCCCCGCTGGGACGGGTCCCGGTGGCTGCCTCACCACCCCTCAGGAGAAGAAAGAGAGCTTCCCGTGGTTTTTCCTTTCTTAAACATGTCCTCACAGAGGTGTTACCAACTTGTTTAATTGGGCTAGTAACATGCCCATCGTCAGAGCCTTCAGCGATTGGCTCTGTGCCAGACATAGAAGTTTTGAGCAGCTTTTCTCCTGCACCCACCAAAAACCAGGCTGTGTTAAACCAACACAGTCAGTGTTTGGGTGCCATTGCACCCATGGGTGTCATTCAGTAAACCCAAGCCAACAATCCTCCACTTCCCAAAGTGTCATGGGCTAGTCAGAGTTCTCCTGGTGCTCTAGGTTCTTTGTCAGCTTCCAGAACTCTGATGCCTTGTTAATGCAGGGTTGTCTTTATGCAGTCACTGTTACAGCCGAGTCTGTCAGCACCTAAATGCCCCTCTTATCAGGACTTTCTTTGCAAAAACTTGTGCTGTACTTGGGAAACATTCAGCCCATGATAGTGTCTACTGGCCCTTTGGATTTTGGAAAGAGATGAAACGAAATATGTTTCAGTGGCTGAAACATTGTAATAGCTGTGCTATTGCCTTCAGGTTCTGCCAGCATGGTGTGAGGATGATCTGCAGAAGCACTGGGTTTTAGTAGACCCAGATTTTGCAGTCATGCACTATTCCTGTCTGCTGGGCATAAGGGAGACTGACAGCAGTGCTGGGCAACAGAATGTGTAAAGAGAGCTCCTTGGAAAAAAAATTTAAATACATGCCTGAAAACATGTGAATAACTACAAAAATATCAAAAATATATTAATATATGGAGGACTGATAAGTAAATGCTCTTGAATTTTTTAAAGTGCCTTTTTGTATCGAAGAGACTTCTCTGGTAAGTAACAGGCGCTTCTGAATTAGTCTTTAATTTGACCCATCTTCAGGAAAGCTCTTCCCATGCATTAATGGAGCCCCATGGATCATTCAAGCCATTTATCAGGGATTGTAACACCGTGTCTCTTCCATGGCCACTTTTCTGATGCTATTAAGACAAGAGGGATGCAGGAATCACAGGACTTAGCCCAGAACCAACACTAATGAAACAAATCTAGTGATTTAAAATGGGTTTCTTGTTAAAGCTGATGTTCTACAAGTAATAATCACATTTGGAGCAGGCTGTATTGGCAGATAATGTGCCTTTAATGCCATCTTATGACTTTGTCATCTTTTCATCATGAATAACTGAGATTAGAGCCCATTATTTGCCCAGGAAACCCACAAAAGTCCCTAACTAAATGTAGTCACCTGAGTATCTTCACCCAGGAGAAAAGAGTTGCTTCCTTGAAGCCATTTTGTTGAATATTTAGTGTGTATTTTTATTCCATTCTGTGTTTAATATGCAATATTTCAGTTTCCAAATATATTGATATGTGCTTCTTTTAAAGGTTTGGAACAGCTCTTTTTAAAATTGAGTTTCAATTTTGTTTTACTTTTGAAAAATTAATGGCCACTAGGCAATTCATTTATCTTAAAAAAGAATATGTGAGGGGTTTGAATAATTTGACAAAAGACAGAATTTTCTGATTTGAGACTATCATTTGCATAGTTTGTTGTGAAATTTGAAAAATATGCAGCAGTTAAACTCTGAGCCAGCAGATATTTCTTTTTCTAGACATAAATCAAATGAGACACTGACAAGATACTTGTTTTATAGTCCTTTACCATCTTGAGTGCATGTGTCCAGCTACTTAACTAATGCTAGAGGTTGTGAGTGTCTATTAAATGTCACAAAGTTCAGTGTGTTCATGCAGATAAGTTATGTTAGTATTTTGCAGTTCAAGTTCATACATGCTATAATCTTATGCTTATTTCAAAATCACTGAAGCATTACAGGGTGATTGTAATTATCCCAGAAATAGCTATTATGCATGCACAGAAATAGAGTTAAAATATTAAAGTTTGGAAGTGTATCAAGCATGTCTTAATATGGAATTGCAACATTTAGCCACATTTAACTCTGTATTCAAGCGATGTCTGGCCTTAGCCATCCAATTGTAATTTCCAGTTTCCTGTTCGTAGCACTAGTTTTGATTGATCTAGTTTGTTTCAAAACACAGGAGGGCTTTTGTCCTTTCTTATTTTTATATTTGTGTTTGTGCTATCAGTTCAGGCCAGAATAAGGGTGACCTGGTTTTCTTTCACACACCATACTAAAATGTACAAGAGAAGTTGTACCACCTGCAACAGCTGCGATAGCATCAGCTGTGGCATTTTAAGATGAATAATGGGAGCGCAAAATCACTGCTTCCTTGCTGTAACTTCGTAAGAATTGTGACGGATGTCAATCACAACTCAAGATTCTTTCTCCTGCTTTTTAAAGAAATGCAGATCAGAAAAGGATGTATCCAGTCCCAAGATATTACAGTCTAAGTTACCTTAATTTATAATAAAAATAAGCACACAGGGTTATTATGGTCTGAAATAATACGAGGTACTTTTAGAAGGAACTGACTTCTAGACAAGTGTGATAATATATTTTTATATGAATAATAAAATTAATTTTAAATTAAGAAAAGTGAACTTGGTTATTTGCAGTTGTGAAACACCAGTACTGAAACTCCAGTAAAGCCTTGGGTATTCTGGAGTCTTTTGTTAAGGAGTAGTAGCTTGTCATGAAAACCCTGACTGGTAATTGTGCTGTGTGACTTTTTATCATCCTGTCTCTCCACTGGGCAGTTTGCCATCAGTGTGTGCTACAGCAAGCTCTAGCTGGATAAGCTTAGTGGAAACAGCATGTTTTAAGCAAATTTGTCCTGAGCACAATGTTCTTTAATACCTTTCCTGTATAATTAGTAGTAGTTTAAAAGGGGTACTGCACTGGATGGGCAAGATTCAAAGCTCAGGGAAGCCAATCCTATTGATTGCAGAGGTTCACATCTGTCATGTCTGTTTCTTAGAGAAGGGTCTCAACAGATCTGTCTCTCATTTCCCTTCCTTCAGGGCAGAGTGAATGTCTCACTCCTGTGGCCTCACCTCGAGTACACTGGGCAGTTTAAGGCACCAGAATATAAGAAAGATAGAGAGTGCTCAAAGGAGGGTACAAAGATGGGGAAAGGCCTGGAGGGGCCACACGTGGCTGAGGCACTGTGCCTGTTCAGCTGGAGAAGGGGAGACTGAAGTCAGACCTCACCAGGAGCTACAGCTCTTCCAAGGGGCAGTGGAGGGGCTGCTCTGATCTCTGTGACCAGGGACAGGACCCGAGGGAACAGCTGGAGTTGGGTCAGGGGAGGTTTAGGGTGGACATCAGGAAAAGGTTTTCCTTCCAGAGGGTAGCAGGGCACTGAACAGGCTCTCCAGGATTTGGTCACAGCCTCAAGGCTGCTAGAGCTCAAGGAATGTTTGGAGAACACTCTCAGGCATAGGATGAGATGGTTGGGGTGTTGTGGGCAGGGCCGAGAGCTGGACTCAATGATCCTAATGGGTCCCTTCCAGCTCAGGACATTCTATATTATATGATTCTAAGTGTCCCACTCCAGGATCATCTGTGCCAGAACCAGCACATTAGTCAGATCCATGCTTTGCTGCTCAGCTGGCTGGGGCAGAGGCTTGCAGAGCTGAGGCAGCTCAAGACAGCAGTGCTGCTCGAAAATGCACTGCCTGACAAGGGTGCTTCTCCTAAAGACTTCCTTCATCTGGCTTGTGATTCAGACTGGTGGTGAAATCCAAGGAGTGGATTTCACTCCAGCTAGGAGTTTTTGCTAGGTTTTGAAAATATTGCTCAGTATTGCTATGTTCCCGTTGGTGTCAGGACCTGAAATGGATGCTAGGATGCTGACTGGAGAGGAAAGTGGTGGTGTCACTACAGATGCCAAGATCTGTAACTTTCCTTGGGAGGTCAAAAAAAGTTGGGATCAGCTAGGAAATTTTATGTAGAAACATTGCTGTTTTCCAGAGACACAACTCCCAACATTCCTTGAAGATTTATATCTCTTTGTTTACTGCTGCCTTTGTATCCAGCTTTTGGTAATTTCTGACATCTGTGTGTGGTCAGCCCAGTGACAGCAGTCTGTGATTATTATAGCACCCTTCTCAGCATGCAATATCCACAGGAGGTTTTCAGTGGTGTATTATTGTGTAAGTGCAAAAGGAAGTACAGCTTTTGAAGGGGAAAGCAGGGAGAGAAAGAGATGTAAATTGTACCAGCAGGTTAGGCTTAGAGCCATTGAATGGCGGGTGTTTGTGGACAGGTGATGAGGAATCAGTCAGTGGCTAAAATTCCTGTGGAAGGAAAAAAAAGTCATGATGCTGTCATTTCAGTGCCTCTCCAGTTACAGTGTGCCCTCAAGTCTGTTGTCCTGCCTGTGCATTGTCTCCCCTGAATAGCCTGGCTTTTCTTACTAAGGAGGGCCTTGGGGCAATGGACTGCCTGGTGCTGAGTTTGTGCAGTGTCTCTGATGTGGGGCTTGGTCTCAGTTGAGGTCTCATAGATGTAGTGTGTGGGGCCAGCTCCAGGCTCAGGCATAGCTCCCCAGCCCCTCCTTGGCCCAGCAGGACCAAGGTGGCACAGTGGTGGCAGGGGGATGCTCATTAGGACAACGTCCCTCATAGCATGCTTTAAGTGTTGGTCAGCCCTGAAGTGGTCAGGTAGTTGAACTAGATGACTGGGAAAGGTTCCTTGAACCAAAATAATAATATTCTATTCTATTCTATTCTATTCTATTCTATTCTATAGGTGTTGTTGAATAACGCCTTATTCTGTGGAACACAGAGTGAGAGAAGATGCCCATTTCCCATACATCATTTCTAGAGGGGTCATGCTCAATTTTGTGAGCAAAACTCATGTTAATCTTTTGCTTAAGCATGAAGACAAATGTGTGTTGTATGTATGTGAAAGGTGGGGCTCTCCAGTGGCTCTTACAGTTCAAAGAATACCACAAGCAAAACACTGTACAGCCCAACACTGTGTCCAACTTCGATTTTCTCGTTAGTAGCTGTGGGCAAATCATTACATGTTTCTGGCCTCCATGTCCCCATCTGCTGCTGAGGATAGTGGAGCTCTACTTTAATGTGATAGTGTGCAAATGCTTTGAGATGCTTGTGTAGGAAAGGCTTCCACTCAAGTTATTGTAGCATGCTCTACTTTCCCTTTAAATATGGGAGTATGCCTAGTGTATCACAAGTTTTTGTGGGCACACCTTTTTCTGTAGGTAGTCAATTCCATCTCTTCTACAAAAGAACGTGTTATGGCTGGGAATCTATTGATTGAAAGGGGAGCTAGGTCAGAGCACTTATGCTTTTATTAATTATCCTGACAATTCAATATGAATGGAGAATGGCTTGTAATTAGGTTTGCAACCGTTATTGATTGTTGTCATTTTCAGCATCAATTATCTTACTACTTGGGAAAAAAATAGTCCAGAAGCTCCTCAGGAATGCCGAGCAGAGCCTCTGGCCTGCCTTTCTGCTTCTGCAGGGAAGATTGAGCTGATTCTCATGATCAAATGGAGGCCTGTCAGCTGTGTGGGTTGGACTTTTAGTTCAGTGATGCTGGCTGTGCTCTCTACCTCCTGCATGGCATCTGAGTTCATTGGCTATCATTCCAGAAAGGATACACCCATTTCTTTTCTGAACTGCTTCCCAATATAAATTTCTGAAAGACATGGGGCTAAATCCCTATGTCCTAGATGGAGAGCCAAGATTAATGGTAGTTATTTGTCAGCTGATAACCACTGAAAAGAAAACATATTTGTCTCTCACCCCTACAATCAATGTTGTATAAAGCCATGCATATAATGACTTGGAACAAATGAGAATATCATGGTATGAGCTGACAGAACTGAGACACAAAATACACAAAACTCCTTTGAAAAGTCTCTGTGGTTTCAACAGCCAGCAGTACTGATCACTCGACACATCTCTAAGATCAAAGTTGTTTACAAACAGATTGGGGAGCAAAGGAAAGGTGTGTTTTAAAAACAGCAGCAAAGTCCAAGTTGCTCTTCAGTTATGGTGACATGGCTCATAAAGGAATTTTGTGGGTGGTTGTTTCAGAGGAGAAGAAAATCCGTGTGGTTTGTGTTTGCTGGGGTCACTGCACCTCCATCAGCACCCTGGGAGAGCAAAGCTGCTGGAAGCAGTGGCTTTGGAGGTTTAGAGGGCATTTCAGTGACTGGGAAATATTGTTCCTTTGTCTCCTGCATTCAAAACAAAACAATAAGATTTCTGGAGAAAAAAAAAATTCCTCAAATGCCTGGGATTTTTCAGAGCCTTTTGCAGCAAGGGCATTTTGCTGAAGTGGTGCTGAGTATTGAATTTTTTCCAAATGGAAGTTTCCTTGAATCCAAGAAGATAAAGTGTTTCCAGTAAATAATAAGAGAAACAAAAGCAACTGTTTTTTCCCTTTGGTCAACTTCTGCTAGATCTTAACGTTTTTGTTTTTCTACCATTTCTGTTTTGATTAGTATGGAGCATCTCATTCCACAGTGGATTTTTTTTTTAAGAACAAAGACCCCCTCTGACCTGGATTTGGATGCATCTGTGACAGCTGACTTCACTGGCTGCCAGCTGAGCATAGTGCATTTAACTGATGAAATAATAATGATGTACCATGCCTGAACTTGCTGTGACGACCACTTGAAGCAGAAGCCACAGTAAATCAGGCCAGTGCTGCAGCATCCCAGTGGTCACAGTCCATCCGCTGACTTGGTGCATGGAAGATACCAACTTCCCAATCACATCCCCACAGGCTTGCTTCATTCTCATGTAATATTCTCCTCTCCTTCCTTTAAATAATAGCCAAATTAAAATCTGTAACTCTTTTGTAAAGAGCAACATTTTTATGCATCCTCTTAACTGCCCAGTGCATTAGGGTGATTAAAACAGAGCTTTCCTTTTCTAAACTGTCTCAGTGGAGAGACAGGCTACAGTAGAACTGCTAAATAGATACACTGGCAGAGCAATCTCTGCCCTGGCAGTTCTTTAGTCTGATTACTGGGGCATGTTCCCTCCAGGAGCCCGAACCTGCATGTCCTTAACTTCCAAACCGCAATTTTCATTGATAACTAGGGCTCCAGCCCTGCAATTTTTAAATGGGGAAAATCTCAGCAAACTTCATATCAAGACTCAGCCTTTTTGTGTACATTCATAAAGATTAGTGGAACATAGCAATGGTTTGTTGTTGTAGTGGTTTAATGAGGGGAATAGATTTGGAGGGGGTTTTGTATGGCTTAATTAATATTACATATTGGTTTAATGTTGCAAAAGGGGACTTTAGGAAGATAAATATTTTGCCTCTAAAGTCCCCCTAGGTGTCCTTTGCCTTGAAAATGGGGGTTTTGTTTTCAGGACCAGTGTGGAGTAAGTACAGGACATGGAAGAAGAAATGGCTTTCTTAGGCCTTTGTTAGAATTTCAGGCTGTTTGTCTTTTGGTTTTTATTCCTGCCCCCCACCCCCTCCTGCTCAGACATGACAAAATGTATCAGTTAACTGCAGCAAAGAGATCAAAGCAGTTCTTACTTTGCAAAAAGGAATATTTATGCTCAAATAGTGTCTTTTAGAGCTGATAGTTTCTTTCTAAAAGTATTACAATGTCCTTTTTTTTCTTTTAAGAAAATACTTAATCTCACCCACTGGTGATAATTAAATGAGTAAATGAAGTTCAAGAAAGAGTATTTTTTTTTCAACACAAGACACTTGGTAAATTGCATGGAGTAAGACAGCTATGTACATGTATCAGTAATAATTACCATGGTTGGGTGTGCAGTTTATTCCAAGCAGACTGCTAGTGGAAGGACTTGAGCAGATATACTGAAGACCTTGATACTTTATCGTGATGGTCAACTGCTGCAGGAGTTTTTGTAAACTGTAAAGAATTTTGCAAGCATTGTGAGGTGTAGTATTCCAGGAGTTGAGGATCACTTAGAAGCTCATTTGATTTGCTTGAGACTGTTTTGGGATTGGTAACCTTGGCTTTACAAATTCTATTCCACAGAATATTATTTTCCCTTAGTCGTCCCATATAAACCTTTTAAATGTCAAGGAAATAAAACCACCAGGTTGAGAGATGAGGACTTTGCTGTGAGTTTCAATTGTGCAATGTTTTGCTGTTTACTGATTTTACCTTCCATTCTAACCAGGGTTTGTGCTTGTAGACCTGCAGCTGGAATGCTTTAAATCTTCTGTTCACAGTTGCTTATAGAAAATGCTGTTTGAGCAGTAGAGTATGGGGTGGGAACCAGGACTCTTGGATTCTTCCTGCAGCCATGTGGGTTTTTCACTGTGGTCATTATCTGATTCTTGGAGAAGGCATTCCCTTAATCTTCAGCAAGAAGTCACATATGGCTTTGACTGCATCATTCTGTTTATTGGCATTTTTAAAAAAGGATCCGAAGTGCTGAAAGCACTAATTTATGTTTCTGAGACATCAAAGATATGAGAAGGAAGGAGTTCCCTAGAACACTGTGTCACAGTAGTTACTGTCGTCTTCATTTTCTGCCTCTCAAAACTGAGGTGTGCTGCTCCACTCAGATGTTTTGGTTAAGGCGCTCATGTAGTCACATAAGCAACTTGGAAGTTGTGGCTCGTCTGTGTTACAAATGTGGTAAAGCTGTTGGTGTTTTGGCTGTGATGCTTGGGCAAATAAAAGTCCAGCTGCGCTCTTGTGAATAACTGTACTGAGTAACTTCTGGACTTTCAAGACCTCAGAGTCACCTCTCAAAGCTCGGTGCAGATCTTCAGGAGCTCTTCAGTGGCATCAGCAATTATAAATACATACTGGCATGATTTCATGAACTTTAACAATTAGGAGTTGGCTTTGTCTTCTTTTCAGTTTGCCACACACCATATGTGACCTCTTCACTGCTTAAGAACAGTTGTCTTAGGACCATAACAGAATGCATGGTTCTGGTGTCAGTTTTATTAAATTAGGAATGGCCCTGTTGACAACAGTAATTTTACCCATGCAAACCAAATGCTAGGGGAGAAAAGTTGGGTCAGCAATCTTAGAATTCCTTTTTGAGCTGTGTAAGTCCTCAAAAATGGGCATGAGTGAGATGTTACATTGTAGGTAGATATTACTCAAATTATTTCAAAGTGATCAGATGTTCAGAGTCAAGGCTTTGTTTGCCCTTTTTCTTATATCATGATCTTTTGGAACGGAAATGTCACTTAACTGCCAGAATTGACATGTCTTCACATGGCTTTAGTGCTCTGTTCCAGTGTCCAGCAGCATTATGATAGCATGTCAGTAGCTGGAAATTGATCTGTCAGTGCTTGAACTGAGTGAAATAGAAGCAAACGGTAGGAAGAGTGAGTATTATTGACTTAAAATTTATTTCTTATTGGCCTTGGTATCTTAGACAGTGTATTAGGATGAATGAGGCATTCCCCATAACGACGCAGCTTTCAGTTAATGGTATTTGTTTTGCAAATGTAATCTTATATTACAAAGAAATACCCATGTTACTTCATTACTTTTAGTTCCATACACATCCTGTAAAAATGCCAAGAGCATCCTAATAGGGACTAAGTTCCATCTGGCATCAAGTCGTGCCCTTCACACAAACTCTCCAGCCTGGGCAATCTGCCTGCTAGGACATCCCTTAGCAGAGCATCTTGCTTATTTATTATTATTATCCACTCAGCACTGTGGTTCTCTGAGAGCACAGAATGAAGTCAGAGGATTTTGAGATGCTGCCTCAAGACTGGCTGATTTTCTGTCAAGCTAAGGAATTGTGACAGAAATGTAGGTTACTTTGACACTCCGCGTCTCCCCGGCTTTCAGGCTGTGGTACAAGTTCAAGCAGCCTTCAAGCCACTGTCCCAGCTGGAAATTGAAAAGGGTACAGACTCTGCCTTGCTGAGTGTATGTATGAGCTGGAACTGTGATGAATTGCATTTTTCAAAACACAAAATAAGTTAATATTTGGTGGAAATATCACAGGATTAATAATGCTTCTGTAGCGGGTTGGGTTTATAACCAGGCGGAAACACCAATTTAGTGTAGTGGTTTGGTCCAAAATACTCCTTACTGTTTACCCTCTGTGAGATAAGAATTAGGAGAAATGCAAAACAGGCACCAAACTTGAAAGAATATAAAGAAATTTATTAACAGACCTAAAAGAAGAAAAAAAAAAAATCATACCACACCTCTGAAGGTTCTCCTCCCCCCACCTTTCTCCCTTCTCCCGGTGACAATGTAAAAAGACAACCCTTGTGGTGTTCAGTCTATTTGCCACTTCCATAATAACCTTGTTCAGTCCATTTAGAAAGAAGAGTCTCTCTTGTCCATGCTATGAAAACATTATCACAACGAGACAGCCACCCAGGTTGGTTCTCTGCTCACATGTGAGTCCCTTCCCACGACTTGCAGCTTTCGAGGGTCCACTCTTGAATTACTGAGGTAAAATTTTAAGGTTGAGCTGTTCAGAAACAAAAGTTCTCTTCATCCATCTCTGTGAGCATTTCATCTCTAAGAACAGAGGCCCTCCTCCTTCCCTGGGAGCAAAGGGTCCTCCTCATCTTCATCTCTAGGACTACGTCTGGGAGCATCTCTAGGAACTGAGGTTTTCTCCTTTTCCATTTGGAGCAAAAGTACTCATCGCTTCCATCTCTCCCTGTCCAAACTTCTCATGAAATTACAGCTGTTTCAGCATCGGCTTATCTCAGCACATGTGCTTTTGCTCACAAGTACAAGTTGAACGCTCCACCCCCCATGCCTTCATGAAATTACAACGGGTACTCTGATATATGATAGCTTTACAACAGAATTTCAGCTTTAAGCATCTCCTCTTTCTTCTCCCTCAGGTTTTCAGCTCTTCACAACACTAAAAGGGTTAATCTCACCTAGGCCTTGCAGCTGGAATGTGGCTTATCGCTGTTGGTCACATGATCTTTTGCCGGATAACAGGGCAGCTTTAGCTGAATCTTGGCCGAATTGGAGAGGAGGAGCCGGGCTGTTCCAGCTGCCCACAGCAGGGCTGTGGGTAGGGTTCCGTGGGTGGAACAGAGCCCATCGGCTCCAGGATGGCCGTGGCCTGGCCTGGGCCTGCTGGCCCCCGCACAGGGCCCGCAGCCAACTGTCCCAGCACCGGAAACGAGAGAGGGCTCTGCCCAGGGTTTGTCTATTCTTAAGTGTGGATCACAGAGGCGGTCACAATTTTAAGTGTCTCAAAGAATTGTCCACATTCAAACTGGCCAGCTGATAGGTTCTGTCAGGTCATGGGGGAAGCTGTAAGCACCCGTTTGCAAGAGCATCACTTCCGGGACTATGCTTGCTAACCCATGACAGCTTCCCATGTTTTCAGCTCTGAGAAGTCTGTTTTTAAATCAGCTGAAATAGAAGTTTCAGTTTGGAAAAAGAGAGAGAGTTTGGAAGTGAAAGGCTGGCAGAGTTTTGACAATGGCCTTAGCATGGAGTTTAGCTTTAGCTGTTACAAAAAAGGACCGTATTGATGAGTAGGTGATAGGGAGCAGAGGTAACAAGATGGTGCAGGAACCAGCAAGGTATAAACACCTCCTCACTGGAGAGGATACTCACAGAGGTTCATGTCTCACCTTCTGATGGTATGGAATTATCTCTGGAACTGAGGACCTTAGAAAGCCAGTTTTTGAAGTTTCTATTTAGCGTTCATGCTATATTGTTGAGTAATGGAGAATCAGGGAAAGCAACAAAATGTCTTTAAACCCCTTCCATGGTACCTGAAGCGATTCTTCCCTGCTTTCCTTCATATTAAGAAAGGATGTGCCTCTCCAGTGACTGAACAGGATTCTAAAAATGTACAACCTGTCTTAGAATGCCCAAGGGACGACAAAAATACAGAGAAGCAGATAGAAAAGCTCTAGTCAGATTGAGATAACACAGGAGAGAGAAGGGGCTTGGGGGGGGGGGATGCATGGAGGGAGGGGGAAGAAAAGGAAAGCACCTACTAAAATTGTACCTTAAATGTGAAGAAGTGGTGCTTATATGAAGTGTCAAGGGATCCATATCCACAAGTTACAATAATGCAGTTTTTAAATTGAGTTTTTGTGGCAGACCAGCTGAATAAAATTGCAAACCTGTGCTTCAGTTGTGTAGTAAGTGGTGCATGTGGTGTGAAAGACAAGCTGCAGCATGATAACAGACTATCTCCTCTATGCACAAAGAGTTCTGTATTCTGATCAACTCAACAGCAGGTGATGGTAAATATTGGTCCAAGATACCTGATCATTAGAATTTAATGTGTTCATTAATCATACTGAGTTTAGTCATTCTTTCTACTGAATTTATTGGTTTACTTTTTGTTGGGGTTTTAGTTTAGTCTTAGGTTTTTTTTCTGTTAAAGGAATTTTCTCCCATATGCATGTTGCTAGGGGACAAATAGCTGTACTTAAGAAAGACAAAAAAAGGGAGTGGGGCGGGCCTGGCTACTCCTTTTGTCTACACCTGGGTGTGGGGGCAGTTCGCTCTGAGTGTCCAGAGAGAGAAGCTGCAGAGAAAGGAGCTGCTGTTTCTTTTTGGCCGTTCTTCTCTTCCTGCTGGAAACAACGCCGGGACCCCAAAAGCCGCTTTCCCTGCCCTGCTGGAGGCCGAGCTGTGGCTGCCCTGCCCCGCTGCTGCTGCTTCGAGCTTTCGCTACGCTGTAGCCCTGCTCGCCCTGCCTGCCTGGGCATCCGTGGGGTTCTCCCATCTGGATACATCTCGCCTGCCACCCGGGATTTACGTTCGTCCCTGCCGCTCTAGCCTGCCGCTCTAGCCTGCCGCTCCAGCCTGCCATTTCCAGCCTGCTGTTCCTGAGAGTCCGGGATTGGCTGCCCAGGGGTTTGTGAAGCCTTTGTTCCATCCCTTCCCGGGATCCCAGGCCGCCAGTGCCGCGTGCTCCCCGAGCTCGCTCCGGAGCGCCCCCTGCAGCCGCGGGGGAACCATCGCACCTGCCCTGCTCACCGGGAGCCGCCAGCGCCCCTGCCGGCTGCGAGCGGAACTGCACCCCAGGGGAAAGGGCCTGAAAGCCGAGAAGGCTGGGACTGGGTTTGTGTGTGCTGTTACTGCCATAGTTGTTGTTGTTTTGTTTGACTGGTTATATACATATACATATATATATATATATATATATATATATATATATATAGTAAAGAACTGTTATTCCTATTTCTCACATCTTTGCCTAAAGGCCCTTGATTTCAAAATATAATAACTTGGAGGGAAAAGGGGTTATATCTGCCACTTCAAGGGGGGCTTCTGCCTTCCTTAGCAGACACCTGTCTTTCAAAACCGAGACAGATCTTGGTGCCCAATGTGGGGCCTGAGGGCATTAAGAGAGAGAGGTGAAAAAAAGGAATAACAGTTCTTGGATAACTTTATTTTGTGTGCCAGATATAGGAACCTTGTTAGGCAGCACTATGTGGTCTAGTTTACCCTGGTTCGGGTGGCATGTGGCCGTGGCTATATTCTTCCCCTTTGCAGCTCCTTACTTGAATATGGGTCCTCTGACTAAGGCTACCATTGCTGTTATCCAGCTTGCGTTATGTGTCGAGAAGGTGAGGAATTCATGGGTTTTTAGCTTCCTCCGGAATGTGGGCACATGGATAAACGGCTATCACACACTGAGCACATGTTTTTGGGGTTATGTTAACAATGGTACCTTCTGTGAGGAAATGACACCAGGGGAAGTTTTCCCCCAACCCCTCAACCAGTTCTTCGGGCCCACCCCATCAATTTTTGAAGGGTTTAAATTCCCTCTGAATACTAACCATCTGCTGCTGATAGGCCTACTCTATTTAGCACTCAAGGATAAGTTGAGATTGGCTTGGATATCTACCCAGACACCAGCCCCAGAGACTAGAGATCCTGCCCCAGAACCTGACGTGGCCCCAGAGAGTAGAGTTCCTACCCCAGAGCCTGATCCTGCCGCAGAACCTGACATGGCCCCAGACACAAGAGATCCTACCCCAGAGCCCTATCCTGCCCCAGAACCTGGCACGGCCCCAGACACTAGAGATCCTAGCCCAGAGACTGATACCGCCCAACAGTCCACCTCAGAAATGGACTACCCAAACTGGGTGGGGGTACTGGCAAAAGGGATGCAAGAGATGTGCCAGGAGATGGGTCAGGTGCGCCAGGAGATGTGCCAGGAGATGGGCCAGGTGCGCAAGGAGATGTGCCAGGAGATGGGCCAGGTGCGCCAGGAGATATGCCAATTGCTAAGGGAATACACCTCCTCAGCTAGTGAAAAGCCCTCTCCCTGCCCCAAAGAGGGTGAGTCCGATGGTGCAGCAGTAGAACCCATGGATGTTTCAACCGTCCAGGCTTCAGCTGAACCACAAGGACAACCACAGCCAGCAGCAGTCGCCCCTGTGCAAAGGAGGAAGTGTAAGACCAAATCAGTACGACCAGTTAATGATGATGGGCAACCAGGGCCCTCACAACCAGCAGGAGAGCCAGAGCCAGAAATCATCACTGAGTCCCTGTCGCACGACAGTCTCCGTGCTATGCGAAACGACATTGTGCGAAGGGGGCGTGAGCCTTATACCACCTGGCTGCTTCGGGTTTGGGACCTTATGGGCACAAGTGTGCAACTGGATAGTGGTGAGGCAAGGTATCTGGGATCATTGACCCAGGACCCAGGTGTGGACCAGGTATTTGTGAGGGAGCCAGGGCCCCTTTCTCTCTGGGAGCGGCTCTTAATGAGTGTGAGAGAAAGGTTCATTCACAAAGAAAGAATGCAGGAGTATCATCATAGAATGCAGTGGAAGACACTCGAGCAAGGGATCCAACAGCTAAGAGAGGTGGCAATATTAGAGATACTCTTTGGGAGGGATGGACAGCATGATAATGACCCCGATAAGGTCAAGTGCACAGGACAGATGATGTGGAACCTGGCAAGGCTAGGGCCATCGCAATACACCACCTTCATTGCAACGATTGATGCTGACAATACCCGAGAAACCATGGGCTCTGTTGCCAGCAAGCTCAGGCATTATGACAGCATGATCAATGGCCCGCTGAAAGCTCATGTCTCTGCTGTGGTCCAGGACCTCAAAGAGGAGATGAAGGAGATGAGGAAGGAAATGAGGGAGGAGATGAGGGAGGAGATGAGGGAGGAGATGAGGAGGGTCAGTGTGGCACCAGTGCGAGTCACAGGCCCCCAAGTCAGAGCCCGTCGTCCCCCTGCTAGAGAGAGAGGGTACACCCCACGAGCTGAGCTGTGGTTTTTCCTGTGTGAGCATGGGGAAGACATGAGAAGGTGGGATGGGAAACCCACCTCTGTCCTGGCAGCGCGGGTGCGTGAACTCAAGGAGGGAGGCACTAACCGAGGGGGTTCCGCTAAGGTGAAGGTAGCCTCAGCCTCCCGTGACCGAGCTGCCAGATATTACAGAAGGGAGGATGATATGTCGGATCCCCTTGAAGGTACCTTGAGCATGTACACCCAGGGAAAGAATGATAACCAGGGCTAGAGGGGCCCTGCCTCTAGCCAGGAAGAGGCACGGGAGAACCGGGTTTTCTGGACGGTGTGGATCTGATGGCCTGGCATATCAGAGCCACAAAAATATGATGCATTGGTTGATACTGGGGCACAGTGTACTTTAATGCCATCGGGACATGTGGGGGCAGAACCTGTATCCATCGCTGGGGTGACCGGGGGATCACAGCAGTTGACCCTTTTGGAAGCTGAGGTGAGCCTGACTGGGAAGGAGTGGCAAAAGCATCCGATTGTGACCGGCCCAGAGGCCCCGTGTATTCTGGGCATAGACTTCCTCCGGAATGGCTATTACAAAGACCCAAAAGGACTCAGGTGGGCATTTGGGATTGCTGCTGTGGAGGCCGAGGGCATTAGGCAATTGAACACCCTGTCTGGACTATCTGAGAATCCTTCTGCAGTTGGGCTCCTGAAAGTGGAAGAGCAACGAGTGCCAATTGCCACCTCGACAGTGCACTGCTGGCAGTATCGGACAAATCGAGATGCTGTGATCCCCATCCACAAGATGATCCGCGAGCTGGAGAGTCAAGGGGTGGTCAGCAAGACCCACTCACCCTTCAACAGCCCCATCTGGCCTGTGCGCAAGTCTGATGGGGAATGGAGACTGACTGTGGACTATCGTGCCCTGAATGAAGTGACTCCACCATTGAGCGCTGCCGTGCCGGACATGTTGGAGCTCCAGTACAAGCTGGAGTCCAAAGCAGCGAAGTGGTACGCCACTATTGACACTGCTAATGCATTCTTCTCTATTCCTCTGGCAGCAGAGTGCAGGCCTCAGTTTGCCTTCACCTGGAGGGGCGTGCAGTACACCTGGAACCGACTGCCCCAGGGGTGGAAGCACAGTCCCACCATCTGTCATGGACTGATCCAGACTGCACTAGAAAAGGGTGAGGCTCCAGAACATCTGCAGTACATTGATGACATCATTGTGTGGGGGAACACTGCGACCGAAGTGTTTGAGAAAGGAGAGAGAATAATTCAAATTCTCCTGCGAGCTGGTTTTGCCATCAAGAAGAGCAAGGTCAAGGGACCTGCCCGAGAGATCCAGTTCCTGGGAGTAAAGTGGCAAGATGGACGGCGTCAGATTCCCACTGAGGTCATCAATAAGATCACAGCAATGTCTCCACCGACCAACAAGAAGGAAACACAAGCTTTCCTAGGCGCTATAGGTTTCTGGAGGATGCACATTCCCGAGTACAGCCAGATCGTGAGTCCTCTCTACCTGGTTACCCGCAAGAAGAATGATTTCCACTGGGGCCCTGAACAGCAGCAAGCCTTCGCCCAGATCAAGCAGGAAATTGCTCACGCCGTAGCCCTTGGCCCAGTCAGGACAGGACCAGAGGTGAAGAACGTGCTCTACTCTGCAGCCGGGAACAATGGTCTGTCCTGGAGCCTCTGGCAGAAGGTGCCTGGTGAGACTCGGGGCCGACCACTGGGATTCTGGAGCCGAAGCTACAGAGGGTCTGAAGCCAACTACACTCCCACAGAGAAGGAAATCCTGGCAGCTTATGAAGGAGTCCAGGCTGCCTCAGAAGTAATCGGCACAGAGGCACAACTCCTCCTGGCACCCCGACTACCGGTGCTGGGGTGGATGTTCAAAGGAAAGGTTCCCTCCATGCATCACGCCACTGACGCTACTTGGAGCAAATGGATCGCCCTCATCACGCAGCGCGCCCGAATTGGAAACCCAAGTCGCCCTGGGATCTTGGAAATAATTACGAACTGGCCGGAAGGTGAGACTTTTGGGTTATCTTCTGAAGAAGAAGAGGAGCAGGTGACACGTGCTGAAGAAGCCCCACCATATAACGAGCTACCAGAGAGTGAAAGACAATACGCCCTCTTCACTGATGGTTCCTGCCGAATTGTAGGCGCTAGCCGGAAATGGAAAGCCGCTGTATGGAGCCCCACACGACAAGTTGCACAGGCTACTGAAGGAGGAGGTGGATCGAGCCAATTTGCTGAGCTCAAAGCTGTCCAATTAGCTCTGGACATAGCTGAAAGAGAGAAGTGGCCAAAGCTCTACCTCTACACTGATTCATGGATTGTAGCCAACGCTCTGTGGGGTTGACTGGAAAGGTGGAATAAGGCAAACTGGCAGCGCAGAGGAAAACCAATCTGGGCTGCTGAAGAGTGGAAAGACATTGCCACTTGGGTAGAGAAGCTATCCGTGAAGGTCCGTCATGTAGATGCTCACATCCCCAAGAGCCGGGCTAATGAAGAACATCGTAACAACAAACAGATCAGGCTGCGAAAATAGAGGTGTCCCAGATAGACTTGGATTGGCAACATAAAGGAGAACTGTTCCTAGCTCGATGGGCCCATGATGCCTCAGGTCATCAGGGCAGAGATGCCACCTATAAGTGGGCACGAGACCGAGGGGTGGATCTAACCATGGACAGTATCTCCCAGGTTATCCATGATTGTGAGACATGCGCTGCGATCAAGCAGGCCAAGCGGGTGAAGCCTCTGTGGTACGGTGGGCGATGGTCCAAATACAAGTATGGGGAGGCCTGGCAGATTGATTACATCACACTGCTTCAAACCCGCCAAGGCAAGCGCTATGTGCTCACAATGGTAGAAGCCACCACTGGATGGCTGGAGACCTGCCCTGTGCCTCATGCTACTGCCTGGAACACCATCCTGGGTCTGGAAAAGCAAGTCCTTTGGAGGCATGGCACCCCTGAGAGAATCGAGTCTGACAATGGGACTCATTTTAAGAACAGCCTTATAAACACCTGGGCTAGAGAACATGGCATAGAGTGGGTGTACCACATCCCCTACCATGCACCAGGAGCTGGGAAGGTTGAGCGGTGTAATGGATTGCTTAAAACCACCTTGAAGGCACTGGGTGGGGGGACTTTCAAAAACTGGGAGATGCATTTAGCAAGAGCCACCTGGTTAGTTAACACCCAAGGCTC
Organism: Coloeus monedula; assembly: GCF_965178545.1. Lineage (NCBI taxonomy): Eukaryota > Metazoa > Chordata > Aves > Passeriformes > Corvidae > Coloeus > Coloeus monedula. The sequence goes on along the minus strand of NC_138784.1, from coordinate 8,642,562 downwards.
CACCAGCCGAGCAGGCCCTGCCCAATCCGAACCCCTACAAGCAACAGACGGAGATAAGGTTCCAGTGGTGCACATGAGAGGTATGCTTGGAAAAACTGTTTGGGTAAAGTCTGCCTTGAGCAAAGACAAACCCATCCGTGGGGTCGTTTTTGCTCAGGGACCAGGTTGCACCTGGTGGGTGATGCAAAAGGATGGAGAGACCTGATGCTTACCTCAAGGGGACCTTGTTTTAGGGTGAACTACCCATGGCTCTGTACTTGTATCACTATCAGCATGTATATTTGTATATAATTTGGGTAATGCATAGATTTATATGGTTAAGAAAAAAAAAGTTAAGTTTCATGTAACATGTTAGTATGGGAAAAAATTCAGGGTGGATAATGTTGGGGTTTTAGTTTAGTCTTAGGTTTTTTTTCTGTTAAAGGAATTTTCTCCCATATGCATGTTGCTAGGGGACAAATAGCTGTACTTAAGAAAGACAAAAAAAGGGAGTGGGGCAGGCCTGGCTACTCCTTTTGTCTACACCTGGGTGTGAGGTCAGTTCGCTCTGAGCATCCGGAGAGAGAAGCTGCAGAGAAAGGAGCTGCTGTTTCTTTTTGGTCATTCTTCTCTTCCTGCTGGAAACAACGCCGGGACCCCAAAAGCCGCTTTCCCTGCCCTGCTGGAGGCCGAGCTGTGGCTGCCCTGCCCCGCTGCTGCTGCTTCGAGCTTTTGCTACGCTGTAGCCCTGCGTGCCCTGCCTGCCTGGGCATCCGTGGGGTTCTCCCATCTGGATACATCTCGCCTGCCACCCGGGATTTACGTTCGTCCCTGCCGCTCTAGCCTGCCGCTCTAGCCTGCCGCTCCAGCCTGCCGTTCCCAGCCTGCTGCTCCTGAGAGTCCGGGATTGGCTGCCCAGGGGTTTGTGAAGCCTTTGTTCCATCCCTTCCCGGGATCCCAGGCCGCCATTGCCGCGTGTTTCCCGAGCTCGCTCCGTAGCGCCCCCTGCAGCCGCGGGGGAACCATCGCACCTGCCCTGCTCACCGGGAGCCGCCAGCGCCCCTGCCGGCTGCGAGCGGAACTGCACCCCAGGGGAAAGGGCCCGACAGCCGAGAAGGCTGGGACTGGGTTTGTGTGTGCTGTTACTGCCATAGTTGTTGTTGTTTTGTTTGACTGGTTATACACATATACATATATATATATATATATATATATATATATATATATAGTAAAGAACTGTTATTCCTATTTCCCACATCTTTGCCTAAAGGCCCTTGATTTCAAAATATAATAACTTGGAGGGAAAAGGGGTTATATCTGCCACTTCAAGGGGGGCTTCTGCCTTCCTTAGCAGACACCTGTCTTTCAAAACCGAGACACTTTTGGAGACACTCCTATGGAATTATTATCCTGTGTCCTACTGGCATGAGTTGCAGAATTACTGGGGATTCTGATGAGATATAAGGGCATGAGTGAGAGATTAGTGTTGGTGAGAATAGAATCAGCTTTTGCTTCCTTCTGGACTTTCAGGGTCAGTTCCAGAAGTGAGCACCTCTAATCTGAGTTTTTGGCAGGACTAGGAACGGAACAAATTCTGCCATGGTTCATTGGTCACCCCAAATTCATTTGGAGAACTTTTGGCTTGTGTTTGTCACAGGGGTGGCTCCCCCATGGCTCCCCTCACCCCTCCATTCTGTGGCAGAGCTGCCCAGCTATGAAGGAGCAGCATGACCTCAAGATCAGCTGCTGGAGTGACTTGGTCAGTGGTGCTGCTAGGGTTCTTGTTGTGCACACCTAAAGCATTGCCTGTCATTTTCAGGTATTTGCCCCATGGTTTTTCCTACTATAGTTTACAGACATCAACAAGACCTTCTGAGATTTTTTATTTTGCTTTTTAATTTTGTTTTCACTGTAAAGTCTCTTGGATGTTGAAGTGAAATAGTGGAAAAGTCACATTTACTTTGGACACGGCTGCATGTCCAGTAAGTGTTCTGTGCTGATGTGAGCTCAGACATCCTGTTATTGCAATTCCAAGAGTTGCTTGGGGAGATACTCCAAGTTGTCCCACCATGTTTTGGGTGATCTTGTTCAGTGATTTAGGGGTTACAGTGTCAGTGATCACTGGGGACTGGATACAGGGACTGGATGGTCTTAAAGGTCTCTTCCAACCTTGATGATTCTGTGAACGGTTTTATCACAGATCTTACAGTGGTGAATACTTTTCAGATTAAGGCTCATCTTTTGTCAGCAAACATTAAACTTTCATTCTAAACAAAGAAAAGTTTTTAGCTTGTCTGATGGTGGAGAGAAGCTCAAAAACTCAATTCATGTACAGGACCCCTCCTGTAAGTATTTTGCTCATATCTTACAGTTTTCAAGCTCATTTCTGTTCCTCTGTGTGTGGGAAGGGGCTTGGTCTTGCATTTCTGAATGTTTGGAGCTGCCAGTGTTGCTTTTTATATACCAGTGCAAGACTGTAATCTGAGGTTTTTAGGCTTTTAACCCTCAATGAAATTGAAGAGAGGACAAGCACCTTTCAAAATCTGATCTCTATCTTCATACCAGCTTGTTCCTTCACAGCCCATGCAATGATTCCTTTGAAAGCAATGTAAGGGGTAAGATTCTTTTGAAGGGAAAGAAAAGTTTCTAAACTCCCTGGAAGAACTTAGAATCATCTATGTTGTCTATTCTGAAGGCTTCCCTGAAGTGGAAGTAAGTTAGTGAGAAGACATGAACTGAAGCTTTTTATTTTCAAATTGCAGTCACAGTCATAGCAATTTACTGCATCCAGCTTGCTATTTTTGCCTGTGATGTTTGGAGTAATAAACTCCTTTTAAGATGTAATTTCCAGAGTACTCTTTGTAGTATCCGCAGTGATTCTGGCTCTGGAAATGCTAGGAAAATTTGGAAAGTTAAGGTTCGGCATTCTTTCTGGTGCCAGTCAGATGGGAACTTACTGTCAGAGTTCATAATGTCCCTGCCAAGTTGGTGGTTTTTATTCTGGTGATGGTAACTTGAAACAGTATTGAGGATTAAATTTTTCCATCCTCACTTCTTACTTGTGCTGCCTTCTTAAAAGCAAAACTGTTCATAAGAATTTGGGAGTGGAGTGGCCCATAACAGGTCCAGGGGAAGGGCATTAGAGCAGGGCAGGGAAACAGGGAAACTCCACTCAGCCTCCCACAATTTGTGGCTCAGGGACTTCCTGAGCGAGAGGTGGTCTTTCTGTAACGTCTCTGTACTAGTCCTTAGCAATGCCATTATTTAAAATTCAAGTAATCATTTACGTACTTGGACTGGAAATAATTTTGGAGGCATATTTATATTGAAGGCAGGGATAACTTAGAATATATTTCTATGTGTGAATCACCACAGGTAGCATATCTAGTTGTGCTCAGAAACACAAACCCATATCTGCTGCCTTCATTACAGTATTACACTTGAGGGAAGAAAGTGAGATGAAGAAATTAAACTCCACAGCCAATTAATGAAACAAATGGAATTATCTGTGGATTTACAGCCAGTTTTTCCAAAGCAGTCAGTACTCAAAGCTCTCACTGAAGAGGATAGTTGGATTTTCTAAGCAGCTCAGTGCCCGCTCTGTGAAGCCTTTTTAAAAATTTGCCTTAGACCCTTAGTGAGGGGTTTCTGAAGGCTTAGCCTGTAGGTTTGCAGGCTGAGATTTGATTCTCTTCCAACACTGATGCTGAGGAGTATCCATGGCGCTTGGGGCAAAGATCCAATCTGGCTCTCCATTGTCAGAGCTGGGGTTTCCACATGGGATCATTAACACGCACATAAATGTAAACAACAAACCCAGGATTTATAGGGACTCACATGCAAAGTGCAGGTAAATAAAAATTGATCTCTAAGCAGAAAGAAAGTTCTTCAGCTATGGGCACAATCTTATTTTCAAATAGCTACAAATATGAAATTACTCATTAATTGACTGTGCAGCTTTATGAGGATGAGCATATGGCTACAAAATCTCTTTCTCCCTTATTCTGCAGTATGCCACCCCCCCCCCCCCCCCCCCCCGTGATAATTAGTCTGTGTTTAGACCTGGAAATTCAATGCACCATAAAAGCTATTAGAATCCTCTGGTGTTGTGAAGCATAAAATCTTTGCAATATCAAGCTTGTTATTCCACTATATCAATTTAATAAAGATTAGAACCAGTTCTGGTCTGGTTCAAAAATTTGAAGAGAGAAATTTCTAAATGAAGACCAGAAAAGTTTCTTGTTTGGCACAAATGCCTGTGACAGGACCAGTGGATTGAAGGGATTGTGTTGGAAAATGGAAACAAAATTTCAGAGATATTTTTGTTAAGTGTGCCTGTTTTTCAACCAGATCATTACACATTAACAGAAAGCAAAGTATGATAACTCTGTGCTCTGCAATGGCATACACAACACATGGATTTCCAAACAAGTATGTGCAAACACATGATTAACAAAGCAAATTGTTACTCAAATTAATCCAAAAGCAGATTTTTCACTAAACCTCTTACAGGAAACAAAAGTACATTTCATAAAACTTCCTGTATCAACTGTGTAATTGCACAGGTTGTACTGTTGTCTTGGGGCTGAGCTGTTTCTGGCTGTGCAAGCAGGTGGAGGGAACACTTTTTTGCGTGCTCGCATCTGTATTTGGAAGCCGTGGCTGCAGTCAGTGGGGATCAAGGAGGGAGGGATGTGCAGATGGTTGGAGGAACCCTGAGCAGGGCAATGGAGGAACAACTCTGCTGCATTTTTCTGCGGGCAGAAATTCCCAGCAAACTAAGGAGTGGAAGAAGCCATCCAGAGGCATATGCCTACAAAGCTGCCTCGGTCCCAAACCACAGATGAGCTTCTGTAGCTTTTCATGGGGAGAAGGGCTGAAGTCTTTGTGCTCACGTGCTGATGCTCTGTTCCAACTTTCAGTGGGTGCTCACTTGCCTCCCCCTCTCCTGCAAATACTTCCTCACTCACCTCCTGCTTCAATGCAGGTCTTTATACGACTTTGAGTTGTGTGGCGATTAAGGCAGACTTGGCCCCCAGTTCCCTCTCAGCATGAGAAGGAATGAGAGATAGTTGAATACTCAGCCTAGTTGTACCATTTCTTTCTAATTTCTGACCTTTAAGCGAAAGCTGAGCTGTCCATGGCAGGACAGTAATGAGGTTTCCTATATTTCAGTAATTGCTGATATATGGAGAAGCCCTGTTTTTCAGGGGGAATGGGTTTCAAAGTAAAGTCTGTTTCATCAGGGAGCTGAAGTGCATATTTTTGTTCACCTCAAACAGTGCTAACAAAAAGCAAAAGATTGTAGCATGACCATTAAAAGGGAGCTATAACATTGCTGCTTGTTTTCTCCTCTAGAAATAGGGCAAAAAATATCTGTCTTCAGTTGATGAACTCTTGTGTGGTCAAAAAGGCAGAAATAAATGTCACCAAAATGTTTCTGGTTGGCCCCCCTCTATCTGTGTAATGCCTTTTATGTAAGTAAGCAGCGAGGTCAAAGGAGTGGGAATTAACACTCATTGCCCTGGACTGTCACTGGTATATCCGGTTCTCCTGAATCCAAATGTTCTGCACCACTAGCTAGGCCGTGGGTGCTCCTAGAAAAATAGAAGTTTCACAGTTACCTTACTGGGTCTCTGGAAACTCACACAGTCCCCTTGCAAGCACCCAGGAAAGCAGGGAAAAAGAACTGGTCCCTGGTGTTCAAAATCCACACTTTGAGAGTGACACATGACTTAAAGCTGCATGGACATTTTGCCTAATGAAGGAGCCCCATATCTTCTGAAGAGTCATAAAAAGTGATAAATACCAATATTTCTGTCACTAAATGATATCATAACTGGAGCTAAATTGCCACATGCAATGAGTAAATTAAATATTGACTATTTCATTGACTGTTAGATTTAATTTGAAGCAATCATACAGGACGTATAATGGCACAGAAGGTGAGTGACTATTTAATCTTGTCATCCCTGCTAAGTGTTGAATAATGAGAAAAATACTTACTTGACAGAATAAGGGAGTTGACTTCATGTTGGGTTTCTGTGTCAGGACTTCCACTTCATACATTTATAACAAAGCTGTTGGGAACAGCTGTTGTTGCAGGCTTCCCCCTGGTAACATGTCAGGATTTGGGGTCCTCAGTAGTCTGTCTACATGACATGCAACCTGACTCCTTCCAACAGAAATATTTGTCTGAGCTAGCCAAGACAATCGGTGCTTTTCTGAGAGCCTGTGCTCTGCCACAGGACAGCTGTGCCCAGGAGCCAGGTGTAGCTCCCATTAACTATGTAGTCTTTTCAAGCTTAGCTTAGAAACTAAAAGGCCCTGTTGGTTTTCCCTGGAATAGTATGATTGGCAGCTCAGATATACACACAGTGTCTTCTCTTTTTCCTTTTCGCTTCCTACTTTGCCAACCCCATTAAAAACCTCACCTCCTTAGCAGAAATCTATTGTTTCTTGGGAAGCGGTCTCTCATTTAAAAAGGAAAAAGCCTAGTTCCCATGGAGTTCTGAGCCTTTAATCTTCCAGTGAAATCAGTGGCATTTTAAGTGCTCAGCACTATTTAGCATCCAAACAAGTCATGTTCGCAATCATTTCCCAGTTTTTGCTCTTTCAGAATTGTTGGATTTCTAAGGGACAGCTAAGGACATTCTTTACAAAGAATAGGAACTTCATTTTATGCCATGCTTAAAGCCCAGAGATCAGATAGAATTTTTTTTTTTAATTGAACTTATTTTTTTAAATCTTCTTGTCCTTCTATTTGAATGGATATTTCTGGAGTGTGGAACAGACAAAGGTTCTTGTTTGCACGATGCTGACATTTTTCTCCCTTGCATTCACATTTCTTCATGAAATAAATGGTCTCTCAGCACTGCATTCAAACTAGAAGCTCTCTGCAGGTGAATGCCATCATTACTTTGTATGATGAAGTCTGCTCTAAGATGGTTAAATTGAAAAAGTGGCTGTCATGTACAGGCAAGCACAGAAAGAGCTGTTTAAAGGCAAACAGAACCATTTTACACCTTCAAGGTTTTAAACTGGGCTGCAGTATTTAATTGTTTTCTCCTGCAAGTAAGATTTTCAATTCTAGGTGGTCAATTCCTGACATCTCTTTGCATGCTTCCATAGGAGTCCAGTCTTCAGCTACACAGAAAATATTGGGATGAATTTAATACAATTAGTGAGGTCTCTGTGCTAAACGACCTATGATTTGGTGTTGAATGTAATTACAGGCAGTCTGCATTGCTATACACCATCCAGAGGGTTTTAAGGATAGCTCATTAGGTCTGTAGTATTTTTGCTATGTGCTCTCAATCCATGAGAAATTACAGTGAAAGTAAAAGGCAACTGGCTCTAGAGTGGACAGTGACACTGGTATTCCTTGGAGTCAGCATCGAGTTAAACTTGGTTGCCACTAGCCCCAGTTGCTACCTTTAGTTTTGGTTTGTATTTTGCAAAGGAATAGCTGCAGACTGATTTTCCATCTCTATTCATATATCCAACAAAGTGACCTGATATGGAAAGTTCTCTGCTTTGCTCTTTTGAGGGTGGGATCACCTGTGGGTGAGAGAGGTGGAAACAAATCCCACATTGGGGTTTGCAGTTTGACTGTAGCTGCTTCCACCTGCCATCCCAAGGTCTGTAAGACACAAGGAGGTTCCTCCAGCCCACTGCCGCACAGGAGGCTGATTTGTACAGTTTGCTGGTGGCAGACAGCAAGTTGCCACTGACACAAAACACAACCTCACGTGGCTGGACCTGCTGGACTGAGCACAAGTAGCTCAGTCAAAGCAGCTATCTTGATCTTGTGCTCATGGTGTCCTGCATGTGGTGGCTCCCAAAAAGGGAGTTCTACTTTGTGGAGACCCAAAGCTGTTTCACACAAGGCCCAGGCCAGGCAGGTCTGATGCTGTGTTGGCACATTTCTCTGGAAGTCGTGTCTGCACCTGAGCTTCCAATTTTGCTCTTTCCAGTGGCAGAATTTGGCCTTTGGGATGGGTTTGGGAAGTGTTTTGTAACTGTAGCCCTATACTCTAGGGATGGTCCTTCATATACCACCCTGGCAGCAAATTCAGCAGAATTGTGCCTGCTTTAGACAATGTTAAGGACCTCAAATTCAGGCCCTCCACATCCTCTTTAGACTGAAATTTACACTTTTGGTGGTGGAGGAAGTGGCAAGCAGTGATTGTTCACCTGTGCTGGGCACTGGTGAAGCCGCATTGCAAATCCTGTGTTCAGGAGCTGGAGAGTATCCAGAGAAGGAAATGGAGCTGGGGAAGAGTCTGGAGCACCAGGAGCAGCTGAGGGAACTGGGGGAGCTCAGCCTGGAGAAAAGAGGTTCAAGGGAGACCTTCTGGCTCTCCACAACTCCCTGACAGGAGGGTGCAGCCAGGTGGGTGTTAGGCTCTGCTCACGGGGAACAAGGGACAAGGAACAGGATGAGAGGAAATGGCCTCAAGCTGTGTCAGGGGAGGTTCAGGTTGGACATCAGGAGGAATTTCTTCATGAAAAGGCTTGTTGGGCATTGGCAGGGGCTGCCCAGAGAGGTGGTCCCCATCCCTAGAGGTGTCCAAGGAATGCCCGGACGTGGCACTCAGTGTTCTGGTCTGGTTGACAAGGTGGGGATCGGTCACAGGCTGGACTTGACAATCGTAGAGGTCTCTTCCAACCCAGAAAGTTCGGTGATTATATGATTCTGTGACATGCTGCTAGTTAAAACTAGTGAAATATTTAACATTGTCCCCTTGTGTCAATTAAACTAATATGTTTATCATGGAGGTACCATGCTGAAAAGTTTTGCATGTTCCATTGAGTGCACTGAAGTGTCCAGTGTGGGAACTTCATCCCAGTCTATGAGCAAAGGTGCCAAATGAAGTCTGTACTTCTGTTTTCCCAGGTGGGTTATGAAATAAGGAATGTGAATTTGAGATCTTCAAATAACTGTCGTGTGCTTTCTGTAAAGCTGCTCCTGGCAAATGTTTAATAAGCCTAGAGAGAAAAAAAGTTTGAAAAGACCCAGTAGATAATTTGCTAACTAAATGAATTATGTTTGCAAAGGTAGGCATTTAAATGGAACTTAGTGACAACTGCAGGAATAAAATAGAAAGACAGAAAGCTCATGAGTGTAACAGGTAAATAATTCATGCATCTAACAAAAGATGGATCAGACTGTCCCCCTACCCCATATTTAGCAGTCTAACTGAATCTTCTGCATGTTGGACTTTTTGAGTTTGACCACAATGGCACAACTTGGATTTTTTTTCAAAATGATAATCCAGCTTCTGTAGAGAAAATGGTAGATTGAAAATTGAGTGGCTACAAAAATAATATGCTAATCATACCTGTGGTTTTCTAGAATATGCCTTCCTTGTCTAGAACAGGTTATACGTATGAAACAATGTAAGGCAATTTCAAAAGCAGCCATTCTGAGACTTAGTGATGCCTGGGAATGAAAAGATCTACTGTTAAACCAATTCAGCTACTGGCTGACAAGAAACAAAGTGTGACCCTGTCAAATATCTGTTTGCAGTGTAAGTAAAGACTGTGCAAGCCCTGATTTGGAGCAGCAAATTGAAAAGCTGCAGATTTCTGCACGTTGGTATAAAAGGTTTATTTTTATAGGTTCATTTATGATCTTGGATAAAAATGTCCCCATTTTAATGAAAGCAGGGTTGAGCCTTCTGGTTGCTGCAGTCTATGAGTGTGGTGGTAGCCACAGGTCAGCTAAAGAGTTGTGCTCTGACAATTGCATCTGAAGCTCATTTATGACCTGGTGACTCATAATAGGGAAGCCAGAGACAGAACAAATGTACCTAGTGCATGACTAGTGCATCTTTATCTTTTATCTTACCTTCTTTCCCCTCTGTACTTCACATCTTAATCCTGATGTTTATTATTATACAACTGAGGCCCAAACCCTCTGCTTATGGCATTATCTGAACTCTCTTAGTAGATGTGATATTACAGTGTTTTGCTGTACTGATGAGTATCTCAAAAGTCCTTGGCTTTGTCTGGATAAATGCTCATGATCTTTTTAAAATTTCATTTGATCATGGTCCCTCAGTTAAGGGAACTTAATGATATTTGTTTCATATGCCTTTAATATAGGCCTCAAATCCACCACTCAGTTTCAATTTAAGATAGAATTTGAGGGCTGGAAGTGGACTGACATAGTGAATCAAGTTGAGCACTGGCCTCCTGCATGTGCTGAATTTCACTGTTTCCTTATTTATCTGAAATGCCTTTGAAATCCTAGAGAATTTGCTTGAGTGCAAATTGAGAAGGAAACAACAGACTGAGGACTTTGGGGAACAAGTTCAGTGAAAGATTTACTCAATGACTGAGTAAAGATTTTAGAATTTTGTCTTGCCCAGAAAAGAGCTTCTGTATGGGAAAAGTATCAACAAACAAAATTACCCATCAGTAAGTCTGCTCTCCTCTGGATTACATTGCTCCAAATTGTTCAATAATTCCCAGAGGGAAGATCTACTCCATTTGAGAAACATTCCCTCCAGAAAACATTCAGGGATTTTAATTGCATTAAATGAAATGCAATGTGGCTGGATTATGTTTCAAGACAGTTGATAAATTAATAAATTAGACCAGCTAAAAGGAAATGAAAGTGAATATGAAAATAAAGCACTAAAAATATGAACTTACCATAGAATTAGAACACAATGAAATACATTTACTGTCTTAATTTGCATAAAGTGAGACTGCTGAGTTTTGTCATTAGTCTGAAATACATGGATTATGGTGAAATACATGGAAGGTGATGACAAACAGTTCAGTCATTGGCTGCAGCTAGTTTCAAATAGCCACAGCTGAGAAGCAGAAGCATTTCTGGCAGGATGAGAGAGTGCATCAATAGCCAAATAAGCCAAAACTCTGAGTCCCTCTCTTCTGTGAGCAAAGACTTCTCTCTCTTTCAACTCTGACTGCAGGATGAGGTGTTTACACCTCTGAACATTGCCTTAGAGACTGAACATCTTCCTAAAAATCACTTTGCTTGACAGTGCTCCCTATACCTTACTGTCCCACCTACTATGAGGAGCCCTAAGCATTTTGGGGCTTCAGCAGATAAAAAACTTATTGTTGTTTTCAAGCTGAAAACACATTTCAGACATATGATTTCCAGAGCAGCTGTGGATTGCTAGTGCAACCAGGGAACCATGAATTTGGGCCAATTGCTTGGGAGTTAGAGCCAGAGCCCAATCAGAAGTTATTTAGCAGATATAGGAATTCTTTAGTGGGACTGATGCTTGCTCAGATGGTAGAAGGTGAGAATAAACAATCCCTGCTGACCATGACATCTTTGAACTTCAGACACTTTTCTGTCTTGTGACTTCTTAGAGCTATGACTTTGTAGGAGACAAGAGATTTTTTGTTTCCAGTAGGGTGGACAGCTGCATGTTTGAGAGGAACTCTGGAATGGTACAAGTATTGATCTGCTGGAGGGCAGGAAGGCTCTGCAGATATGGACAGGCTGGATGGATGGGCTGAGGCCAGTGGTCTGAGGTTCAACAAGGCCAAGTGTTGGGTCCTGCCTTTAGGTCAGACCAACCCCCTGCACCTCCAGGCTGGAGGATGAGCAGCTGGAAATCTGGGAAAGGCCCTGGGGTCAGCAGCTGGACATGAGCCCAGGTGTGCCCAGGCAGGTAAGAGGCCAGTGGCACCTGGGCTGTGCCAGCTACGGTGTGGCCACAGGGTCAGGACCCCTGTGTTGGGCAGTGGTGAGGCCACACCCTGAATCCTGTGTCCAGTTCTGGGCCTCTCACTACAAGAAGGACACTGAGGGGCTAGAGCATGTCCAGAGAAGGGAATAGTGCTGGGGAAGGGTCTAGGGAGTAAATCATGTGAGGAACAGCTGAGGGGGCTCAGCCTGGAGAAAAGGAGGCTCAAGGGGGGGACCTTCTCGCTCTCCACAACTCCTCGACAGGAGGGGCAGCTGGGGGGGTCAGGCTCTGCTCCCAGGGAACAAAGGACAGGACAAGAAGAAACAGCCTCAAGCTGTGCCAGAGGAGGTTTAGATTGGATATTAGGAGAAATTTCTTCATGGAAAGGTTTGTCAAGCATTGAACAGGCTCCTCAGGACAGTGGTGCGGCCACCATCTCAGTAGGCACTTATAACTGTGGATGTGGCACTTGGGGACATGGTTTAGTGGTGAACATGGCAGTGTTCTGTAAACAGTTGGACTCAATGATCTTAGAGATCTTTTCCAACATAATCAGTTCTATGATTCTGAGTGGCAGCCAAGACCAGACAGCATAGGACCAAATATACAAAACAATCTGTGAGAAGAGAAGCAAAACCTATAGCCAGCTTTTGAAAAAGCTGAGGATACACAGCCAACAAATGGAAGACTTCATATTGATAGTCTTCTTTTAAACAGCTTCTTTAAAAATCCTACCTTTATTGATGATAGAGAATGAAGAAAAACCACTTTGTCTTTGGGGTAAAGGTAGAACTGGCTCTTGCTCCTTTCCAAACATTTTAAAGCTGGGGTATAATGAGATACTCCTTAAAAATGAGCTATGAGTGAAATGCTGAAAATACCAAAGATCATCAAATACCACAGAAAGCATGCTATTGAGGAAAAACACTGATATATTCCCAGGGAACCTATTAAAGAAGATGAATATTCCAACTCCTTTCAGACATTCCTGGCAGGAAGTAATAACTTTAGACCTAAGCAGGTTTTAAGATTATAACTGTAACAGTTGAAGCTATTTTAAGGAAACATGCTGATCTGTAAATAGAAAAAAATAAGGATAGAGTGGCTTTGTAATCTTGGAGCTCTGCAATAAGTTATTAAATAAACAAGGGTCCTAATTTAAAATGGTGAACCACATCCTGATCTGGTGTAAATTATGCAATTCTTTTTGAGTGAATGGCATTACACTTATTAATATAATCTGAAGCCTTGTCTTCCTGTTTCTCAGAGGAAATCGATTTTTTAAAAATTCTGTAACAATTTTTTGCATTTTAATAGTTGGCCAGATATGAATCTCAGTCAACAAATGTGTGTTTCCTCAAAATCGTTAATAAAGCTGCTAGTGTCAAGAAAGAAAATATAAAACAGGTCCACCAGAGAGAGGAGGAAAAAGTAGATAATTACAATATTTCATTGCGGTTGTTGTTGTCAGTCTTCTTTTCTTGATAGTAGATAGCTAGATTCAGACATTCTGAAATGATGACTTTAGATTAATCTTTCTTTTATTATCTTCACACAGGGTATTTTGTTCAATGTGGATGACTGTTGCAAACCTTTTTGTGTTGTGTTTGTTGTTTGTTTGGGGTTTCTTTTTGGGGTTTTTTTTGCCATGAAGTTGTATTCTATCTGTGTAATAGTAGTGAGAATGAAATTACAGTTGGAGATCTCAAAACTGATGATTTTTGAAGGATAGAAGGTGTTTCTGTACATGTGAGCTAGGAGTGAACAGACAGCACAACTGAGTCTTGAGGCTCAGATCAAAATCTCAGTCATGGTTTGAGAGGTAGTTATTGGAATGGTGAAATGTCAGGAGCATAAAACTCTAAAATCCTGTGTACTGAATAGTTCTCATGATAAATGATGCCTAGGATAGAAATGCAAATAAAGAGATACTTGAAGTACAGTTGCTTGTGGATTAGATATTCAGGACCAGCTTCTCAGCTCTGTTACCCTGGAGTAAGATGATAGGACGCACAATTCAAATCAGTAGCATTGAGCAGGCATGGAGCTAGTGTGTTCACGGTGGGAGCCAGTGCCCTGTGCTCTTAGGAGGGCTGCCAGCTGCTAAGTTAAGTCCATGAGCTGTAAAACACTGATCATTTTCAATCTGGTACCCATAAAATGCCTCAATTGTTCCCACTGACTTCAATGGCGAATGAGTGCTCAGGATACAACAGCAAGAGGCTTGATCTGTGCCTCCACAGGCCTAGCTTATGCCTCTCTTATGCTTAAGGGTCTGATCCCACTCTCCCTGTCTTCATTCCCAGAGTCATTACTGCAACAGCTATTGTATGAAAGGGGTGTAGGATGAGGCCCCATCTCCTTCATTCTCCAGTTGCTAATTTTTATAATATACTGAAGGAAAAATAATGTGACTAATTAATTATACTTCTTCCCTTGCAAGTTTTTAAGTATAAGGTCAGATCTCTAATGAAAATTCTCATTGAGAATTACTCAAGGAAAACCCAGCCAAACAGTTTTCCTCCACTATAAGATTCCTTTTAGATGAAACATTAGAAACAATTAAAATGTTTAAAAAGTTAATAAAGACCACTCTGAAGTGGGAAAAGGAAAGCCATGCTTATTTATTGAAGTGTTCAGAAAGAATCATAGCATCTTCCAGTGTGTCCTTTAATATTAATGTACTTAAGAGCGGAATTTTGCACCAATTCATTCTTGGAAAGTTGTTCACTGAGATTTTGTGTCTTTTACTTCCCCTCATGCATTTTATTCTTCTTCAACCCAGAGGATGAATTCTCAAGCTGGACAGCTCTAGAAGGAATGAAGTGAAGAGGAAGGGGAAGCATAATGGAGAAAAGGCAGAGTGCTAGTTGTGTTGCTGCTGCAGCAGAGTCCCTGTGGCAGGTGGGATTTGCTGCCTGGGCATTTCTTCACCAGAACAAGGCCAGGCTGCTTTGTTAAAGGGATGCCTTCTTGATCCCCACATCTTCCTCATGGCTGCACATGCATACATATATGTGTATGTACAAGGATCTTCTCCTCCTTTCCACTCTCTCCTTAAGGATAACTGGAGGATGAGTCAGAGAAAGGAACAGCTGGCAGGTTCTACAAATGGTTTTAGGGAGGGGTCACCAAGGGGGCTGTGTTTGTCCTTGCTCACAAAATGTCAGCCTGCAAAGAGATTTACCAAACACATTCTGGCAGATGGACTTCTGTTCCCAATTACCAAGGAGAGATGCAGCTCTACACTACAAATCCACAAGCACTTGTGATTTAGGAACTCCACTGTGCTCATAATCAAACAGAAGAGTCCCCTAAATGCCTGCATCCTCCTTACCCTCATGCAGATAGAACTCTGAATTTCCTGGAACTCTGTATTGCCTGGAACTTCTTAAAAGACAAGTGCATTTAATGGTGCAAAATGTCAACCATCCCGCAGCAGGAGTTTTAACTGGGTTCTTTAAAGATACATTTGGAACATGGCTTTCCATCTGATTCAGAAGAGCTTATTCTGGAATACTACAGACTGAAACTCTTGCTGAACTTAAATTGTGAAACATCTTAGAGGTAGTCAAGGACTGTCTGTGTATATTTTCACAGCCCTGGGTCTAAGTATGGTGCCAGGGGAGTGATTTATGGCTCAAACAGGTAAGGCTTCGGGCTTTAAGGAAGCTGAGTGTGCATTGCATGTGCAGTAATACCAAACTTATTTGTGTTCTTCTTATAACTGAACTCAGCAAGACCTGCCCTACCTGCTAATCACATCTTACGCTTACAGGAAAACTGTAGCAGGCAGTACCTTGAAATGTGAAAACATAGTTCATTCACTTATTGCTAATGTTGGCACCTGTGTTGCAGTCTGCTGTGTATTTAGGATCCATTTGTTATTGTTTTGGGGTTTTTTTATTGAAAGTTGACATTTTCCCACTCATTCAGCAGCTATCAGGAAACTTGGCCAGACTACCTGGGAAGCTCAAAGCTGAGTTGGTTTAAGGAAATTCTCATTTATAGCCTCAAGGAAAGCATTCATTTTCCAAGGGGTAATATCTCTCTTTAATCCTATGTTTGGAAAGCCTTGGAGTAAGACTGAAATTTGGAGAAACAGTATTTCTTAGATGAAGTAAATTACATATTCTTTGTACTAAATGCTGTGAAAAGAAATGTAAACTTAGTGTAATTCCCAGATAAGTAAAAGTCATCATGGCAATCATGGAGAAGTTCCTGTGGCTTTGGTGTTTCACATATGGATTGCAGGCTGGTGTGCTGCTTAGGGAACAAGAACTAAGCAGCATAAATAAACTACATTGTCTTTTTCTGATGAGGACTCTGCATTTTTTTAATCCCCTCATCTGCCCTTCCTACGACAAGGTGTTCATAGAGAAGTGAGAGTTTCTTTAAGTTCTTTTAAAAGTTCTTTCACACTGTTTTCTGTCTTCCTTGTTCTTGGTGATAGTAAAACTGTGTTGTACCTCGCTGACTCATCCCTAAGTCTTTCACATTGTTTCAGTTGCTTTGAAGGCTGTTTGTACCAAGGCTTGCTTTTGTGTGCTGGTGGGGACCTGCATGTCCTCTTCAACCAGTCCCTCAGGAGCATGGAATTAATTCTTGTCCTCAGTCAAGTGTGAAAACAATAGTTGTAAAACCAGCAGCAGCGTTTAGTTGTTAAATTCATGTCACTGAAATGTTGTGCCTATCTGGAAATAGTCTTGGCCACCACATGAGAATATGATGACAGAAACTAAATGTGAGCCTCCTCAGTGTGACAGTACACTGAGTGTGTGTGTCCCATGCTGCTGAATTCCACAGGCCAAATGCAACTTTTTGTTTATAGATCAAAATTCAGGTGGCCACCAATTTCCGTCTTATTAGGACAAAGAGAGGAAAGCCAGAGAAGTAAATAACCATGGTACTTACCATTGATATAAGAGTTCCTTTCATTCTCAACATGCTTTGTAAACTTTAAGTAATTAATCAGATCCTTGAAAAGCAGCAGGACAGCAGAGTATATTGAGCATTCAAGACACATGGCAGCCACAAACACTGCAGATCCTGGGATAAGTGCCTGGGAGGTGCGGGGGATGAAGGAAACAGCCTTGGCACCTGACTTGCATCGAAAAGAATATTTGGAAAGATACAGTGCCTGAGAGGAGGAAGAAGAGAGGCTGGTGGAAAGGAGAGAGGGAATGTTGTGACTGATGGGAAGAGCTGTTCCTCTCTAAGACTGTCCTAGAGCTTGTCGAGAAAGCCTTGCATTTTCTAAATGTGGCAGTCAAAAAAGTTCCTGCAAGAGAGGTGAGAACCTTGAGCAAGGAGCAAGACCCACTTCTCTCTCTGAACCTAGAGACATTGCGTGTGCTCACAACTCATGTCTACCTCCCTCCCCAGGACACAGAACCATAGTCTAATCTCTCCATGAAAAGACCCATCTGTCCAGGCCATTCAAGTGACATTTACACTTCAGTGGCCTCTGATCATCACTGTTCAGTGACTTCCTGTATAGTATGGATAAAGAGGTACAAAATTAATTTTTCTGCACTTGCTTCCAATTTCCTGGTAAGAAATGAGTTGAAGGCCTGGGGACGGTGGGGCAGTGTTTCACAGAAATATCTTCTTTCTCATAGATGACATCATGATTTCCTCCCAGTGACCAAAAGAAAAGAAAAGGGCTTTCTAATCTGGCTATTTTCTGATATCCTCCAGATCAAACAGCATTTTCCCTCTCTTCAAACTAAGGTCACTCTTACTAAGGGGACTGCCTTCATGTCAGGAAACTTGAGTTCTGCCTTTTGCCTGGGAATTAGCACTGGAAACTTTTGAATGTCGTTCAGTTTACACACATTGTCAACCAATACTCAGATGCCTTTAGCTGGCTGTGGAGGATTAGGATGGAGGGGGAGCCATGTCAATCTTTTATCACCACAGAATTAACCAATCTGTAGGTTTTATCTTGAAAATAAAGGACTAATTTCTTAGCATGCCTATTGACATAAGCATTAAATTCTTCAGACACCTAAAATGAAAGAAAGGGGGAAAAAAGGTTGCAAATGGAAAGTGAAGGTTTTTGTTTCCATCCATGTTGCAATAGAAGTAAAAATTAGCAATAATCACAATATCCCCAAGATGTTTAAATGTATTTACATTTTAACATTTTCACACTATGACTGTAATGCAACAATGACATTTCATCACTAATGGCGTAACAGCTGCCTGGGGAAAACTATCATGTAAACAAAACACTGTTGTTGCATGTGTGTTGTTCATTAACAAATGAAAACTTTATTCAAACTATTTCCTTCTTTACTTTCTGAGAGCATTAATACCAACAATTAGTGTTGCATTTTGCAGTTTGCCCTTGTCTCTGTAGCCTGGCCTACACACAAATAGTACTGGTTGAAATAAATTGGCTTCTAATCAATTTAATAAAATCATTGCGATCCTGTTGTGCAGACATTCTTTAAACTGAATGAAGCTAACATGATATTAGCTATTCTTAAACCAATTTATGTGTTCTCACTTAGAAGCTGCTCCAGTTTAACTAAATTGATTTAGAAACTGATTTAGTTAAATCAATGTGATTTCTGTGTGTGTAGACCAGACTTAAATTAATCATAAATTAGTAAAAGTATCTGTTGATTTAGTCAGCATGCATTATCAAATGTTCATGGTTGTGAGGATAAACCAGGATCAGAGGTAAGAATTATAGGTGAGAAGTTTCTGTGAGATAATTGATCAAAAGAGAGTAAACAGGGCACTGACAGGTGTAAATTGGTGTATCAGTGGAGTTGTATTGTTTTATTCAAGTTGAGGACAGTAGCAAGGTGCTGTGGAAAACACTAAGTATCCTTAAATGCTGATAATGTGATTCTGTTCTCTGATAGTATGTCTGACTTTATACAAATCAGATCTTATACCCTTACTTTGTCATGGCTACAGGTGTGTCTATCGCATGTGAGGATACAAAGAACAAGTACAGGAGATCTGTGTTTCTTGTGCTTGATTTTGAGGTGTTCATGCCAAAATATGCTGAAGGGGATGTGAGTCCTTAGGTCTTCAGGTATTCGGTGTTTAAATAAAATCTCATTATGCAAGCAGTCTGGCAGCAATGTTTTATATCATCAACCAGCAAAGAGCAGGGTCAGATATCTGTTGTTGGGTAGCCATCACTCAAAAGTAGAAATTATACATCAGGATATGAAAGCCTCCTTTCCAAACCTTAATGTCATAGGAAGATTAATACCTTTCCAGACACTTCATAGCATTCTCTGTTTTTTTTTACATTAAGACAGGTACTGACCCTTATTTTCTTTGATAAGAAGAAATGTGAATCTACATGCCTGTAGTCTGAAATAAGAAGCCAGTAATACTTTCCTCATGAAAGTGATGAAATTAATGCAATTGAAGTAGCCACTTATTTCTGTCACTTAGGAAAACAATTTACAAATAACTGTGATTTTTACTGATTTCATTAGAGAGCATGTATTTAGTTATAGCACAAGTGAACCTGGCTACAGTAGTATGATCAACATTTATGAGTCCAGTCATTCAGACCAAGGCAAGTTCTCAATGGCACTCAGGAGTTTTTATTTTAAAAAAGAGTAGAGTGATTGGAAATAGTGCTTTCATTAGATCCATGTTTGCTAAAGCCCTTGTCTTTGAGAATGTGTACAGAATCCTGCCTATCAGTGACAGCACAGCTGAACTTTACCCAACTTCCTGCATGTTAGGCCCTTGGCTTATTGTGATACTTGAACAAGGCTTACTATGGACAAAAAAAAAAGGTTTTATAGCACAGCCTTGAGTCCAGTGCAAATATGGACCTGATGGCCTTGCCCAGGATGTTAAGAGTTTGACTTCTAACTTCTTATGGCCTTGCTGACAGCACAACTGGTCCTTTTTTACATTAGAAACAAAACTCAGAAGCATTTAGACTTTCCTGCAACGTTATGCTCTTTGGCAGGAAAACTTACAGATGCATAGATTCTGTTGTGAGTTTTTCCTCAAAAGCAGCTTGTCATCATATTAAAAAAGTAAAGTGTTCCTTTCGTGAAAAAGGTGGACAATTAATACATATATTCTCTTTCAGATCTTTTGTCTCTCATTGGAACAGGGTTTTTTTCTCTACCAAGAGGAAAGTCTTTTTAAGAAAGGACTAATTTAGCATTAGAAGTATTTAGTGTCAAGGCTTAATAGAATGAGTAAATCATTATCTAATACAATAATATCTTAGGCTAGTTAGAAAAATTGTCAGAATGTGAAGAAAGCATTGATATAGTGAAATCCCAGCAGAGAGCATCTAATATGAAAAGTTAAGTAATAAAATTCCTAGTTTGGCTAATAATTTTTCAAAGTATTAATACTACAGCTAGTGTGTGGAGTCTTTCACTGTTAGCACCATGAATTATTGGAACTCTGAAAACACATTGTAAATAAGTTATAAATGTGAGTGTGTTCACAAGGATCTTTGTGTTTCCTTTCATTACAATGAAAAATTTCATATAATTAAGAACCTGACTTCAACTGCTAAAGAGGAATAATGGTTAAAGGTGGATATGAAAAATGATACTGAGTGTATAAACATGGAAACATACTTTGAGATAAATCTTACTTCCAAATCTACCCTGTCAGCCACCATCTGAATTCATGTTGCATAAAGAGGATATATCAAATGCTGCATCCATTTCCCTGGAAAGCAGAGAATATAATGTACAAGCAAGCCCAAACCTCATTAGCTATTACAATTTCTTCTGAAGGCATGTAGTGTCTTAGGAAAGTGCATTATCTGTCAGGTTTTTTGAATGCCTCATAATAAAAGTGCCAGCTGCCAACAAGCCTCTCCTCCCCCTCCTCAGCATGCAGGCTTTACAGCTGCTAGCACAGGTTTTATTAAATATTCCAGTTTAACTAGAAGAAATTAACATGGCTAAGTTTTGAAAATCTGACAGTGGGAAAGAGAGGTCAGCATGTGCTGCTGTGTCTTTAGCTCCAAACACGAAGTGAGTGTAGCCATGAAGCTTCTCAAAGACAGTCAGGGCAATGTAGCTACACTTTTTAGGCAGCAAGGAGCAAGTAGAAAAAACAGCTTTAAAGTCATGTAAGATATTTTACTTTTTAAATGGCTGTGCAGGTATTATTTCAGTTGTAATTTTGAACATCTAAAGTAAAAGATCCTCCACTGGTGTTGCTTTGCTTATAGCTATTATAGGCAGTAGATTTACATGATCTTATTTTGGCTGAAGAAAACACTCCTTTTCCAAGCTCATTTGTCTTTCCAGTGACGTTAATAGAAGCTGTGTTGTTATGCATGTGATCGAGAAGGGGACTGTTGTAATTCACACACTTGTATATCCAACTAGAGCCCAGAATCATCTCTGATTTTGCATAACAGTAGAAAAATCAGCTTTCACTCATTAGCCTTCTGACTTAAGGCAGGGAAAGCACAGATGTTTAAAGATCCTTTCAGGACAATATTTAAATAACTGAAAGGTGTCTAGAAAAGAAGTCGGAGTGAATTTCAGTGTATTTCTTCTGATCCTTTGCCTTAGTTAAGATACATTGGCAGAATTTATCCCACTTGAGATTTATTAAAATTATAGAATCACAGAATATCCTGAGCTGGAAGCGACCCATCAAAATAATTGAGTCCAGTTCCTGGCCCTGCCCAGGACACCCCAACAACCCCACCCTATGCCTGAGAGCAATGTCTAAATGCTCCTGGAACTCTGGCAACCTTGGGGCTGTGACCATTCCCTGGGGAGCCTGTTCAGCACCTCACCACCCTCTGGGGGAAGAACTTTTTCCTGATATCCAGCCTAAACCTCCCCTGACACAGCTTCAGCCATTCACTTAACTTGAAGAGTTTTGTAATTCCCAAATCTGTCTATGAGTGAAACAGTCTTGCAAAAGTATCCTTAGTTCAATAATGTCTTC
Organism: Coloeus monedula; assembly: GCF_965178545.1. NCBI lineage: Eukaryota > Metazoa > Chordata > Aves > Passeriformes > Corvidae > Coloeus > Coloeus monedula. The sequence goes on along the minus strand of NC_138784.1, from coordinate 8,620,978 downwards.
CACTGGATATTTTTATTTCCACTGTATATTTTATGTTTCCAGATCCATTTTCTATAGTGTATTTCATATAAATTAACTTCTCAGTAGTCTTGGCTCAGTTCCTGCCTCTGATACCAACTTTTTCTACTAGGCTGGAAAACACATGTATGGCTACACAGTGCCAAATCCTGCTTGATTCAGTAGCTATTCAGGACATGTTTTTTCAAAGACATACCTCTTAGCCTATGCATTGTCTCTGTTGATATTCCCAAGCCTAGTTCTCTGTGTCATCTACAGAAGTAATAATCATAGTAATAGCTGGGTACTTTATAAAGGAAGAGGTGTGATATAATTCATTAGTGGTTCAGAAATTCTTTGGGATTCCAGGAAGAAATGGGCATCATTAGGACTCTGTTTATTACTGGTGCTTTATGGTGACTAGTGCTTCCACTTCTCCATGGAAAAGAATATAACTAGATCAATGGCTTTCAGCATGACCTGAGGGGTCTGGGAGAGGTAGCAAGAGGCTCAGAAGGTCTGAGGAGGCTTGTCATATTATTGCTATGCTCGAATATATAGTCCTGATGTTCACAGTTGCATGGGAAAATTTGAGGACTGCACAAACAGGAAAAGCTCTGTTGCTTTGAATTAAGGTTTTAAGAGCATGTAGTGGTATTGCAGGCATTGTTAATTAAAACTGGGCACTTAGAAAATATGTTTCTTTTATACAAAGGGCTGCTTTACCACTCTCTGTAAATGATCAAAAAGGTCTTCAAACCTTATTAAAAGACTGTTATATTGGAGTTCAAGCCTCTTTTCATTATCAAAGCAAATTCCTTCAAATTTCAGTCTGAAGTGGCAATGGGTGAGTTTTGGGAGCTTCCTGAGAGCTAGGTGGCTTAGTCTTAAGTGAGATTTCTTTAGGATGAGAGAGGAATTCTCCGAGCCAATCCAAGTGTCACCTGGGTAAGCAATATACTTTGCAACAGACTTTACTACACAGAGCCCTGCTGTTTTACTGCCATCCTTATTGCCTCCAGGCATGTCCCACTGGGTTTTTGTGTGCCTGGGCCCTTGGCACAGGCAGAACAAAGAGTGATGTGAAGTGGGAAAAGAGAGAAGGAAGAGGAATATATCAGGGGAAGACAATGCAGTGTAAATGTTGAACAGCAGTGTCCATGTGACTCCCTAATAACAATTGGAGGACAAAAACCCAAAAATCCACCTGGCATAATAGGCAAACAAAGTGCCGGTGAAAATCAAGCTCATTTGGAAGATGATTTGCTAGTGTTATTTGTGAATAATGATTTAAAACTTCTGTGTACTTTTTCTTTGTGTTCTTTGTGCTCCTTTTGTTTGCGTGAGCTGGAATATGTTATACACCTGCGACAATGTTAGATCTTACAGGCAGAGGAAAGAAATGAGATAGGGGACAGGAGGGACACCAGTAGACATCATTATTATTATTATTATTATTATTATTATTATAATTATTATTATAAGAAAGATGGAATTTGGACGTATTCACTGTTTTTATCAAGAATTTTGAAATGTAAATTTTCTCCCTCTGTTATTCCTTTACAGATGAGAATAGTAAAGTGGTTTAAATCTTGAAAGCATGTGTAAGTAATCTTGAAGTCATGATATTGCTTTTAGAAAATAGGACCAATAAAACTGAGAACTCCAAGGTCAACTCAAAGAATACCTAAAGCTTTATTTAGTTACAGATGTGCCCAATTAAAACATGTCAAATCAGCCTTACCTTATCCCTCCCATTCAGTAATTGTATATTAACAGGGTGCATGAGTCAAATGAAATTACACAGATATATTTCCCCCCAGTTTTTCCTCCTTCTCTGACATCATGAGAGGTCAGTTTCCTCATCTTCTGGACTGAACTTCCTCTCTTGGGTTGTCAGCTGCAAGATGGGTGGTTCCTAAAGGCAGCACCCAGGGTTAGTCCAGGATGAGGCCCCAGGTATGACTTGTGTAAAGCTGCTTTAGTGACTGAATATGCGGTTCCAGTGTTTGAAATCACTTCAGTGAGGACTGAAGCAGGGTCAGGACAAGCAAGTAGGTATGTTTTTATCCAGTGTTGCCTGTCCCCAGAGGTGGCTGGGTCACCTTGAGTTCTACAGGTGGGGAGTAGAAGTGGAAGCATTGTTCCTAAGGTGTCTGCAACACAGAGGCACTGCAGAACCTCTCAGTTCCCTCCCAGTTCAAGTAGGTGTGTCATCAAAGGATCAGGCATTTCTCTCTTGTTGATAATGGAGGATTTGGCCAGTTCCTTTTCACAAGTTCTCTTCTTTCCTCTCTGAAGGACAATCTCATTGTTATGTGCCCTCTCAAGGATGCCTTTGATCAGTGCTGTGTACAGGGAGGTGCATGAGTGTACACTGCGTGGTTGTTACACCTGCCACTCACTGCAGCATTCTGACCTTAATAATTTTGGCACTCCAAATCCACAACCCAGCATTGACATATTGTAGCGGGTTGAGTTCGAAACCGGGCAGAAACACCAATTAAATGTAGTGGGTTTGGTTCAAAATATTCATTACTTACTTATTTTTCCTTCTGTGAGATAAGAATTAGGAGAAAAGCAAAGCAGGCACAAACCTTAAACAGTTGCAGTACAATGAAAGAGTTTTATTACTAATAGAATTAAAAGTAAAGAGACAATAACAAAACAAAATTAAAGCAAATCCCCCCCCCCCCCCCCCCCCTCCAGCACTTCTCTCCTTTTACCTAGCTCACACAAGGGATAACAGAACATGGGATGTTAGTCAGTGTTCCAGTTCTTGAAAAGTCTCTCTCTTATGCTTAAGGGAAAAAAGGGTTTTTCCTTCAGTTGCACGTGGTTCCCAAACTGCCACCAACAGCAGATCCGCCCGGAAACAATCAATCTGCTGTGTGTAGAACATCTCTCCCATGAAAAAATCTCACAGTTCCTTCACACTGCAAAACATGGGCCATCACATGGGGTTATTCATCTTTTTAAGGATAAGTTCTTTTGGCCTGCACACAAAAACTTTTTCTTCGCCACAAGTCTCTAGCAGCCTCTTACTACTATATAGCCTGGCATCGGCATTCTTCACAATCTTCACAGGCACACGAAGATACTCCATCCCCCCATGTTCTTCAAATGGATTAAAGAGACAAACAGTTTGTGGTATTACAGTTTCTTACCACGGCATGCAAGAAGGTTTCTTTTAAGCTGCGCGCCAGAATCGCGGCACCGCCCTCTTTTCTCCCGTCGCCATTTCCAGCTCCGTCCCACGTGACTCACTTCTCTTTCTCTCTGACTCTGACGCCGCCATGCTGAAGGGTGTTCTTGTTCGGGCTTTACGGTGGGGAAAGCCTCGCTCCCTTTGTGCTGCTGGCTGCGTGGTGTCTTCTTCAGTTCAGCACGAAGTGTGCTGGCTGCAGACAGGAGGTTCTGCTGGCTCCCGTTGACTCCGCCGGCTCCGCATGGAGAGGAGAGGGACCCGCCGGTCCCCAGAAGCCGCGCTGGATGGGTTTAGCTGCCTGTGGCTCTGAGGCAGTCCCCCCCCAGCCACCCAGGGTCCGTGCCACAGCGTTGGGAAAGGGGGAAAGGGGCAGTGGCCCCGGCCCGGCGGGGCCGGGAGGCCCCGAGCTGCCCCCACCTCCCAGCAAGCGAGCTCCGACCAAAAGGGGAAGTCCCGCCTTTCTGTGCAGTTTAAATATGTAAATTGTGAGAAGCGTAATTGGTCTTAAAGACTGTCCATCAACTCAGGGTCAACCCAATACACATATTAAAACATTTTTCCTCTTGTCAGGCTGTATTTTACTCATGTGAAGTATTATTTTCTGCTGTTCCTCTTCCCCACTGTATAGGTTTTTTGCTTTATAGATTTAAAAATTAGTCATGGTGCATCTTTTTTCAGAGAGATATGGACATGTAATGAAAGGAGCTTGCCAAGGTAAAGAAGGAGCAAAATTACCTGGCCTGTTTGTTTTAGAAAAAACATTAACAGTTCACTAAGACAAATTCAGCCATGGATTAACTGTGTAATAGCATTAATATTCTCCCTGCAGTTAGATTCTATTGATTTGTGCCAGAGTTAGATTGCATTTCCCTTACTGCATTTTCATACCATGAGGCTTTACTGTCACAAATTCAAAAGTACTTTATGCTTTCTGTTCCATATCACTTCATTGTCTGTTGGGTTTGGAAGTACCTAAAAGCTGGTGTAAGTGTCTCTTGAGTGGTATGCAGACCACTCCAAAGGCTGGCAAAGAGCAGGGAGCTCAGTTATAGGGGGTATGTTTTATTTATTTTAGTGGCACTCTAGTCTCTATGTTTAATCCAACTTTGTCCTATGTTTAATCCAACTTTGTTGGTGACCTTCCTTCCTTCCTTCCTTCCCTCCCTCCCTCCCTCCCCCCCTCCCCCCCTTCCCCCCCTCCCTCCCTCCCTCCCTCCCTCCCCGTTCCTTCCTTTCCTCCCCGTTCCTTCCATCCCCGTTCCTTCCTTTCCTCCCCGTTCCTTCCTTTCCTTCCCGCCCTCCCTGTTCCTTTTTCCTCCTTCCTTGCTTGCATGCTTGCTTGCTTGCTTTCCTCCAGCTTCGGTTCTTTGTTGTCTGATCAGAAAATCTCAGTACTTTCAGATAGCTGCCTATGTTAAGCCCAAATTAGTTTTCAGGTGTCCCGCACTACTAAAAAGCCTTAAATTTAAATTGAAATTTATTATCACCCTACTCAGACCTACTGTTATCCTCCAGTTTTGTTATTCTAGTTTATAAATATTTGAACGCCTGAGAAGAATGCAGTGAGATAACAGCGGGCCTTTAATGTGATGGCTCAGATGCAGGCAGAGGTTCAGGAGACTAGAAATGATAATACTTGTAATTAGAAATTCTGCAGTCAAGTAATGTTAGTTAGGCACTTGCAAGCACAATTTAAGTATTCAGATTAATCTATATGTTGTGAAAATAATTATGGCAAGCCAAGTGTTTCCCCATCAGGCTATCTGGGATCAGTCCCTTGGATGGATCTTCGTTTTGAATTCTAGTGATGCGGACACAGAGTGTGAGGCATCAGTGAGCCAGGTGTAGATTTGACACTAAATCCAGTATGTAACTGCTCTCCTCACCAACTGTAAGGGACACAAAACTTACCAATTTTGGGTTTATGGGGTGCATTTCCACAATCAGCCCATCATTGTAATCCATGCTCAAAATGCTGCAGGATTGAAAAAGCACTGGGCTGGGCAGAGGAAAGTTCTACAAATGAACACCCATTTTTTCCCAGCAGACTGGTAAATTCCCTTATCATTATGTAACTATGTTTTAATTTTCTTCCGTGCTGAGTGCATATATTTCCTATCTGTGTTTCCAGGAGAGTTGGGGGCATTGAACACCTTGTTTACTATTTCTCTCTTAGGGAATTTGTCATTGTAAAAAGCAGTAAATGTCGATTTTGTAAGGATCACAAAACCATTTATCTTTTAACTAGCTTTAGAAATATACAGGTTTTGGCAAAATAATGAATTCATACAATTTTTTTTTCCCTTGGTTCAGTTCTCTTTCTGCTCTTGGATATTACTTAGCAAGTCAGGGATCCCTGTGCCCTGGTGTGGTTTGCTTTCTGATGGTATTTTTCTTCACCTGTATCTGCAGTTTCTCTGGTTCTGGCAGTATGACCTTGCTCCACAATATGCTCACGCTCATGTGCTTCTCAGGCTAATTTTCTGAACTCCAGCTTTTACACTGGGAAGACTATAGACAGCCCCATAACCAACCCCTTCAGTCAATCCTCTGTAGATACTGTGTGGTCAAGCTGATTTTCTCAGTCCTTGGCCATACATCACCTACAGTGAAACCACTTGAGGTGGAACCATCAAGATGTATCATCCATTTTTTGCCTGCAGGGTGAAAGACGCATGAAAAAGTGCTGTCAGGCTCTATATACACCAAGGTGCTCCATGACACAGCAATCCCGTGATGGAGCCCAGAGTTCTCCATAGCTGTCTCCTGCATCATCACACACACAAGTGCTTCTGTACATTTTAGCATTTAGAAATCAGTGGCTTCTTAAGTTACAGCAATAAAAAAAGGCTGCTGCACAAGATCACTCAAAAAACAGCCTTTCTAGAACATGGGAAATTAGGGATATCAGTTCAGAAGCAGAGGTGAAAAAAGTGGTGGATTTACTTTAATGGGTATTAAAAAGTGTCAGTTATTTAAATGTGACTGTAGACTCAATCTTTCAGTGACTGGGTTGAACAAACACCTGTTGGGAAAGTCTGGATATACGGGGATGGATTTGAGCCTGCCTCCGAGCTGGAGTGAGATGACTGCCCAAGGTCCCTGGGACCCAACATTGTTGTGCTTCTATTTCTTTATTTGCATAAAGAATGTATTTTGAGCTGAAAACTGTACTGGAATAGATCCAGAATACTGGGTCATGTCATTGTTTCACTTCCACTTTAGATCATTATATTTTTAATACTGTAATTGACATAATTAGAAATATTGATTCCATTACAAATAAAGCAATTTAACTGTAAATGTGCCAAGAGGCCAAAAAGTAATCAATCTGTTGTTAACTTGCATGCATGAGTGAATTGTGATTCAGAGTCAGCAGGGGTTTTTTTTCATTTTTTGGTTTGGATCAGTTGCCACTAATTTAGCATTGTCCCCAAGTCGTGTACTTTTTTGATTACTTGGGTCAAAGTGGTGCTAAAAGGCATAAAATGAGTGTGTTAAAATAGTCTCTGATAGTATCATTAGAAGAACACAGCACATATAAATTGTGAAACAATTTCTAGTTCTAGTGTAGGTTTCTCCAGTGGGAGAGCAGATGGTGAGATTTAAGTGTGAGTGTAATCTGGGACCTGGAGCACAGAGCAGAGTGACATTGTGCATGAGATGAGAAAATTAGACTTTACATTACTTTTTGTCTAAATAAGGCAGAAAAGTGAAGTCTTTATATTGCATCATTTGCAAAATGCACTGTCTCACTAGATGCATGTTTCTGAAACAATAAACGTAAATAATGCAGAAAGGAAATCTTGTTGGTCTCCAGAGTGGAAGGAACAGATTCAAGTCCAAAGTTAAAAAAAAAAAATCACAAGGCATCTTTTAATCAATATATCGATTACTGAATTCTCTGTTTATATCTCTAGCACAGTGGTGTGATTTTTTTTCTCATAAAGCTTTAGGAAAGTTCCTCAATGACATTTCTATGCAGTATTTGAAAAGAGTGGAAGAATCATCCATTGCGGCTCTATGTCTCCCTGGAGAAAATGCCAAATGAATTCATTCTGGCAGAGGGAAAACCAAGGTGTTTGTTTCAGGAGAACTGTAAAAGTAATCTTTAGCTGTATTTCACATTGTAAGATCTTTTTTTCTTGGTTAGCTAAGAATCTGAAGCTGATTTTCGGCTTACTACAGATTTTCAGTAAAGCACATTGTTCTTTCTAAAAATACAGGTTTGGAGGAAAACAGAATGTTTGGTCCCACTTGACCAGGAGCTGGCTTCATGTACAACTCCTGCTACTAATGTAACTTCTGTGGAGGCTGTTTGAAACTGGTTATATAGTTGGATTTACGGCTTGACAAAGGTTCAGTGTAGACTCTTAAATGAGCTTGTGCCTTTTCATGGAGTAAGGCTTACAATAATGGATGAATGCTGAAGGAGGAATGTTACAGTGCAGATAGGCAAAGGACTTGTGTGTGACTGCCTTGACACTGCAGCTGCTTTTGCAAAACTGTTGCATATGAACTTGGTATTTTTCTTGGCGTGATATCTGGAGGCTACCTTCCCCCCTTCCCTCCCCTTCCTCACTACATTTATATGAATTTATGGCCAAGGAGAGATTTAAAAGGGCAGAAGGACACTCCATCATTCTTTAAAATCAATCCCTTTAGTTAGATACACTAGCAGTAGTATCCAAAGGAGGACTGGGAAGTATAATGACGTACTGCATTTCCTATTTTTGTGCCAATTGTTTTCCTGCATTTGAATATTCTTATGATTCCAATGTGCAGTGCAGTTTCAAAACACTGTATAAGATCTGAGTCAGAAATAACACATACGTTGGGTCCTTTAGAAAGTGGTGGCTTGGCAAAGAGGAAAGTCAAGAGTTTGTTTATCCTCTATTTTTTTGTGATCTTCTAGTGGAGACATACATAGAAATATGAAACATTTCCTCCATGAGTCTCACTGGTTTATTCCACAGATCCAAACACTGTACTTCTAGCAAAATAAACAAGGAAAAAATATTTTTATTTGAAGACCAAGTTTTTGTTTGCTTTCAGTTTCCTTTCACATGAATGCTCTTTAAGGCGCTTGAGCAAGAAATTAATATCAGAAAATCAGCCAAAGACAAACTGAAGAGACATTTGTTGAGGAACTGGTGCAGTTATTACCTAATTACTGAAATGATACTTAACACGTCAAGCTCCATTGTACAAATTGCTTGTAATACAGTAGAATAAGAAGTACTTAAAACAATAAATCCCTATCATAGTACACATCAGTCAAGTGGTTCATTTTAGCATTTAGTTTTATGTATATACATACATACACATAAGTATATGAAAATTTTTATGTTCTCATATATATGTGTGTGTATGTATGTCCTTGATTTCATTATTGGTGTCTGTTACATCTTGTGTAAAGAAGGATGTAAATTTAAGTTGCCCCAGGTAACTGGAGTGGTTACAAGTGTAGACAAGTCTTTTGTTTCCAGGAGAGATATTATGAGAAACATACTGCAAACTTTTTCACACTTTTCCATGAATTTCTCTTGTTTCACTTTCTGGAAGTCATTTTACCTCACAGGTATGTACTGATGTTTGATGTGACTACATCAGATGAGCACATCAGATGCTGCCAACTTGTCTCTTCTTGGCATGGCTGTTAATGATTATATTGCCTAAAACCACAGGATCTTGAGAGTATTTAACTACTAGCCAACACTCTAGGGATAATATCTGTTTGCTGTTTCATGTGGAACATTCAAATCTAATAAAAACTTATTTAAATAACTTTTAAATGGAGTAAAGACTGTCCCTGAAGTGTTAGATTTTTAACCACCATGGTGCAGAATTAGACCATGTCTAATGACCATTGAATGATCACATGTATCGCTGTATGGGAGAAAAAAAAAGCATGTAACTGGGGAAGGTGCCCATCTAATAGCAGTTATTGATTGAATTCTGACTTCAGCAGAAGCAGAGCAGAGTCCTACAACAGGATATAAAATATACCCAGTGCTTTAAGTGATTACAACCTCCCAATTCAGCAAAAGTCAAACATTGCAGTCTTCCCTGAGCTTGATTTAATTTGTTTAAATGTTGTGTGCAAGAGTGGAGGGACTTTTCACTTCTTGACACTCTTGTTAACATTTGATCAAAGTAGAATGTTGCTTGCATTCACCAGAAGAAAAAAAAAAAGATGAAAAATGGATTATTCAAAGATAGACGTTGTGCAGGAAATGTTACCATTTCCTGTGTAGTTACAAAATTACCACATCCCACCTGCACTGTGTCATTTAACGCCAATTTAAATGAAGAAGACATCTGATCCCCCAAATGCATAGTCCTGAAAGGACATTCAGTTTATTTGTGCTCAAGGACTATGTGGACAGCCTGCTATGTTTTTCACTTCAGTTTCTGCCAGTCACGTAGGAGAGAAAACAGTGACCCCAGGCAGGCTGCAGAAAACACAGAATGGCTTCAAAATTTTTGCCAGCTTACAGCCACTTTCACACCCTCAGTTCAGAAAGCACATGCTGGGAGAATGGTTCAGTCTCCTGCCAGACTCTTGCTTTTTAAAATTTTCTTCAGCTCTGCTCACTGAGGCTAGGCTGAAAGCAGCACAGTAACCAATGAGATAAAATACAGATAACTCAGCATTTGCGTGAAAGGGAAAGATTTTTCAAAAGGAATTAAATTAGTTAGAAAACAAAGGTCTTCCTTAAAAAGAAAATTATTCATTGTTTTTTTTTTTTTCTGATTGACCATAATCAGAAATAACCCCTTCTGAAAACTGCAGCTGTTGTTCCATTGACTCCTAAAATATTTTTGACCTTATTTTTTCATTGTAAGGAAAGACTGAACTCTTCTTCCTCCTCATAAGACTTTCAAATACCCACATTTTAATACTTGGAAAATGTTTCAGAGTAATTGGCACCAGGAACTCCCCTACTTACCTAGCTCTCACTGATTCAAAATCAGGTTTGCAGTTGAAAAAAATGGCGTTCTTAAACATTACAACCTCAAAGCCATTCTGCTTTCTGGAAACTGAGTTCTTCTCAATTACATATCATTCACAAAAATCAAATTAAAAACCAAAAACCTGACTACTGTTACAAGAACATAATAACGGTTGCCCTGGGTCAGACTGGATGTCCATCAGCATTGTGTCTGTGTTAGCAGCCAGAGGCGGATGTGTAGGGACAAATCAAAGAGCAAGACAGTTATATGGGATATTTTATCAAAGACTCTTCTGACAATGATTTCATTTCAGGTTTCCTGATCCAAACATAGTCTCCATGTATTTAGACACCCTCGGTGGCATTCTTTTCCATGATGATCGCTAGTCCTCCCCTGATCCCATGAGAGCTTTCAGCACCCACAGTGTCCTTCTGAAAGACTTTTTTATTTTGAACTTGGCTTCCACAGGTTTAATTGGATTGCCTTTGCTCTTACTGGATGAGTCATAAACAATCAATCTTCACCTACTTTGTCTGAGCCACTTACTTTAGCAAACCTCTTTCACATTCTGTGTCAGTTCCATGAAAATCTGAAGCAACATAATTCTAATAATTCCTTTTGTCTAAGGTTTTGCTTATCTTTGGTCATCATATGAAGCTATTTCAGTACCTTATGAACCTCTGGAGCTTTTCCTGGTCTAACAGTAACCTTTTGCAATGGTGGGGTCAGAACACTGTTCAGGGTGCAGAATGTCAGGACATGCTTCTCTAATCTATATTCCGCATCATTTGTGTTTGTCCATCAGAGAAGAATGATGCTGATTACACCAGAACCTTCAGTTTAGTTGTTTTTCTACTGAGAAGGATAAAAAAACCACCAGTTAGAAAATATGGTGAACTTTAGGATTAAAACTGTGGGACTTAAAAGAAGGAAGATGGATTCAAGAATCCCTAGGAAGAAGAGGGAGGAGAAAGGCATGGTAGAAGAGTTGAAAAAAGGACAAGCAGAGACTGCAGATGATTTACTGTTGCATTACTATTAGTGTATTACAATATATTGTTTCTCTTCTCTTTCTTCTTTGCAACATTTACATTTGGCATAGAAACAGCCTTTAGAAACAGTTTTTCTTGAGGTTCTTCTTTTAAATTTGTCTTTCACCTTAACCTTTTTCTTAACATGGAGGACCCTTTTTATCTAGATATTCAGAAACTGGGATCTGTAGTTTTTCTCCTAGTATGCATCTTTAAAAAGCAGATTAAAGTGCCCATTACATAATATGAAATTTAGAAAGTTAGAATCTGAACGATTTGTTAAAAAAAAGGAAGAAAGATGAAAAAAAACCCTCATCATGCTCAAATTGTTAATACATTCCAAGATGGACTCAGTGAAAGAAGAAGGCAAATGAAAAAGTGCTTCAGCTGTGCACAGGCTTATGAAACCTAGGCATATCAGAATTCTCCAAGGAATCTGTTACAGCACATCTCCCTGGAGCAAAGCTGTGGCTCTGTGCTGTGAAAGGGAACCATATAGCTAAATCTCCTGCTAAATGGATAAGTCCTCAAAGATAAAGACACACTTCTAGTTTGGTTTGCTGAACTTACTATTTTTCAGTTCCACTCTCTGTCCTCATTTGATGTATTTAGTAATGTGAGATGTTCCTCCTGATGTCTGGCCTTCCTTACCAAGTTTTCAGAATTAGGACCACAGTTGGAAGTTATAGAAATAATCTCAGGAGATACACAGATCCAATCCAGAGCAGAGACGGAACTATCTAAATTATCTACTCTGCTTCAATTTATTTTGTACTTGTCCAGTTTTTTTCTGAAAAATGTTGAGAACCTGTCACCAGAACCAAAAGCTCCCTGTGCTATTTATTAACTGATTCAGCACTTCTCATAAAGCCTGGTCTTGTGCAGTGACTATTCAGCACTGAGCTGTTCGCTTTCAAACAGTGCTTGGAGAGTTCCCAACAGAAGCAGTGCAGCCACTTTCCCTGATTTTATAGTTCAGGAGCTGATATTGTTTTTGATAAGTGCAAAGCTGAGAAGGAAAACCTAGAACCTAAAATATTATTAAACCGGATACAGTGAGGCATTCACTCCTCCACCCTGATTCCAGCATCCAAATAAATATCTTTTCAGATGTGATGTTGTGAGGTGTGATGTTGTGAGATGTGATGTTGTGATCTGATTCACTGTATTCCAGACCCCCAAATATAAGATGTTCAGAATTTTACAGCTGGACTCAGTGACCCCAAAGGTCTTTTCCAACCTTACTGATTCTATGATTCTGTGGCATAGGGGCACTTCAGTCCCAGCAATTGTCTCTGGTGGCTGAAAGACACACAGAAAAAGATACCTGCAGTTCTGTCCTCTGAAAGGACAACACTGAGTGCTAAAATTCACCAGTATATTCATATAATTAAAGGATATTGATTAATTTAGTTTAGAGCCTTTGAAATGGATATAGTGAGGAGAAAAGGGAGAGCTTGAAAATCATTACCAGTCTGCTGTAAGCAGTCATCATTAACTACTATTATAAAAAACAAAACAAAATACATGAGACTGTACAGTGACCTGAAGCTGTCTGAAAGACAGTGCTCATATTTCTTATTGATTTGCATTTATGTGCGAAGTGTATTGCAAGGCAGCCCAGTGCTTTCAAATATTTCATTACAGACCAATCACTAAGACAGAAAGGCCTACATGGATGCCATCAAGGGCACTTATTAAACATGTGTTTGTGTGTACTTGTGTTAACAATGGGCTATAAATAAAATAAAATAAAATAAAACAAAGTAAAATAACAGGAACAAACCAGATACTTTCCTACCTGGTGGCTCCAAGTTCCCTGTTGTGGATGTTATTGTTTTCTTGGAGAGGAATTTTAAAAACTGTTTGGTATTATTTCTGAGCTCTGCTGCAGTTAGCAAAATCCTGTAAAGCATAAAATCGGGCAATATTATATCTCTGTAAACAAAAGGTCATTACTACCTATGTTTTCTTTTATTGTTGCAGTTTGGTTCAAACAAACAAGCAAAACCCCCTCAAGTAAATAACTCTACCTCTGTGTTACTCTGTGCTTCTGGTGCAGTGCTGTGTGGGTGTCTCATAGCAAAGAGGTGATTCAAACTGAGGGTTTTTTTTAATTACATAATATGAGTATTTTGTAACAGCACTAACACGTAAGTTCCTGGATTAAGCACTATAAGAAAACTTGGGCCCCGAGTCACAAAAGCACTTAGCACTTTAGAATTCCAGATCCCATCAATGTGAATCCAGAACACAGTGTCCTTGTCATAAGCTGACAAACATTGCCAAGATAGTATCTAAAATCATCAGTAGTGTTTGAGTATTTATCCTTAGGAGGTGCAAAATTGGCTTCAGAGCACTTAATTGACTTAATATTCACAATTATACCCAATCCTTAACCCTTGTGCAGAGTCCTTCAAACATCGGTGTGGTAATGATGATTCAGAGGAACACTGATGCCTTGTCACTGCTTAGAGTAACTGAAGTTCTGGCCTAGTTTGATACACAAATGTTAGAAGCTTGAAAAGCTTTTGACTCACCAAGAATTAGTAAGGACTGAAATGTGAGCTTTGAACAGCAGCATAAGGTAAAATGGTGCTGGAAAATTTCTTTTCATTGCCCAGTTTGAGTTTACAGCATATAAATGGAGCACCGCGAACCCTAGCAGGGATATTGTGTGTCATACAATGCTTGACTTTATTTTTAAAGCCCTAGCTGTTGGAATGATATGATTGCATAAATTCTCCACTTTAATTTGTACAAATAATTGAATTTCTAGTGATTATTTCTGAAAGTTTGACCACACTACTCCTACAAAATTATTAAAGGTGGCAAACCTCCATAATTTATTGCTTTTTTATAGTCCCATATTTTTAAAGTTGCTTCTGTGATTAGTTGGGGCTACAGCATTTGAATGCATTACTTTTGTCAATATTCTGAATGTAAATGGTAAAAAGTTTTTTGAATTTGATTGGTTTTTAAATTTTGTTGATTTGCAGTCAGTGACCTGTTCAGAAATATTTGAACAATGACATTACTGGTGCTGTCCTACTGAAAATGATGTGTAGCCTTTACACTGTGGTGCGTAAAGGTATCCTAAAGTTAGCGACAAGGCCAACGTAAAGGTATCTTAAGGTTAGAGAAATGGGTGGAAGGCAGGCTATGAATTTCTTTCTCATCCCTCTCTGGTGAGGAATGATGCAGTTGTAGGTCTGTAGCAGGTTTAGTTCGGAAATCAGGCAGAAACACTAATTAAGTGTAGTGGTCTGGTTCAAAATATCCATTACTTACTTATTTTCCTTCTGTGAGATAAGAATTAGGAGAAAGCAAAGCAGGCACAAACCTTAAACAGTTGCAGTACAAAGAAAGAATTTTATTACTAATAGAATTAAAAGTAAAGAGAAATAACAATAAATTAAAGCAAACCCCCTCCCCCTTTCCAGCACTTTCCTCCTTTTACCCAACTCAAAAAAAGGGTAACAGAACATGGGGTGTTAGTCAGTGTTGCAGTTCTTGATAAATCTCTTTCATATGCTTAAGGGAAAAAGGGTTTTCTTCAGTTGCACATGGTTCCCAAACTGCCACCAACAGCAGACCCGCCTGGAAAGAAACAATCTGCTGTGGTGTAAAACACCTCTTCCGTGAAAATCTCACAGTTCCTTCACACTGCCAAACATAGTGTATCACATGGGGTTATTAATGTTTTTAAGGATGAGTTATTTTGGCCTGAACACAAAGCCTTTTTTTCACCACAAGTACCTAAAAGCCTCTCACTGCTTCTATATAGCCTGGCATAGGCACTCTTCACAATTTTCATGGGCCACATGTGAATTTTTCATCCCCCCATGTACTTCAAATGGATTAAAGAGACAAATAGTTTGTGACGTTCCAGTTTATTACCACGGCATGCAAGAAGTTTTTTAAGCTACGCACGAGAATCGCGGCACCGCCCTCTTTTCTCTTGTCGCCATGCTCAGCTTCCTCTCACGTGACTCACTTTCTCTTTCTCTCTGACTCTGAAGCCGCCATGTTGAAGAGTGTTCTTGTTCAGGCTCTACGGTAGAGAAAGCCTCGCTCCCTTTGTGCTGCTGGCTGCATGGTGTCTTCTTCAGCGCGGAGTGTGCTGGCTGCAGAAAGGAGGCTCTGCCAGCTCCCATTGGCTCCGCCGGCTCTGCGTGTGGAGAGGAAAGGGACCTGCCAGTCCCAGGAAGCCATGCTGGATGGATTTAGCTGTGTGGCAGTCCATGGCTGGTTTTAGCTGCCTGCGGCTCTGAGATAGTTTCCCCCCCAGCGGCCCAGGGTCTGTGCTGCGGTGTTGGGAAAAGAGGAGTTGGGTAGGGGCCCTGGCCTGGCCCGGCCCGGCCGGGTGGAGCCCGGAGGCTCCGAGGCCCCCTCCACCTTCCAGCAGGCGAGCTAGGACAAAAGGCAATTCCTGCCTTTCCATGCGGTTTAAATATGTAAATTTTGAGAACCGTCATTAGTCTAAAAGACTGTCCATCAACTCAGGTTCAACCCACTACAAGGTCCCACACTGTAGTTTCCACTACGGCTCCAGAGTTATGATACACAGCAGTGGGAAGGCATGTCACAGCAACAACAGATCCTCAAGCTGTTCTAGGAACAATTGAAATAACTCCATTTACTCATTGAAATGTCCTCATCAGATAATCTGATTGTGCAACTTAGTCTCCTCTGCCTTTAGGTTCTTGAAAGCCATCCTCTGTTTATCCAGGTTAGGGCAGAATTTTGATTATTTGTTGAATAACTTCCCTGGCTCATATTTTCACACATGCAAAACATGGGGGCAGGAATGCGCGGTGTAGCTCATCTTTTCTGCAGAGGACCAGCTGGGTAATAATCCAGGATGTTGATCTCTCCGATTAAAAAAACTAGTTGTTCACAGTGAGGGTTGGATACTGGGCATGTTTTTAAAATCTTGTTATTTTTTGAAAAATAATTTTATTTGGGCATCATAACTGACACCAAAATTGACTGAAACATGTACAATGAGAGAGAAAGAGGGGACAAATTCTGTGGACCTTGAAAGGACAAATAAATTTTTGGTTCCCATCCCTCTGGAGAGCCCCAGCTTATTTAAAGGCTGAAGTGAGCTGTGGGACTGCTTAGCTTGTTTTTGACTTCAGAGAGCTGGAAGAAACATTGAAGGAGTAGGACTTCTCTGTGTAGCAATGAGCCATATGGGGAGTTTGTGTAATATCTCCTTGAAGGGAAAGGAATGAAACACAGTCATGATTCTCTGTTTCTTCTTTAGAAAGTTCCTCATTATAGGACTTCTGCTCCTGGAAAAGGCTCCACCCTCTGACATGCAGAACCAACCACATTCTTAATAGCATACTCCATTGTAACACATACACACACAATGCATGGCTCCATGCCAGGCTGTAATTTGTTTTTGTCATCTATCTACTGACTAATGTGACAACCCACACAAGTATTTATTTCCAGAAGGAGGAATGCATAATGAGAGCTGTAGCTCTCCCAAGTTCTGAAAAGCTGTTTAATGAAAAGGAGGGGGAAAGAGCAGCCTCCCACCCTTCCTCCCAAATGACAGGTTTTCCAAAGCCCAAGCACCAAATTCAACAACTTTGAAGTTGGCCTTATGCAGTTTTTTAGCTATCATTTTCTCTCTGCTGTAGCTTCAGAGAAGCTGGTATTTGTTCTTTGTTGGGCTGGGGGTATTTGGGGACTTAAAGTGAGATGTTGCCAGAATGCGAATGGCTGGGAGCTGGGAGGGCAAAAGGCTGGATTGCATGCTGTATTGCACATGAATGACACATACTCCTGCACACTCAGCCCACTTTGGCTCCCTAAATCTGATTAAAATACAAAAATCCTAGAACAGCAATGTGCCCATCAGAAATTCTGGCTATGTCAGAGGCCCTTGGAAGACCGGCTACAGCAGCAGGTAAAACTCCTGAGCAATTCAAATCACAAAATAGGCTGAAGGCTTTAAGGGGAGGAGATTTAACTCTTTCAAGGGCTGATGAAAGGAAGCAGAGGATTTGCTGTTTCATGGGAGCCTCATCCCAGAGCAGGATACCATCTCTAGAAGGTCAAGCTTTACCTGAAAATAAGTTATTAGTCTCTAATTAGTTGAATGCCACAGTGGTGTTCTATGAGATGTCAAACTAGGTGAACTCCACCATCCTTTGGAGCCTGAGGATGAATGGCAACGTGTAGGGTCTTCTTCCCTTCAACTGTACTAATGCTACTCCTAGGTCTTTGCTTGGATGGCAACTCATTTCATCTCTGCACAGGTCTGTCGGTGCACTGCTGAACCATCGCACCTGCACACTGTGATGTTACAGATACCTGGTTGAAATGCTCATGTTCTTTTCATTTACTTCTAGTTATTACTATCACCTTAGGAGGTTTGAAAGCAAAGCCAGTGATAAAAGAGTTTGCAAAGCTATTTTACCAAAGACCAGTGCATCTTAGTGGAAATTTAACATAGCACCATAGGTGGCCTTTCCTCTGACTCAGCTCTTTATTAGGAATAACAGTTCTTTGAATATAGATTTAGTGTAACTGAAATGGGTTTTATTTACACACAATTAGTTAATATAACGGGTTAATTTTATGTGAGGCGATTGTCTTCTGGGAAAATCCCCTGACCTGAATCAAGAGAATTTGGCTTCAGTACACAAAATACTGAAGATAAAATATAAATTTCTGGTGGATTCTCTGGCCCTGTTCATTTTTGGCCTAGTACTGAGCTGGGTTCAGGGACCAATAGAGCAAGCAGTGAGTTTCCCAGGAACATGAGCAGCTGATTTGGCCCAAGACATAATTTGAGGCTGTCAAAAGTGCTCCCTTATATTCTACCCCAAGCTTGGTGCCTGCTGTGGGTATGGAGAAAACCAGAATCATTGTCCCTGTCTCTCAGGAAAGGAACATCTGAGGCAGGCAGCTATTCCTTGTAGCTGGGAAAAAGGTATAAGTGGCTGGAAGCTAAAGCGGGAAGTAAAATGAGGATTTTTCAATATTGAAAGCCATGAACCTAGTAAAATAGTAGGTGCTATTACTTGAGATACTTAAATTGAGGTTTCACTTTGGTTTCAGAATGGCTTCCAGGAAGAAATTGTAAACTTCATGCAAGAATTCCTGAATTAGGTTTTCTGAACTGTGCAAAGTGATTCAGTAGCCACATAATCCTAAAGTTGCCTTAAAACATTTCGCTCTGCAGATAGTCATGTCCTGACCACTCTGTGATAGCCAGCAGGATGTGACAGCCCGTGAGATGGAAACCAGTGGTTCTCCAAAGGAATTTTGGTGTATCCAGACACAGGTTTTCTGGTAGACCTGAATTACTGTGCATGCCTGGTTAAGCAGCTTTGGGCTGGAGCTTGATTCACACCCTGTGGCTTGAGGCACTTATGGAACTGCCCTACAGATCTGACAGGCTTCCTCTAGCAGTCATTGCAAATGCTTTTTCAGAGGAGCCTGTCCACAGAAAAATGGAACCAGGTTTGGAATGCTTGGGCCAGTCTCCAAGGTAAATGTAACTGCTTTTCAGGGACAGCAATTCCTCAAGGTGCTAGTGAAGATGTGCAGCCCTCATTTGTTCTTGCCCATGTATGAAGAAATATAGCAAAAGACCAAGGAAAATACAAATGTCTTGTAGCATTCTATTGTTGGAAGTCAGGCGTGGTGGCAGTCAGTGGTTAAATACATCCCTATTCCTGCTGATGCTGTGGAAAGTTTGTAATTGCCCTTGAAGGGCTTGTCTTTTTCATAAACAGTGTGTTTTTCATGGTTGCTTCTGGCTCAGCTGACACATGCCTCTTGATATTTTAATATAACACAATGTAGAGTGATTGTCCTGAAACTCATGTATCATTTTTTCCCTGTACTATCCTATCAGTTAGTAATATTAACAGCTCCTGTCCTTGCAGTTATTGGCCAGTTGAAAGAAACCAGGCAATGTGAGAACTTTCTTTTACTTCAACATAAAAATAGGTTAAAAATCACTTTAAAAGTATTTCCGTATGAAATTGTAGGACGTTTCCACTCATTTTGCCAGCCCTTAAAAGGAATCACAAGTGATTTTAAAAAAATGGAGGTGTCTAATTATAGTTAAGTCACAATGATGCAAGGGCAGCTTTTTACTGCCATGAGTCAACTTTTGCTTGTTCTTGTGCTCTTTGCCAGGACACTGAGTTTGTCCAGGTCATTTTGCTTTGTCTCCTGCATAGTTGTAAAAATCCTTGTTGATAAGGTCATATCCAAGCTTCATTGCTCAGCATGATCAATCTTAGCAGTATCAGCCTCCTTCCTAGCCAAAACTGCTCTTACATTACATTGCAGTCTCTCAAGGAAAGCCAGAACTTTCCAAGGCAGGAGGACTTATATGCTGTGTCCAGCAGACTGTGCATGTTACCAGTGTACCAAGAAGAGCATGTATTAGGAGCTGTTTTTAATTTAAAAGCAGGAGCAACTTAACTGGCAGTCTTGGAAAGGTGGAAGAATGTGTCCCTGCATTGCGGAATGCTGGCTAGTCAGCAGCCCATCTGTGGGGGGAAGATGGTTGCTGCAGGTGCATGGTGACAGCACATCCTGTTTAGGGATGGCAGGATATTTTGTCAAGTGGCAAGTTATGACCATCCTGACTGTGTCTGTCTGGTTCGTGAACACCTGGAGGGAGATGTCTCTACAAAAATGGACTGTTCCTGACAATACACAAATTCTCCTGCTTGTGTCATTCAGACTTAACATTCTTAATATGTTTGAAGCCAAATTAAATGCTAACAGCAGCTATTCAGGAGCTCTCTCTGAACATCAGGAGATGTTCAAGGTCTAAGGCATAAAGGACTGACTAAGGCAAGGTGGGTCCATTTTGTGGTTTAGGAACAGAATTCCTGCAGCTCACTCACCACTCTTATCCCACTATCCTAAAACTGGGATAACCCCCCACTGAGACATTGCAATTTTATACTAGCACATCTTTCAAGATAAAGAACAGTGCACTTGCATGACTAAGCATTTCACTGTTTAATTTTCTGGGCTAGAATTCTCCAAATTTCATCACCCAGTAGGGTTATTTAATGTAGAAGCCAACATGCCCAGTGGCAGTGAAGAGAGACAGACCTCCTCAGAGGAGAGTTCACTGATCAAGTGGGATGATGTTTCCATCTGTCTCTTTCCATGTAAAGGCACTCATAGGATGCTCCCAGGGAGACTGTAGGGTCCCCACAAGGTGAATGAGGATCCTCATGCTTTGATCCATTTGAGCTAGTTCTGACAATTGACACTGGAGAAAGCACCATGGAGCTGGTCTGGCTTGTTTGTATTTACTCTCTATGAAAATCAGAGCAGAAAGTAGCATAATCACTTAAATACGTTCCATTGGATTTCTTCCTACTCTTATACCAGTCAGAACCAAAACTAATTCTGCTGAAGCTGACAGGTGTTAGTCTGCTGTAGCAGAGAAGAATAAAGTTCAGTGAGTACATAAACTAAAGAAGAAGTGCTGGGGGTTAGGATTTTTCCTATTGTTTCTTTCTCTCCTGTAATTTTGTCCCATCTATTGCTAAGAGATAATAACAACCGGTACTTAAGAGACAAAAGAAATCGCCAGCGTGGGGGAAGGGTGCAGCTGGCTACTCTCTTACCTGAGGGCTTTTCTTTTTGGAAGGGCCAAGATACTGCAAGATTTTCAGATTTTCGTGGGCGCTGAAGGTCTGGGCTTGGCTCCTCTCGCTCTCTCTCACTCTTGACATTGGAGGGGAGACAGGCTGTAATTGCTGTGACGGGAATTCACCACTGCTGTGGGGTTCCATCTCCGCTGTCTTCTTCTACCATGAATGCAGCTCCTAAGAGCAGCCATTGAACTGGGACCTTATTAACATCTTACCTCACTAGAAAGGACTCTCACCATCTACTCTGGTGCCTCAGGGGAAAACCCCGGGGCCCCGACCCCCTCCGAGGGAGCCTTTCCTGGCTGTGCTCGGGAGCCAGGCTGCTGCTGCCCAGCCCCACCGCTTCTCTGTTACTGCTCCAGGTTTTTCGCTACACAGTAACCCTGCACCTCCTGCCTGCCGGGACACCCTGCAGCTCCTGCTACAGCTGTGGAGTTTCTGATACATTTCATTTGCTCGTCCCTGCCATCCCAGCCACCGCTCCAAGGTTCCTGCTGCAGCCCATTGTCACCACCCAGCCTGCCCGCCATTACCATGTGAGGGAGACACAACTGAACTCGTGCCACAGCGCCCCCTGCAGCCGCGGGGGAACCACCGCACCGGCCCTGCCCGGCCGGGAGCCACCAGCGCCCCTGCCGGCTGTGAGCGGAACTGCACCCAAGGGGAAAGGGCCTGCGGCTGAGAGAGGGCTGTCACTGGGTTTGTGGTTCTGTTTGTTTGCCTTGTTATACATATATACACTAGTAAAGAACTGTTATTCCTTGTCCCATATCTTTGCCTGAAAGCCCCGTAATTTCAAAGTTATAGTAATTCAGAGAGAAGGGGGTCATATTCTCCATTCCAAGGGAGGTTCCCGCCTTCCTTGGCAGACACGTGTCTTTCAACCAAGACAAGAAGTTGCTTCTGACTCTGTAGTCCAGAAGTGCCCTGACCTAAAGGTATGCCAGTTATAGATCTGCAGTTACTGAATTCAGTGAATGGGGAACTAGAGAGGCATAAATCTTGGAAGATTTATCTCAAAATCTGAAGGCCTGTTTTCATCTCCTTTGCCCAACAGCCATCTTGCTCTACGAGTGGGCACCTCTTCTCCCCTCACTGCTGAGCCAGCAGTGAGGCTCATCTGGACATGTACATGAGCCAGTCTAAAACAATTGGGTTGAATTTTGTTTTCCTCAGACCTAGAGTTGCTCTTGAAACAGCGTAAGGACTGCACTACCTGCTCTGAAGCCACAACTGTCAGCATCAAAAGCCTGTGTTTCCCCCCCTGCCCATATTCCAGTCCTTCCAGACTGGACTTGCCCTGTTTTCTGCAGGTTATGCATAGACGGCAGTTCAAGTCCTATTATACTCACAGACTATATGGTGACCGGCAAACTGTCTTAGGAAATTGATCACATGTCTTAGAGCGCATCAAAAAACAATAAACCAAATCTCTCAGCTGAGAACATTTGTGCCCTGTTTCAACATATGTACCATCTTCCGTTCATCCACACCATCCCCAGATAAACAATCGACTAATAAATGTCTATCATGTTGTAGAGTGGAAATCCTAATAAGCCCGAAAGTGCAATGATGTTAATGGATGATACTGATATAATGAGTAGCAGGAGATTCAGTCATGCTCACTGCTAAAATACTTAGGAGCTTTACTTTCATTCCAGCTTGGAAAGGTTTCCATTTACAGATTGCTTAGCCTATTTATAGACTTAGCTACTGCTGAATTCAGCAGTCTTTGTCTCTCGCCATTTTGTCCACCTTCACATTAGGAAAGCATCTCTGATGCTGTAGTTACTTCTTCCTGAAACTTCTAGTTATGAAAACTGAATGCATCTGCCTTTACCACAGCACTGCAGCCCAGCTTGCTTTTGGTTTTTGGAAAGAATGCTGTCAGGAAATCTGAAGTTTTGAATGCCTTTCTCTCAACATCCTGTTTCTCCCTTGCCTCCTCTCTCCCTCTGCATTTGACTGATTTCTTTTTCAATAATTTCTGTTGGGTTGCTTTTTTGATGGCTCCTTTTCCTGTGATTTATTTCTTATTCATTATGTCAGCATAAGACTGGGAGTAATGTCTGGTAGGTGGATGTGCCTATGTGGGGATGTTAGTGTCTATTTAGCTGAGGTGCCAACTTGTAGTGCATAAGCTCTTTTGGTGAAGGTTGTTTGTCAGTAGAAATTGTTATTAGAATTATTAAGTATAAAAATATAATAATTTTTGTAATAAAGGGATTTATTTTCTTTGAAATGGCTATTGAATATACAGAACATATTCCCTGACAAGCTATAAATGCTTTAAAGCAGGTCAGATTTTGGATCTAAATGACTTAATGGAGACCTATAAACTTATGAGAGTTGAGAAGATAATTTATTCATTGTGTCCATGCAGCCTTTAGTCTCTCTGCTGAGTCTACATATTATCATTGGTTGTGTTGTAGGCAGCAGTCTGCTGGAAATGCACGTTTCCACGCAGGCTGCTTGACACATAACTGGAGAAAGTGGGCATTGATTACTACTGGAAGTAGTGTTACTAAACTTGTTGGCCTAGCAGTGAAACGTACAGTGGCTCTGTACTTGTTTCCTTTGGCCAAAGTGCATTATCCTCATAGGCTCTTGCATGTGTTCTTTCTTTGATTCTTTAATCCCTTCTTTTCTTTTTCCCACTTTCCTTACAATTCATTGTGAAATTGCCAAGCTTGTGCCCATTGCTGCCCCAATACCATACTAGCATTCTCCTGGAATGCTGTTTTTTCCTCCTCCTTCCCTCTTCCTCCCCAGTGCCTCCTTCTACCACTTAGGTTCAGTTGTTTTTGCACAAAGGGTGTGATCTGAGGTGGGAAATCCATCTGTATTAAAAGCTAGGGTTTTTTTCCTTTGCCAGATTAACTTTAATTGATAGAGCTACTGGTTTATTGCATGGCTATCTAAATGCTGGTGCAGTCACATTAGTTGGGGTGTCACAGGAGGAGGACTAAAGAGCCAGGAGATGGTTTCCCTTGGAAAAACTGGGAATTCACACTGGTGTACCATGTTTGGTAAAACATGGCCTGTTTCCCTCACCTCCTGGAGAAGGACATCACTACTAAGCTTCATTTTGCTTTTCCACAATTCCTTTTAAAGGCTTCGATCCCTTAGGAAAGAAGAAATAAAAGTGGGAAAAGCAGGAGTGAAATGATACGGGGCTGGCTGTAGTCACAGTATCTATAGACAGAATGTGTAAAGAGCTACTGTTTCCACACTGAGTGTTAACACCTCCTCAACAGTTGGAAGCCACTGGAATGAGCAAACTTGATATTGCTACTTATTTGTCCCATTCTTTTTCTACATCGTGTCTTTACAGTTCACACAATTGCAGCCCTATCTTATTCCAAGTTGGGAGTTACACCACAGATGATTTTGAAACTGGAACAAGGTCTTTCTTTTTCATTCCTACTTATTACTTGTCCTGTATTTGAACTCAGATTTTTGGGGGCTTCTGCACGAACCTGCCACCTAATCCTTGCTTCGTGCTCTGAAGGGTGTTCCACTCTTGCAGAAGAAAAGGTTAACTCAAGTGGGAATATAAAAAAAATTGGGTGCACCGCAGAACTGGAGAGATAGAGCATCAGTTCTTTCTGACCACCTTGTTGTTTTTTGTATTCAGCATCTTTGCAAAATGACTTTTATCAGAAGAAGAGCTATCAGCTGGGATAAATGTTCCAGGCAAAGGATTGGGTTGACTGATGGAGGTTGGTATTAAGTGCTTGTGATGTTTTGCACTCAATGGGAAATGTTTATTCTGATTCTGAAATGTAAAAAAGTAAGGGAAAATGTTTGCTGAAGCTTCTCTCAATCTCTTCTCAACTTTCTTTTGTGTCCTTGAACCCTTTCTGAGTATGCACACAGATGAGTGTCACTCTGCAGCTCCCTGTAGAGTTCGCATGGCTAAAATATCCAAGTGCTTGCCACTACCATAGCAAAAAGCTCAACATACAAATGTCTTTCTTTCTCCTGTCACTGTGCATGGAAGTAGTTTAGAAATTAGTTCAGACACAACTGTGGACTAGGGACTAAATTTTGCAGATAATTTCCATTTTATCTGTGCATTATATAATCATCTCCATCTTGATGTGTGAAGGCAGTGGCAATATAGTGTGTCACTGCCTTCTCCTTAGCCATTGTGCTCCTCTCCTGTTGTTGTTTTGAAGTGGGCCCAGTCTGTTCTATCTCATTCTCTCTTCTACATTCCATTTTATTTACTGTCATTGGCACGATCTGTGCTATTTATTGCTTGTTACCCTCTCTTTGGCCTCTGGAATAATGGTTGTGTAGTGTCTTAGTTTCAAGGATCTACACAGTCCTTCATTAGCAGCTCTTTTTAATATTCTTTCCCAACCCTGCTGTATACCTTTCTTTCCCTTTAAGCATTGTCTTATCGTTTGCATTTCCATTAAGTTAGAATGAAAGCATATCATTCCCTTGTTTCTTAAATTTACACAGTGTTTTCTAAATCTGCTAATGTATTTGTACAGTTCAGTCATTCTAAATAGTTTTTTCATGCAGTCTCTGAAGTCTCATTAACAGAAAAATATTGCATGCTGTATCCACTTCTTATTATGACTGATCAATTATCTGCATCTAGTCAAGTGGTATTCCTTGGGATTCTCAAACTAAGTTGGCTTTTGATTTTTCACGTGTGTACTCACACAGCATTCTTTGTCATGGGGGGGAGGATTAGGGAGGGGAAGTTAATTTTTTTTAAATCTGTCTAAACCACCAATGTCCCTAGAGGAACTAGGCCATGATATACCCCCAATAAAAAAAAAAAAAAAAAAAGTAATGCATTGAATAGTGGTCTGAGCAAAGACAGAGGGCTTGGAGTTCCCAATTTTCTGTTTCTCCCACTTCTGTAAGAGGTGATATTTGATCAGGTGGTACTTTATGTTTTTGGTAAGACATTATTTGACAACCTACCTCTTTGATCACTCCCTGCTTGAAAGGTAGAAAATCTCTGCAGTGCTGTTGCTGCCTGTGTGCAGTGGCAGCCAGCCTGCCTGCACAGTCAGCCCTCAGGTTGGATAAAGAGGGCAATGTGATCATTCACATTGTTCACAGTT
The DNA here is from genome assembly GCF_965178545.1 of Coloeus monedula. NCBI lineage: Eukaryota > Metazoa > Chordata > Aves > Passeriformes > Corvidae > Coloeus > Coloeus monedula. Next base: position 8,595,036 of record NC_138784.1, on the reverse strand, counting down.
ATGTTTTGGATACTCCATGAGGCAAATGAAGTGGTGCAACTGATGAAAAAATTAAATGAGGAGTGAAGGTGCTCTCTCAGTAACTAAAGTTTTGTGTTTGTGATGTTGAGGTTCAGTTTCCAGCTTTGACTTGATTCATCATGTGAGTGTGTGCTGGGGTTTTAAAAAGTCTAGTTTTTTTCTATTAAAGGAATTTTCCCCCCATACTGTAACTAAGACAACAAATCGCTGGATGTTTAAGAGAGACAAAAGACCTGGCTGCTCCTTTTGTTTCACCTGGGTGTGTGGTCAGTTCGGGCTCCGGCGTTCGGACAGAGAGGAGTTGGCTTGCTTCGGCTGCTTTTCCTTGTGCTGGAGAAGCCCCGGGATCCCAAGGCCGCATTTCCTGCCCCACTGGAGGCCGGGCTGTGGCCGCCCTGCCGTGCTTCTGCTTCTAGCCTTCGCTACGTTGTAGCCCTGCTTGCCCTGCCAGCCCAGACCTCCGGGGGGTTCCCCACTTGGATACATCGCGCCTGCCACCCGGGATTTGTGCTCGTCCCTGCTGCTCCAGCCTGCTGCTCCAGCCTGCCGTTCCAGCCTGCTGTTCCCGAGGCTCCGGCCGGACACCGGGATCGGCTGCTCAGGGGTTTGTGAAACCTTTGTTCCATCCTTCCCCGGGATCCCAGGCCGCCATTGCCGCGTGCTCCCCGAGCTCGCTCCGGAGCGCCCCCTGCAGCCGCGGGGGAACCATCGCACCTGCCCTGCTCACCGGGAGCCGCCAGCGCCCCTGCCGGCTGCGAGCGGAACTGCACCCGAGGGGAAAAGGGCCTGAAAGCCGAGAAGGCTGGGACTGGGTTTGTGATTGTTTGCTGTCACTGCCATAGTTATTGTTGTTTGTTTGACTGGTTATATATATAATACTAAAGAACTGTTATTCCTATTTCCCACATCTTTGCCTAAAAGCCCTTGATTTCAAAATTATAATAACTCAGAGGGAAAGGGGCTACATCTGCCATTCCCAAGGGAGGCTTCTGCCTTCCTTAGCAGACACCTGTCTTTCAAACCAGTGTGTTTCAGTGTGTTTCTGTGACTTCAGTTTTAGCTCCTGCAGCTTCCTTCCACACGTATACTCAGAGTTCCTGCCTCTGGAGGGGTTTTACTGGATCATAGGGATTTCTTTGAATGATGTACAGATGCTCAGAGATCCTGGGAAGGGACAGAGAAAATCATTGAGATTGTCATCCTCTATATATTGTGTATGAGAAAGTAGGAAGTCTTGAGATGGAAGTCCATTGTCAACTCATCCTTCTGTGTCCTTTACTTCTGCAAACACCTGCACAACTGTTTATAATTCTCATTCCATAGTTTGTAATAAACAGTTTTATTTTATGATGCAGGAGGAGAATCTCTCTGAGGTTTACTACTTCAACTCTTTTCTGTCCATTGACAGCAGAACTGCAAGAGTGCTGTTGAGAGAAATTTGGTTCCGTATGTCTCTTCCGCCATTCCTTCCAGCTTCTTTGAACACCTTTCTTCTTCAGACCTGTAGCACCTGTTTTTCAAGGTGCAGTTACCAGCTGTGTGTTTCCCATCTCTGGACATGGGCTTTACCACAATTTTTGGTCTGTAGATTGCTTTTTATGCAACCTGTGGAAAGAAAAGTATATGAAATTAAGTTTATGCCATCAGCTTAGTTCTTTTCATGGCCAAGCCTGCATACACCCAGGAAAATGCTTGGACCTGTGAAGTCTCATCTTCATCTCCACAAGGTTTTCTTTGGAGGACATGAGAAAATATTGGCAGGCAAGATTAGATAAACAGGGCAGTAGTTCACTACCTTTGATTTGACAGACATAATCCTGTGGTTTAAGATAAAATCATATGATTTGTCTTTAATAACAAATAAACAGCATTTAATGGATGCTAACAAGCTCATTTTCATAATACCTCAGCGAGGAAAACATGTTACCAAGTTGAGAAACTAAGGAAAAGGGATTTCTCTAGATCTTGAAAGACAGCTCTGATTCCACCTCAGTCCTGGTATGCTTAGCCAGAAGCAGACTCAAAGGCTGGGGTGGAAGGACGCTCCTCTTTGTGCTGCCAAGCCACAGGGTTTTTCATGAGTAAAGTGTGCTAATGGCTGATGGCTTTTGCAAAAAAACTGTTCATAAAGTTGCCTTCATCTTTGTCCTCTGAACAAAGCGCACTCTTCAGGTTCCATGACAAAATCAGCTTCCTTCATGTACTGACATTCCCTTGCCAGAAAGAGTGGGATCCCCCTGGGCTTGGGGGGGCAGGAGCATTGGGTGACCGTTCCTCTGGCTGCTGCTGCCCTTGTGTTGGCAGTGACCCATGTGGACACAAGAGCCTGGATTTGGAATGAGGAGGTGTCTAGATGTAAGCACTCAGTTTGGGCTCTTTATTTCCCCTCCTGCTTTGTTTGCTTTCATCAAAACTGTACTTGGGAGTGATGGAAAATTGAAAGGTTGCTCTGAGCAGTTTCATGTGTACCATGCAAACATGCCTGCACTTGAAAAACACTAATAATTTCAGAGTCATCCTAAAAGATCATGCTGTTGGGATGAAATGTGTGTATGAAGAATTGCTGTGGAAATATCTACACCAGGTCTGGAGAGAAGGCAGGGATTTTTTTCTTTTCTTTTCAACTTATCCAAAATTTCTGATGGGAATACTTCACAACTGAAGCTCTGCCTTCCCTTGGGCGAAATGCAACCATTTAACTTCTATCTTCTTTCTAGGTATACTGAGGAACTGATGGTTTGATCCCATAGGAAGTTTGTATCTGCTCACATTTACATTTTTTCATTTCAGGAGGATTCTGTGTTATCTAGGAAAAAGCAGGGGGGGGGCGGGAGGGGAAAGGATTTGGCTTAGTTTATTGTACTGCTGGTTCTTCCTGCCACTCCAAAGAAGATGTGCATTTCCAAATTTGATTTTAAGCTGGGGTGAAGAAGGGAGAAATAGAAATGATTATCAGGTTGGAGTGGGGCTTGGGTTGGGACTGGTGGAAGGAATGGGGCAGAGGGAATGTGAATCAGGAGGCAGCAGCTTCAGAACCGGATACAATAAATTACTCTAATTTATTGTTAGTTTTTCTGATTGCATGCAGTTGCATCTCCTTTTGCAGTGCTTGGTCATAGCAAACAGTGCCTTTTTAAGCAAAAATGAGAAGCCCCTGAGTTCTGGACACATAGAATGCAAAGTTTAATGACATTCACGCAGAGGAGAAGAAAAGAATGAGGCAGAATACTGAAACAAAGGGGAGGCAGGTTATCAAGAAATGTGAGCTTGATGCCATTTAGAAAGGGTCTGGGTCCCATGATTTATCTAAAAATGACAAGATGCCACTCTAGAAATGCAAATGTCTGCCCTGCATCTTATAGCTATAATGAATGAGTTTCACACAATGGAAACATTCAGCTTGCTCTAGGGCACTTACTGGGGCTCCATATGCTAACTGCATGTTCCTGGCCTTTAATCACTCTGCCTTTGTTTTCTCAAAACTTAAATTAGAAGTACATTAGTGTTTATACTGGTGTGCACCCAGGGTGTTTTTGTGTGTTTGTTTGTAGAGAGTTGGTTTTGTTTTTCACCAACAAACAAGCCATATGGATGTAGTCCTCTTGAATGCATGGGATGAGGCAAATCATGAAAAACTGAAGTTGGCAACAGCAAAAGAGTGTAAATTTTGAGCTGTTAATGGAAAGTAGGACTCTGGCTTTGGGGCTGGGGGGAGAACCTGTGTTACACAGCAGGGAGCCAGTTAAACCCTCCTCTGACCTGCCAAGAGGATGCCTGTGTGCTTTCTGCTTTATTCATAGTGAGATCAAGCCGAAGTTTTCCTCTGTGGTAAGTTAGGGTTTAAAAAAAGCATATTTAAAAAAGCATATAAAAAAAGGCCTTGCAGACCTCCTCCAGAACACAGTGCCCCCTATCTAAAGGCTGTTATTACTGGGGGCTTCAGCACAGGCTGTGTCTTCCTATTAGCAGTTTATTGTACATTTTAAACTTGGGATTAAGTGAAAGAATTAGAGATCCATCCATAAAATAAAATGGGAAACCAACTACTATTGCCTTGAAGATTTTTTTGGGGAGGACTTTATCCCACACACATAATATTTAATCTTCTGGATGCATATATGCAGCATGTGTGTGAGTGGGCACACATGTAACTCCACTGCAAGTTTTAAAAGCTCTGTTTCTGACAGAAAACTTGTCTAATTAATAGGGGTAGGAGACAAAATGCCAGCTTGTAGATTTGTTTCCTCTGCAGAAATCGGCTCCTCCCTCCCTGTTACACTCCTTCTTGATCTGATGTAACAAGAAGAGAGAGTCAGCTGTGAATCAAGCGCCTTGTTCTCATTTCCTTGATCATTGGCATGGTTTGAGAGAGAGAAAGGAGGAGGGTTTATTTGTGAGGTTCCCCTTCCTCCTCTCCTTCAAGATGCACAGGTACTTCCAGAATGTTCCATAATATCAATCTGATTTTTCTCATTAAATAACATTCTCTTCCTCCCTATTCCGTGTTAGTTTAAAAGTGCTGTTTACACTTCACTAAGCTACTAATTCCGAGCTTTGACGAGTGGATTGCCAGTTAACAATACCATTTAAAACGCATTGGTTTTTGCAGCAAGCTGTTCAATGGGTTCAGAAATTAAAGGCAAAATGCACTTGACTGAATATGTGCATTTCTAAGCCCACAGTTACCATTGCTGGAGTATTTACCACTTTGGAAAAATCTCTCTTTACATAAATCTGTCAGTTCTTCATTGCTGCACACTGAGAGTTTGGCCACTCATGCTGACAAGCTGGGGTGGGGTTTTTTTGAAGCAACTTTAATCGTCATCTGGTGTCACATTTCTGCACTATGGTTTTGCTTGGAGGATTGTACAAATTTGTTCCCATAACATTCAGGTTGTATATGATCCCTTGTGAAAGAAAATGGCATGTTGGTATTCTCATTACGATATCAAGCAGACAAGGAACTAGATTGTCTTGGGAGAATAAGCGAGAAATACAAGGGTAGAATTGGAAGCAGAAAAAGTTTAGCTGTTGTGCGCTGCAGTATATAAAATTGCTGATGTGTGGAAGAGCTTGTGAATGCTTCTAAACCAGATTCTTAATAGTAATAACATTAATGGAAGCCTTTCCTGGAGAATGTGGCAGGTCAGAAAATCAAAAGCCATTTTGCTCCTTAGTAGAAAGACTGTTTCAATATTTCCTGGCATGTGCTTTCCTTCTAATTAATGTCATACACAGAAGGGGTAACCATTCAGCCATCTTTCCAGCTTTAAAAGAGTCAAAGATTAAAAAAAAAATAATTACACAATGTAATAATTGGAGAAGGAATTTTGGGGGGCATGTCTGGGGGTGGTGGTGTTGTGCCTTGTTCCTCTCTTCTGTTTCGGGCAGTGTTTGTAATTCTTTGGCAGGAGTGACTAATTTATTGTCTGACTATCCTATCTGGATTCATACAGGGTGGCTTTCAATCCCTTCCACTCCCCCTCCCCCTCCCCCTCCCCCCCCCCCCGCCAAAATTCTTCTGATGTGCTGAGTATTTGTTTGGGAAGGGAAGGAGGAGGGGGAAAGGGAGAAGGTTATATGTTTCTGATCTGCTTTACTGCTTTTCAACTGCAAGTAAATTAATGCACACACTAGCTTCCCCTCTGCTGTGCTGATTGGATCCTTGTGCCGATTAAATATTTCACACTGATAGAGGGTGCTGAAAGCACTCAGCTGGTAATGCAGCATGTATATCAGTGATACAATAACTGAATCTCAGGTTAAAGTCAAACAAAACCCCCAGTTTGCTGCAGTTTTGATTGGAATGAGTTTCACTTTGAATTTAAATCCTTTATCCTGCTGCAGCGATGGCTAATTAACTGAGGTCTGATAGAGGCAAAGAAATACGTTCTTAGTTCTAATGACAGGCAGGCAGGAAGTTGTCAATAAAAAAAAAAAAAGAGAGAAAAAGAAAAAGAGAAAAAGGAAAGAAACCAACAGACAAAAGAAGTCGTAAAAACACCCCCAACCAACTAATGCTGAGGCTGTACTTCAGCACATGTAAACCTTCCTGCCCGTGTTTCACACTCGGCTTCCTTTGGCTAAAAGTCTGCCCCTCTTTCCATCGAGTCCCAGATTTTCTTCAGCTATTTTTTTAATCCCTCTAACAAAAACTAACACTCGAGTTGTACCTAGTCGGGCAGTCGCTACCTCCTTGTTTATTAATCGTGCTTTCGGGGGCTTCCTTTAGGAAAGGGCAGGGAGACGGGAGCAGCCATACTGGGGAGGAGGAAGGCAGGAGGGGGAGGAAGAGGAGGAGGAAGGCTGCCTGCCCCCGGGTACCTTACGTCAGCCTGCGCCACGGTGACGTCTCCCTGGGGGTCATTAAAAATACTTCTGTCGAGCAATTTTCTTCTTCCTCCCCTCCTTTCTCCCCATCCCTGCCCCCGCCCAAGCTGGGGCGTCGCAGGGAGAGCGTTTGCATCAAACTGACAGGTCATTTACTGAGCGAATGGCAGGAGGAACCCGACCATCTTTAAAACGCTTCTCCTCCTCCTCCTCCTCCCCCTCGGTTGCACGTCTTGAACACCTTTACATCGAAGTACAGCATTTTTGGAAACTGCATAAAACCTTCCCTTGTGACAGTCTTCATCCTTGTTTGTATGAGAACCTTTTTTAATGTCTTCTCTTTGGGCACAGGCAGCCTGGTGCCCAAGGCCTGTATGCAAAAGGAAGCTTTTTTTATGGGAGGCCAGGGATAAAATACAGACTATGAAGCCTTCTGCCTCCATAAGCATCCACCAAACTCCTCTGGGTGCCTGTGTGTACACATGTGCTTGGCTGAAGCCCTGCTCATTTCTGTTTCAGTGTGTAAAGTTATGAGGGTGGTTGGCTCATGACTTAAGGTGCAGATCAGGCAGGATCAGCCATGTATATAAATAGCAACTTGGAAATATATGAGAAATACATGGAAATGCATATGATTGAACCAAAATCCTAAGACGAGGTACTAAAGTGCTGTAGCTGGTGACTGTTTACCATGCACTTGTGTATTGTCACTCTCTGAATATTAAATATTCTGTTGTTCAAGAGAATTTTATTGTGACTATTGGGTAAACGAAGAGAGGCCATGGACCTCATTGCTGAAGAAGTCTGTTCAAATGGTTTGCATGCATGGCGTTATATTAGTGTGGAATGTTAAATTATTAATTGACAAGACATCATTTTGGTTTTAAAGTGGATTGCCAGTGTTCTGCAAGCTAAATAAACTCTCAGGGTTATGCCAAATATTTTCTCGTAGCCATGGGGCCACTAAGGAAAAAACCTGATATTGCTCTGAAAACAGTTGCAGTTTTTCACAATCAAACTGCTTTGTCAGAGCATCATTCTAGAAAGATTAATTGACTGAGGTCTCTGTCTACAGTGTGTAGGCGTTAAAATACAAATGTGATGGACAGTGAATTTTAGGTCCTTTTTAAACGGATCTCATATTTTACTATGAAAACATGGAGGTTTGCTGAAAGATGTGTCTGTTTTAAATCACTGCTGTGGCAGACAGCAGCCAGGAGCTGAGAATTCCTCCCTTGTAGAGCATGACCATATTTTTATTTGAGATGCATGTAGGAAGTAATGTTGACATCAGATCAGTAAGGATTTGAAGACATGATGTAAACTGCAGCAGAGTGACGATGAAGGAGCCAAAGCCTTGCACCAGAAGCAGTGCCATGTATATGGAGCCTGGCTGGAGCCTGCGTGTGCACATATACGTGCCCCATTGCTCAGTGTGTGGATCACAACAGAACAGCCAGCTGCAAACACTTTCTCGCTTTGCTCTTTCCGTTGCTTTATTCACTGAACAGAATGATTTGTGGTTTGTGATAGCAGAAGTAGCATTTGAGTAACCAAGTTTGAGGCTAGAACTGTTGGACGGCCGCCTTCTCACATGAAAACCTTTACAGCACAGACCTCGCTAGAAAGGAGGGGATGGGGAGAAGGCTTACATGCACTAATAAATAGAAAGGCCAGAGTTATTTTGATACATATGGAAAAAATATTAACTCTGCTCTAAATAGTTGAGACCATGCCATGTACAAGATGGGAAATCATAAACAAGTGGCAGATTTCCAGCACATTGTGGCGTGTTTGCATGTGACCAGCATACATATTTCAAACTCCAACTGCCTGTGGCATCCTGCAGTGAAAATGAAAGTTGTGTTGCTATTGAAAAGGCGCTGCTTCAAAATTGGTGCATTGTGTGGGCTATTATGCTGTGGATGAGAAGCAGAGACCTGCTTTCCAGCATTTAAAGCCAATACTTTTTTTTCTTGTTTTCCTCTCTTTTGGCTCTTCCATTGTATCAGCATGTGTTTTCTGCTGCGGTGTCTAAAGCTTGCTTAGTTTCTTATTGTTCATTATTCCAAAAGTATCAGATAATATGTTATGCTGACTGATTCTCAAAATGCAGATTTTCTTTTTCTTTAAAAACTAAGATTATTCTTGTAAATAATCTGGCAGAAATAGAATACAGCAGATGTAGGTTTTGTTGAGGATTTTTTTTAATCTCTCGTATCATAATCTTTGTTTCTGTCAACACTCCTTTACCAAAATCTTCTCAGGGTTATAATGTAAAAATGGCTGTTACAAAGGAAAAAACACAGAATTCACCTCTTAACTAACACAGTTTGATTAAAGGGGCTATTTTTACAGTTTTGATTGGTACATTTTAGAAAATTAATAAAAGAGATATAGAAGAGATGCTGTTGCTGCTTTTCCCTAAATAAACAGTTTTTCTGTAAGTCTACTTTGGAAGCTAATCTTGAGCACCCGATCCTTTGTATATACTTCCATATTTAGTTTCTAAAATTTTCAGTTATTTAAATAAACTTAGTATAACATTGTATCCTCAGGAGGTGACAGATGTGGGCCAATTAGTCTTTGCAAGCCTACAGCAAAGACATAATATTTTCCCTATATTTACTTAAAAAAGCCACAAAACCTATATTCAAATGAAAGTTTTCCAGTTTTACAAGCATTTCATATTTATCACAACTTAGACTGAAACAAGTAGTAACCTTTATTTCTGTAGCTCTTTTGGTTGCATGCACATGAACAGACAGGATTGTGAGATTATTAGGAAAAATGTTAACATGCATCACATGCAAAGACCCAAAACTGACTCACTGATAATGCATGTAGGGAGAACAAGTAGGAATGGGATGGATGGTAGTTTGAGTAGCGAAATTTTTTGTTGGTTTACAGAATTTCTGCTTTTGTACTTCTCAGCTAATTTGCTCCTTTGAAACAAGACAAAAAGCAATTAGTTGCTATTGAAGTTTGTCAAGAAAGTCATAATCTACTTCTACTTAATTTACTTGTTTTTTCCTCTGAGCTACCAAGGATTGTCTCTCTTTTGGTGTCAAGAAGTTTTATTTGCTTAGATGTTTGCTGTTGCTAACCCGCCTGAGAACAACATAAAGCTGTACTAATACCACTAGATTATTACTTATTAGAAATTTCAGTGAAAATATGAAATCAGAGTAATGCTGAGTGTTTCTGTAAGAAGTTTTTCATTCAGTAACCCACACGGTCATGTCTGAGGACAAACATTAAGACACTTCATCAGTACACTGGTCAATCAGGAATAGCAAGTGCTCCTAGGGCCACAAAAGAGAATTCCCAATGCTACTGACGTCAGCAGCAAACCTCTGGTTGCCTGCAATAGATCTAGGATTTCCCTCATGGACTAACTCCAGATAGGCAATGGATTTCTAGCACTGTAACCAAGGACAGCATTTTCAGACAGTCTTATGTAAGTGAACTTACATTTTACATAGGTCACAAAGCAAAAATACAACCACAGAGCTGAACTCTTAGTCTGAGAGCTTTATGTCACTGTAGGGGTTAATAAGGTGCTGAGCAGTGAAATATTCTGTAGAGCAGGAGAGGTGGTGGTCAGCTCTCCCACATGCTGTCCCAATTCTGTTTGGCATCTGCAGCAGCATACCATAGGCCATAGAAGCAGTGCAAGGAACACCAGTGGAAAACTGTGCTACAACAAACCAGAGAAATAGAGTTTTATAGAATTTTTTCATAAGCAACTTTTTCCCCCTACATAAAACACATACCTGACCTTCTTGTCTTTCACTTGAGCACTCTTAAACTGTCAGACAGGTATATTTCTGTGTTGAAGGAAAAGCTCTTTTCTCTTCAAAACTTCTATGACACACAACAGCATAGAGAATAAGGAGAATATTGCCTATGCTTCCTTGGGATGATTGTCAGGATAATGGAGAATGAAAGGTAAAGACAAAAATGAAGAAAGCTCAAAACAATTTATACAAAGTCATGATTACTAGAGTAATACTGACATTAGAATCACAGAACCACAGATTCAATAAGGTTGGAAAAGACCTCAAAGATCATTGAATCCAGCCTTTGACCAAAAAGAAGTAATTTCTGTATATTAAAATCTGAAGCAAGTATCTCTGGTAAAGCATATGCTTGTGATTTCATATAAACACAAAAACTACAGTTCCTGGAGCAAACATATTTGTCCACTAAGCCTTTCCAGTCTTAAAGTGTATGATGGGTTTAAAGGTAAGAAGGGATGTATTTTCCTAGAAGTCACTTAAGTTTTATGCTACAGGGCTTCTACTTTATGCCCAGTAGTAAGGTTTTCAGCCTTCATTCTGGCAAGAACTAAGCATGTTTGTGACTTCATACACACACTCACACATATATACACACCATATTTTAAACAAAGTTGACAACAAAAGTCTTACGGGCTTTAACAGTAGAGCAGCAGTTTCCCAAAGGCTGTACATTAGATGTAATTGCATTAGAGTCCAAAGTTATGGTCAGTGCATAAAGTTAAACACGGGCAGAACTGTTTCCAGGATTAACTGCCTTTGATGTCAACTCTAGTAAAAATGAGATGTTTAATAATTAAAGGTATCAAAAGAGGCTTGAACCAGCATACTTTTTCCACATATACCTAACTTGCCTAAATGGCACTAATAAGAAAAGCTTCCAAAATTACTCAAAGTGCAAAAACTTTATAGAAGTTATTTTTCTTCCCAAAAGTGAGCATTTTATGCACACACTATTATTTACCGTATGCATCTTCACAGTACCTACAGAAATCTCAAATACAAGTCTTGTAAGAGATCCTATAACAAGGTCATAATCAAAATATTCCTATTACAGATGATGGAATAGCCACTCTGTAGCAATATAAAAGAACAACTATTAAGAAAAACAGAGAACCGTTAGTTAAAATGGTGCTATGGAGAAAAGTTAGCTTGGATTATGTTAATGATTATGATAATAATAATAATAATTGTAATTACCGCCACAGGAAAAATAGTGGAAGTTTGTGAGGAAAAGAAAACTTTAGAGGGAAAGCAGCAAACTGACTCGAAAGTCAGGCAGAGTGAAAGAACACAGAAGTCGCTAAGCACTGGGGTGCGGTGGGCACGCAGAATGGATATTCAGACCAATGGAAGAGAAAACTGAAAATACCCTTCTTTAAGCCTTTTATTATTAATTGAAGCTGCAGTATTGCCTAGACTTATATCACGATCAGGATATTAGCTCGAGGCAAAACCCAAAGGGAAAAAAATCCAAGCCAAAACCCCAACTTTGGTAGCCCAGAGTGCAACCCGCGAATTCCCGAGCAATGAAAGGGAACCCAGCCCTTCCCCTGCCAGGAAGAAAACTGTAAGCCCTTCCAAACCCCAAATCCGTGCTGCCTGGGGGCCGGCGGGCCGTGTGCGTCTGCATCCCTGCGGTGATAATGCCGCTTCTCTCTCCCCCTCTCCCGGCAGAAGCTGGCGGTGCTGGTGGGCAGCGGCGCCAGCGGCAGCGCCAAGCCCGGCGTTGTCCCGGCCCTCCTCAAGGCTCCAGGCGGCGGGAGCCCCGGAGGCAGCCCCGGGCACAACCTGCCCATATCCGCGCTGCCAGCCCGGGCGCCCATCGTGATGGTCACAGCGACCCTGCACGGCGGGATGGGCGCGGAGCCCCCGCAGAGCGCGCCCGTCAATCTGCAGACCTCGGCCAAGGTGGTGGGTGCCCGCCGGCCGCTCGAGCTCGGCTCCAGCGCCCAGGTACGGCCGGGAGGGATAGAGGGAGGGATGGGTGCCAGGAGGGCGGGGTGGGGCCCTGAAGGGAAGGAGGCAGGGAGGGATGGGAGCCGGGAGGAAGGGATGAGGGCCGGGCGGGAGCGGGGCGGCGCTGCGGGCTCTGCCGCGGACGGGTGGCCGCTGGGCGGGGGGTGTGAATGGGCTCCGGGCTGGGGGAGGTGCCGGCGGGGCAGGGGGATACCTGTCCTTCCATTCCAGTGCTCTCGGGGTGCAAGAGCAAGGGGAGATCTGTCCCTTCATCCCGGAGCCCTCGGAGTGCGGTTCTCGCCCCGGCGCCCTGCAGGGGGAGGGCTTCCTGCTCTGGTGCTGAGCGCTGGGCAGTTGGGCACCTCGTGTTGCTCGCCCCCAGTTTCCCCACCTTCTGTCGCCACGTCTCTGATTCAGAAACAGTTCTTAAATCTCACAAAGTTTACGTAGAGAAATGCTTGCGGGGTGGAGGGGCTCCTGGCTATGCTGGCGTTTCAAGCCCCCGCAGTACGGTGCTCTCTCTTAGGCACGGGGGAGCTGGCAGGCTGTTGCTTCCAGGTTCAGATGCCTATACATATTTAATGCTTATGTTCACGGTAATTAAAATACGAAATAAATGGACTTAGTGCAAGGAGGTCGGAAGGTGCAGGGGCGCTGTTTGTTTGCTGCTAACCATGTTTTGTGCAGTCTGTTAACAGAGAAGATTTGACTCCAGTCATGCTGTGTCAGAGAGAGAGGGAGATGATGCTGATGAAGTAAAAATGTGAAGAAAGTGACAAAGCCTTTCCAAAACTTTGTAGCAGAGGGTGTAAAGTATTATTGCTCACATGGGAAATGTGGATTTCTATTCTGCTTTCTGCACATAGGGGCTGTGTTAGTCTGGGGTTTTTTTTATACTCTGATTCCCCTTCACAGGCTCAGGATATGAATCTCTAATAATCAGGAAAGGACAACCTGGTATGGATAAAGGCAACAGGCAAACTATACCTGAAGATTTTTGTAAGTCAAGGTTATATTGGAATGCATGAGGCTTTTTAGTACCTGGGGAGCCCCTTCCTAAACACCCTATGGGGCGTGACTGTCATCTACTGCACCCACCATTTTGTATTTCATGCTGGGTAATTTCCTTTTTAGAAAGTGTTATTTATGCTTTATTGAAAAGATTCTTGATGGCATACTAGTAGATATTTCTTAGAATCCTGGAAAATAACTATAGAAATGATAATAATATGAAAGATAAAAGTTAAAAGTCAATATTACAACCGTCAATCATTTTGTGAAGGACTATCTTTTACTTTTACTGTCAGGAGCCATTGGAAGAAAAGAATCAAAGCAGTGAGGGAAGAAGCTTGAAATATAATTTAATATGTTTAGACCAAATAGTGAAGAAACAATCCCAGGTGCTGGAGAGCAGTATGAGTTAGAGCATTTGGCTGCAAACTTTTCACTTCTTCAAGTGTTCTTGGAGAAAGACTTTCTCACCTGCTGTGGTGTTGAATAATCCATGCTCCTTCCCATTTATCCTTTTAAAAGGGCAAATGGGTTCCACTCCCACCTTTCACATCCCCAAGCATACTGGGCTCAGTGATGTAGTGCAGCCTGCTGGAGCCAAGCACTAATGCTCCTGCAGGTTTCTATTTTATATGCTCGCAAACCTGAAACAGTATTTGTCCTGGCATTGCAACTTTTGCTTGCAAAGAGCAGCTTCATTTCAAGCAGAGGCTTTCTGTTGTTGGAATAGCATGGGAATGTTGACCAGCATTTGGGGTTTGCCTTGGTTTTGCTAGAGGAAAAGGTCTAGTGTTTTTATTTAGAGATGTCTTCACATTACAAATTTTCAACAACTGTAGTTTTATGATCTAGTATCTCTGATTATGTTTGTAATTTATGAAGGAAGAAGCTGAGGAATGGCAAGTTCCTAAACCAGAGGACTATTACGGTTTTATTTTTTTGAGAATAGTCAACAAGCATGAATAGAAACAGTTAGAAATATTGAATTACAAAAATAAAATTGCAAGCTGACCATTGGTCCTAAACTGTCATCAAGCTTAGTGCTGGATTGAATGTTAGTTATCACTCCTCTACCCAAATTAAATTTGTTTTGCAAGAATTATTTTTCTGGGAAAATTTAAAAAAAAGCTATTCTTGCTTCATGCTCAGTATTCTTTATTGCTCTCGGAGTGTTAATCATTAATCAATAACAGTAACACCTTAGCTACAAGCTCTGTAATGTCAGAGGGAAATTTAATTGCTGTCATTTATTAATAAGCATTTACTATGTCTTCTTTTTGGGTTCTTTTATGGTGTTGGTACTGCTCAGTAAAGTGTTTGGGTTTTTCTTTCTACAGAAATGTATGAAGTTTGTAAGATGGAGGATAATAGCTCTCTGCAAACTGGGCTAAGGTGGCAAGCTGATGGTTGTAAATGAGATACTGGTGTAGTGTAGCCTCTTCCTCTGCATCTGCAAAGGGAGAGAAAGGGCTAGGGCATAAAATGAAATGTTACAAGTTTCTGAACAGTGGTTTCTGCTTGAAAGCATTTAGAGGATCAGGATGTGTGTATGGTCATCTCATGTGGTACCCAGCAGGAAGAATGAAATGCTAAATGAAACTCAGCAGAAAAAAATAGGGCATCAAACATTGTAATCGAAATACAGAACTTTCAAATACAGATAGGATTAAATGTAAATTTGTTTAAAATTTTTCATTTGGGCAGCTGCAAGTCAGCACTTTCATTTTAGGCTGTTGTTTACCCAGCAGATTTTTAAAGTGATTTTGAAATGTTATTGACTTAATGGAAGTCATATCTGCATTGGAAAAAGTATCTGAGTAAAGAAATGCATAATAGATGCTAAAGGATTGTTTAGATATATATCACATGGCTTATTGGAAGCAGAAAACATTGTAAGATTAAAAAGGATTGAAATGTGTAAGCATCGGAAGTAGCGAGCTGCAGGAATGAGTTCTGGGTCTACACTATTCCCTGGCATCCTTTTAGTGTCAATCCCATGTGTGAAGACATGACTGTTGGAGCTACACTGATGCAAGTGTACAGACAGGGATATCACAAATGGAGCTCTTTGTCCCACTTAGAGAAATAAAGCTTAAAGCTTCGTTTGGATGATCTGGAACAAGTTATGTTGGCTAAAGAAGAATTTTGCTGCCATAAGCTGAATTTTGCTGGTATATGCTGTATATATGGTAGATGTGCTTTCACTTCAGAGAATTGCTAGTGCTGTTGTGTAGAGAGAATGCCCTAGAGCTAGTCAACGTATGCCTGCACCTACAACATACTTTGGTATAAAGAGATTTTGATATAAGCCTCTCAAATTTTATTTTTATTGTAATGATATTTATGTGGTATTTGCCCTTTCCTATCCTCACCACCATTTCCTGACTGAAAGCAAGATCTGAGGTTGCTTTTCTGAAGGATGAAGTCCCATCTGCTGTGCTGGAGCAACATACCTTGTAAAGAAATGCCCCTCTGCTGCCTCCTCATTCTCTTCTAACTAGCAAAACTGTGGGCAAACATCCCAGGGTCTAGTTTGGGGAAATGAGAAAGCCTTTTGGCTGTTGGGAAGACAGTTGGATCAGGCAGTATTGGGAGTACAAGCAGAGAGGGGGAACACAGCTGTCAGACCCCTTGGCTGCCTGTCTTGGGGTGACTTTATGATGTGTATCCCATATTGCTGCCCTACGCCCAGAAATTAACTTTGTGCCTTTCTATGCCTCTAAACTGAGCCTGAGAGGGGGAAGGAAAAACTGAGCAAAACTTTTTCAAAGCAGTTTGCAGCTTGTTCAAGGTCATACAGAGATAGCAAACTTTTTTTTCCCCAGCTGCGGCAGGGGAGAGAGGAAGCACCCGGCTTGCTGCTCCCGAGTCAGTTTTTGGCCAGTTGTTCAGCTTCTTTTTCTCTGGAGAGAGACTGAGAGTTGAATTTTTTTCCCTTCCCTAGAATTTTGGATTTTCTCCCTTTTCCACTGGACTGCTTCAATATTAGAACATATTGGGAGGACTTTCCACCGCGTGCAGATGGCCTGGTCCTGGGCCAAGCCCCAGCTCCGAGGAGACCAAAGGGAGGACTCTAACACTTTCCCAGGTTTTTTCTCCACAGCGAGAGACTTTATTATTTAGCATTATTATCCTTTTCTTGTGTGTTTGTTAAATAAATAGCTTTCATGTCTTTCACTTTCCTCTGAGGAAAATTTATTTTCCTCGAACCTGGTGGGGGAGGGGTGGTGACCTGCCTTCTCTCAGAGCATATATTTCTAAATTTGGCCAAACCGGTACACTGCCTTTCAAGATCTGTTGTCAAAGACAAAAATGCTGGAAGGGCACGTCAGCACTGGGCCACAGAGCACCAGGACACACACACACACAGAGTGTCTGGAACCCTCTGGGATCTCTGTCCTCTGTTACGCTGTGCAGCTCTTAGAAAACACCTTAGCAAGGCCCTGTCCATCACGACTTCACAAACAGCATCAAACCTACCTCCCACTCCTCTCTGTACTTCCCTTCCCACACATGTATTCCCTGGGTCAGCTGGAGAAAAGTTTGACAGCTTCCCCATGCTCATGTACTCTTTCATCTTGGGGCTTGTCTATACAGGGGGATTCTTTCAAAGCAAAATACAGTATGAGGATTTATAGTGCTATAAATTCTTGGCAAGAAATAAGCTGTTCTCCACAAATGCTTCATTAACTCCACAGCTCACAGAACTACTTGTGTCCCTGTTCAGATTATGCAATCTACATGAGTATCCATTCCTTTTTTTCAAGAAATGTGGCTTTTATACATGTAGGAGGATGTTCATATATACCTGTTAGTTATCTGTATATTCAATTAACCAGAAAAAAATGCATCCCAGAACTTTAGAAACATGCTCCTGACTTCAATGGCCATTTTTCAGAATAATTTATTTGTAGAATGATTTACTGCCTTTCTCTTCACCATCCTACTTTATGTGCTTCACTATGCTCTTTGTAAAAGTACTTCTTCCATAATTGGAAATCCACCTGTGCATATGACTAAGTCTTTTTGGTTTTTGTTTATTATTTGTATTGCATCAGTACTTACAGGTTTTATTTATAGATGTATTTACCTGTACTGGTTGTGTGGCAATATAGCTTTTTCTTTCTAGAATCCATGTTACCACAGTGCCTGAAAACACAGCAGTAGTTAATTTATTCTCCCAATATGGAGTTATTATGACTAAGGTGTTATTATTCCGTGTTTTACTGTGGGAAAACTGAGAAAATAAAGGATCCACTTATGCTGATCTCTTTATCCTTCTCCGTAGGAAGCTTACAAGTGCTGCCTTAGGCAGGATCCCTGTATTGGCAGCCACACTACAGGCTTTTTTTGGTAATTGTGAGAATGCCTCAGACATGCCCATGCTGCACACGGCATCCTTGGCAATGAGAACTGTCCCACAAGTCCTTGGATCATGCTACAGCCCCCTTTAGCATTTCCTGCAGCTCTTTGTGCATCTACCTCATGCTTCTTCCTCATCTATGTGGATCCATGTGCTGAAATGTAGGTGGAAATGATAAGTAGTGAGCACAAGTAAGTACAAAAGAAAGATCCAGAGGCTCCACACAGATCTAGGGGAGAGGAAAAATAAAGACATTTTTCTACGGATTATAACAGCCTTGGACGTGTTGGCCATCGCTGGAGCACCAGCATCTCACTGGCATCAGAGATATGCCAAGTTGTCTGTGATTGCCAAAAACTGGTTGCATTTCTGGAGTCCATGGCTCCTGCTCTTAGTGTAACACAAGTTGTATTTTTCTTCAGATCTGGATTGGTCAGTGATGGCTGATGAATTTCAAGATATTGAAGAGATTTTTTGAGGCCTTACTTGAGCTTTGTTTTATCAGTCACTGTATTGGTTTCTGGATGTCTGTCCTGGAGGAACAGAGCAATGATTGTTCTGTGTGGCTAATGGTTCCTGTTGACTTTCCCTAAATTGTTCTGTTTTTTACAATTTCCTCAAATGTGAAACAGAAACTGGGTTTCCTGCTGGGGCCAAATTCAGGCTCTGAGCTTTCTGCTTTTGCTGGTCTATGAGAGCAACGTGGCATGGAAACAGCATTCTGCTAGAAATAACAACAGAGGAGAAAACTCCACAGAAAGCCTGTGGCATGGAGATTTTGAACAGACAAGTACTGACATGGCCACAGTTTCATACACCAGAGTTGTTGTAAAGAGAGGAATTCTGAAGTATGGTCCTAGTAGAGTGTACCTTCAGGAGATATGTGTAAATGTAGAATAGGAGAAGTGAGTTGATTAAATTAAGAATAATAATAAAGAAAAGCACACAAGGGAGTAGGAACCCCAAGGATTCATGACCCCACACACCATCCAGTGATCAATTCTTGCCATTTGGGCTTAAGTTTTAACTCTACCATTAGAATGTTGTAAAGATCATGGTAATTTTAGGAAATGGGTTATAGAGTGTGTGTGACAGATTCTGCTTAAATCTGCACCCTCTTAGTTGCAGGTTTATTAAGGGAGGGTCATGATTTTACTCCATATTTAAATATGGGTAGCTAAGAGCAGGATTTGGCCTTACTACTCTGATATATACCGCATAAAAGCACTTTAAAATTTGTATTCTTGCTAAATAGCATAAAATTACATCCTTTCAGGTTAATTAAACCATTTCTCAATGCTGGTTGCTGTTGATGGGATATTTAAACATCAGATTCAGAATTAGCACTTATGTTTCCTGATGATAAATAGCTTCCTTTTAAATATCCCAGATATACGTATATGGTTGATGCATCTAAAGCATGTGGATTTCTGCTCTGTTCAATCTGCATTTCTATTTGATCTACATTAGGGTTCAAACACCCAAAGATTGAATAAAGACTCTCAGGATCTGAATAAAACCTCATTAGGCCCTATATCGTATTCCTTACACAGCCAAAAATTTCCAGTGAAGGCAGCAGAATATTCAGCAGGAAAGGATAAACAAAAGTGGACTCACACTGACTGTCTGATGCTTTGTTGTAAGAATCTAAGAGCAACTTTTCCAAATTTGTTTCTGTGGGAACTGGCAAACAAACACCCTGCTGGAAGAAAATTAATGAGCAGGGAATAATTGTGAGTCCCGGTTTTTGCACACCAGACCATGGTTGCTGTCTGCAGCGTTTGTGTCACTGAACATCCCATCTGCAGGTCCATGTGCAGTGGGATGTAGGAATGGATATGCTGCTTAAGTGTTTATGGAATGGATTTTCTTCATGTGAGTGTCTGGGAAGTGTCTCTACTGAGGAACACAAGCAGAAGGAGATTAACTAAAAACTACTTTAGTTTTGTCAATGATTCCTGGTCCTGCAGAAGAATGATAGAGCTGTCAGTACATTTGTATGTCTAGTCCTTATAGCCAGAGGTACTTCATTGTCCTGTCTATAGAGAACCATACAAAAGAGACCAGGTTAAAGGAGGGAAATGCAATTGCTCCAATTTCATGCCTTTTCTTAGGCTCAATTTTAACTGCCTGAAAAAGAAAGTCTTAAAATTTAGGAATATAAAAATTTAGAAGTGTAGGCAGCAGGGGAGGAGGGTATTCTGCCCTTCTGCCCTGCTCAGGTGAGATCCCACCTACGAAGCTTCCTCCAGCCCTGGAGTCCCAGCACAGGAAGGACATGGAGCTGTTGGAACAAGTCCAGAGGTGGCACCAAGATGATCAGAGGGATGAAGCAGCTCGGCTGAGAGGAAACCCTGGGAGAATTCGGATTGCTCAGTCTGAAGAGAAGTTTTGGGGTGACCTAATTATCTGAAGGACTCAACAAGGAAGGTGAAGACAGAGTTTGGACAAGGGTCTGGAGTGACAGGACAAGGGAAAATGGCTTCAAACTGACAGAGGGCAGGGTTAGATGAGATATTGGGAAGAAATTTTTCCTGTAAGGGTGGGTGAGGCCCTGGCACAGGCTGCCCAGAGAAGCTGTGGCTGCCCCATCCCTGGAAGTATCCAAGGGCAGGTTGGATGGGGCTTGGAGCAACCTGGTCTAGTGGAAGGTGTTCTTGCCCGTGGCAGGGGGTAGGATGGGATGAGCTTTAAGGTCCTTTCCAACCAAAGCTTTTCTGGGATTCTGTGACTATAAATATATAGACAGTCCCCTTATGGAAATTTCTGTGATATTTTAATATGTCCTTATCCATACAAACAAAGTTCTGGGTCCCTTGTTCTAATGCTGAGAGTTTTGACGCTAATCAGAGTAGCTCCCATGTAAAGATTTGATTCACTTCAGAAAAGCAAAGAATGCTCTAAAAATGATAATACACTGTAACTACTTCATTGTAATTGGAGGCTGTCTCTGCTTCACAGAAATTACCAGGCAAGCATTATTGAAAATGCCAGAATTTTCAAGTTAGTTCTATTTGAAATGGGAGAACAAGAATGTGAGGGGATGGATAGAAAATTTGAGGGCTGTGTGATTCAAACTTGAAGTGCAGTTTGTAACAGCAAAAGATGTCTTGGGGTGATTTTATGTTAATACTGTATTTCCCTATCATTTGCTTTATGCCCAGAAAGGGGTCCCGCAGCTTTAAGCTGGGTCCAAGGAAGAGGGGGGAGAGAAGCCAGGCGAATTCTTCAGTGTGATTGGTGTTCAAGGACTCACACACTCTCCCACGTTCTCACCACTGCAGAGCTGAGGGAGCACCTTCCTGCTTTTTAGCTAGCCTGTTGTCTGAGGCCAGAAATTTTCCCATACTGGCATACTGAAATCCTCCTGTAATTTCTTCTTCTGGAACTATTCGGCCTAGCTGTGATCCAAGAACCAGATCATTGGACCCTGTGGACCAGCGCGGAGACTGCGGGGACATCGCATCCCAGCACCAGGCCTTGGGAGGGGCTGAGCCAGCTACAGAGGGAGCGCTAAATCCACCAGCTTCCTCTGCATCGAGGAGGTTTAATATTTTAACAGTT
The DNA here is from genome assembly GCF_965178545.1 of Coloeus monedula. Classification (NCBI taxonomy): domain Eukaryota; kingdom Metazoa; phylum Chordata; class Aves; order Passeriformes; family Corvidae; genus Coloeus; species Coloeus monedula. The sequence continues at coordinate 8,573,988 of NC_138784.1, read as the reverse complement.
ATTTATTTTTCTTGTGCCCTGCTGGCACTTTGTTAAATAAATAGTTTCTTTCACTTTCCTCCAAGAAATTCCTTTTGTATTGGTGGGGGAAGGACTACTGAAACCTGCCTTCTGTGGAGGAGATGTTCCTTCCAGAGCATTTCCCCCTAAACTTGCCTCAAACCGAGATAGAAGATGATCAACTTTGGGGCTGGAGAAACCATCCTCTAAATCTTTTTCTAAATGATAGGATGCATAAACAGATCTACTTATTCTACATGTGCTGTTACTTTAATAAGAGGTACCGCTTTAAGAAAAGAAAGGCTTTGGATTATTGCCAAACGTCTTAGTTTTATTTATTGTCTAAAGGTGGGAATTTTTCATTATCTACAGTTTGTTGGATAGTTGAATAATTTGCAGGAATCTGTTTCATACCAGACTGCAAACTCTGTATTTATCTTCTTTCAATGTTTGCATTGCAAATACAGGCATTATAAGATTTCCTATTGGTGTTCTAACTGTATCAGGACTTGGCAATTGTTCTGCTACTAATCTCACAATGCGCATTTGTGTCTATATTGAAATTAATTGGAAAACTGTATCAAGAAGTATTGCTCTTCAACTATTTTATGTATCAATGTGGAGGGGTTGGTCAGAGAGATGGAGAGAGAGTAGATGCTGTAAATACAGAGTGCTGATGAATACTCAAGTAGTAAATAGAAATACCTTAAAAGTCATTTCTGACAGTAATAAAGGCAGAAATTTGATTTCATCTGTGGATAGTAAACGTATTTCACATTACAATGTAAGTGGTACTTATATTAATATTTATTAGTACTTATTGATGTTAGGGTTTAGTTGTTCTCTTTTCCTCACATCACAGCCATTTTATAAAAATTCAAGTTAAATTGCTACACAACAAGCAATTAAAAGTGTTTGTGTGTGTGTGAGAGAGAGAGAGAAGAAAGTAATCTGTGTGTGGAGATATTCCTATAAAGAAGGACAGACCCTCCCTGATGAGGAATCTAGAGAGTTTTGCTCAAAGTGATGGAGTTCTGTTTGCACTTGTTAAAGATGTAGCTCTTTGAATGCATATTTCAACCCACAGGCACTGTTTTGCTGTTCATATCAGGGTGGTTTGCATGGGTTTCCTGCCTTTTAACAGGGTGTTTGTGTATCCCTTGTTTTGACTGTGGGCAGTGCCTCTTCAGGAACGAGATTGTGCACTATGTTCAGTGGCCTTTTTATGTAACGTGAAGGATTGCCAACTTGGAGGATAATGTGAGTCATAAAGTGCCTGATCCAAATTTAACGAAATTTGTTCATCTCTAAGTTTAGAGCTGAATGGCAAGACAGATATATTTCCATTTCCATCAGTGACAAGGACAGTGTTGGCGGATGCCTGTTAACAGCTATAGTGTGTGTTTTTGATACTCATATATGTGTGTATGGGTGGGAAAAGACTAGTTACTTTTACTTACCATGAGCCTGTTTCTTCTTTGACCACTTTTAAATCACTCTTGGGCTTGATGTTCCTTCCATGAAGATAATTCTTGTGCAGAAGGTGTGCTGTGGTCTTGAGTCACGTTTTTGCCCTCTTGAGTAGAAAGACTTGCATTGGACTTGGATTTTTGTCATTATGAAAACTGAAGTAGAGACCCTTTTAAAATAAGACAGGTACCAGGCAAGGCAAGACAAACCAAAATTCTTTTTGTTAATCTTACAATCAGGCTTCAATATCAATAATTTCAGAAAATGGGTTCAAGTTCATCCTCTATTCGAGCATAATGCTGAGTTAACATATTTATAATTCACATGTCTTCAACAGGATTAATCATATCCATGTATCAGTTTGTATTCACCTGCTTAGCTGTGCTGGAGTCTTAATCTTTTTGACTGTTCTAATTCTTTGGCCAAATATTTTCCTTGGAGATTTGACCAGTGAAAGCAAGACCATGTCCCCACTGCTTTTGTGCAAGGCATTTTGTTCATGGGTATGACTTTTTGTTTGAGGGTTTTTCTCAGTGAGATCTTTATTAAGATAAGACCTCTGTTCAGCCTTTTTCTTGTTTTATTTTATTAGGACCCCAGTTCAGTGACTTGTGTCATCAAATTTGCACATGTAGTGATGGATTGTGATATTACAGACAATTTGATTGTTGCATCCCTCACTGAATCAAACAATGAGATTGGCTGGGTTGGAGATATGTTCAATTTTATATATAGGATCACTGAAATAGCAGTGACTGAATAGGTAATACCAGAATGTGCATAACAGCTTTGATAAGATTTAAGCAACATTGTGCTTCCTGCAGTTTGCTGAACTGGTAATGATGATTTAAGGGTCTTACCTTAAATGTTTTCTATACTTCTGGATGTGAAATAAACCCACAAGTTAGCATTTTTTTCATTTCATATAATATGAATTTTTCTTTGAAACATCAGTACACTAAGGTATTTTTAAAAGACAGATATTGTAGCATAGTAGTAATAAGAATACTGTAGAAATTTGGCAGGGATACTACAGGGATACTATGATTTTAGAAGACTGTATATGGGAATTAGTTAGTGCTTGCTCTAATAAAACCCCACCACTCTATTTGCTGATTTCACATTTTCTTAAGAGTGAAGCATTACTATATTCATTTTCCCTCACACTTTTCTTTTCAAAATACAAGCCAATCATCTATATTCTGTCAACTTGTGTCATTTTTTAACCTTTCTTGTAATATGGCAAATTAGATATTGCATATGTTATTATTGCTAGAAAAGGACAGCCCAACTTCCCTAATAAGTATGAGAAGACAAAAAAGCTTCAGGTTTCTGCTATATCTGTGTTCTTAAGTAGGTTTCAAAGCCAGAGTAACTGAGTTTGAAACATCACTATGATGGCTCAGAGTTGTCAAGTCTTGAGGAATATGAGCTCAAACTCTCATTCTTCTAGCTTGAGTCCAGAAATTGGTTTTGAATTTAGAAGTTATTACATAGAACCACAATTAATTTATATCTTGGTGTATCATGGTGTGTTTACACTTAAGTAAGTTTAAAAGTGTTAATAACAAAGTATTTCGCAGCAAATCCTATGAGCATTGTCAAATGTGTGAGTTTGGAATATGTCCACTGAAGTCAGGTCTAAGGAAGCTTGATTTGTACTAGAAGACTTAATCTACATCACTAGCATGTCTTTAACTATTTTCCTAATGACTGTACAATAGGCTTGGCAAGTGATTGTTGTTATTATTATTATTACATTTTCTTTGAAAAGGGATGTTTGATGAAAAGAAAAATCCACCAGCTTTTTGACACGTTCATCCTAATTTTTAGATTTTTTCAATTTGCAGTATGAGGGTGTGAGTGTACAGAACTTACATATCTGCATGTGGAAGGTAACTGAGTAGCTTCCCTTACCAACATTCAGCTTTTGTGACCAATGGCATGGTATAAATAACCCTGTTTGAGTAAGAGCCACTCAGTCTAAAAAATTATTAGCCATTTCATACTGTAAGAGTTCTCTTTGTAGCTTCCTGGCAATTATTTTGGATTTAGGATATCTTTTTAAGAAAGATGGAGTGAAACTTTTTACAAGGTCATATAGCGACAGGACAAGGGAGAATGGCTTCAAACTGTCAGAGGACAGAGTTGGATGGGATATTGGGAAGAAATTCTTCCCTGTGAGGCTGGTGAGGCCCTGGCACAGGTTGTCCAGAGAAGCTGTGGATGCCCTATCCCCAGATTGTCCAAGACCAGGTTGGATGGGGCTTGGAGCAATGTGGTCTAGTGGAAGGTGTTCCTGCCCATGGCAGGGGGTGGAATGGGATGATCCATAAGGTCCCTTCCAATCCAAACATTTCTGTGATTCCATGGTTGTCCAATTTAAAAAAAAAAAAAAAAAGAAAGAAAGAAAAAAAATTCCTCAATTTTATCTATGGGAATGATGGGGTTGACGTCCTGTTCTCTTCAATGGTATCTCTATGGATACACACACAGCCTTTCATTGGGCTAAGACTCATAAAGCTCCATGGCTCTGCCTTCATGAAGACTTTATTGTTGTACCATCTAATTTGCACAGTAGGCAAGCTCAAAACACAACATATTTTCTCTCTGTGTCTTTTATTTCTAGCAAAAGAGATTTAGCCTAGATCGTTGGAAGAACTTCAGTGCTGAAGTGCATCTGGCTGCCTGGAGCTCAAAAATCCTCAATCTCTGTTCAGTAGCGTTCAGGTCTGGGCCCAGGTGAAATCCAGGGATGCCTCTATTTCTACCAGTCATATTCCAAAAAAATGCTTGCACTGGGCCATTGTAGGAACTGCTGTTACGTTAACAAGGGTGAACAACAAGGTGGCCAGAGCATTGATTGGAATTGTTGGTTCTCTTTTTCCTCAAGTGTTCTCTAAACCACTGGGCCACGACACCATGTCTTTTCTTCTCTCACTGACTAATTTAGCAGAAAAGCTTGGAAGAAGAGTCCTTCTCCCAAGTATGTTCTGATAATTAAATGATTCACAGAGCCATGTGTGAGTGTAGGATCTGAAATATTCCTTCTCTGGAGTAGGTGGTTGGACTCCCAAGAAACTAGTTGAAGAAAGAGATGGGAAGGAGAAGGAAAGGAAAGCACAGCTTTTATGGAATATGTTTTGAATGAAACTGGTTAACCACAGATTGGTTGTCAGAATGGGGCTCAGGGAGGTGAAACTCAGTGGGAATGAAGCACGTCTCCTCTTTCAGAGCAAAGTACAAACACCTGGAATCAGTAGTGCAGTAAAACACATCAATGCAGCATCTCAGGAAGGTAAAGAGATGTTCTACTTACAAGTTCTAAAATTGCTTGGCTCTATCATTGAAGGGAAGAACTGGTGCTCACTTTGGTATATTATAACTCTGGAAAAGTATTATTTATAATAAATTGTATTCTGAAATGTATGTTTATGTAGTCACATATATACCTATATAGAAATATATCTGTATATATTTATGAATTCATTTATATAAGCATAAAGTTACCAAATCCTTTTACTATCTGAACATAAAAGAACAGCCGTTTTATTTGGATCATCAAAGAACCAATTGGATTTGTAAGCGAATACTATAGAGTTTATCATCCTCCGAAACTAAATATAGCTATTTTCTTTTACTAGAAGACAGCACCTGTTACAGCGGGGATTACTGTAACAAGCATATATCAAACCAGGAGTCTCGTGGAAAAGAAATATATACGGATGGATTCTTGGTAGATGTTTCAGAGATCTTTATTTCTCCAGCCGCATGGCCGGGGCTGTGCTCAGGAACTCTGCAGTCACGGGACCCGAGGGTCCTTGGCCACACCGGGGAACACAAACCAACCAATCGGGAATGAGGCTGACCAGGGGCAGGGAAACCCCGTGTCTCCCCCCAGGGCCCCTCTCCCAGGGCTCCATGGCAGGGGGGGAGATCCCAACAAGCACCTATCTGCTATACCTACCAGATAGCAGTATCTGCAATGATTTTTCACAGCTGCAGTCTTAGAACTGTGGAATACCAAAGTTAGGAATTCAATAGCAATGGTAATGCCTCCATATTGTACTAAAGCAATATTTTCCACTGGGTTTTGTTGAGAGACAAGTAGCTCAATATTGCTGAGCAGTCTGCCTAAAAAGTATATAATGCACACTTATGGGATGTACTGCTCATCCAAGTTAACATTTGATAAGAAAGTTGCTGCCTCCTTTTTTTTTTCCTAACAAACTATATTAACTACATAATTTTAAAATCAGTCATATTTATACACAATTTATATGGAAGTCAGGCAAAATTTTATGGTACTTTCCCCAAGTTCTGTTCTCAAGGAAATAACTTTTGGTACCAACATCTAGTTATTATGGCTGAATTGATATAATTGCTTCTTTTGTCAAAAAGGGTTGGAATTGTCATTCCACTTTCTTTGTGGGTTTTGTCTCCTCCCCCCTTCCTCTGCCACCTTAGCTAAGAAGCATTGTTTTTCCCCTTGTCTTTATTCTGTTGCTTGTTGGATACTTTCCTAAGCAAATTCAACTTTCTTTCTCCCACTCAGCAAGCTGGATTAGCTTAGCTCAGGCCTGACAAAAAGGACTGTCTGGCAGCAAGCAATTCGGTCACCTCAGGCTGTCACTTCCCTCATGTTTTCCAGGTCTTCCGAGTGACTGAAGAACACCTAACACTCAGAGGAAAGAGTACAAAAGCAGCTCTGAACCCTGTGGGTGCTAAGGTGGAATCATATGGAATTCTTATTTTTCAGTAGCTGCTAGTAGGCTGCATGGACCATGCTGATAGGTGAGGATTCCTAAATCACTAAGGGATGATGGTATTTTCCTCCTTTATTTTTCATCCCCTTGCCTTCCCTTTTCATACCTTAATCCTCATGTCCTGCAGCTGGGTAGGGTAGTGGTAGGAGTAGGGCTTTAGCAGCTGCTGGGTCTGTTGAAGATTTTCACTCCTGCCTGAGCTCACTTGAGGGAGAGGCTTGAAACGGCTTTGTGTGACACTGGTCATGCATTTTCCCTTTACTCAGGAATATTTCTGCAGACTGAACAGAGACTAAGTAATTTAAAAACATTAGTCATAAAAAACCGTATCAACCTGGAACAGTTGAATAGTTAAACAGCAAACCTTTTATGAATCATCTGAGCAAGAGACTATAGGTGTGATCACAGCTGCTGAGTTTTGCTGCAACTCACTGACATTATGCTCATTTGTGCAGGAGGTGGAGACTTAATTAGTTGAATATGGTTTCTGAATAAGGCTACAAATCACAGAACAGGTATGTGCATGCTAATGCAGTTCACACACCCAAACTTTCTTTTTCTTTTTTCTTTTCTTTCAATTCAGAAATTTAGAGTATGATCTAATGCCTGCAGAAAAAATCCTAATAAAAATAATTTTTACATATATATATAATTTATTTTTATAATATATGTATAAATAATTTATAATTCTTTTGATAAAAATAATGGTGCATTGAAAAAACTACTGACCAGTAAATAATATGGTGGAAATTGTGTTTAGGAATAGGCATTTGGCACAGCTGTCTCCTTGTGTAAGTAATCAGTGGGATTTCTGAAATGGGGAAATATGTGGACTGTATTCATTGTGTTTTCCCTTAGTTAGAATACATACCTACAATGTGTTCAGAGTTTGTATTTTTCAGTGCACCCTGATGGCAATGTGCAAGTGGCAAGGAGTAGAGATAGTGGTCTGAAAATCCTATGGTCAAAGGAGAGATAAATTGGGTGGTGCTCTGAAAAGCCTGAGAGCCACAGGAAAAGCAGAACATGGCTTGCTTCATCTCTGCATATTCTCTTCTGATACCTGCATGAGCTGTAATACCACCTTGGGCTTCCTTGCAAATGAGTGGTGATAAAAGGGATGAGTACAAAAACCTCAGCAACAACTACGAATTTGGTTTTCAAAGCAGGTGTGGAATTTAAGGTGGTACTTTGCCTCCTACTGCTTGTGGCTACCCCTATGCAGAGAGAGCTGTTCCAGGGCAAAAGTCCAAGTCATTGTTAATTGGCTATAAGGAGAGTTGTTTTAAATGGTATTTTTGATACACAAAGAAAGGATGGATTCAAAAATATTGGTATTTTGAAAAAGCAACAGGATATGTATTTCCAATTGTCTACTTTGTAACAATCATAAATTGCATATGAAAGCATGGATAATGAATTCTGAGTAAAGGGAGAGGAACTGGGGAGAACAAACGCTTTTAAAACCTGTAAAATAAATCTTTACATTTCTATGAAATTCCAATTAAATTACTGTTTACACAAAATATGCATCTGAAATAACCGCCTCTTTAGGATACAATTAAATGTGAAGCTGATACCTTATTCCACCAGTTTATTGGAAATACCATGCACAGTGATTTTATCATATTTTTGAAAATGAAGAATGATTTCCACAGATTTTTATGCAAGTTGAGTCTAGAAGGAAAGAAAAAATATGTATCTGAATATGCGTTACAGGAGCCTCAAAGTTATGTCCAAGGGCCCGGTGCTTTTTTTGGTGGACTCTATGGAAAAATGATAGTGTTCAGATGTTTAGGTGCGCTAGAGGACAGCAGTTATTTGGGATTTGTGAGGGAAGGGGCAGCAACTTTTAGATCAAATCAACTTGGAGGCTGCATATAGTACTTGGCATTTATATAAAGCAAGCTCAAGGTTGAATGAAGCATTCGAGTTGTAAAATGGATGTAGAAAGGGTAAAAAATCCCTGCAATTACTTCAGTGATGATCCATTCAGGTTAAGAATTTTCATCTTTGCTGTTGCCATAGCAATCTGTTCCCCTGTCACTAGCACATTAAAAATCCTTTCTGTAAAACTGTTGTTGCCAATATTGAACACATAACAGACAAAACCATTTTTTTAATAGCTTAGGTGCAACACGAAGAAGACCTAGATCTTAGAGAGATGCATATGTTCTTTAAAAAGATTAGTATTTCCATAATTCATTGCAGGAACACAATATTTGTGCTGCAGTATTGATGTCAGTATAAAATAGTTTTCAAATAATCCAGCAATGCAGTGTCAGCTGAGCTCAAATAATTGGACTGTTCAGCTGAGATACAACAAACCCATATGTTCCTGAGTTAAAATCTAATGCAGTTCTTGGTGCTCGAGGCATGAGCTCTGGCGTGCCCCAGGTCAGAGACAGTCCAACTGCGTTCTTCTGTGCGTTGCTGAAGCGACTTGGGCATCAGGAAAAGAGCTGCTGGCTGAGCTAGCTAGCTGGGTTCTTTGCAGAGGGAACACCGCAGGAGCTGATGGGATCGGCTCACGTCAGCTCAGAGACAAAGGAAGAGAGAGGCTGGTCTGACTCCTAACAGGTTTATTGTTAGAAGTTTCGCAACCCGAACAAGCTTGGAAGGGATGGAATGCGATGGGATCCTCCCCTGAGGCTTGTCCTCAGTTTTATAGGCAATTTGAAAACCGCGGTGAAAGGGTAAAACAACCAATGAGTTACAAGCCAGGGAGAGGATACAATATAACATGAACCACTGGGGGAAACCAAGAGGCGGGAGTTATAACAGAGAACCAGTGAACAACCGAGTAACCGAGAATTTTCCCGAACCAGGGAAGGCAGCTTGTACCCAGGCACCGCCCGGGGGGGTGCGGCTTAGGCTTCTGAGCCGCCCATCGACCCACCCTCTGAGTCTGCCTCTTTGGGAAACTTGATCCAGGGGATGGGCTGGGATTGATTGGCACCATGCTGCCCCAGCCCCGCAGTGGGATGGGTCACACCAACATCTTCCCCTTCTTTATTACCTTGAAATGAGGGGGAAGGCTTAAGGGATTTCAAAACCAAACACTTAAAAATTGGAAGGGCTAATAAAATTAACAACACTATAAACAAAACCCAAACAATGTCCTTGATAATGGAAGGAATCCAGCTGCTGAAGCTCCCAGTGGATGAAGAGAGACTGGAGGTGGAAAAGATGTTTTTAAACCAGTCGCTGCCCTCTGCACGCAGGTCGTCAACTTGGGCACGAATTTCCTTAATTTCAGCATGGATGGACTTGCTCTTTGACAAAAAGTCTATACAGCAGAGTCCTTCAAACTCATCGCAGCCGTGGCCGTGAGTGAGGAGAAGGAAATCGACGGCAGCTCAATTTTGTAATGTTACCTGCTTTGTTTTTTCTTCCTCAGCTAAAAGCTGGCTGAGGATGGAGGACGTGGCTTGGGCGCTTCTCCCTAGCCAGCAAGAAATCTGCTCAAGTTCTCCAAGGGCCTTAGCTGCCGCCACCCATGGCATAAAAATTGACATGATAACTCTTTTAGAATGAGGTCAATTAGTGACCGAATTCTCACAATCATCAGGGATTTTGTAAATTGACCCAGCCTGATTAGCTGAATTTTGCCACTTGAGAAGTTGAGCCCTGTCTGGGGTGTGAGTGGTCAAATGCCCCAGAGTGCAGGGGCCTCCTATGAGAAATGGTGGGATTCCATTCCACACCCGGTCTCCACAGATTAAGAATAAACCCTCTGGCAGCACCTTGCTGTGACTGATGGAGTTGGAAACCGACAGAGCCATATTGTGACACCAACTCTGGGTTTTATAGACTCTGTTAAAAGGGCTGACTGGGAATTGGTGTTCTGGTTTGCTATAGTGTGAGTTAAAACAAAAGGCTGCCCCAGCAGACCCCTTAAGATTTAATTCTTGGGGTTCCTGTATGGCTACTGGAAGTTTCCGCATCCACCGGTCCCAGCGGTGGGGCTGGAGGATGTGGGTGTAGGCAACAAACTCCTCAGCGTGCAAGGGAATACCAACAAGGCAGGAAGACATTGGGTCCTTCACCCTGCCCGTGTCCAAGCATATTCCTGTCTGGTTGAGGGCTTTGGCCAGCGATACCCACACGTTGTTTTGTGGCTGCGGTATGATCCATGCCTCGCCTTGTTGGTGGTGGCACAGGAGGAGCTGCAGCAGCCAGTGGGACAGCAGCAGGTAGGAGGTCACCACACAGTCAAGGGTGGTAACTTTAGGAAAAGTATAACACAAATAAAATTAATACAAATACAATTAACTTAAATAACAATGACTCCCTTGGACTCCCCCTCTTTCAAAACAAAACTGGGGGGTCATTTTGGGAAGGGAGACACATTTTAAGGAGACTGGGAGGTGGAGGGTTTGTTTTTCAGGCCTGGAGGAGGAGTCTTTTTTCCAGGTGGCTTGGTTTTTCTTCTTTTCCAGGTTGTGGAAGCTTCTTTCCTTTGCTTGGCATCCACAGGTGGTCTCAAAAAGGGTTTGATCCACTTCCCAGGGATCCATCTTGGACCCTCTGGGGTGGAAACACATCCGTAGCCTTTACCCTGGGTGACTAGGGGGTACAGGCCACGTATTTGTAAAGTATCAGGGTCTTTTATTAGGACCTCAGGTCTCTCAGTCAGTTTATGTTTGGCAGAGTTTGTGAAGTGTCTCAGGATGGGAGGGTTGGGTTCCTCATAGGAACAGTTTAAAAAGTTCAAAGTGAACAACGCTTTGGAAAGTCTTATGATGGGGGCAGCAATCTCATTCCCACCTTTTTGTTGTTCTAGCAGTCTTTTTAGTGTTTGATGCTTTCTTTCTACGATGGCTTGGCCTGTGGGCGAGTGAGGGATGCCAGTGATGTGATCCACACCCCACTCACTCATGAATGTTTTTAACTCTGCAGAGGTGTATGCTGGGCCATTGTCAGTTTTTATTTTATTTGGTGTCCCCAACACAGCGAAGGCCTGTACTAGATGGTTGACGACATCTTTGGCCCTCTCCCCACAGTGGGCTGAGGCAAAGGTTGCACCAGAAAAGGTATCCACAGAAACATGAATATATTTCTGGCGGCCAAATTGGGGGAAGTGGGTGACATCTATTTGCCATACCTGGCAACTGTCTAGGCCTCGGGGGTTAACCCCTTGGCCTAATGATGGAAGCTGATGTTTTTGGCAGTTGGGGCATGGCACCACAATTGCTTTTGCCTGGTCTCTAGTGAGGTGGAACTTTTGGATGAGAGCTGGAGCATTTTGATGGAACATTGCATGGCTCAGCTGGGCTTGCTAGAATCTGCTAGGCAGATTCACTAACTCAATGGGCATTGCTAGGGCATCTGCTCTCCCGTTCCCTTCGGCAATAAATCCTGGCAGGTCAGTGTGTGATCTCACATGCATGACATAGAATGGTTGCTTTCGGTGGGAGATCAGTTGAATCAATTTTGAAAGCAAGTTAGGAATTTTTGGGTTTGCACCCTCCTTTAGTAAGGCTCTCTCTGCCCTGGAAACTCACCTGCTACATAGGCAGAATCAGTTATCAAATTAAATGGTTCACTGAACCGCTTAAATGCTCTGACCACGGCTGCAAGTTCTGCCACTTGTGGGGATCCTTCAACTACCTGCACAACAGACTCCCACTTCTGAGTGTGGGGATCCCTCCAAGTGATGACAGACTTGCGGGAACGTCCGGAGCCATCTGAAAAGATTGTCAAGGCACTTAATGGTTTTCTGCTTTGAATTTCTTTTGGAATCAGTTTGAAGACTGAAGTAAACAGTCTGTGTTTTGGATGGTGTATAGAAATTTGGCCTGTGTAGCTGTCTAGGGCGTATCGGAGGTGTTCATTGTTTTGAAGGAGGTTATCAAGTGAATCGGTTGCCAATGATAAGTGGATGCATGTAAAGTCAGACCCTGCAAGGGTGTGGAGCGGGATCTAGCTCGCATCACCAACTGAGCCATGAGCTCCTGTGGCATTGTGATACTTTTTGATGGCTGGTGCAAGAGGAAAACCCACTTGATGATTAACAGGGGATCACTCTGCACCTCGTCCCATTGAAATATCAGTCCGTGGAGGTATGGCATTTCCCCTAATACAATAAATTGAAAAGGCAGACCTGGGGCGCAGCGGTGTGCCTGCCGGGACAACAGCGCTTCCTGTACCTTACAGATGGACTGTCTCGCCTCCTCTGTTAGATGCCTAGGTGATGTGAGGTCATCTTTCCCTCGCAGGTGGTTGAACAGAGGAGTGAGATCTTCTGTTGTCAGCCCTAGGAGTGGCCTCACCCAATTTATGGACCTGCAGAGCTGATGGAGTTCCTGCAAGGTCTTAGGGTTATCATTAATTTTGACTTGTTGGGGAACTACAGTCTGTTCATGGATTTTTAGTCCAAGGTATTTAAATGGAGAGGTTTTCTGGACCTTTTCAGCCTGGATCTCAAATCCATTTGCCTCTAAGGCCTCGATTACCTTCCCTAATGTCCAGTCTAAATAGGATTGGTTAGGAGCACACACCAAAACATCGTCCATATAGTGGAGCACTATTGCCTTTGCTGCTAACTTTTGGATGAGGGACAGAATGCAAGCTACATACCACTGGCAGATGGTGGGTGAGTTTTTCATGCCTTGCGGCAGAACTCGGCACTGGTAGCACTGTATGGGAGCCTTTCGGTTGATGGAAGGGACCGAGAAGGCAAACCGGGGTACATCATCTGGGTGGAGAGGGATCTGGAAGAAACAGTCCTTAATATCAATTACTGCTACCTTCCACTGCTTGGGGAGCATGGAGGGTGAAGGCATTCCAGGCTGCAGGGGTCCCATGTCCTCAATGACTGCATTTATTTTCCGCAAGTCCTGTAGGAGGCACCACTTGTCTTTCCCAGGATTTTTGATTACAAATATGGGGGAATTCCAAGCACTATTAGATGGTTTGATATTTCCTTTTTTCAATTGCTCCTCAATGAGTGCGGTGAGCGCCTTCAATTTGTCTTTTTTCAAAGGCCACTGATCCATCCAGACGTGTTAGTCAGAGATCCAATTTAATTTCTGGAAGGGGCGCTCCACAGTGGCCTTTACTAAAAATTTTGGGGTTGAGATGGAATTTCGACTAGAGCGCCGCACTGGGACATGAGATCCCTGCCCCACAATGTAAATCCAGAGTCAAGTACCAAAGGACGGACTGATGCTATTTGTCCCTCTGGACCATCAATTTGGACAACTGCCTTTCTTCTCTGGGTAGATATAGATCCCCCCACACCCATCACGATACCTTCTGCCAGCTGCAGCTCCCAGTGTGACGGCCAATTGTGGGAAGAAATGACTGTCATGTCTGCTCCCGTGTCCATCATTCCTGCCAGGCTGATGTCCGAGCCTTGGCAAGACAGTTTGCAGTTAAGAATGGGTTTGTTGTTTCCAACTACCTCAGCCCAGAAGACAGAGGGGTTGTAGTCCTGTGGCGGACTACTGGGCATGAGAATAGCTTGGGCTACAACTTGGTTAGCAGCAAGAAAATAGGGAGGATTAACACACTGGATATTGACAGTAAAGAACCCTTGTGGCCACACTTGAACAATTTCTGGGGTAACACAAATGTCAGCTGGTGAATGTACAACATCTTTTAACACAAACAATATACAGTCTCTCAGATTCTCGCAACTCACAACGATTCTCTGGGGTGTCACCATTTGAGTTGCAGTGGTCGTGGTAACATTTTCCTGGTGGCAGTTTCTTGATTCATTCCCCCACATGGCCCTGCCAATCCATTCGGTCCTGTCAGTTTTTTGGCTGAATCCCATCGGTGGCAGGCCCTGGGGAGACAGCTCGGGAACCCTGATTAATTGGAGCTGAAGCTCTGCAGTTTTGGGCCAAGTGCCCTGGTTTGCCACACCTGTGGCAGACCCAATTAGCATTTCTTTTGTCCTGGGATGCTGTTGCATCAGCAGTGGCTGCAGTTCCTATGAAGTTTTCCCCTGTTTTTAAATTTGGCTGATGAGTTGGCACCCATGTTGTGCAAGCACGAATCATTTGACTTAAGGTTGGTGGAGGTTCGAATGGAAGACCCCAAATCACTCTTTTACAAGCATTATTAGCATTAGTTTTTGCAATTTGCATTATAATATGCTCCCTTGTTTTCAGATCTTCCACTTGTCTTTCCACTACGAGCCTCAGTTTATCTACAAAATCAATAAATGGCTCATTTTGTAGTTGCCGAATCTCAGCATAATTCAATTGAGGTGCTAATTTAGGGGGCATCATTAAGAACGCTTGCTGAGCTGCTTGCTTTATAACATTCAGGACCAGCTCTGGTGTATTTTGAGCCTGGTTCTGGGGCTTGGTTAATAACCCCTCACTGGTAAGGTGATCCATAGAAACCCCGGCATTGTTTGGATACTGCAGTAAAATAGGGAGGACCTCTCCCAGTTGCTTTCTCCAACCTTCTTCCCACATTTGAAATTCGGATGGGGAAAGCAAGCAGCAGAAAATGCTTTTGAGGTCATGTGGCAAAATCACTGTACTGGTGAGAGTTATCTTAAGAAGGTTCTTAAAATGCTGACTCTCCCTCCCAAATTCTTTCTGGATTTGCAAAGCTCTTTCAGCCCTGCAGAATCAAAAGGTTTCCATGTGGGATTATTGCCAGTTCGATCATATGTTACAGGAGCAGCAAAGGGGTAGGAGGGGGCTGAGGGGACTCCCAGACCCGATTTCAAGATGGCGTCGGTTCCGGTTTCTACCCTGTGGGAACCGGAAGAGGGGGCGTGGGAACCAGGAAGTCCTCCACAGGGGGCGGGGTTGGAGGATCAGGAGGCGTGGTCACAGGATGGGCGGGGATTCCTGACACAGGGGGTCGTACCTGATGTGTGGGAGGAACCTGGTGACGTCACGTCTGGGGGTGGGGATAGGAAAGGGTTGGGGGTAGGAGGGTGAAAGGGACTGTGGGAAGAAGAAGGGGGGAGGGGTGAACTGTGCCATACGGTCAGTGCCATTGTTCAGACACGTGGAGTGGGGGGGGGGCAATGGCAAACAGCGTTTAGAACAGTTTTCTGGGCTTACAGCTGGGGAAGAGGGCAAGGGATACAGGGTTTGGGAAGAGGTTGAGGTAGCCTGGCCAGAGCTACCCCAACAGAGTGGCTGAAAAGACCGAGAGGGGTCAGGGAGAAGGTAGCAACTCTGTGCGTCTGGGCATATCACCCCATTCGGTTTTTCCAATGAAGGGGAAGTGGGATGAGGAGCAGGAGGGGAGGAAGGAGGGATACGGAAAGAACTGCAAGGGGATTTGTGCTTTTCTTTTACTTTCTGATCCATTTTATGCAAGTCCCGAAGGACTAGAACTAGAGGAAAGAATTTTTCTCCAGAGGAGTCCCCTTTTCACTTTAAATCAGTAATCTTATCCCCCACAGCCTGCCAGAAGGCAGGAGATTTTAAATTTGTGGGAGACACTTGAGGAAGGTAAAAGAAAAGCCAGCGAACAAACTGTTTTAACAGACTCTTTGAAAATTTAAAACCACTAACTTCAAGGAATTTCACAACTTGGAGAAAAACCTCTCACTGGGGCTATGGGAGATTTGTTCCCATCTCTCTCTCAGCACTTCTTCTACCCGCCACCCGCAAAATGAAAAAAGAAACAAAGTATCAGGGACCGGGGATACTCACACAAGTTTCAGAAATCAGTTAAAAGGTGTCCAGTCCCAAACTAAAAAGCACAGGTGGGGTTCTCTGAGGCACGGCTGCTCTCCAAAGCCAGTTCAGTGCAGAATCAGTGGGAGTTAGCAGTCTTCTCTCAGGGCACCGCTCCTAAAACAGAGCAGACTGCACTGAGAGGCGTTGGCAGGTCCAAAGACACTTCTTATCGCTGTCCACCAACAGCCACGACGTCGCAGGGATTCACTCGCGTGAGCCCCACACTTGGTGTGCCAGCCTAACGCAGTACTTGTGTTCGAGGCACGAGCTCTGGCGTGCCCCAGGTCAGAGACAGTCCAACTGCGTTCTTCTGTGCATCGCTGAAGCAACTTGGGCATCAGGAAAAGAGCTGCTGACTGAGCTAGCTGGCTTTTTGCAGAGGAAACACGGCAGGAGCTGATGGGATCGGCTCACGTCAGCTCAGAGACAAAGGAAGAGAGAGGCTGTTCTGGTCTGACTCCTAACAGGTTTATTGTTAGAAGTTTCGCAACCCGAACAAGCTTGGAAGGGATGGAATGCGATGGGATCCTCGCCTGAGGCTTGTCCTCAGTTTTATAGGCAATTTGAAAACCGCGGTGAAAGGGGAAAACAACCAATGAGTTACAAGCCAGGGGGAGGATACAATGTAACATGAACCACTGGGGGAAACTGAGAGGCGGGAGTTATAACAGAGAGCCAATGAACAACCGAATAACCAAGAATTTTCCCGAACCAGGGAAGGAGGCTTGTACCCAGGCACCGCCCGGGGGGGTGCGGCTTAGGCTTCTGAGCCGCCCATCGACCCACCCTCTGAGTCTGCCTCTTCGGGAAACTTGATCCAGGGGATGGGCTGGGATTGATTGGCACCATGCTGCCCCAGCCCCACAGTGGGCTGGGTCACACCAACAAAGCTCTTATTTTGGTAATGTGCTGTAGAACTATGGGTCTCTTTAACCTTCTGTTACTGGATGAGTCTGATTCTCTTCAGTGACTGATTGGAGTGATTTTACTTATCCTGGTGTAATTCTGGAATGGGAGTTATGTCCCCTAACAGCTTTACATCTGTGTTCTAATCTTAAACTGCTCATGGACACAAGCTCTGCAATGAGTTTGTACAGATAATGAATTGTAGCAATAAGTCCTTAAGCATTCTTTAGTACATCCAAAGGAGTGTGGAAAGCAATTTGTAATTCAAAGCAAGCATAGCAATCGTTCGACAAATGTATGTACCCAAACTGAGTAAAATGCAAATACTTCTCAGTAAAGTAGAGATACACATCTCTAGATACATACGTATATATGTGTGTGTTTGTGTATGTGTTTGTGTGTGCGTGTGTATTCATTCAGGACTGAAAGGCAGAAGTTTGCTTAAATCGCAAATAGTCCCAGATTTGAAAACTCAGGGATTGACGAAATAAGTCATAACATAATAGCTGGAAACTGAATATATGGCCCATAGTCTGATCACTGACAATGTAGGTCTCATGCTTGTTTCTGCCTCAGCATTCTTTTATCCTCTGACCATCTCTAGACTTCATCCTTTGAATACTTATTCTCTGTCCATGCCATACTCCTTTGTTTCACTTCTTATGTCTTCTACTTGCTGTTCTCCCCACACTTCTGTCCTTCAGTTGTCTTTGAGATCCTTTGTCCTGGGATGGTGTTGATTTAATGCAGAACAATCATAGGAGGTTCACAGAATATACTGATTTGGAAGGGACCCACAAGGATCATTGAATCCAACTCCTGTTGGTTGCTCCTGTAGTTACAGTACAAGGTATTAATAGAAATGACGGTGATAAGTGATTTTTTTTTTAACTGCACTTGGCAATATTGCCCAAACTTTTCATTTTCTTTTGGTTGAATGGGAGGAACTGCTTTTTTTTTTTTTTTTTTGTCTTTTAATGCAACTGTGTCGTCTTGCTTGGGGGCTTGAGTTGTGTAGTGGTTTGGTCCAAAATACTCATTACTGTTTATCTTCTGTGAGATAAGAATTAGGAGAAATGCAAAGCAGGCACCAAACTTGAAAGAATATAAAGAAGTTTATTAACAGACCTAAAAGAGGAAAAAAAAATTATACCACCTTCAGAACTCTCCTCCTCCCCCCACCTTCCTCCCTTCTCCCACTGACAATGTAAAAAAACAATCCTTAAGATGTTCAGTCTGTTTACCACTTCCATAATAACCTTGTTCAGTCCATTTAGAAAGAGAAGTCTCTTCTTGCTCATGCTATGAAATGAAAACAGTATCACAATGAGACAGCCACCCACTTCCAAATATTGTTCAGTCCATTTAGGAAGAGGAGTCTCTCTGCCTGCGTGTGAGTCCTTTCCCTCGACTTGCAGCTTTTCCCGCAACTGCTTTCGAGGGTCCACTCTTGAAGGTTTTTGGGGTGCAATTTTAAGGTTGAGCCATTCAGAAACAAAAACAGAGGCCCTTCTCCTTCCCTGGGAGCAAAGGGTCTTCATCATCTTCATCGTTAGGACTATCTCTGGGAACATCTCTAGGGACTGAGGTTTTCTACTTTCCCGTTTGGAGCAAAAGTCCTCATCTGGTTCATCTCTCCCTGTCCAAACTTCTCATGAAATTACAGCTGCGTCAGCATCTGCCTATCTCGGCGCAGGTGCTTTTGCTTACGAGTTGAACACTCCACCCTCCATATCTTCATGAAATTACAACAGGATACTCTGATATATCATAGCTTCACAACAGAATTTCAGCTTTAAGCATCTCCTCTCTCTCTTCCCTCAGGTTTTCAGCTCTTCACAGCAGTAAAAGGGTTAATCTCACCTCGGCCTTGCAGCTTTGCAGCTGGAATGTTGAATTTTTCTTATCGCAGTGGAGAGGGGGGAGAGCCGAGCCGCTCCGGCTGCCCACGGCAAGGCAGTGGGGGGGGTTCCACGGCTGGAACAGGTCCATCGACTCCAGGATGGCCATGGCCCGGCCCGGCCTGGCCCAAGCAGGGCCTGGCCAGGCCCGCTGGGCCACACACGGGCCCCGCAGCCACCTGTGCCAGCGCCGGAAACGAGAGAGAGCTTGGGGGGGGAAGTTTGCCTATTCTTAAATGTGGATCACAGAGGTGAACAACTGAGCCACAACTTTAAGTGGCTTAGAGAATTGTCCATATTCAAACTGGCCAGCTGATAGGTTCTATCAGTTCCCAGAGGAAACTGTAAGCACCCCTTAGCAAGGACATCCCTTCCAGGACTATGCTTGCTAACCTATGACAAGTTGGTTTTCCTGTTTTAAGTTATTACTATTTTCTTAGTGAGTAAACTGACCAGTGAAAAGGATTTAATTTGGATCCCTTCACCTGTTTTTGCAATTTGAAGTGTGACCCTTTGGAATGTGCTGCTGGATGATACTTATCCAATGGAGATTGCAGGTCCCCTCCACAGTGGGCCTGCTGCATTCCCCTCTGAGAGCATCTGTGGATTGCTCAACCAAAACTGTGTCCCTGACATGCCAGATCCCTGTCTGCCTGTGGAGGTCACTGAAGATGGGAGTTGGGAAGTGTCTTGTGTCCCAGGCCACATGTGTTCATTATCCAATTGTAGAGGGATTCCTTATGGAACAAGGGCATATGATACCCCTGGAAAGATTGGACAACCCAAGGTTGCTGAGGAAAAGCCCCTGAACAGGCCCCTGGCTGCAGGCAGGCCTGGAAAGCACCTGGCTGCAGGCAGCCCTGAGAGTCCTTGGCAAGGTATACAACTGGCCAGCTTCCACGCTGATTAGAGGCCATCTAGAGGGACTGGGCGTTAATCTTTGCAAAAGTAGATATAAGTTGGCATAGTTGAACAATAAAGGGAGAACGATGCTTAATCGTATCGGTGTACGTGCCATTTATCCGGCCAGCTCTCCAGACTCAGTCCCTAACGCCTGGCGCCCGAGCAGGGACTTGAGTGATCTTACTTGCTTAAATACAGTTCATTTCGCTTAAATGTGGTTCGTTTCACTTAAATGCGGTTTGCCTAAATGCGGCAAGACTCCAAATCATCGCACCGGTGGTGAGGAGCCTGGAGAGCTTGAGCGGGAGTGTCCTGGCAAAAAGCTGAGTGGTGCCGGAGACTGGAGCTCGTGCGGCTGAGCGAGCCCCCGCAGGTAAGACAGCTATGGAGTACGAGGCTGCAACTCGTCTCCTAGCCAGTATCCTCTCTAAGAGAGGCGAGACTGTAAAAGATTGAGATCTCTATGCCCTAATAACATGGGCCCAGGAACGAGGGTTTTTGAAATGCACTTCGCTTTTGTTTTTGACTGAAGAGTGGTGGGAAGTTGGAAACAGACTATGGGAGTTCACAACTGAGGGTAGAAAGGAAGGTAAAGAAGCTAAAGCTCTCGGATTAACATGGAGAGCTTTGACTAATAGCCTCTCAGAAATGAAAGCAGAGAGGAAGGTGGCTGCAGCAGCCATGGAGGCGCTGGGGGGTGGTGGCCCCAGAAAAGAAAGAGGAGAGGGGTCTCACAGAGCGGCGGCTGGAGGCCAGGGCAGAGTCCAGGGTTGCACAATTCTTTGGGCTGACCGCGGGTCGACCGATGAAGGGGACATCAGCGCCTGTACACTTGCTGCGGGAGCTGCTGGACCCGGCAGGGAAGGAAGTTACCCCGCAGAAGCCTGAGGGAGAACTGCAAGCTGTCCTGGGTTGCAGTGTATTCTATTACCATCCCCATCAGCCGTTGAAATCAGGTGGGGCAGTGTTTCCTTGCCTCCTCCCCCCAGACTATCTTGCTGTTAATGGCCCATCATTGTCCTGCCGCATGACTCATAGATAACTCCCTCTGGACTATCATCTGTTAATGAGCCTAATCAACACTTGGCCTCATGACTCATTACCCCATTGTGAGATGCTCCACCCAGAGGGAGGAACCAAGCATCCCAGCGTGGATATAAGCTGAGGCTGAACACCAGAGAGAAGGCTTTTCCACTGGATTTCCAGAGGACAGGAGCTACACAGCCACCACTGGACCTTCTGAGGAAGAGCAGACCCTTTTTTCTACAGGATCACCGCTTCAGAGGACTGCAGCCACCATTCTAGCAGACTGCTACCACCACCCTGCCTAACAGGGACTCAGGTTGTATCTTGACTCTGTCAGTTTGAACCAGTGTTTTCTTTTAGTTTTTTTCTTTCCTTTTCTTTAACTTCCCCATTAAATTGTTATTCTGACTTGGTGCCTCCCACTGGTTTGTTTTCAAACTAGTACACAAGCAAAGGCGGAAGCAGAGCCTCCTGACTCTGGGGGCAGGGTGCAGGCGGGCAGAGAAGCAAGTGGTCCTGGCTGCTGGCTGAAAGCGGCAGCGCACTACCCCCCTCTGCTGGACAGCGGATCATCATCCGACTGTGAAGCAGCCTCTATGGCTTTGTCGCCTGCAGAGACAGAGCCAGCCAGGGCTGCCGGGGGTCAGCCCCAAGAGGAGGAGAAGCACCGAGAGATGATGCATGAAGTAATGAAGAAGCTTGCTGAATTGTCTACACGTCAGGACGCGCTGGAGTCTAGGGCTCGCGAAACCACACCATCAGTACTGTGGCATCCCGTGGACCCACCGGTCAAGACGGCCACCAGAATTCCTCCGTTCCCATTGGGAGAACCGGGCACAGGGCCTACAGTCCTTCCCTCCCAGCAAGAGGACATGCAGCTGTTGCCTCCGTCAGCCCCGACGGTGAGGACTGATCCATTGCAAAGGAGATGGAACAGAGTTGTCCGTAACGCAATCATTGAAGGAGATTGGCAGGCCGTAGATGCTCTAGCCTGCCCTGTACTGATACAGGGGCACACCACAAGGTGGGAGCCCCATGACTGGAAGATCTTGCAGCAAGCGAAGCAAACGGTCACCACGCACGGTCTCCAGTCCGAAGCTACACGGAGCATCGTGCAGTTTATCTTTACAGTCCTGTGTCCTAATGATTGCATCAGCATCGCACAGTTGTTATTAACCCCTTCACAGTTCCTGCTCTGGGAACGAACATGAAAGCAGCTAGCACAAGAAGAAGCTAGCAAACACCAAGGTGATACGCAAGACCCACTGTATGCAATCCAAGCTGACATGCTAACTGAGAGTGGGGCTTATGGAGCGATGGTGACGCAGCTGACCCTGCCCACAATCATTCATCACTTGTCACAGACTCTTGCCCACAAAGCCTTGTTGTCAGTACCTGAAAAGAAGAAGTCTCCTCCATACGGGGCAGTCCGACAGGGGCTGTCAGAGCCATATGGTCAGTTCATTGACCATCTGTCAGCAGCCTTGAAGGACACAACTGAGCTCTCCGAAGAGCTCCAAGAGCAAATGTTCCAGACCCTTGCCTTTGAACATGCTAATAAGCAAACTAAGACAATTCTTGCCATGCTGCCCCAGGGAGCAGGAGTAAACGAGATGCTTGTGCATGCTAGCCATGTGGAGCAGTCATCTCAAACAGCTGCATTTACCACAACGCTGCAGAATGTCCTGCAGAAGCAGGGACAAGTCATCGCCACAGCGCTGACAGGAGGGGCGCAAAGTAAAAAGGGGGCAAGGGCTGCTGGCCCATCTCCTGGTTCCCGGATGGGCAGAGTAGCCTGTTTCCGGTGTGGTGAAGAGGGACAAACTAAACATAACTTAGCAGATGCTTGACGAGCTAAGCGCAGATGTTACTGGTGTTAGGCATGCGGTATTACAAAATAGGGCAGCCATTGATTTTCTACATTAGCCCACGGCTATGGCTGTGAAGATTTCCAAGGTATGTGCTGTATGAATCTTTCTGACCACTCTGTCTCAATTCACAAGCACCTCTCTGACCTCCAGAGGGGCCTGCACAACCTTTGGGAGACAGACAACCCTATTAGAGATTGGCTTAAGGGTCTGGGTATCACCGGATGGCTGCGTACCTTGGTAGTAGAAGGCTGACGATTGCTATTTGTAGTTATAATAGGCTTGATAGTATTTGGGTGCATTTTTTCCTGCGTCAAAGCAGGGCTGCGAAAGATTATCGACCAGGCCTGGGTTGCCCAAAAAGAAAACAGGGGATGTGTAGAGGGATTCCTTATGGAACAAGGGCATATGATACCCCTGGAAAGATTGGACAACCCAAGGTTGCTGAGGAAAAGCCCCTGAACAGGCCCCTGGCTGCAGGCAGGCCTGGAAAGCACCTGGCTGCAGGCAGCCCTGAGAGTCCTTGGCAAGGTGTACAACTGGCCAGCTTCCACGCTGATTAGAGGCCATCTAGAGGGACTGGGCGTTAATCTTTGCAAAAGTAGATATAAGTTGGCATAGTTGAACAATAAAGGAAGAACGATGCTTAATCGTATCGGTGTACGTCGTTTATCCAGCCAGCTCTCCGGACTCAGTCCCTAACATCCAATAACTCCTGCACTGAGGGATGGAGGGGTTGAGCTGTCTGTTCCAGTCCAGGGCTGGAGCTTGAGGTAGGAGTTAGCAAAAGATCGTTAGCTCCCAAAATGCTTCTGGATGTAAAGTTCAGTGAATTAGACAGCAGGAAATACACCTGATGAATTTGTTCTTATTTGAAAAAAAACCCCAACTGTATAAAGTCAGTAAGTCTGGCTTAAATGCATACAATCAAACTGAAGCCAACTGAAACTCAGCTCTTCACTTTCCCTCATCCCTTCACATTGTAGGTGTTTCTGGGGCTCGCCAGAAAAGCCCAAGTAGATTTAGATAGAGGAGATTCAGAGCTATCTTTGAATTTTATGGACCTTTTTCATTAAAATGCTTAGAGTTGTAAATGTAGAAATAAGAAACTCACTTATCTTTACAAAAGTGCTGCTATTCAGCACTCATAAAATAATCTTTGAAATTATTATTTCTGCTTGTATCGATTAAATTCTTACAAAATGCTTAAAGATCAGACATTTCCAGAAAAATGTCTTTTCAACTTGTTAATTAGAGGTTTACAAGAATGTGCACCAGCTTGCTCTTTGGATAAACTGGAAAAAAAAAGGAGCAAAGAAAAAGGTCCTCATGGATAAAAGTGATAATGTGGAATTGGTGAGTAGCAAGAATTTGGTCCACCAGGCTCACCATGGCCTGGACAGTCAGGGCATGAAAACAGGTTGCTCTGCTAACAGGAGGAACAAAAGTTAATTTTTCTGTTTGTTGAGGAGGTATCTTGATTAGTCACCTCTTGAAGCCCACGGGCTTGAGCTGGGGGACCAGCTTGGGCTGGTGTACGAAGGGCAGTGTGAGCAAGATTTGACCTGGTGTAGCTTGAGCCATGGGAAATTTGTCCAGTTCTCATTGCGTGGCCAAGGGCATCAGATAAGGATGCTTCCATTTTTATTTCCCAGGCAAGTGGTTTTATCTTCTTGTTTATGTACAGTTTGAACAAGAGCAAAGCAGTGTAAATTGTACCCAAAGACAAACTACCCAATCACCCATTCTGGCACCTGCGCCTCCTTCATTGCAGAGACCGCAACTGGGATTCCCTGTTTCATACTTCACTTCTTTCACCCATTGTCATGGAGACATCCTGGTCTGCCTAAAAATTAGGCCATTTGGATGGAGCTCTCCATGCACAGATGAGATGAGGTTAATCAGTCACGTGGATAAGACACTAGAAGTCTGGCTTACATTTCCACCTGCCCAACAGTCTAGCCTTAACCATACAATTTTACCTCTAAATCTAGGGTTTTTTCATGAATAAAAGGGAGACAGTAATACTGACCTGGGCGAAGTACCCTGACATAACAGATGAAATGTGTTACAGGGAAAGTACAGAGGTTATTGAATTCTGCTGATAAAATAGCTTGAGCTATTTATGCCCAAGCTGGGAAACAATAACAAAACAATGTAAATAGTGAAAAATAAAATAGTTTCTTAGCAGTCTCTCTATCTGAACATACTGTAGTGTTAATATTAATGTGAGATGGAAGTTCTGATTTTTTCCTTGGCCATATGATTTCTGTGATTTTCTAGTTGAGATTTTTTTCCTTGAATATTAAATAACAGATCCTTACTATGAAACCATTTGTCAACAGAAGGCTGCGTCTTTGTCACTGGAAATTTCATAACTTAAGAATGCCATTATTTGGATTTGTACTTTTAAGTTCTCTGCAGAACTCCTACTTTAGGAAAATAAATCTGATTAAATTTTTGAAAGTGCAGGTGACAGAACTAATGGTAGGTCATTTCTCAGCTACCCACAGACGGTTCATCCTGACTTTGCCGTCAAGTGAAGCTGAGAGGACAGTGCAGAGTAGTTTCATCGTGTTTCTTGTTTTTCTCATTCCCATTTCTTTTGTCTCAGTCATTCGCTGTTTTGAAACTTGAACCAGAATTGTCCTAGCAGTGCACCCAGGGGCTGACATGAGCTCCTTCCTCATAGGACAGAGTCATTTTGTTCTAGACACGGTTGCTTGGTTGGTTTTTATTCCCTGGAGATATTTGAAGAATTACAAGAGAAGAGCTTTGTTGCTTAGACATGGAGTTTTTTGTGCATCTTAACAACTGATAACTCTATCTTATTTAACAGCTCAGTAATTTGATTCTTACCTTTATAATCAGTTTCCAATTTCATTCAGTATCAGCACTTTGTATTTTAATGGAATCACAGAGTCATTAAGGTTGGAAAAGACCTCCAAGATCATCAAGTCCAACCTTGGACTGACCACCATGCCAATCGCTAAGTATTTTGTTGTTCAGTTTGAAAATCTTTGCAAATCCTTGTGTATCTATAGGAATAAGAATATTAGGATGTGTGTTTGCAAGGTTGGAGGCAGCAGTCTTTAAGGCTCAATTTTCCAGAAGGAAGAACTTCTTGTTTTAACTTTCTGTAGAGGGTATCTATACAGCCCAGGAGAAGTTGTGGTGCCCCTGATGTTTCCAGGTAAACCTTGGACTTCACTGCGTGGTGAAAGACATCTCATTTGGGATAGTAGGAAAATGTAGATCCTACTTGTGATAAGCTTTCTGTAGCGTGGGTTGGAAAGTTCACTTTAGTATTTACCCTAAAAATCTGAATCTGGGCTGAATTGATTACAGTTCATGCTAATATTAAGCAGGAAGTTGTGATAAGTCTAATAAATGCCCATAGCAGCAGGTGGCAGCTCAATTTCTCCTTCTCCCCAGACTACAGTAGTTCATCACATTATTCTTGCCAATGTGTGAGGGTGTGATAGGGTAGACAGGGCAAAGAAGTTGTTCAGTCAGATCCTTCCCATTGTTTTTAGTCCATGTGTCACCCTATAAGGAAACTGTGGCAGAAATACCCCCTTCTGTTCCTCATCCTGCTGCCAGAACCTTTATTTCTAAAGGAAGGTATAACTTAACTTGTTCTATCATCCATGGATGGACATGCTGCTCTCTCTTCCCCCTTTCCCCCTTCTCTTGGCTTGAGACAGAATTTTAATGGAGTATATTTTTCCATGGAAAATCCAGGGTACTGGTAATCCATGAGTACTCAAGAAAAATTGTCTTGCATGTTTATTACTGTTCAGCTCTCCTTGTTGTTTATGTTGGGGAAGATGAAACAGGAAAGCCTTATAAATATGATTGCCTGACAAAAGATTTTGGGAATATGAAAACTATAAGCGACATCGAAATGAAGGCCACCTTTGAGATACCAAGTCTTAGTTACTGAACAACTGGAAAACAATGGTATGGCCGACTGAAGGTAATCCCCTCTTGATTGAACAATACCCTCTGCTTGCAGGCAGGTCCAAGGGTCAGAGCAGACCCTACTAGCTCAGCAGAAGGGGTCCAAAGAGTAGTTTTTAGAAGTTAAGATGTAACACTCTATGGTAATATAAGAACTCTTATAGGCTGTATGTAAATGCTATAGGATTTGTATCTTGTATTAGATTGGTTAGTGACAATTAGAATATTCAGTACAGAAGATGATTTATTGTATTGTAACCAGGACTTCACAGACACTCTTATTCCTCTCTCTCTCTCTCTCTTTACTTACCCGCTTACACTCTTGCTCTCTTGGGCCTGCTCCGAGCTGCAGCTGGCAGCTCTAAGCAGTGCCCCTGTACCCACGCCCTTTGCAATAAACCGCATGTTCCAAGATCTGACTTCAGAGATCTCTCGTCTCCGTCCGTCCTGACCGTCCAACCGACCCAAGCACCCAGTCTTGTGCCCGAAAGGTGGAATTGAACCACTCTGTCGCTAGACAGCTGCAGGTTTGAAGCCTGCACCCCAGACCACTGAGGGTCATCCGGGCATGATTTGTGGGGAAACTGAGGCAGGAGAGGGTTTAATTTCTTCTCTCCCTCTTTTCAGTTTCATTCAGGCAATTTTTCTTCAAATGTTAATCTTTGCTGAATATGCAACATCACACCCCCAAATGTCTCTGACAGGAGTAGCAGAGGTGAAAATATAAACATTTCAGGAGGAGTTTGTTACGAATATTCTGCCTGAAAACACTTGTTACTTCTTATCAAACACTGGAGACAGAATGAAGAAGACTGTTGTGCCACTCTGTGGCTGAGGTCTGAGGAGAACATATCAGCATGGATATGACAGTTTCACTTTCCTTGAGCTGATTATATTATAGTGTCTTTTCTACTGACAGATTTCATTACCAGATTGGGGTAATAATAGCATATTTTATCATGCTAACTGTGATCAAAAACCTTGGTTTAGAGCAGAGTTAAATTTAGAGAAATTCAGTTGAATCTGTATTTTTTACCTTATTAGGTATTTCTAACAGCCTGATAAGTTTTTGTGTTTGGTGACTACGTGTCTCTCGCTGTTATAATGACAATCATCTGCTTGCTTATATTGCCATGTTGTCCCAACAGCAATAAAGAAGTGCTAGATAAAAGTTACAAGTTTGCCTTAAGAATATTGGCCAGTTAACCAAAGTATGAAGTTTTGGTTAGAGGCTGTGGTTTCCCCATCCCTGGAAATGTCCAAGGCCATATTGGATGGGGCTTGGAGCAACCTGGTCTCGTGGAAAGTGTCCCTGCCCATGATGGGGGTGAAATTGGGTGATCTTTAAGGTCCCTTCCAATCCAAGCCATTCCATGATTCTATTAATTGAAATCAGGGATGAAGGAATGAAAGAGGTTAAATAGGAAAAGTTAGCTATCTTCTTTACGCATATGGCCCAATCATAAATTTATAAGCCATCCATTTATTCCATCCTATCTTAAATAAGCTTTGAATAAATTTGGTATACAACTAAGAAAAGGGTAATGAAAATAAACATGGATAGTAATAGGTGCTGTGTTGGCCCAAATGGATGTCATCTTAGCTGAATGTTGTGTGGCAGTGTGCTGTAGTATATTTATAGGCAGCTTTCCATTTTAATAATTCAGTATTCACTATTTCCTGAGGCACAGCAAACATCTTTTTGTGACCCTGGCTACCATGAAATGCATCATTGTACCCATGCACGTCCCTGTGGTGCATTTCAGATCTCTTTCGAAAACAGTCTGGTGCCTACAGAGCCTGCAGCCATGTTAGCTAGGAAGAGAAAAAGAGCTGGAAGGGAACTTCTGGCTCGGAGAGATTGTGTCTGGGAAAGCTTTGCAATTGTTTTAAGCTCTGTTCAAATGTTTTTCTTTCAACAGACTTTGGGAACTATCACTGCAGTGCCCATTAAAGTTCCTCAGGTCAGCTCCTTGCAGAGGTTGGCAGGACAAGGACCAGCAGTGCTACCTCAGGTACATAATACAGCTTCAAAGAGGGGGTTGTGTCATTTTGTACATATTCTCTGCTTCTGTCTAGTGCCTAGGCCTGGGTGTGTCAGCACACTGATTTTGCAGAGTTGAGTTTTCTTCAATCCAGGAAAAAAAATTCTTCTGGGAACCTACTGATAGCACAATGAAAAGCTATAAAAAATCAAATAGAGTCATTGTGGAAGAACAAAATATGTGTGGTGGAATGTAAATTTATGCTTTAAAGATGAATCACAAATCACAGAAGTGAAAATCTATACAATTCTGTAAGTAAAAGAACTGGTGGAAGTGTTAACCTTCCTGCTCAAGATTTAAACCCACATTCTGTTTCACTGACTTACTTGCCTTCAAATCCCAATACAAAGTTTTGGCCCAGCTAACCCAGGTACCAGACCGAGGAAAGATTCTCTGGGTAAGAGTGAAAGGGGAGTTGCACTCACTGGTTTTTAAAATGTTTTAAACTGTTTTCTTTTCTGAACACCCATCACTGTTTCTACAACTATACACTTTATTCCCCATTTCAACCCTCTTTCTCAAAATTTTTGGATGTCATTTTCAACAAGTGGTTTGCTTTTCACATTCATGATTATTAAGTATAAATATATTTCTCCCACTGTGGCCCTTAGAACTCTCTTTCTCATATATGAACACTAGAAAAGTGTTGATGACGTATATTCTTCCTATTGTTCCTTTCTTTTTTTCCCATTTTTTTTAGTGGCAGAATCTAGTAGAAGATCTGTGAGCTAAATTTACTTGGAGGAAGAAGTATTTGCAATATAAAGTTCTTAAATTCTCTCTTTAAATTACATATTGTGGAAGGCAGAGTTGGGAACATAAAGTGAGGTTATAGTTTTCTTATCAAGTTCAAGACTTTGCTTTTCAGTTGTTCTTACCTTGTAATAACATTTTGATTTCTGCCATTTTGGGGTGTCAAAGATGAGCAGATTGCTCCTGAAAATAGATGAGGTCCAAGAGCTATAACAGAGCCTAAATTAATCATTTAGGTTACGTTTCAGCAATGGTGATGGCATTGCAAATGCTGCACTTAGAGAAGTACCAATGCTCTATGCTTTTATTAAATAGAAAAAAATTTCATTCAGTGCTAGATCCAATTTTGAAGAATTGGAAAAAGTGGAGGAAGCTGATTTCCTTAGCTTTTTGAAAAGAACACATCCTTTCTGTCTTGCTTTTTAGCTCATGGCAATATTTTTGTTTGTATCCCGCTTTGTTTCACTCCCTTCCTGGTACAGTTTCCATTTCAGACCTGTTTATGCAATCATACTTAATACTAATGAACTACCAGTGCTTTCTTGGCCGCCCTGAGCCATAGTTCACTAACTTTTCTGTTTAGTGAATATTTCATATGGATAGAACGGGCAATAACTACCTAGCAACCTCATTTCTGACAAAATTGAAAATGAAGTAGGCAGCTGTTATGTATTACCATGTTACTGGGGGTATGTCTTATGCCCTGAGTTTTTTCTGGCTTTTTCACAGGCCAGCAACAGGCCAGCTTTTTCAGCAACAGCCTGTCCCATTTACACACCAGTCCTCTTTTGCACATCTTCATGATCCATGTGTTCCTCTCCCCCTCCAAGCTCACAGAGAAGTTTAAAATTTCCATATAGTTTCCTAGTGGGGAACTCCCTCCATGCATCAAAACTTTGTGCTTGATGTCTTCAGAGATACCAGGTTTTCATCTACAAGTGGAAAGTTTGGCTTCTAATTAAATAGTCAGATGTCTTGAAAATAGATTAAATATAGCCATTAACCAGAGTGGTGTCAAGCTGTCATTCCCCAGGTAGAGCTGGATGCAGGTGACCTGGGAGGCTACTGTAAGTCATCTGCAGCACTGTGTCACTGTGAAGGCTGTCCTTTGTAAGAACTGTAGCATGAGTGCGTAGTCATCTCTGGTCCAGGAGAACTGGAAACTTCAGATGGAAATATAAAAATTCCAGGAAGCAAGGCCATGTGATACCATACAGGTGTTATGGTAAAAAACATCTCCTTCACTCTTCTTCCTTGTAGTTTTGTGAAGACAAGCACTTAATTAAAAATTATTTTGGAAATTAAGGGGTGTATATTATCTTCCAGTAGGAGCTGGAAATTGTTCAGAATTAAACCTTGTCACAGACCATGTCCTCAGCTTTCTTTCATCAGACTTGGTCTGATGCTAGATAAAAGTTACAGACCAGGCTGGCCACTAATCTCCTTTTGTCCCTGTGGATGACAGGCAAGGCCCCATACCGTGCTGTGAGTTACTGGCACAATCCTGCCATTCTAGGATTGACTTTCAGAGACGCAAATTCCTGTCTGTCAAGCATACCAACAAGCGGAGTCCAGCTGGGTTTTGCATCTGCTAAAACCTTTACTTTGGTTGCCCATGTAGCAGCAAATTACTGGGACAGTAGAACCATATTCATCAGTTCTCTACCAAGAATTTGGAGTATTTCACTGGGAAAGAAAGCAGTGCCGTATCCAGACTCTGGGATGTTACCTATGGCTCAATCTTGTTCTGGAAAGGATGGAACCTTCCCCGATCTCCATCTCTGCCAAATCTAGTTGTGACAGTGAAGTGTGTAGAGCCCTACGGTGATGAAACCAGAGCAGCAAAGGCTTCTGTGCTCCAGCAGCTGTGTCCGTTTACTCAAGCAGGTGAGTGCAGGTGTAGCTTGTGCAAGTGCAGTAGCAGGTACAGTCGCACTCACCTAGTCTTTTGGGCTGCATGTGCTGCTTCTCTGCAGGTCTGTGGAGGGGTGGAAGGCCTGGGTGGAGCCCTTTTGGGATTCCTGCCATTTTAGGAGCCTACTTATCTCTGAATCATCCTCTATGAGTGGCTTTCCTCTAAAGTGGACAGATTGCACTTCTATCTCAGGTACATGTAGATAACTGGGTAAAATCCAGGTCAGTATCTGCATTCCTGGCAGCACACCAACTGCTCCCTGGCATTTCTCCTTTTGGCCAGTCTCATTATTTCTTTGGGATTTCAGATTCCCTTTAGATTTACAGGTAGGCATAAATTTTACCAGGCTGGCTGGACAGAAAGAGGGGACTCCTCCATTTTGAGCATCCTCATCATGTCTAAAGGAGTCTGATATATTTGACACTTTCATGCTCCTCATCTTGACAGCCTCTTTTGATTTACCCTTATGCAGTCAAGCAAAAACATACCACACAAGTAAACCGAGGCATTTAACAAGACTTACATAAAACAATGCATACAGTGCCCTCATTTTCCAGATTTGTACAGATACTTGTTATTTGTTTTGTTCATTTGAATGGGTTTATGATATGACCCCCTGGGAGCTTTTCCATCTGGGGAACGAAGTTTCAAAATTTGCACATTCACAAATGGCAGCAAAATCCCATCACTTAGAACTGCTAATTAAGTGGTGAGCAAACAAACATTACTTACAAGTTCATTGTACAATACAAACAATATTGTTTAAGCATTCATTATTTGCCAAAACAAGCTTCTTTGGTGGACATTTGTTCTTTTTATTTTCTTCCAGAATATGAAGTTATTTTTTGCTTTCATCAAACAAAGGAGCTGTGATGTTTGAGAAGCTAAGTCCAGATAGTCTTTCTCTTCTTACTTTGGTCTTTGAGGTTTCCAGCTGGGTGAGATGCTTTGAAACTGCAGACTCTCTACTGCACTTTAAGAAGAAAATCCTAGAGGTCCTCTACTCAAACACTGTGATAATCCTGAGCTACTCCTCTTCTTTATGGCACCCATCTGCTCTATGGAGGGGATGGCATTCTGTCAGGTTGAGTTCCAATTTCCAGCTGCAGAGCAAAGATTCTGTCTATTTTGAACTGGTTTACAGACAAATATAAGTTGTACTGTAGCCACCTGGAGGTACATGTGAAATGTTATTTTCTGTTCTTCAATAGGAAGATTTTAAATGAAAAAGTAAAGATATTAAAATTAATTTTCTGTTTTGTTGTCAGTAATTTGGGCCCAGTCCAATCCTCATTCAAATTAATGGAGAGACTGTGACATTTTGAATGGCAGTTAAATCAGATTACAATGCTATTTCCGTGGCCTATCTTTCCAGTGCTGGTTGAAGGCACAGTTTGGGATGGCTTTGCTCATGACACTGCTGCTTAGAGCAGAGCAGTGTCTGCATTGGAGAGATCACACAGGCTAGTGGTGAAAACAAACAGGTACTCACAGGGCCTTAGGTGAAACATGTATGTTTCAATCGACTCTACCCAGTTCTGCTGTCAGATACTGCTTAGTTTTTATCTTCTGTAGTGACTTTAGCATGTAATTCAGTAGGGTCTGAATGTGGTCACTGGGCTGGCTGCCTTGGGACAGGCTCTGTTATCTTAGAGTGCATTTACTCTTCACTGGGTACCATGTGATCCCAGCCAGAGTCTCAAAAGTTAAACACACATTCCTATTTTAAAATTTCATGTCACAGTTCTCATGAGCACATTTCTACTGGTAGCTGCTGCTTCTCTTCACATGTGTACCAAAGCCAGGCACTGCTCCTGACTTTCTCAGTAGTAGGGCTTCTGGAAGATTTCTTGATAGGAAAATAATTCCTTATAAACAGAACTCAAATTTTGGGATGCCACTGTGTACTGTAGAAGAAATAGGCTGGTCTGTGGCAAAGTCTCTCTCTGTTTGCATCATGAGTTTAAAAAAAAAAAACAACCCTATTATTTTTAAGTGTAATATGTTAAAACTACATAGCCATTGGAAAGTGGAAAAGTATTACTAAATGCAAGTCAGTCTCTCATGAAAATAGAAAAGAAGCTCACAGACATACATGTTTGTATAAAAAGTTATGGCAGAATCATGCAGTGGAGAGACAAGTCTACTTTATTGTTTGATTGAGAAAAGAATAATGGAATTGGGTAAAGTTGTTTTTACAATATCAGGGGGAAGGGACTAAACCTAAGGGATGTTGTGAAACTTTCTGGTATATAACTCTCAGCACTTCCAGAGGAATTTGTTGGAATGCTATTGGAGGAGGAGCGAACCTGATTGAAGGTAACTTAATCAGTGTGGTAAGCAACCAAGCAACAGTATTTAATATTCATTGTATGCATGCAGAAAACAAGCAAAAAAGGTTTGCAGAGGCCTGGCTGAACCTGTAGCTCTTAATAAATATAGTTATTAATCTGTTTTATTGTATATAAGCTCTTATACCATGCTTGTCACTGTAATTGAAGCACCTTCTGGTAATGTGTTAAGCACCAAGATGAATATCTGTTGTAAGCTATTTCTTCTCTCATCTTTTCCTTTGGGGAGAAGCACATACAGCTGAGCATTCTGCTTAGGTTTTCTTTTTATCAATTTGCTTATTTTCAATGGTCATGCTACTATTAATTGCATGCCACTATAGAAAACATTTAGTATAGAAATTGATGAGGTTTGTGCTCGTAATTCTTAGAGAAGAAGGTTGAGACAGCTGCCTCCCCCTTGTTGTAGAGACTCCCTGCCCCAGGCATACATGGCTAGCTTGGCCTTTCATATTAAGTCTTTACAGGGAGAGCTTTGAAGGTTGGGATGGAAACACAGTATAGTATTGAAAAGTCTGTGGGAGTCTCGGTTCCACACTAGTGGATGTTTGGTAGGTTGCCTGTGCTTCTGAGAAAGGCAGTGGCTTACTGTAGCACCTTCTAGGTATGTATTTTACACTGCTGCTGTGCATCCAAGACAGGTGAAGGAGTGACTAAGGTGGTGCAGTAAGAATATTCCCTGTGGATGGTAGCATGCCAGAGCTTGGCAGCGGCAAGAAATCCAGTCTTCTGCAGTAAGGTCAAGGATGAATGTGTAGGGTGGATCAAGGGGGCCTACACTCAGATGCACCTTTTCCAAAGGACCTCTCTCTGTTTCCTCTGCCTTTCTATTGGTGTCAGTTTTCAGTTCTTAACAAGAGAACTGATTCAGAGTGGTGGGGAAGGAGAAGTAGAACTGGTTGTTCCTGATGCTTGAGACCTTCAGATCTGATCAGTGTTGTAAGCACTTTGAAAAGGACCTCCACAGAAGTCAACTCTCCATGATAGTCTTCACACAGAATCCTAAAGTATCCATGAAAATCTCAGGAAATATTCAAGCCATTTTTACACCTGGCATGGTGCCTTTTTCCCAATTGAAAACTCTCATGTTACTCCATGTCAAGTCCTGCTTTGCGGAGTAGCAGCGAATGAGAGGGTAAGAAATTTTCCCTCTCTCCACTGATGCCATTTGTATCCATGTGAAAGATGTGGCTTCCGATCCACATCTGGCCTGGATCTGGACTATGCTGTGTCTCTGAGCCTCAATGCCAGTTGTACGAGCTTGCATTAGAATTCTGGGCGAATAACAGGTAGACAGGAAGGCTTTCTTTCTTTGCACGACTTCAGCAAAGGCTTGGAGGAAGTAGCTATGCTGCTGTCTGACCCTTCATTTTCATCTCCTGGTGTCTCAACATCTTGTGTGTTTCCATCTTGCTTAGGCTGTCAGCAGACAGAAACTATTTTTGTCCTTACTTTTATTATTATTTTTGTTTTTCTTTTTTTATTTTGGCTAGTAAATTAATTGGGGCTGGTCGAATCATCATAATGTGATGTTATTGTTGTCTAGAAGCAGGACAAGCTCTTAAAGTGGTGGACAGTACAAAGCAGTGATATCCATGGTCTTTAATATGACACCAGATTTTGAATCCAGTGAATGCCAGCTGTGTGGGTTAGTCCAGAGCTTGCCTATGGAAGTATATGGACAGGAGGAAAGCAGACAGGTCTTCTCTCATTTGTGCCTAAGGGCTTCATGGACACTTTAAACTGAAGGAAGTTAATCATAGATGAGTATCTGTGAGAGAAGCAAGCTAACTTGTAATGCTGAGAAGAGTGGAAATGGAACTAAGTTATTGACTGGTGTGTATAATCACAGTCTATCTTTTATATTCCCAATGTAATCCTAAACAATAAGGATTAAATTTTTTCCTCAGAGGCCCAAAGATAACTGAATGTTCAAGGACAGAATTGTTGTGCAGAAGGTAAAAAAACCCAGAAGTCCTTTTCAACTTCAACCTCTGGTTCTTATTTTTTTGAATAATATTGATTTTTATTTGCTGGTTTAATGGTAGTTTTCCCCCTTTGCAAATGGAAAAGAGCCACTTAATGAATCATCCATTCAATGGTGGCAGTGCCAAACCAGAAAATAAAGGCAGAAAATACACAATTCATTAGCAAAAGTCAGTCAAGTTCCTGTGAAAATACAGCTTTGTGTTCAAAACATTGATAACATTTTTAATAAAAAACTCCCACCTGACTACCTTATGGCAACATCCACAAAAAGCAGAGCTGGCAGATTCCCACTCAAACATCCCTCTCAGCAAAACTTCCATTTCTGTAGTATTGGGCAAAGCTGAAGGAGAAGAAAAACTAAATTCGATTGTTTTGCCTTCTTAGAAACCGCACAGGAGTTCTATTAGCTACGTGTCATCTGTACACTAAAGTTAGCTGTCCATGACTAACAATTGAAATACCAAATCATGGCAGGTACACAGCACCTGGGAAATTCCTAATTGAGTGTGTGCAGTTTTAACACGTGTGAAAATACTGCTGATTGACTCCTGGGTTTTGTTGCGTGTAAACTGAGAGACCAGGGTTTGTTTTGAGGGGCTCGTTGCAGTTCTGGTCTTGCTGAAGTCTGCTCAATTTTGCTATAGGTTTTGATCAGATTAAGGTTTCTTCCCTGGTCTACTCCATCCAGAGTAGTAGGATTGGAAATGTGGGCTGGAGGAGCTCCTTGGGTTTTGCCCTGTATTTCACACCATCCTTCTTTAGGTTCCCAGGCTAGTATTCCAGGGATATGCTAAAGAGAGAGTTATGTTGTATGTGAACATAGGATTCACTGATCTGGGTCATCTTGCCTGGGCTTTCCACAATGAAGAGTAACTTCTTTTTTGTGTAGCCCCATCAAAGGGAAGAAAGAAAAGAAAGAAATCTTTCCCCTGTGGGAAGAAAATAGTGTTTATTTGATTTTGACTGTGGTCTTAGACCAGGCTGACAATAATAGGAGCTTATTGGGAAAGGAACTAAAAATGAACCAAGCTGCAAATACTTGTGTTTGAGTGAGCGGGGCAACCTGGATTTCAGGGAGTGTCATTGCTGTAAAGTTATGCTAAACCTTTTTTTTTGCATAATTTTTATTGATTAAAAAAGAAGAGGGAGAGAGTTGGTCCTCAGCTGGCATAAATAGACACAGCTTTACTGAAGTAAATGTGCATCTGTTCGCTCTGGTGAAGGATATAATTACCCCATATTACATTCATTTTTATCAGCCATTGCTAACATTTTCTGTGTGATCCTCTAAAGCTTTTCAAGAATGAAAGCTCTGTCTGCTGCTCCCAGCACTTTGTCTATGTGACATATGAATTGTGCCAAATCCATTTTGAGTTTTTGTTTTTAAGCTCTGAGTACAAGGGTGAAGTGAAAATAAAGTGTGAATAATGGTCTTTCTCTCAAAGGCAATGTGATATTGTGTTGAGCTGAAAAACTTATTTTCATACAGATCAGCCCTGCCAGTATGAAGGCCTGATGGATGCTGAGCATGATCCAGCTGATATCTGATACAGGGGAAGGGGAGGGCTCTTCAGTGTTGCTGACAGAGCTATAACAAGATCCAGGGACTGGAAGCTGAAGTTAAGCAAATTCAGCCTTGCAATAAAATGCCAGTCATGAGCATAAAAAACCATTTTAGCAATTTACTGGAGCTCATCGTTAAGAAGTCTTTAGTATTTTCTTTTAAAATCAGTCTTCAGTTTCTGGGAGAAATTATATGGCCTGTGAGCTGGAGGATCACAGTGATCCCTTTTGGGTTTGTAATTGAGGTATTCTTGTTAACTTCCCTTCTATCCTATAGGCTTGAAGGAGAACACATTTACCAGAAATGCCCTTAAAAATTCTCATAACACCTGCAGATCAGCACAGATGTAACTGTTCTAATTAAATCCTGTTCTTTAGGACTACATAGGATTGCCCACAGAAATTGGAGGAATTGTGTGATTTTCTTCCCTTCTCCTTTTTCCCCATACTTGTTTGGGTTGGATCTTGAGGACTTCTTTTGTAAGAGGTTTTCTTTCTTATCTTATTTTTCTTTACTACAACAGGTGAGTGGCTCACCTGGTGGGATGTACCTCAGGAAACGGATTGCCCATGATCACATTTGCCTTTGTCAGTGGTGACACACAGCAGGCTCTTCTACCTCCACCACTCAGCAATTCATTCACCTCTGCAGTATTCAGTGATTTGTGCTCTTGAGAGCTTGAATGACATTTTGGTGAATTAGAAGCCTTTGAATTTCATATAGGGACATCTGGATGGAGCTTAATAATATGGGATATACAAGAAATCATGTTAGTCACAGGAGCTAATTCTTTCCTGATCTGAAAGTCTTTAAAATATATTAAATTAGAGGTTGTTGAACAAAAGAGCACTCTGTACATGTCACAGGATTGGGGTCTCTTATTTCCCTGTCTGAAAAGCAGACAGCCGCCACCTAGTGAATGCTCAGGTTTGAGAATATCTCCTTGAAAAGTGTGCTCACCTGCAGCTATCTGAGAAGTACCAGTCTGAACACTGCCACAGGAAATTGTTTCTGTTATTGTGGGTATTGAGGAAACTCAAGAATAACACGGGCTTAGGAAATCATTATATTCAAGAAGCAGCTCTCTCTTTTGCATTTTGAGCCCTGGTAGTATCACATTCTGTTTTGACAGCTGTCAGAAGTTAAATGAAAGATACTTGGGGAAAGAAGGGTTGAGCTACAGAGAATTGTTTGTTACTCACAGCATTCACCAACAGTTGAAGTGTTCTCTTGGTAACATACGGGCTGTCTCTTTTTCTTTCTTTTTTCTTCTTTGCTGAACTTTGGTGCCTTTTATTTCTGTGGCTCTTGTGACAGGGACTGGTGCCATCCAGCCTGTGCTACTTTCAGTAGAAAATTACTCTTTGATACTGTGCATGTGCAGTGCAGTCCCTGTCCTGCCCTAGTTTTATTCTACCTCTTCTTCAGTGATTGCCAGCTTCCAAACTTTTGCCAGTGCCACTGTCCTACTTTCATCTCCCAAATTTAAGCTACAGTTTTGCTGTGAGGAAAAGGAATTTATGCTACCTTTTTCCTTCTTATATTTTCTCTTACTAGCTGACACCATTTATCTTCACAAATTACTGTAGCAGTTTAGGGTTTTAGGTGACACTCTGCCAAAGGTCTTTCATGTAGCTGTTTATTAATGTTTGCGCTTAGTGTTTATATCCCGAGGGGAACATTCATAGGTGTTGGAGCACAAGGGGCTTTTACATTTCCTTTGTGTTTTGGATTTATCCTTGCAGGCCCTAGAAATAAATGTTATTTTCTCTTTAAATTATTTTAGCTCTAACTCAGGAGCACCTGAAACTTTTGTTTCTGTAATCAACCCTTTTTATTGTTCTGTAATTGGAGATAAATATGGTCTCCCAAGGTTGGGTGAACTTGGCAGGGAGTTTGCAGAAGCTTAGCCCGTGAAAACAGCTATTCCTCCTCTGTATCACACAGTGGCAGATAGTGCCCAGCATATGTTCTGTGCTGTACCAGTTTGGTAAGTCCTATCAGATAATTTCAGCATGCAGCACTTTATAAAGAATTTAGTGTTTTGGAAAATTAAGTTTGTTTAATTGTCTGTGCAGGAAGAGCTTATTTTATAGCAAAGTAATATGTGTTCATCCACAACTTGCAGGATGTGTATTATGGGTGTGTGTAGGATTCACTGAGGTATTACATCTGACAGTCTATATATATATATAAATGCTATAAATGCAGTAGAAAAGATAATTATATAGCTGGAATATATATAGGCACTTAGTTTTAATTAGGTTTTTGATTAAATATAAAAGTGCAATTAAGAGTGACAGATACAGTAGATCCTGGTAGACTACATGACAGTTTTTGTCTAGAAAAACTCCTGAACTGATTGGTTTAAACCAGTGCTTTGTGCACTACTTTTGAAAATAAGACCATTAACTAATCATGGATATGAAGCTAATTACAGAGT
The DNA here is from genome assembly GCF_965178545.1 of Coloeus monedula. Classification (NCBI taxonomy): domain Eukaryota; kingdom Metazoa; phylum Chordata; class Aves; order Passeriformes; family Corvidae; genus Coloeus; species Coloeus monedula. The sequence continues at coordinate 8,534,460 of NC_138784.1, read as the reverse complement.
CCTCCCTTAAACTACTTGACCAAGGTATTTGTGTGGTATCTTAACTAAATCAATCAGATAATCATTACACAAAGTGATTCCATAAAGAAAATGAGCAAAGAACCCTTTAGTTACATTCAGAGTATTTTGACTATGGTTTGTTGGCGTTCTGTGTAGTTTTGCATCATTTCACAGCAGGTCTCTGAGGCTTTCCACTGTCACCTCAAAGCTGTGAGCTGAACACAGTGGCTTCCTGGCTCTGGCACAAGTCTGCAGGACCTTGGGCAAACCTCCTCTTTACCTTTCCATCTACCATAACTGCTGGAAATGTGAATGTCCCAAGCAGAACTGTTGTCTGATAACCGTTTGCACTGCTCGTGGGTGTTGGGGTCCTGCCAACATTTGAGGGACAAGTTACTGAGACACAAAGAGCTCACAACATGTGTGTTGCTGCACTTAGTATTTGCTTTGGGGACAAATGGTACGGTTCCTTCTTGACACGATACAGAATGATGGCCAGCCTTGAGAGATGGTTTTCTGCAGATCAGTAAATCACTGCATTTTCATTAACTTTCTTACTTAGGCTCAAGATTGAAGTTGGTGCCATTTGAAAGGCTCCTGTAGACTCCAGCGTGGTGACATAGACAGCTGTTTCCCATGTCTGTCTGTTAGAACTTGTCATTTTGTTTCACAATATGGAAGGTGTGAGAAGTGACAGGACTAAATAAGCACAGAGGGAACTGACTGTTTTATCTGGCTGTGTTAACGAGTAAGCTGGGAGTGAAGTTAACTCCATGTGAAGCAGTTTAAATTATTTATTTTCAATCCTGGAACTGTACTTAACATGTTGTTAAGGCAGAGCCGTATTGACAGGGTGACATTAATTACACCACTGGAAACACATCACATTAGCTGAAAACAATTGATTGCAGCTATCATTCATGGCTCTGGGTACAGTCACAGCTATTGCAAAGCTGGGCAAAGTATCCTCTTCCATTCATGGAAGTTCCTCCTGCATCCACCTGCAGCTGCAAATTAGCTCTTTAATTACTGCAACAAAATATGATGTTTGATGGTTTTGGGTTTCTTGTATCCCTCTCTTTATTTTATTTATTTTTTGTAAATTAAGTGATTGTGTGACTGATCTCCTCTCCATTTGATGTCTTAAACATCTGAGGATGTTCATTGACCAATCCACCAGTATAAAGGCATATGCTTTACTGTCCCTGTAAATGCTTTCCCACACAACACCCTTAATGATTCAGCACCCACTCCTTAATTCATAACAAGAGTGTTGTGTTGTTCAAAACAGGAAATTATTGCATGGATTTTCCATTCTTTGCAAAGGCTTTGGCTTACACATCCCTACTGAGAGCTGGATGTGACTTGACTAGCATTTGTATGGATGTGTGCTAATCAAAATGAGGATTTGACTTTCTCTTCCCTTATTGTTTAGCACTGCAGTGATTTAAGAACTTCAAAATGACCTAAGTGAGAAGTGCTGGGAATATATGTAGAAGTAAATTAATGGTTGGCTACTTGCAGTTGCTACATTCTGTTTTTCTAGATGCTCCTGGTCCGTGGTTAATGCAATTAGAGATTCTACTGGACAAATGCATGTGTGCAGTGTTTGTTCATGTGCCTAATAACTCCTGACTCTCTGTTTGTAGGTTAGGCCAAAGACCCTGATTCCAGACAGCCTCCCAATCTCCCCATGCAGAGACCAACCTTCCAAGCAGCCTCCCACCTTCCAGAAGGCAACCATAGTAAGCATCAAAAACCCTAGCCCTGCCCTCCCAACTGCCAACAACACCGTCAACCATGTACAGACACCCAACAGCCAGTCACAAAGTGTCACCGACCCTGCAGCTCTTTCATCCCCTCTAAGTGGTGCTGGTGTGGCCTATGCCATCATTTCCACCTCCCCCAGCAATGCAGCTCCGATCAGCACCAGTGCCACAGTCTCAGTGGTCAACGACAGCATTAAAGTGCAACCGCTTCTCATCAGTGCCGACAGCAAGGTGAGTTCCTTGGGTAGTGTGCCAGTTTGGACAAATTTGGAGGAAAAATATCCTCTGATAGAAGGCAGATCACAACCACCCCTCCCCCACCAGGTTCAGGAAAAAATAAATTTTCCTCGGAGGAAAGTGAAAGAGATAAAAACTATTTATTTAACAAACACACAGGAAAAGGTTAATAATGCTAAATAATAAAACCTCTCACTGTGGAGAGAAACCTGGGAAAATTTCAGAGTCCTTCCGTAGTCTCTCTCCCCCTCCTTGGAGCTGGGTCCTGGTGGGCCCACCTCTGGAGCCTTGATGAATAATTCTCCCTATGTGTTCTGATGTTGAAACAGTCCAAAAAAGAAGAAGGGATAAAACCAAAGTCCCGGGAAAACAAAGTTCAACTCTCCATCTCCCCCCGGATAAAAAAAGAGCTGAAAAACTGGCTGAAAAGCAAGAAGGGTACTTCCCCTGCTCCTCTTGCCGCTGCAATGTGCTGTGTCCTTGAAACAATTGCTTGAAAAGCTTGCTCGGTTTTTTTTCCTCTCCCCCCTCTCAGGCTCAGTTTAAAGGCACAGAAAGGCAGAAAATTAATTTCTGGGCATAGAGCAGCAATAGGGGATATGCATCATAAAGTCACTCCAAGACAGGTAGCAAATGCAGGAACTGTGCTGCAAGTATGAGCAGAATATTCCCCTGGGAGTGCACAGCCCTGTGCAGTGATGTTAGTGGCTCTTCTCAGAGAAAATAGTCAGAAAGCAATGGGAAAAATTTTACAGGGACACATAGAGGCTAGTAGACTTTTATCTGTGTTCAAGCCTGTTTTTTAGAGGGAACAAAACACATTATTATGTAGACTGACATTAGCAGGACCATATGAACTTCTATTCCTTAAGCCAATCCTCACTAATAAAATCCCTGAATTCTGTACAGTCTCAAATTTCCTATGGACTCCTTCTTCAATGATACAGTGATACTAGTTCTATTGACTGACTCCATGGAGTACATAAAATAATCAGAGATTCCCTTCTGCTCTTCCAGGAGAAGACCAAATGAAATGAGAGCTGAGAGTTTCAGAAATGACCAGGAGATGAATCAGTAGAAAGAAAAAATTCAAGCTATGAATTACTTGTTTCATCTTTGTACTGCTTTTAGCATTGGAATGCAAGAACTTCACCACTCTTATACCAGAGACAGATTCCATACAGGCTGCCAATGTACCCAGCAGACATTCACTGTAATTTACTACTGGGATTCTGCTACTTTTGGTCTTGTTGGCAGCACAGCTTGTCATACAGTGCTAAAAAAAATACAAGATGTGGGCTGGCTTTTGAGGTAAATAAAAGCAGACATCTCTTCCCCACTTCTTTGACATAAATTATTTTTCTCTTACTTAAAATGGCTGCTGGCTCGGAAAACCATCTCTTTTTATGCTCTTGAATCTTCTAGAGTGACTGAGTTGAGAAATGTATCTAACACTTAAATGACATTGATTGAAAATGAACAATAAAATAGATGGAAAAGGCCCAGTGTTCAAATCTAATAATCTTTATCTAGAAGGTGATAGTCCTTGGGAAGTCCTTTTGAAGCTTCCGCAGTCCTTTTGATTATAGGTATGAAGTCACATGTGTAGTTCTCTGGGCAGAAATTGTCATTCATTCCTTTTAATTTATTAGCTTCTAGAGAATGTGACCTACATTGTGTAAATCTTCATGTGGTAATTCAAATATGAGCAACTGGATATACTACCATAAATGTGTGTATGAGATCTGTGTCCTAATTCCTATAGGTTCTAAACAAGACCTAATTTTAATTTAGAACACATATAGTTTATTTAGTTTACAGAAAACTGGACATCCACTGCTTATAACATGTAAAGGCTGAGGACTGAAGTCTGATCTCAGTTGAATGAGGAGTACCTGTCACACAGTACCTTCTTTCCCATTCCCACGTACTTACTCTGAAATAACACTCATACAACTGAGATCAGACTGGGTTTGAATGTTTAGTAATCCCATCTCTTCTACTTGTACACAAAATAAAATCAAAGGAGAGACCTTAAAATCACTGACACCACAAGTGCTAAAGCATGGCTGCTCAGCCACCTTCACAAGTCCTCTAAACAGAAAGTGTCCTAATTTTCAGAGGCACTGATCAAGTGACCTAGGCTGCAGTAGGTTTATAATGCACCAATAAGAATTAATTTTTAGAAACTTAAATATGGATTTAGGACCCTAAACCTAGGTATCCTATTGTTTCATGCTTTTGACTTGTGACTTACATTTCTTATTTGTAGGGTATCAAGTAACCCTTCAAAGAGGACTCAAAGGTTTCAGGCAGAAAAATCCAGTTTCGTATAGTGAATTCTCTGATTTGTACATTGTCTTTTAGGTTATCATTATTCAACCTCAAATCCAAACCCAGACAGAAAGTAAAGTGGAGACAAAGAAACCTCCTGAAGAGTCAGCTCAGGGACTGCCTGCTACCAAAAAGAAAAAGGAGCAAAATCCAGAGGTGATTTTTTTTTATTTTTGATGTTTAATAAATGAGCTACAATATGGTTGTTATAGGGGCTAAATCTAAACATTCTTCTGTATGCATACACGATTACTTTATTCGTGCTTATCGTTCTGCCAGCTGTTCATCTCCCAATCTCTGCAATCAGGGTGGTTTTCCTGCCAGTGAGTGCCCTGATAAGTTTGGTTTGCATCATTCAAATCTTCCACTGTCACAAAAAAAAAAAAAAAAGACTTTAAGGTCTCGTAATACTTAGAGGTCTCATAATAATCTAGGCACCCTGTGGCTGTAGCTGGATTTCTTGTGAAAGGTGTGTACAAGCTTAAGCTATTTTCTTTCATGTTATCAAACATATAGCATCAGATTTAGAGGCTGAGTATGAGGTGGAATTAACATTTCTTTTTTAAGCTGAGCTTTTAACATCTTCTTTGTAATGAATCTTGCAATTTTTATATTGTATTAATAGTTTCCTGCATTGGCTGTGTACATGTTTTCCCACATGTACACAGATTCTAGTCTGAAATACATTAAAATCCTTTAAATTGAGTAAGAATAGAAAGCAGGTAATAAGACTAAATCTCTTTTGGGAATTATACTTTTGATTTAAACTAGAAATATAAAGTGCAAGTCCTTGTAGAAATGGGGTCTCTCTAATAGATATTTTGGGTTTTGGCTGGATATGTTCACATTAGATTGGTTGTAATTTTAGGGCATTTTGAGAAGTTATACAAACCAAATTGACTTCTTTTGTGGAAATGCTCAGCTCCTATGAAATCTTAACCTCACTAGTCTAATAAGTGTGTGGCATGAAAGCATCCTTGGAGCTGTAGTTTTAAGAGGATTAATACAATATAAATGTATGTTACTTGAGGCACATGGGTGATCATTTGTTTTACCATTTTAAGAGGTTCATATAGTTAAAACAGTGTTAAGGATAAATATTTTAGCCTAAAATATCACAGCTCTATGTAGAAGCTCTGCAGAACTACAGTTGGGAAACCTCCCAGGTTTTAAATCTGAAACACTTATATGAATCTTCATTACCACTGAAGGATGGGACTATAGAGTCCTGTTTTGTTTAGGCAGATTATTTCCAAAAATTTATTTTGTAGCGCCTCACAGGCAGAAATGCCAGTAGGCCCTGCTTAGAAACAGAATGCTAGGAAAAAACAATAATTTTTCTTTGCCTGTAACTTATCCCCATGGAAAAAATATTGAATAAAAGTCTTCCAGAAAGATGCAGGAAGAGGCAATGGGACTGGCCACACTTTTGGTATTGGATTCATAAATGTAAGAGATTTTCATTACATTGCTAACTAGAGTATCTCTACAACCTTATTCTAACCACAGACACTGTTCCTACCCTGTTTACTGGAGGTCTCAAAAACCTTTATTTTCTGGGTAGGGTGCTGACACTGTGCCCTAAAGTATGACAGTTCTTTTATTTTCATAGATTTGTTGCACAGCCATAACTAGGTAGGTCTAGAGTTAATTTCTTTTGTTCTTTGAAAGTAAACGTTAGTTGATTATCATGTATTTATGCAATTAGTGTAATTAGAACTAACAGCATAATTAGTATAAATACATGTAATGACATAAATAGAACATGTAATTACAAAATGAAATGCTTTTGTGAAAATCTTTGTTTTGCTTCATGAAAAGACATACTGTGTATTTCTAAAAGCACTCATGGCTTTTAAGCAGATGATTAAATTTGAAGGAAAAACAACATGTTTTTTTTTAAAAGAAAATAGGCCCTCAATGCACTTCTCACTTTTATTTATCTTCAAAGCACAAAACTGAGGCAGGAACTCCAATAGGGCTCTGTACAGAACTTAGTTGGGAGAGACTGGGATTTAACAAATTACACTGACAATTTGAAACAAGTTAACCAGAAATAACCAGACTTATCAGTAGCCAGGAATCCAACATGCAGTTATGGAGTGTACCAGAACAGAGTGAGGATAATTACTGTCTTTAGTTCCTGGCTTGGTTATTCTGCTGGTAAGTCCTGAAGTTGGTCATGGACTGAGGAGGAGGAGGCCACCAACTCATTTCCATCAGCAGGGCTCAGCTGGGCATGGAGGACAATGATGATGGATCCAGTAATGGGCCTTCTCCCACCAGGGAGAAGAAATGGAGGAATGTCTGTACAGAAATAGAGGAATTACAAAAGGGAGCTGCTCCTCTGGGGAGAAAATCTCTGGATGTTGTTTTTTGGGTTGGTTTGTTTGTTTGGGGAGTTTTTGTTTGGGAGGGGGCAAGGGGTGTTAATCTTTTTTTCTTGAAGAGACCTGAGTTCAACACAGAAAGAAACAGAATTCTGCCGAAAAACTTTTTACTCATTTAAAAATTCATATTAGCAAACTATCTGGCAACATTTTCATTCTAAAATTTTTTAATCTAAAAATAAAATTACTGCCGTAAGTGCTGGTTATTTAGTTACTGATGTTCTAATCCCTCCTAAGAAGTACAAGAGAGACGTACGGCAATTGTGAACTAAATGCTAATGTTAGGCCTGGATTGCAAATCTGGAGAAAATGAAGTCTTGGTTTTGCAGCTTCCTGCACAGAGGAGAAACTCTGTGACATTTGAAAGGAAGGTTTTGCAGTGGAAGTCAGAATTTGAGTTGAATCCAATGAGCTACTGGGGTGTGAAATAGCAAAACCCATAAAAACAAATAGCCTGTTAATATAATATGCTTGCTAAAAAGAATACAGGTTGAACTGGGATTTTTAAAAAGGAACCATCTTTCAAATCTGTATAGTAGCTAAAACTTCCTGTGTTTAATCATGAGATAATTATCAAGTCCACTTGTGATGGCTCTTCATATTTTAAGTATGTTGTTATTACATTTAGTTAGATACGTATTAAAACAATTTCAGCATGAAGAGAGGAAATTGTTTAGCAAACATTCCAGTACACAAATAGTTTCAGTTGAGGCATGAGAAAATGTGTGCTTTCCCTACAGTTCAATGTTGGGGTAATGCAGGAATTCTGCACTCCATTAGGAAAACACACATTAACCATTCCAGATTTCTGGTTCTATCCCAAAATGTTGTTCTTACTTTTGCTCACAGTGCTGAGAAGTATCCTGCCACCATTACTTTTTGATGGGGCTGAGATGAAGCTTGTAATTCTAAGCAGTTGACTAATTTTCTTCTCAGATTTGCACAGTGGATCAAATAAAAAAGATTTTCCTTCAGGTGTGGGGCTACCACTGTCCCTGGCTGGTGTTTGAGGCATATAAGGAGTGAAAACTATTGAAATCAAGGTCTGACATGCTAATGAACACGTGTAATTATCACAGATATGGAAGGCAGAAATACGGTGTGAATATATCGAAACTGCCAGTGAAGAAATTCTACACCACCATTTTTTAATCTACCCGGAGAGTGGGAGTCTCCCGAGGCTGTGAAAAGGAAATATTCCTGTCTTATGTGGGTGTTAGTTCACCTGTTTGACAAAGGTATTTTCACAGACACGAGTGGTAGAGATGTCCAATCCTGACCCTCTGATTACCCAAGAGTTAGATCTTTTCATCTACAAAATGAGGATGTTTTTGCTTTCACAATTTCACTAAGTGAAAGTCAGAATTGCAAAGGAAATTGTAGTTCTGGTGACTTACTAGTTGATTTTATCCTGAACTGAAATGAAATGTTGACTCATCAGGCTTTTCACAAAACAAGAAAGTCAGACTAATTTTGACTTGAAAGTGTTGAAATGTTCTCCTGACACTCTTTGAATGAAACAGAACGTTTTGACCTTCTGCTGCTTAAACACTGTGTTTTAGTTTGACCTAAATCTAAACAGTTTATTTGGGGTACAATAATTGCATCTTCCTATGGTCTTTGTACACTTCCTCAGACTTGGATTGTGGGCTTTGCTTGCTTGGATTTCCCAAGAGCTTGAGTTTTGTAGTCAGATTTTCTCTCCTGTGGAAATGAACCTCATGAAAATACTCCTTGGGTAACCTGATCCAACAAGATTGTTCAGCAGAGCAGAAAGTGGAGGCCCCCGAAGCCCCACAAGTACCACAAATGTGACCGAAAGCCAAAGAGTTCTGTTCAGTCTGGGCTTGGAACAACACAGCGTAATTTCAGTTTTCATCAAAAACATGCAATAAAAACTTCAGCAAAACCTTTCTGCAAGGAAAAATTTTCCAGTGAGAAATCACTGACAGTAAATTTAAAATCTGCTCTAATACTTGTCCTATAACTGCATCAGCATGTTTTGGAGATTTTTTAGTATGAAGATATGTTTTGTGCATATATAGTTTAGAAGAGTTGTGAGTAATATTTTAGATCGATTCCTCACTTAAAATGAATTCACCAGCATCCATGGGAGATGTTTGTTCACTCCCTATTGAGGAAAAATGTTGGATCAGTATATATCTTCACAATCCATGCACACGATGTTATTTTTGTATCTTGGGAAGAGAAATTTCTAATTTTTTTTTTGAGGGGAGGGGACTTTCAATGTGTTTCTGATGTCTTGTTTAGTGTTGTACAGTTCATACTTGTTGCACTTCATACAGCTTGCTCATATCCTATAAAAGCAGTGCCATGTCCAGATCGTAATAATAATACACAATTACTTCATTAAAGAATGGAGTAACAATCCAGCTAGCAATGTGAAATTGAATAGATTAAATTGACTGAATAGTGGTCATGTGCTGTGTAAGATCAGTAGTCATTTAGCATTGGCTTCAAAAGTCTTTGAACTGCTAGAGTTTATATAGTCATACAAGGAGAACCAGGTGTATCTGAAGCAAATCTTCAGTTAAAGTTCTTCACATTACTTTGCAATCAAATAAGATACATTTCTAAGAGACTTTCACTGGGTTTATTCTGTCAATGCTAATTTTATTTATTTTCTTACCATGATTATTAGAGTAGAAAATCTAACCTGTTTATTTTTTCCTTAGAAAATTGCCTTCATGGTAGCACTAGGACTGGTTACAACAGAACATTTGGAAGGTAAGATGGCATATGTTGATTTACAGTTCAGTTTTTGAGTGAAATTTTTTCTGTTGGCTTCTATGCCAGAGCACGTTACTGAGGATTGTGGTCAGATGGCTTTTGAATCTCTCCAGAGAAGGAGATTCCACAGCCTCCCTGGGTAATCTGTTCAGTTCTGTTCTGTTACCTTTCTGGTAAAGAAGTTCTTCCTCATGTTCAGGTGGAACTTCCTGGGCATCAGTTTCTGCGCATGGCTTCTCGTCCTGTCACTAGGCACCATGGAGCACAGCCCGGTCCGTGCTCTGACCCCTGCCTGCAGATAATTATACACATCAAGAAGATTTCTTCTCAGTTTTTCGTTATCCCATCCTCTGAAGGGCAATGAAAACTGAAAAAATGAAAATTAAAAAATCAGATGAAATGTTACCTTCGCACAATTGTGCCTTTCAGTCTCACAATAGTGGGTGACCTTACTTAGCTCTGCCTCCCACCCCATGGCATGGCTCAAGGGGCACAAGGACTGGCCCTGCAGCCAGCACCAGCATGCTTGGCACAGGCTGGTATTTGGACTCACTCAGTCATCATGGTCCTTTAAAAGACATTAATAACTGGAGGAAATAGGGAAACAAATACCCTGCAAAGTCTCTGACCACCACTGATCTGGTTGATGGATCTCTGAGGTTCAAAGATGTTTGCCCAGATATGCAGCAAGTGCCCCCTGCTCTCTCCCATGTGAGATGGACTTCCAGTTTCTGAGTTGATTGTCTGTCATCTCTAGAGGTGCACAGAATAATGTGTAAAGTATGGTGAAAATCTGGCATTTGGTTAATAAGATTTTACTTACTTAAGACTACTTCTCACAAGGAATTCCTTCCCTCCATTTCCCCCACTTAGCCAAAAACTTAACAATCTTCCCATCTAATCCTGTGTTTGCATGAGAGCCTCTAGCATGCCTTCCCAGGCTCCTGAATTTGACTTCAAACAAATATTGCACGTAAGCTAAATGCAGTATTACATAGTTTTCAGTTTCCTTCTCCAACCTTCCAAAAAGAGCTTGCAAAAGTTAGCAGATTTGTATCTTTCTTTGCCTCAGCTCTGTTGTTCTGAAGTCATAGATGAGAGGTGGAAAAGGAGTGTGTTTAGCAAATCTGCCAGTGATGTGAGACAAGCTGGGGTGGCAGAATAGTTCTCATGGACAGAGATGATGAAGATATTTTTAAGAAAAGGTCTGTACCCTGATGGTTTTAGTTACAAGCTCAGCCGCGACAAGTTGGTGTGATTCCACCAGTAAAAGGAGAGAAAGCTGGTATCTGTGTCAGGTGACAGTGAGTCTTGATCACAAAAAGTGTTAATGGCAACTGATATTAACCACCCATCCCATGGACCATAGCCAGTAAAATACTTAGGAATTTCTAGTGCATTAAGTTTTATGTGCTGTAGACTTAGGAACATGCTTAGCTACCTTGCTGTCTCAAAAGGTATCTACCATTTTTAGCTTGATTTCTTTTTACTAAGATTTCCAGTTCCTTCGTTTTAAGACAAGTTGTGAATTAGTGAGAAAATACATCTGAATTGTAATGTCTCCTCAGTATATGCAGCAGGTTTCCTGTGGGTCTTGTTGCCATTTTTCAGTGTTTTTTATCTTTAAATTTGCATTTTAGAAAATCATTTAATGTCCCAATGACTGAGAATTTGAAAGCAGTTTAAAGAAATTTTAAGCCTTCATCATTTTTAATCCCTTAATGGTAATGGGTTGAAATGGAAATAAAAAAGCTACAACTATCTGGGGAGAAGATTTCTAACCCAAAAAGTGCAAATGATGACTGGTTCTTGTTTTCTCTGTCTAAGGAAAATAGGACAACATTTGAAATTATCCTGAAGAACAAATTATGCTTACAACAGAGTGGACTTAATTTTGAATAATTCTATACCCTTTGGTTTTATTGGAACTAATAAATTGTTTGTATGGATTTATTGTTTATATTCAAAATGCCAAGCAGTGCTCCACTTTGTTCTACATCAGGTGTGGAAATGCACATTTTAAACCAAACTGCTACAACACTCATCACGCAGAATCAATTCTTGAAGACAATTTCACTTTCTATATTCCTACTAGCATTAAATAGATGGTTCCAAACAAGAGCTATTTACTATGGAAAGGGTATTTCTTTATCAGAATTGGTGATTACAACTGTCAAAAATGCCCTTATAACTTTCACATACTAAAGGTTATTATTTTACTGCTCTGTCATGTTTACAGTTATCAGTCACTGCTATTTATCAGGAAGCAGTGGTCATTACACAGTTCAGTTTATTTTAATACTTCTAATGTATTTCTCAATTTGACATTTTTGGAATTTAACTTGGGTCATTAAAAGCTTATTCATTTGGTATCATTAATTTAAAGTGTTACTGTTTTTCTTCATTTTATTCATTAATTTTTTGGTGAAGGGCTGTGATCCACTTCTATATGGATTTTTCTATCTGCCTAGAAGCCTTCCCACCTAACCTCCACAGGAGCATTCCCTGCCTGGGAAAAGAACTCTGTTCTGCAGAGCCTGAGTGTGAGGCATCTTTACCAGTAAATGAACACAGGTGCTTCCACTGACTGACAGTCTACAAGGTACAGCTTTCCCTGAAGATAAATTGCTATCATGGGCCTCATAGAATGACCATGCAGAGTTTTTATTGGTGAAGGCAGCAGCTCATTGGAGTTTGGCCTCCAACATGAAGCTATCTTCAAATTCATTCATCTTTGTCAAATGTATTACAGTTTAATTTTTCCTGTTTGGTTTCTATTTTTTTAATTAATTGTGCTAGTTTGTAAACAAACCAGTGGGAGATCACAAGTCAGAATTATAACTTATATAGGAAAATTAAAATAAATGCAATAGTATAAGAACACTGACAGAATCCAGATACAACCTGACACACAGGTTGTCAGGGTGTATCCTAGGTCCTAGTCAGGGTGGTGGTAGCAGTCCAGATGAAGTGGGCCTGTTGAAGCAGTGATCCTGTAGAATGGTCTTCACCTGAAGGTCCAGTAGTGTAGCTCTTGTCCTCTGAAGGTCCCATAGGAAAGGGCTGCTTGTGCTGTTCCAAACCCCAGACTATATCCAGGTGGGAATGCTTGGCTCCTCCCCCTGAGTGGAGCATCTCACAATGGGCTGATGTAATTCTGTGGGTCATGTGGGTCCTTGATTGCCCATTAAACAGAGATAGCTCCCAAAGGGAGTTATCAGGGATGAGTCATGGTAGGAGATAACAAACACTGCCTCACCTGCTTTAACAGCTTGTGAAGATGATAATAGAATGCATGCTTTTGGTTACATCTTACATTGTAACCTAGGACATTAATAAATGAAGGAGTAAGATAGCTCAATTCTGTGATGCAGTGCATGGTTGTAACATATTGAATCTTTCTCTAGGCTGTTAGAACACCTTCTAGCATTACAATTGCGTAAAAAAAAAGTAGTTAGAAAGCAAAACTTTAAAAGAAGGACCTTTAGTTCAGGTCATTCTAAAAATGCATCTCTTGGTCTATCTAGATTACTGGAATATTTATGATTTAATAAATTGAAACAAATTTAATTTAACTTTATTGCAACCTGTTCTGAAAGGTACACAATACTTTTTTAGGAGAAGTAACATGTAACAAAAAATAGCACACCAGTATATGCTTTTGCTCTGTCTAGGTGTAATTATTGACAGAACCACTCTAGATGTACATAGATGCATGGTATTTTTGTTTCCATAAAGAAAGTGCTCTCCCTCCCTGATGGCTGCATAGGGTGGTGTACATCTCAAGCTGTTTCAGTTCATTACTCTCTCTCTTCATTTCTGTCTATTCCCACTGCTGTTACTTTTCCTCACAGCCAGCCAGCCTGCCTTTATCTCTGTACCATATCAATGTCTCTTCCAAAGCTACATTCCAGGTATCTGCCATATGTGTGATTCAGATCCCATCAGATACTTTCTGTTGCCTTGATGAGAGCATGTACCAAAGAAATTTTCTCTTTAACTTGGGACCAAGAAGGGCAGAGAGTAACAGATCCATCTCTGTCCTTTTATGATATGCTTGGCCCAGTTGCATGCAAAGAAAACTCTGCTGTATTGAATTCTTTGTTTCTTTTTCTGGGCCACTGAAAGTCACAATCTTGTATCCCTGTGATCACTTCTGGAAGACCAAGCCTGCCCTAACTCCAGTTTTTTCTCTGCACTGCCATGGCTGTGCTGAGGTGCTGCAAGCGCTGAATTCACTGCCTGGGGTCATGAGCCTGGCTGCAAGAGCTGCAGCTCTAGCTCACACTGCTGAGACCAAAAGAAAGAGTCAGCCAAGAATCACTTCCTCTCTTTTATGGCTGCACCAAGGTTCCTCAGTTGTGACGTCTCTGTTACCTTTGGGCCTTGAGAGCATTTCTGTTGTAAGAACTGACACTGACATCAAGAACAACCATCTCTCTTCTGTGGCTTTGACAGGCCACTGGATCTGTGTGTAGCACTCACCCTGCTGCTGCTGCTGCTGCTGAGGCATGATTCCCTTTAAATGCTCCCTGGGAGCTTTGGGATGGATATTTCAGCACAGACACATGAGCATTTAGTAGGAAATACTTTTGCAGTAGGACAGAACTGTTTTCCAGACAAGATCCTGTGTTTTGGAATCTGCATAGCATGGAGGATGTTAACATGATGTTACAGTGGTTACAGCCAAGGCATTTATCTCACATTGCAGTGCAGCTTTGGATCACACTTTTCTTGGTGGTGAGATTCTCTGCAGCCCTTTGAGTCACATGGCAGCATGTGACAGGTTGTGTCAGACTGTGAATACAGGTCTGCCTGTGCTATTTGAACTGCCCTAGGAGAAGACACCTTCTGAACATGAGAGGTGACATGTCCCTGTGCCATAGGAAAACCCAGACAGTAGTTGCTCTCCTGTTTTTCTTGTCCATCTAGTTTCCTTCTGATGCAACCATCACTCCAAGAACAGCGGCTTAGCCAATAGTCTCTTGTGAAGGAAAAGTTTTAAATCCATATCTTAGAAGTTAGGCCAGTACAAAATCCATGCAAAGTGTTGGCCTCATCTCTACGGACACTGTGTCCAAGACACAACCAACAACACTGACACCCTTGTATTGTAGCAATGCTTAAAATGGTATGTGGGAATGATCAACACTGGAAAAGCATGCTGGCAACCAGAACTCAGCGTTGGGAATCCAGTTCCTGAGTATCATAAACACCTTGAAAGCTCAGCTGTATCTTACTGTTGGATTACAGGTGGGAGATCTTGCTCAATACCTTGAAGACTGGTGCTGCAGGTGTTCTGAAATAGACCTCTTTAGTTCAGACATTGAGGAAAGACACCAGACCTCCTGCATAATCAGATGGTGTCCTTCGTTTCTCTTGGGTGTGTTCTGGGGCCTCTGGGCTGAGGAACATGCTCCTGCCAATTCCTCTCCTTCTGAGATAGAGCAAGACAGAACAGAGGTATCACCACCGTGGGGGCATTTAGACTAACAAGATCGCTCTGGTACCTCAGCGCAGAGTCTAAACTTTACCTTACAATATTCACAAAGGAAATATTTTGGAATAGAGCACACACTTGATGTCATGGGATGGATGCTGTGTGGCTCTCCTCTCTAAAGTGTGTCTGGGGTTTATAATCAAAATAATAGGTTCTATGCTTGTAATAATCTCAGCATTCTGAACTGGCGTCAAGAGCTGGGAAAAGAAATTCCATATGACGTAAATGAAATCCTAGCTCAGATCAAAGTAGCATTAAACCTACAGATTTCTGTGGCCAAGTAATCTGCTCCCTCTCTCTGTCTCTACAGAGTTGTGCACATGGCTAGTGGTTGCTAAACACAGTCGTCAGCATGTGCCATCTTCAATAGGTGTCACCATTTAGTGGAAGGGAGTTGTAGAAGTTTAGTGGAAGGGAGAAATGGGCTGCAGTCCAAAGAGCCCATCTGTGTGCTGGTGTTGCAGTGACACATATATACACATATGGCTCGTAATGACATTTTGCATGCTCAGGATTATGAAGTTGTATGCTTCTGGGTGGATAAATCATCACACTCTGGTTAGAACTGAATCAAGCTCTGCCATTTCAACTATGCTTTTTCTAGCCTCCATGGAGGAAAAGTAATGTAAATTGAATTTAGAAGGTTCTCTGTGCTTTCATATGATATGAACTAAAGGCTTAAGTGCTTTAAATGCTTCCTTTTTGTTAACAGCAGACATTGAGAGTACTTTGAAGGCTTGCTGAATATGTCTGAAGGGATCATAATGAAAATCTTATAGGGCAACAGAAGTCTACCTTGAAGGAAGGAAAAAATAAAAAATGCCTGTGTTCTGAATATCACAAGGAAAAGCTTATTAATGTCAAACCTTGAACTGCAGCAAATATCAATGCTAATGCAACCCAATTACACTTTAGCAACTGAAACTGAACACAAAGCTCAAGGGGCTGAGGGTAAGATCATCTTGCTTAACAAGTTATATCTACATTTTTCCCTGATGAATGAGAAATATACAGTTCATGTTCCTTTCCATGGTTACAGAAATCCAGAGCAAGCGTCAGGAAAGAAAGAGAAGAAGCACAGCAAATCCAGCCTACAGTGGACTCTTGGAAACAGAGGTACTTTATCATTCACTTTGTTTACTATGGTTCTATTTCATGTCAATAAGAGGTCTAAGTGTTTCTTACTACAAAAATATATATGAATGCAGAACCATAGTTACTTGTTAAGAGATACTGATGTAGAAAAGAGAGAAAAGATCTCATCTCAGTAACTATGCAACAGGTTTTCACCCTACAACATCACTTGCTCCAAACTAGAATTCATTTTAGTTTTAATAAAGGCCAAAAGGACTAAATTAATATGGGACCTAATTACTCTTTTACCTACAAAGGCAGTCCCTTTAGATCATAACTGGAGAACAGAAGCATTATATTCAAATGTGCATTGCTAATTCTCTTTTCCTGTGTGCCAAATAATAAATGGAGAACTTTGCTTTTTTTCTAGTGACATTCATAAAAGGGGTGCGTTGGTTTAAGAATCAGTGTGCTCTGCAGGAGTATAGAAGTCAGCATAATAAATATAATAATGCATAATTAAAAATAAAATGCTCTGGATAATCTCTGTTTTCTGGTACACTTACACTGTTGCATTTATAGTAGTATCAGAATTTGGTCCTGCACAATACAGGATTGCAAACTTGGTGTAAAAGTAGGATATAAATAGGCTCAACTTTTTATGAAATTTTTTTCTTTGTTTCTAAACAAACATATATGCATTTATTCAGCTAATTAAAATTTCACCTTTAAAATTTCAGCACAGTTTATGTTTACTGTCTGAACTTTCTACTGAAATGAAACTCAGTTGCAGCCAGCTCTCCATTTAAGCAATAACATTTCTCTGTGTTCTGAGTTCTTTAAGCCTAAAGAAAGGGATTGTTCTTTATTTAGGCCCAAGTGAATTTTTGGTATGCCAGCATTTCAGATTTCTGTCTTTGTTGGCAGATAGCAAACACATGAGGCTAAGAAGAAGCTCACTGCTGCAGTCAAACTGCTGAGTCGCTTGATTGTTCTTTTTTTTTCAAGCATTGGAGATTTCTATACTCCAGAACAGCTCTAGGCACTTGAGTTCTTCAGAATTCCTCAGCTATTTTCTTTAGTGCAAATACTTATGTCTATACACGCAGTATTTAACACAGTAGGAACTTTAGCCTTGCTAGCATCAAATCTGTAGTGCCTTAGACCTTTTTGTCCTGATTATTAAAATACTTGCAGCAGAGTTTTGTGGCTGTAGCCAGATTGATGTTTGTGACAAACTCAGTTACTCTGGAGCAGAGGTGGAAGATAGGATGGCCTAGGTCTGCTGCACGCTGGTTTTTCTCTGATCAATTAGCTGCTCAGACTTATTTGCTAATCAGTGAGTTGGGGTATTTGTGGCATTTCAGGCATTTTGGTGCACTTTAATTTAGTCTACTGAATGATCTTTAATTCATGATTGTTTAAAATGAAATTGCATATAAATTAGTCTTTTTATTTTCCAACACCCCTCAAAATGGCAGGAGCTCAGCATTTGTAGTGGTGATACTAACTTTGATTGCAAAAATGGGATCATGGTCTTATGTCTTCACTTGAATGGTGTGCTTTTTCTTTTCAAAGCTTTGTTCTTAAAAAAATGAGATACCGTTTCATTTTCCTACTCTCAGTAGCCTTTTTTTTTTCGTAAGAAAGGGTTACATTTCGGGCTGGTTATTTTTTGAAGAAAGAAACATCTATTCAAAATTTATTAACAGCCTAGCAGGCACCCATCTATAAGAGAATAGTTTTCTCACCGCAGAATAAATTATTTATTAGCAAAACCCCTCTAATTTTCTTCCAAGCAGAATCTAACAACATCTAATGGAGGAAAATGGTGCTGTTTCCAATCCTGCTGAACAAGTATTGGATGGCTTACAGGAACAATTCAGGGTTGTCTAGACTATTAATGAAGCCTGGCCTGCTACTGACCGCAGCTTGTGCCATCAGACAAGGCTGGCCATGGGCTGTGTTAGATGAGTTAAATATCTCAGACAGATTTGTGGTGCTCTGTGTTTGTAAGTTTGGTTATCTCAGCAGATTGAAATCACTGCCAGCTCCTCAAGATCCTGCACATTCACTTCTGAAAGGCAAATATTTTGCTAAGGGCCTCACTCATTGCTTGCAAATGCAGTATGTTCCTCTGAACTGTAGGCAGGTGTCACAAAGGTAGCAACGTTTTTCCTGCAGGTGAGAAATCCATCACCATTTCTAGATATGTAAATAAAGATGTCATCTCACAGCAACAATTTTCCCTTA
This sequence comes from Coloeus monedula, assembly GCF_965178545.1. Classification (NCBI taxonomy): domain Eukaryota; kingdom Metazoa; phylum Chordata; class Aves; order Passeriformes; family Corvidae; genus Coloeus; species Coloeus monedula. The sequence goes on along the minus strand of NC_138784.1, from coordinate 8,516,152 downwards.
TGGACACTTTTGGGCTTGGAGTTAGTTTTGCTGTAGCCTTGCTCTTACCAGCCCATGCAGCATATCCTGCAACCCCATCAATAAGATTTGCAATTTGTATTTCTCTCTTCTTAATAAAATCTAATGCACAATAAACCACTCTATGAAGAACTTGTTAGAAAGGTAAATCATGCAACTGTTTGTCTGTCTGTGTCAGTGGTCAGTCTAAGTAGCTTTTGGAGAGCTGGTTAAGTATGAGGGAAGCCCATGGAGATTGTTAATCTGAAATGTAAGAGACAACCAGAGCACTTTGCAATGACATGGGGGTTGGTTTCTTTTCCCTTGTAGCGGAAACGCCTTGCATCGAATTGTTTGAATAACCCCTTGTTCCTTTCAACGAGAGGTAAGTGTATTTTTAAATGGATATACTACTGTTCTAATGACATGTTAAAAATTTATTCGTAGGATTTCATATGAGTTACTGTTAGGATACCATAGGGCATTACTTTGTGCAATGTCCCTGCATTTTTTAGTATGAAGTGAAAATAGATTGTTTTCCTGCAAGAACAATGGAAAGATAAGGCTAAAGGTCACAATTGTGTAGAAACAGATCCAAAGCCTCTGCAATCAGTGGAAAATCTGATCTCTGGCACTTTAAGCACCATGCAGTGAGAGAACTTATGGAAGAGTGTTGCCAACCCCAAGTGCTTAAAAATATATATGGAAAAATAATTACTATTTTAGGCTTATCATTTGCCTCTTTCCACCAGCTTTAAGAAACTGCTCTCCATCCTCAAGTACTAGAAATTTCCCACACCTTTTGCTTCAATAACGAGTGCTGAAAACCACAGTTTTTCTGATTCCAAGAGGTGGAGCCATAAATCTAGACCTGATGACCTTGAAGATGCCTTCCAGTCTTGTATTTATAAGAACTTCAAATCTAAAAAATTTAATAGTAAATGTCTTGAGAATTAACAAGTCAGAGGACCTGTTTGGGGATGCTGATGATTAGCTCATGGGAAGAAGCGCATTTCAGGAAAAAATGTGCAACACACAGAAGACAAAGAGTTGGGACATGTGAGATGAAACACAGAGAATGCTGAGTATAGTTTAATTCTCCAGACAAGGCCCAGGTAGTATTTTAGGGAAGAAAGTGAGAAGCTTGAGTTGTATTTCAGAAAAGGAAACAAAGCTAGTAAAGAAATTTGATTCTGTCCTTGTCCCTGTTTTGCCTTTATAAATTACTCTCTACTGAGGTTCATTAGAGGTAAGGGAAGACAGAACTTTTTCTAAGTTAAATATTATTTCAGTATTAGGAGCATTTACAGGGGTAATTATAATTGAGACATGGAGTTTTTACAGTTTTTCAGTATTTGCTTGATCTCGCTGTCAAGTGTCATATTTAGTGCTTGAGATTCACCATTCTGCCTCTGCCTTGACTTCCTGCACCACAGGAGCACTGACTGAAAAGCAGCAGTGCTTCTCTCTACCTTCAAAACTTCATGTGCCAGATGCAGACACTTGGCCTACTTACCATATGCCTCTAATGCGTTTGGTCTCAGAGGACAGGAGAGGTTATTACAGGAAACAGTTATGATAGCATGCCTCTTAGCAGGAGGCCAGGCTCATGTGAGCCCCAGTGGAAAGAACATTATTCCTGGCTTAGTTTTATCTTCAAAATTAAATTTGTAATTTATTGTTTGTCTTATAATAGCACTTGTTTTTCCCATGTAAACACATGTGAGAAACCAGGACAGAATGGCGTAACAATGCAGCAAGCTGTGCTGCCAGCCCCTTGGTGGGTTTAAGTTAGGGTTTGATATCCCAGACATTCCTTTTGTGACATGTTTCCCATTTTATTTGCAAGGAAGCAGGCAAGTGACAGAGTTCTACTGATTCAGCTGTCTCAGAGCTTCCTGGAAATCAGCAACCTCTCGCCTTAATCATTAATTCCTCTTTGAGTCCTCTATCTTTGCTTTTTCCAGAATCCAGAACATGTGCTGGAGTTCTGCATATTCTAAGAATGTTAAGATGGACTTCTTTATAGCAGAATTCCCCACCTCAGCAAGGGTTTTTTTGGCACCAGCACTGTTTTGCTGGATGTTGTGCAAGCTCTGAGCTGAAGGCAGGTGCTGTCCCAGATTGTTTGGCTCTGCAGTGATGTAGTTCTCCAGCTTCAGTGCAGAGATGGCTACCCCTTCTCTTATAAAGTGCTCCTTTAAAAATATTGTCTTCAGTTTAATTTTTCAGCAACTAGAAGAGGGAAGGGGACATGTTTAAAGAAGTTTAAAACTCTGTAGCAAAAGTGAGCTGAAAAGACAAATAAACAAACTAGAAAAAAATCCCCATGATGTCCAGGAAACAACTGTCATTTCTGGAAATACAGAAGAGGACAATTCTTGTAAATTTTGTTCAAAATGTCAATTAATCAGGATTCATTTATATGAAAATGTCTTATCTGAAATGAGGTCACATCTGCTGACATATATCATTTATACAAAAGACTCATCAATTATGAAGCCTCTGTTTATTTGAGTAACATTTATATCCCCTGAGTAATCATGATGTCATATAGTGGTGGATATTTGGGTGTGTATTTTTGGATATGAAGTAACATCTACAGATTTTTTAAGTGTGATTATTTCTAGAACTCATTGCCAAAGTATACTACGATTCTTGGGAAAACTAGAGAAATTTATGGAAGAAAAAAATCTGTCAAAGACTGTTAAATATAAAAATGAGTGTGCAAGCTCAGGGTTGGGGAAGCACATAAAATGCCAGCATGAGAAGGATGGTTCAGGAATAGAAAGGTTTACTCAGTTCTTGCCCTGTTCTTGCACTCTCTGCAGGAATGGCAGCACTGTGCACTGTTAGCAAAGATCACAGAGATTTACAGCCTGTGGTCCAGGTTAGGGAAAGCTGTTTCTTTATTCTCAAGTTCCTCTTCCTATGTGTGTGAGGCCTACTCATGTGTATATCTTCACATGTATGCACACATCAGTGTGTAAAACCAACGGCAGGGGACTTCCAGGTGGGTCTGATATGAGGGATCACAATGGGACAGGTATATTCCCATTCTGATGAGAGATGGAAATGAAGGAGGACAACAGAGAAATATCAGTTTGGTTGTCTCCACTTTAACCCAAAGAAAGGCCTGTCCATTAAGCATTTTTCACTGGGGCAGTGTACTCCAGCCCCTTGCAAGGACCCAAGGGAACAGCTGGAGCTGTGTCAGGGGAGGTTTAGACTGGATATCAAGAAAAGGCTCTTCCCCCAGATGGTGGTGGCGCACTGGACAGGCTCCCCAGGGAATGGGCACGGCCCCAAGGCTGCCACAGCTCCAGGAGATTTTGGACAAGATGTTTGCAAGCACAGGGTGGGATTGTTGAGGTGTCTGTGCAGGGCCAGGAGCTGGACTCCATGATCCTGATGGGTCCCTTCCAGCCTAGGATATTCTGTGATTCTATGAAATCAGCAGCAAAAATTACAACCAACTGTGCAGTTCCTATAAAGCTCTTAATGTTTTCTGGCTTTTTATTTTTGGACCAAAGTGTGTTGAATTCCACATTTTTTTTTTTTTATGGAAGGCTTGGCCTGCTTTCCAGCAAGCTCTGTTGGTTCTTGTTCATATCAGGTTGTGAATACAATCACTACAGATTCATTCATCCAAAGGTCACTGGTGTTCTGGGCGGTAGCTGTTTGATGAGAAGGAGTTGATGATACCATCAGGCTCACTTCCACAAGGAGCTGACCATTTTGTTCAGGAATCAGCTCAACATTTAAACCTGTGTTTAATGATTAGTCAGAGGCACCTATTTAATACTCCACATTAAGTTCAGGGCCAGCCTTTTCAACACCCAGAACACTGAGGTCCTCTAGGAGGACTTTTTGACTACTGGCACATGGAGAGGAGTTCTGCATGAAAATTTCCGAAATTTTCAAATACCATGACCTTTTAGTATCAGACCTTTGGACATGGGATTCTTGCAAATGTGCATTTTTAATTCTCAAATGCTAATGCTTGCTGTTACATTCTTTCCTGCCAGCATTAATTTTGGCAATGTCCTGATCTCCTATGCCACATCTTGACTAAAATTACTCCCATAGCTGAGAACTAGCAACCGCTGCAGCAATGTATTTTCCACTAATCTGTTTTCTGCCCTTCTTTTATATGCTAGCAAATGAGGATCCATTCTGGAAGGTATGTGTGGCAAAGTTTATGTATTAACAAGTATCTTTCTCATCACTGTGTATTCAGTGCTTGCTTCTGATTATTGTAGTCACTCCCAAGGTACCTAATTGCAGTATTCTCTTTTCCCACTTTACTAAATCTTAGCGTCCCTAGGCTAGAATTTCAGAGATGAACTCTTGGGCTTTCACATGCAAGGCTTGAGTTTAGTCCCTTTGTTGATTCCACTGACTGAAAAATTACTAGTCCAGATTTGTGGGTTTAATGAAAATTTTATAAGAAAAATGAGTAACTATTCTAGTTTGTAAAGATTAAACCTCCTTACATTGAGGTTAAAATTAAGATCCTTTGAGCAGGTAGTCTAAAGAGTAACATTTTAGAGAGTGATTTTTTGACAGGACTGGTTTAGAATTCAAGATACAAGCCATGAAACTTTTTAATTACTACTCCTAAAAATGAAAATATTCTTTTGGAATTAAAAAACATATAAAATTACTATTCTTCTTCCTGGGAAACCAGTAGGAAATTTTTGATTTTTTATAATGATTCACAAGCCATGAGAGTTTCAAAATCAGTGTCTCCTTTATTAAAATGCACTTAATTATAAAAAGAGTAATTAATGTTGCCACCAGATTAGCATAGCAATCTACTACATGACATTGTAACTTTGTTGATGAGTCTTAGTTCATGTAATGAATTGCTTCAGACAAAGCACTATTCAGTCTTGTTGGAGAAAGGTTGTCAGCAAGTCTGAGCAGAGAACAATTAGTACCAGGGAGAAAGAGGCCAGAGGAGTTCGCAAAAGAGGGTACATAGCCTAAGGGTGTGCTCCAGCCTCCTGTTTCCCCAGCTACCCTTTGAGGCAATGGGCATGAAACATGGAACTGTGCTTTTTCCCCAGAACCCTTTTCTTGCTTGCTTCCTTCTGCTTAGGGCTTGAAGGACAAGTGATCCCCACATTAACTCTGACTCAAGATAGAGCCATGCACGGGGATACGTGTTGTAGTAACGCACTGGCAAAGAAAAAAGTGAAATAATTCCTGTGTCACAAACTGGCTATATTAGTTGACTCTCTCCTGTGTTTCATTAGTTGGGTTTTATGTTTCTGTTTCAATTTATGGAACTTGCTTCTGGCTTTTTTGTTGTTTGTTGCTATCACACATCTATTATTTCTATCTTCTATGTCTGTCAGGGTCCTTTTGACAATTAGATTTCATGTTTGAAGGAGTCTGTCTGCTGCAGTAGAGGCTTTGAATGCTGTATAGGGAGACGTTCTCAATGGATTGACTTTACCCAGGGCATCCTTCTCTTGCAGAACGAGATTCACCACGATGAACACTGCACTGCTTGCAAGCATGGAGTTAACTTGCAGCCCTGTGGCACATGTCCTAGAGCATATCACCTCAACTGCTTGGACCCACCCCTCAAAACTGCCCCCAAAGGGGTCTGGGTCTGCCCAAAGTGCCAACAGAAGGTAAGCTAGATGGAGCATGGAATACCAAGAAGGGAAAATGGGAGACACCTCAAATTTGTGTACCCCTAAACTAATCTAACCTATGGTCATAGCTCTGGACTACATTAGATAAAGAAATACTGAGAGGGTTTTAGTGCAGTTAGCAGTATTTATTTCTGGTATTTTCATCATCCTAGAGTTAGAATATACACAGAGTGCTGTAGCTTGCCTAAAATTGCTAAGAATTGTCCTCTTAAAATGTCTCTTCAGTTCTTTCGGCTCCTTTCTTTACAGTAACACCACTAGCATGTAGCCAGACAAAGAATGTAAAAGAGATGACGGAGGCAGTGTCAGAAGGAGACACTGTTCACCAGTGGATCTGAAAGGTGTGAGGAGAAAACTTCCTTTTCTTTAAATCATGTTTGTTACACACAACTGTCCATCACAGTTATGCTAATCTGTTAGCATAATCTGTTAGTTATATGCTAATCTTTCTAGTTGCAGTGAATAATGCTGATTGCACAAGCAAGAAAAAAATTACTAAAACACTAAGGTGTCACTAAAGTGTAGATTCTGTGCCACAGAGTTCCTTGTGCTTAGCCTTGAGATCACTTTTATGTTCTGAGACAAGGACCCAAGTTCTGGTCCTGCCGCACTGTAAGGCTGGAGCAAACATTAATATGTGTTTTTTGGAATCCTAACCATTTATTGTTTCCCGGGCTTATAGGTGTTAAAGAAAGATGACAATGTGCCATGGACTGGAACTCTGGCTATTGTTCACTCCTATGTTACTCATAAAACAGGTAGGGGTTAACTCAGCCACTGACAAGGGATTCCCTGCTCATGATGGGCAATGTCATTTGAGTCCTTCTTAGCAGAAATATCAAGGTGATGTTATAATGATGCCAGGTCTGATGGTATAGGTCATAGGGCCGTAAGTGACTGGGGAGAGCAGACTTTTTCTCTCCCCTTCCCTTTGGTCTGCTCCTTTGCCATCTTCTTCCTGTAAGGAAGTTGGGAGTGATCTCTCAGGAACTTCAGTCTCTGGAGGAAGCTGTCATCAAAGTGGTGCCTTCTCTGGAACAGGGCTGGAAACAAGATTTTGAGGCAGCATCATTGTTTGTGAGGCACAGTCAAGCTAAGCAGAGCCATGTAATTGGGTGTGTAGCACACTGCCAGACTAGTGTCTCAGACACCACAGCAATACCAGCTTCTAACTGTTTCAGTATTATTTGTATGGCAGCTACTGGGGTCATATGCTGTTTGACAGCTGTGCATTGAGCATTATTCTTTTTTGGTTCCCTGATGCACTCTTACAATAATGCTGTTTGGGGCATTAGATCATATTTGTAAGGAGCTTTACGGAGGTCTGGCACAGTTACAATTGTGCTTTTCTGCCAGAGTCACTATTGCCATTCATGCTCCAGGAGGGGCTGGCCTCTTCCTAAATACCATTCACCTCTTTCTTGGAGACCTCCAGGATCACATGTGGTCTAAGGATGAATTTTAATTAATCCTAAAGGTGCACTGTAGCTTTTGGGTTGTCCTCCTGTGTGCTAACCGTTGACATAGACACATGCATAGAATCCCAGAAACATTTAGGTTGGAAAACACCTCCAAGTTCATTGAGTCCAACCAGTAATTGATCCCACCTTGTCAACCAGCCCAGAGCACTGAGTACCATGTCCAGCTGTTCCATGGACACCTCCAGGGATGAGGACTCCACTGCCTCCCTGGGCAGCCCCTTCCAATGCCCAACCACCCTTTTTGTGAAGAAATGCCTGCAAGCAGAAACTCCAGATTTCTGTGGCTGTACCTGCTGACAAAACTCACGATGCAAAATACTGGCTTCTGCTTTCTATCCTCAAGTGCACATTATGTCCTTTTCTTAACCTCTGCATCCTTAACCTTACTGTTCCACAGTCAAAGAAGAAGAGAAGCGAAAGTTGCTAAAGAGAAGCAGTGAGCTGAAGAGTGAGCATAGACAGTTAGAAGAAAAAGATCGACTTCTCAACAATGCAATGAAGGTAAGACACCTGACTGGGGACACAGTCTCCTGAAGAGATGTTTATAAAGAATTTAAGCCCCCCCAAAAATGGTATTTTATGGCTAGAAAATTATTCAAGCTCCCAAGCTATAGATTTTCAAGTATGAATGTGTTTCTCTCTGAGGAAGTACATGTGCATTTCCTTTATGCACAAAAGCAAGCCACTCTGGAGTGGCTTGAGGAGGAGAGATCACTTGAATTCCTGTGGCACACACACAAACAAAACTTCCCAAATAGCCATGGCTGTCTTCCTTGTAGTTGCATCCATAGCTCTGAGCTACCCAATGACTTCAAGGCACTTCCATCCTCTAGGTGAAAAGTTTAGTCACAAGTGTGTCCTCTGCTGGTAGCTGCTTGTCCATTAGTTCAAACCTCTTTATATTTATATAATATAATAAATATAATACTTTATATTAAGTAGAAATAACCATCTTTACTGAATGTTGTAACATCTCTCCATGACTGGAAATGGATTCACAAGTATTTTGTCTCTCCAAACTTACTTCAAAACTAGATGTTGTCTGTTGTCTGGAGGTGTCTCCCACACATATTGTGCCATTCTGGCATTTGAATGGGCTGAATTCAAAGCCATAATTCCTACCCTTCATGGCTGAAGGAACTGATTTGGGGCTACCTCCCTCCTAAGATGTAGCTGTTAGTTTGCATGGCAGTCTCAATAAATATTTGACACTTCCTTACTGGAAAAATCAAAGTGGCAGCTGCAGGAGTAACTGGTCACTGCTTGTTTTATCACTCCAGTTATTCAGAGGAGGCATGTTAAAATATTTATCACATAAAACAGAGTGGAAGAAAAAGCAATAACTTATTAAAAGACATCACTGTGGGGAATATTCCCTGTACATGTTTATAGCACTAATGGAACCACACGCATATGTAGTAGGTAGGAGAGTGCAATGGGCTGAGAAATTTGGAAAAAGAAAAGCTGTCAGCTATCAGGTGTGTGTCATGGCTATCAAAATCAGTAAAATTTCTACCTAAGCAGAATCAGGTTCGTTCAGTGGGCAACACTGTCTTATTTAAATGGTAATATCAACCAATGATTATATTTATTGGAAATTTATCCACTTGAAAGGAGAAAATAAATTAAAAGTGTCTCAGCACAGAGCAGTTTCATTCTGACATTTTAACAGAGATTTGTATGAAAAAGAACACTCTCATACACCCGACAGGTGCAATGGTAAAAATCTGAAATTTCATATCTCTAAGCCAACCTCTGAGCAGCTCCACACAGTTGCTTTCCAAACAAGTTTATTTTCAAGTGAGCATTTCCCAATTCCCCAGGACTGGAGAATCCGTACCCCTGGGCAATCTGGACCATAGCCAAAGAGGAGCAATCTGCAGACAAGAAATTGGTTTGGTCAGAATCCTGGGCACACTGGGAGAAAGGAAACAGGTTTCAGATATTAGAGACCGCTGTCCCCTTCCATCTCACAGACAGACTCAGGGTTTGGGTCTGTTCCTCACAGAAGAATGGGGCGCTGGATGCAGCAGTCTATGGTTGGGAAGGGAAAGGAGAATTACTGATTGTTCCTATCTCTTTTTGGAGAAATGGAAGATTTGGGATGCCTTTGCTTAGCTCCTGCTCTTGTGCCCATTTGCACAGAGGTTTGTATGGAACATTTCAAGTGATCACAGGGTGCAGTTTGGCTACCCTGAGGGACAAAAGCTTTCTTGTGACTGCTGTGGTGTAACAGTTGTGTCTTGGAGCAAAGTTATCTGCCGGAAAAATATTGGTATAATGTTCAGTGAGATTAATGGATCTTCACAGTTCCTATTCCCTGAAATGTGTGGCACATAGGAAATGCATCCTGGTGAGGTTCACCCATCAAGCACTTATCAGGGTCCTTTGGTAAGAGTGAGAGACCTGAGGGGTGCCTTCTGTATTTTCAGTAATGCAGCTATTGCACTCCCATGCCAGGCATCTCTGTGGAGTGCAGAAGGCGCTCCTGCCAGGCTGTCTACAGGAAGGAGTCGGAAATGTCCTCCAAGTGCGTTTCACCAGGGAAGAATGTTATTCCCTCAGACAGCTGCTGCAATGTGTGCAGTACTGGTGATTACTCCATTTGTTAAGCTATGGTTTTGCTTTCCCCAAAGGACAATATTCTTCATTTGAGCAGAATGCGCACTCAAGGCACCAAAGGATGTCTGGAGAGATGTTTGACACCACTCTGAATGTATTCTCAGTCTTTCCTTCTCTCTCCCCTTCTCTTTATTTGACAGAAGTGCTTAGAGCTAAAAACCAGCCTGTTGGCCCAGCAGAAAGGGACTCAGTCATCACTGGAACGTCTCAAAACCCTCATTAGACTGATACAAAATGAGCAGATGATTCAGGTTACCATGACGACGACCACCACCACCTCCCTGCTATCCATCCCTTGGATCAAACCCTCCCCTGCCTCCGCTGCCATGCACAAAGCCTTGCAGCCATCACAGGGTAACAACTGACAAAGAGTCGGCTGTGCGAGGTCTAAGGAAGGGGGGACGAGAAACTTTATGCACGTGAGCATAGGAGAGATGAAACTGGAACAAAGACAAGAAGAAGCAATCTCAGTTTTGATACACTTAGAGACTTGCAGACCAGTCAGGCCAATTTGTAGGTCACTGTGGCAGCAGGTTCCCACAGAGCAGTTTGTGCTGCAGTTTTGTATTTGCCAAGACCTTCAGTGCTTATGATATTTTGTTTTGTTGTGTTGGCCTTAATGTATTTATGACTGAGGATGAACAGGAAAAGCATGGCCAATAGGAAGCGGGATAGCCTTTTGTGGTGGCAGACAGGCTTTCTGTTCTAAGCAGAAAGGGGTTAGTGAGGTATTAGAGAAGTAGTTGGGCTGAAAGCTGTTTGTGTGTGGGGTATTCAGTGAGATAACCAGAAACTGAGCTACTTAGGACTTGACATGGATTGTTTTCAGAGGAACAAGTTTGGTCCCATTGATTCAGGTGACCTGCAACAGCATCACGGACACTCACAGAGCCTTGGAAACAAAAGATCATTTTTTCCCGTATTATTAGACTTGGGAATTGAAGATATTTAAATAAAGAAACTGTATGAAGTTAACATTTCTAGTAAAATATTGAAGTATTTTCATGCTGATGCTTCTGTATATGCGTTCTGAAGTATTTAAAAAATACAACTGTAAAACTCCTTTTGCAGGTCCTTTTTACTTGTTTTGCTATCAGTGTATTTTTCTCATGGAATTTTTTGTGCAAGGTTTAGCATAAACCATAACAGTGGATATCTTTGAAAGTTTGGGTTTCATTATTTAAAGAGATTATTTTGTGGTTTTCTTTCTTTTTTTTCATTTTGGATTCTTTTTTAAAGAAAAAAGCAAATAAATATTCTGGGGTTTGTTTCTTGTCAGTACAGATAATATGCCAAAAAGATAACTTTACATTTTTTGTACTGCATTTTTATTGTTAAAGATATGTAACATGATTTAAAATTCTTTTTCTTTCTTTTTTTTTTTTTTTTCTTGTAGAAATATCTGCTGAAACGGTACAGGAAAAAAAACTGCCTCAAGGGGTTGTTTCTCAAACTGGAGACTCGAACTTAAGACTTCTGGGGGAGGGACAGGGCATGGAAAATTAAAAGGGTTTGGGGGGATTTTGTTTCTGGAAATTTGCTTCCTTTTTAACATTTTGTTGGATTTTAGCATATTTGGGAAGTGTTTAGCATTGGGAAACACTGAGCACTGAGAAAATCCCAGTTCACCTGCTTGTTTCACTAGCTGGTCTTCCTGATTCTGCAAGGTCCTGCCTGGCCCCCAGGGCCCCTGGAAAAGTGGTGATGGACACCTCGGTTTTCTCAACTGACACTCCGCAGTGCCATTGTTTCTGTCTTTTTAAGTTCCCCATCAATTAGCACAACAGGTACTTATGGAAAGCAACCAGAGCAGCACACAAGGCTAGTCTCTCATATCAGCATATCACATGGTGCCGAGTAGCTTTTTTTGTTTTTAATTAAAATAATAAACACATGAGGGACTGGCTGTTTCTGTTGCCCATCACTAGGCAGCACATAGTCCCTTCAACCATTTTCACAACTCCGGGAGAAACTGTGCAGTACTATACAAATCTATTTTAATACACAACACTCGATTGAACAAGATTTTTATATTCTTTTATTGATGAACAAAGTGAACTAAGTAAAACACAGTTGTTATACATTGGTTAATGTATGCTAATTATGCATTCTGAGTGGCTTGCAATGTAAATGTTTTTAGGTTTAATGATTTTTTTTCCTTCTCAGACAAATTAAAAAAAAAGGAAAAGTGTGGAAGGTTGAATATGTGAAGAATTTCTGAAGAACTGTCTTCAACTGTTAAAAGTAGTTATTTTGAAAAGGGGACTGTCCAGTGGATAGTGTGCATAGAAAAAAAAAGTGTTTGTCTTAAATATGCCAATGTAGTTATACTTCTTTATGATGCATTAAACTTGACTGACAATTTCCTGGCATTGTCATGGTGGTCACTGCTACTGAGGGCCACAGCATGGCCTGCCCAGGGCCCGTTGAGGGACCCCCTCCCTGGCCAGACTCTCTCTGGGGCGGGGGGGGGGGGGGGGGCGAAGAGACTGCTGCCGATTTCTCCACCGTGTTCGATTTTCAAACTTAAGCTGCAAGAATGAATACAGTACTTTCTGCTTGCTTTCTACCAGGAAGGTGGTCTCTTCCTTGAGGCCACTGTGTCTCCCAGGCAGAGGCACCCTGTCCAGTCCCTTGCTTAGCTTCCCACCTCTTGGAATAATTGCCAATCTGCCAGACCCCTGGGCTTTGCTTTCATACCTGCACTCTCAGGTGCTCTTCAAATGTGTGGTGACCCTATTTTGTAAAGTAATTTATAAATCACTTTATAACTAAAAAGAAACAAGGAGAGACAGCCCACACAGGGGTTGGCTGGTTTCTGGCTGGTGGAAGGGATGGAACTTCTTCCCAATAAAATTAATCAAATTAAAGCAAAACACTGTCACAGCTACATAAAGCCTGTCACAGTGGCTAGTGCTTATGCAGAACAGAAACGGAGGTGGGGTTTTCTTGTCAGGGGTAGGGGAAAGGGTATTTTTTTGTCTGGGAGTGTGTTGCCTTGTCTTCACCTCCTGGCAGTATCACCATTTTAATTTCAGGCTGCAATGGCGAGAAGAACTCAGCACTACACTCCTGCTTCCCCTACAGTTCAGCTGCTCCCTCCTCCCGGCCAGCCCCTGCTACATGAAAGGCAGGCTGATTTTTCCTAATATTGTTTCCAGTATTAGAAGACACCTCTCCTCCATGCCAGAAAACCCACCAAATCATATGTCATCATCATCATCATCATCATCATCATCATCATCATCTGTCTGCCACCACCCTTATCTTTAAACTCAGTGCTGTGCTAACACACAGGAGCCATTTACAGAGCTCTGCATGTTGCCTTAATAATTAATGCAGTTGCAAGAGAGTGTAGCCTTTAATCTTTGCTAGTAATTTAAATTGCGGTTTTGGTGGAGATTTGCAGGAGCCATGGTAGCCTCCGTGTTCCTTACTGTGGCATGGGCATTGTTTTTGAAAAGAATCGGGAGCTGCAGGGTTCCCAGCCTCCCCTCCCAAGTGAAAGTTATCTTTGCAGCTATGCCAGACTTCACAACTTCAGGGCTCTTTATTTTACCGTGACAGACTGTTTTCTGTGCACAGGACCTTTTCACATGGCATCTTGCAGAGGATCTGCTCTGAAAATAGCCATTTAAATGGTGTGTTGTCTCCAAGCCTGTCAGTTTTGTATTTTGCACCTCTTCAAATGTAATTTCACCTATTCTTCCTCCTTACTGTCTCTTGTCCCTCAGAAATGAGAGGAAAAAGAACACTTCTGTCTGTTGGGAAGTAACACAGAGCAATGCCAGAATGAGCAATTTTTGTGTCAAGATCTCAGATGTTTCAAGGTTTCATACTCTTTAGAGGGAGAAGCCACTAGGACCTAAATGCTCAGAAGTCAAAGTCAAGACCTCTCAATTTTTTTTTTAGTATTTTGTTTACAATCACAGCAGCAATTTTTGGAAGATGTTGCAAGATGATTTCACAATAACATCAGCCCAGCAAGTGGCTTCTCTCATGGCAGACCTCTGTGTAAGGATAGCAACAGAAACTACAGCAGCTATATCAGGAGTTTATTCCACATGCCAGCCAGCTTTCTAGTAGTTTGATGGCCTATTAGGATCACTTAAACTTTTAGAAGAATGCATTATAAACTGATACATACCTTTTGTTCTGTGTTCTGCATGTCATCTGCAGTTGGAAAGAAAGCCATGCTGAAATGAGTGGCAACAGCCACATCAGATAAAACCACTTAATCAAGTTTTTCCAACTGCAGCTTATTTTGCTTAGAAAACGAAGCCTGGCTTCTGAGATCAATCACTAGTGACTGACTGGTGCAAAGAGAAAATGCCAGACTCCCCTGCTGTAAGCCACTTTTAAGTTCACCATGGAGAAGATCACTAAAGTAAGAGTTGGGATTTTTTTCCTCCCTTAAAAAAGCAAACAAAAATTAAATTTTCCTGATAGGAAAAACTACAAAGCATACACAAGCTTGCTATAACACATTCTAGCCAGGGAGAAAGAAAACAAAAGATGCTATTGCCCTTTGAAGTTCTTGTTTGCATTTGCACTGGCAAATTGCAGATGATTCTTCGCTGTTTAAATGCAGCAGAAATACTGCACTCCAACCTTTGATTGAGCAGTTACCACAGAAATTTTAGTTCACTTTTGCATTTCATCTTTGGGCTTACAATGCTGCAATAAATCACCTTTCTCCTCAATATTCATGCTAGAAACACAGCTGACTGGCAGTCCAGCTGCAGTTGACACTCTTCCAGTTGCTGAGGTAGAAACTTCAATCTTCCCAGAACTGGTGCTATGTTGGTTCCACATGGGAACAGTGCCATTTCACTGCTGGTGTGTGGCCCTGTCCCCACTGTGTGGTTACCCTGCTAAGCAGGAGTGCTGCTGTGATGGCAGATCAGTGAGGCTGCTCTGGCTCACTCCTTGAACTCTGGAACTCCGCATGCTTTGCTTACCTCCCTCTCAGGGAGATGAAGGGAAATCTAAGCAGAGCACAGGGTGTCAAGCTAGAACCATGGCCAAGGCCCTGAAAATCAGTGACACCAGGTTCATTATTTTCCATTGGAGGACGATTGAAATAATAATTTAATGAGTGAGTCCAATATTTCTTTAAATACTAAATTCCCTTTCTCCCTTTCATTTTCCAAATTGGGGTGCTTTGTTGCACAGCAGCACCAGGGAGAACAAGAGACACAGGCCCAGAAAGTGACTTTGTGTCCCTGCATACAGGTGAGCAAAAGCTCCAAGCCTGGAGCAACAAGTGCCTGCAACAAGCGTTCCTCCATCTGCAGCCAAGCATGGAAACCTTTAAGGTATCAAAGGAGTTGGGAGACCCTTACAATATCTCCCCAACATGAGGGTCCTGCTGCCAATGTGCTCCATGTTGTTGAAAACCCAGGGTTGTGATTTAAACTGTAGCTGCTGAAAAAGAAATTATGCATCCTTCACCCTGATGGGCTTTTGCATCCCTTCACGTGAGACCTTCCCAATTGTCTTCATCTGCATCTTGGGGCCACTCCTGCTTTTCTTGGCCATGGAAATATTGTCTTAGTTAAAACTCCAAGGAGAATTAGTAAGGGGTAGCATTACAAATAAATTCACAAAACAGTGAATTGAGAAAAATTAAATTCTGGTGTAGATATTATGTTATGGTTTAAAGTGCACTTGCGTAACTAAGGAATTTTCTAGTGGTTTTAAACTGCATCATAAAAAAATAAGTGCTGAGCCACTGGCTATGTGTTTCAGTCTTCTTACCTTCCTCCATTACAGCACAACTTCAAAAAATAAACAAACAGACAAACAAAAAATCCCAAATCCCATCCACATAGTTGCGTGTCACTTCATCTGGGGGCTCATGCATCTGACCTTGCTCAGCTCTGGGAGGTTTCATGCTGATGAAAACAGCTGATTTCAAGGACTTTTCACACAGTATATTTCTACTTTTTTTTTTTTTTAAATTCTCCCATTTGTCCCCTCGTCTCCTCTCAGCTGGAGACTGTGCTGGTTGCTGCTGCCCCAGCTTCCCCTCTCCCTCTGCTGAAGGGCTCCAGGAGCTTCATCCAGCCAGCGTTGTATGGAGGAGAGAGGCACAATCAGTCAAGTGGAGGCTGCACAAATTCTTCTGGGTTGAGATTTGATTTAATATCAGCCATCTGGTGGAACAGGCTTGGCACAGAGCTGGTTGGCAACAGCTGAACATAAGCCCAGGTGGGCCAGAAGCCAAGGACACCTGGCCTGGATCAGGAATAATGTGTCCAGTAGGACCAGAGCAGTGAACAACCCCTGTGCTGAGCACCCTTGAGGCCTCACCTTGAGTGCAGTGTTCGATTCTGGGCCCCTCATGACAAGACAGACACTGAAGGGCTGCAGCATGTCCAGAGAAGGAATCAGTGCTAGGGAAGAGTCTGGAACACAGGAACACCTGAGGGGTCTGGGGGGGCTCATCCTGGAAAAAAAGAGGCTCAGAGGGAACCTTCTTGCTCTCTACAATTCCCAGACAGAGTGCATCTAGGTGGGGGTCAGGCTTTGCTCCCAGGAAACAAGTGACACCATCTCTGAATATATTTAAAAGACTTGTAGATGTGGCATTTGGGGACGTGGTGTAGTGGTGGACTTAGCATTTTTAAGTTAGTCATTGGACTCAACTGTAAAGGTCTTTTCCAATCTAAATAATACTGGGATTCTATCATCACCCCTGCTGTGCACCCTGGGTGTTCGGGGCTGCCACGGTGCTGCCTCAAATAGGGCTACCCAGTGTGCTGGGGCCAGAGGGTCACTTTCTTTGAAGCAATGTTGCTCTGGGTGTATCTATGACCTGTTTCACTTAAGTGGGCTCAGGCTGGAGCCAGGGGGTGAGTCCTGGCAGTGCCAGTGACCTGCCAGGTGGCTGCCAGGTTCTGCCCTGTGCTAGAGTAGTAACTAAAAATTGCAGCCTAATGAAGAACTGAACGACACATGTAAAGGACTCAAACATGAAATAATGATGAAACACAAAAACAGATCAAAGCTTTTAATTTCACACTAAGTACTTCACTCTCACGCTCAGAAATTCTTATCAAAGACAGGCAGATGTCACTGCCTCCAGGGGTCTCAACTCAGAGCTTCCCGATTTGCATTTACTCTACAAATTTGCCTTTAACACCAGAGACCAACGATGTAATAGTAGCAGCAGGTTTTGCTGTGGCAAAGCCACATGCTGAAATTTAATAGCACTGCAGAGCTGAGTAAGGCTTTCCAGTGCCCATTAGGTGCTGTACAACTGTAAATACAAATAAATCCCTGCACAAATGCCGCCAACCTTCTGCATACTGGTAAGATGAATTACTATCAGGTAACACAAACATTTATTTCCATAGCAAAATACTAGAACAAGCCTTCCATTTTGGGCTCTATATTAGGCAGGAGAGGGTTTACGAAGTTTATAAATAAATTGTACTCCCAGACACACCAAGCCATGGGCGGGGGACCCACTCTTGTGGGGCTCTGCCTGTGTGAGTCTCCCTTCTCTCCAGATGAAGGTGGGGATTGCTGGGCTTTCATGTGAGGGATTTGCCTGGTTTTCTTTACCTCTCTGGTCATCAAATTCCTTTCCACAGTCAAAAGCTCACTTAACCAGTGACACAAGTAATTAGTTCATTGGAAATAGCATTGCAAGGGCCAGCTGGGAGCAGGGCAGGGTCCACAGGGTGGTGGGACTCCCTACCATCAAAGCTGCAAGGAGCCAGGGATGCAGCACAGGCTATTGTGCTCCTGAATTTTGGAAAGTGAGGTTGCACAGGGCAGTGCTGGGTCATGGGGACAATTCCTCGGCTGCCAGCAGAGGTCCAGATGAGTCGTCTTCTGCAGCAATGCTGACGCAGCCACCCGATGCCAGCTCAAGGGGGAAGGTTGGGAAGACTTTGTTGCTGAGCTCAGCTAACAGGCTAGAAAAATAAATTGTACTCTAAATCTTCTTGAAGAGAAGAAAGCAATATCCCATATGTTATGGCCTAATAATAATTCTAGTGATGCCACAGAAGTGCATCTTCAAAGAAAACTGCAGAAAATGAGTGCTGAACTAAAACCTGGGGTGCTTCCCCTGATTTGGTAGTGCTTAGAAGGGTCTCCCCAGGGCCCTGCTGCCTTAAGCTCATGATGAACTTGAAGTTGACTCCCTTTGAACCATCCTGACCTGTTCACCAGCTGTTAGCACCCAACTGTGCATTGTAGGAGATCACGAGAGCTTTACATTTCTCCTTCAGGGGCTCAGGGCAAACACTTGGACTTCTGCTATGCTGGAAAGGGCATAGACTTGCTTTTCTCTTCCCAGACAGAGAAAAATCACTGCCCCCAAGTGATGGCTGTTCAGGGCAGGGGTAGAGTCCCCTTTGAGGTATTTCAAAGATGTGCAGATGTGGCACTTGGGGACATGGGTTAGTGGTGCCTTGGCAGTGCTCGTGGAGCAGCTGGAGGTCTTTTCCAAGCTAAACAATTGTGTGATTCTATGCTAATCGGACCTTCAGTTTCCTTAGCTGAATCATCCTTTCCTGCACTTCACTAGTGTTGTCCTTCACAACTCCTGCAGGGAGGAAGAACCACCTCTCCATCTCTGCACTATCCATCATCTTCAGTGCCATGGTACAACAGGGTTTCCTATAAGGAAATCACTTGATTTCTAATGCAGCCTCAAAAAAATTGTCTTACAAGATGGTGCTTCCACAGCCAAGTCTGCAATGATAGCCATGGATGCAGGACATGCGGTGACTATAGAAAATACAGCCGTCATGATGGGAGTAGAGTCCTGTTAACTTTCAAGTGGTAATTATATGGAGAAGTTGTGGTATTGTGACATGGGGAGAATGGGGTGTTTATCCAGGCTGGCTGTCAGGACTTGCGAGAGAGCTCTACAAAGCCTCTCATCATTTTCATCCTCTCATTTATATTATTTCGTAAAAGCTCTTTTGGTGTGTAGGGCACTGATATTATCTTACTGAATTTTAAGTTATTTTGTAATGGAATAAGTTTGTTTTGTCCTTGCGCTGTAGCCACTTACCCATCAGGGCTGGCAGCATGCACTCTGCACCCCGGAAGGCTTTTGCTGCAGCACTGCCTGAGAGATCAGCCAAAAGCCAAAGACAGGAAAATAAAAATTTAATCAAGCGTCTGAATAGAATGTGAGAATAAGAATAGAATGTAGGCCTGCTAATCCTTCTTAAAGCATGGAAGCCATTTGTGATAGTTCAACATCTTGTTTGTTGTTCTGCAGCAGCATTAATTACTCCATGCAGATGAGACTGAGAGCATTTGGTGGCGCATGGCTGCTGGTGTTTGGTAGCTCAGTAAGAATGAAGGAGTTCCTGTACTGGGAGGGAAGGGGGGAAGGGAAGCAAGACCCCTCTACAGCCCCTAACGTAGAACAAGGCAGCCACAGACAGCGGCCTGTGCCTTGCTCAGCTCTGTGCATGTGCTCAGAGTGGAGAGCAATGCAGCCTGATGTGATACTGTGTCTATTCTCAGCAGAGCCATTAAATACAACATTAGCATTACTAGACATCAGCTGGAGCTGCACTGGGAGATGTGGAAAGAAAAAGATCATCCTAACTTCTTTTTCCCTTCATCACAACAAGTGTTGTGTTATAAAGATATAAACACTCAATCTAGTTATGAGAAGCATAATCATCTTTCTGCTTCAGAGGTGGGGGAAACCCAGTCTAGGGAATTCCACTCACTCAGATGCTTTAATTTGAAACTTACCTGCAACTCCAAACCTCCTGCAGTTTCAGGTCAGTTTATTCAGCTGCAGAACAGCCCTGAGAGCCTTGGATCATTCCTATACCCACAAAATCCCAGTGGGATTGTGTGCACAGGCTGCTGACAGGCTGCAGATGAAGAAGGATGCAACTGGCAATAGACAGAGGACACAGCTTTGAAGGGGTGGGAAATATGTGGGAAAAGAAATAAGATGACACTGGCAGGTGAAATGGGGAAGAACATGTTTCTTTGGATGCTTTTGAAATAGAAAAGCTAAATTCCTTACTATTGCCATTATTATTTTTAGATCTTTGGATCAAGAAAGTGGGTGAATTATCAGATATCCACCCATCCAAAGACTCTTCCATGACTTGATGCAGGAATCTAGTTCAGACATTAAAGATGATGCAGTTTGGTGCACTTTACAGTTGCTTTTTTATTGTCCCACTAATTAAGGGGACAATTTTCATGACAGATGAGTAAGAGGCTGTAAACTGCTTTTGTGGGCAATTAAAGGTTGAAGTGCAGAAATAACTTCAGAAATAACTTGAGAGTACAATTCAGTATTGGGGAATACAATCCATGTAATGAAGAAAAAAAATATATAAATCCTGATTTTATATCAGGCTTGAGGATCCTGGTATTAGTATCTGGCCTGGCAGTAGCTTAAATTAGTCTGGTTTTAAGGACTGAAGCAAAAGAAAAGAAAGCAGGGAGCAGAGCAAGCTGTGTTTCAGAGAAGCACATTTCCATGCTGCAGTTTTGCCCCACCAAATATTTGGGTCAGGGATCAGGTCCAGCCACTCCCAACAAGAGGCACAAGCTCTAACCTGTGAGCGATGAGCTGGTGCTCTGGGGACTAGAGAGACAAGGCAGGAGAGAAGTTACCACACCAAGAGTGCACCATGGAGAAATCAGGGCCACGCAAAAAAAAGTCAGTGTTAATGATCAGTCAGTTCCCCTGGTTCCAGTAGAATTCCCTCCTTATCCCTGGCAATAATTGCAACACCATGTGCGGAAAGGTTACGCCATCTCAGAGGTCCATGAATGGGAAGCAGCAATGCTTGTTTCCCTGGCTCTGAAGCACTGCAGAGGCTGCCAGAGCCAGAGCTGGACCCTTGATGAGTCCGGAATTCTGTGGCTCAGAGGGACACAGGCAGCTTTCTAGAAGAACATCACAATTTCTGGAAGAACTGCAACAAAACTAGCCTTTTAAGAAGGCACTTGTATTTTTTTGTTATCATGTTCCAGCAGAAATAATTTTTTTGGTAAGCTAATTTTTTTTTCATTTGGCAACTATTCTGGAGAGGAGCAGCCAGGCTAATAGGTCTATGGTCCTACCGTGTACAATTAGCACAGCTTTCCTAGCACCAAAGACACCAGTTAGGAAGAAACATGAGAACTCATGTACCGAATCAAAACACTTTTCCCTCAGAGTGACATTTTTGGCGACAGCTCTCAGGTGCCAATCAACCCGCTGGGGAAAAGGGCTTTTTTCCTGGTTGTCTCCAGCCCAGTTCACCGCACAAATCACCAACCCTCAAGGCAGTCTTTTCTCAAGCAAGATCAAAGAGAGCATTTGTAGCACCTCACTACAATCTTCCATCGCTCTCAGATGATGCTGGAGGACACTGGAATCCTTTGCAACATTCCACACACCAAAATGGCTTTCCAGGATGTGCATGGATAAAGACAAAAATTAAACTCTTCAGATTGTGCAAATGAGCATTGCTCCATCAGGAAAGGCAGAACACCTTTCACACCCCAGCCATGTGTATTGAATATAGGATTTACCACTTCTCACAGTCATACCTTTGACTTCAATGGAGATGTTCCTGCTCAAAACAGGGCATGTTTGCTTCTGACTTGTCTTGGTAATTGAAAACCTGTTAAAATGAAGAGGGTATGAACAGGAACACTACAGGCCAGTAAAGCTTTCACTGAACATGACTTCTCACTTCAAAAATTCCAGGTGCTGGCAGTAACTCTCCTTCACCTTCTTCCCCCACATCCCAACACCCCCATGGCCTCTCAAAAAGTGAGAGTGTTGCCAAACCTACATTTTCCACACCTGGGAATACAAACCAGTCAGAAAATGAAAGGGGGGATGTGTGATTGTACAATCAATCCCATTAAATGTTCAACTTGCTACCTAAGTACACATTGATCATGCAAATAAAATATCGGGAGCTTTTCTATTATTAGTTTCCTCATGGGTGGATGAATATATTAAAGTTTATACGGCTCTGAGAGATTCTGTGACGGATGCCATTCAAGGATTGCAGCACACCCAGATGATCATCTGCATACATGTAAGTGATATTCATTTATGGAAGGTTTTTTTGTAAGAACTGCAAAGGCCCTCCTCGGTTCATGGCATTGTTCAATCTTCTTATGTTTCTTCATAGATTCAGGGTAGAAAAGTATTCCCTTTCCCCTTTGGTGCTTGTTGATAGAGGTGTCCTGATAATCAGACTAAGCGTGGGACCAATTTTCAACTCCTAACAGCTCAGTAAACTAAAATGCTTAGACAATTTATTCTCTATATATTGTCAGCTACGTAACACTTGATTTCTCCTTTCATTACTGCATTTTGTTGTTTTAAACTGGAATCCAGCATGTGTGTTTTCAACAGATTATCTCCATAATCACTTTCTTTTTGCTATGGAAATGATCTGAAAATTGTTCTTTGATATGAGAGAAGAGTTCACAAGGCCACACTGTACAAAAATTTGAATCGGGCAATTATCATTTGTAAAGAGAAACTGTTATCAAAGTAACTGCAGGGGACACCTCCAGGACTCCTCTTAGAGTCAGGAAATTTGAAACATATATTTCTCTAACATGAACCCTTCTGAATAATTCATGTAAGCTGATTTAATGCTATAGTTAAGTCTGGCACTCGGGACAGAGATTGGGGGGTTTTGCCACAGATGGAGGATTTCATCAGTTCCTCTAGGACTGGGGGACAGAGCTGGGGTCTCATCACTAGGGATTTGTACCCAGGTGCCTTTAGTTGGGTAGCGTCCATTCCCCGTGATCGGCAGCCTTGTAGGGAAAGGTTGGGGTGGAGGTGAGTCCCTTCCTGTTTTTGCCCAGACTGCCTGCTGGGGAGGCAGGAAGGCAAAGGGGAGCAGGAGCCCCGGTCCCCCATCACTCTGCCCCCAGCAGAGATAATGGCAATCAGAACCAGAGCTTCTGGTTTTCTAAAGCAGCATCAAATGACCCACACTGGGATAACAGATGTTATCTGTTCTTTAAAGAAAGAAAGCACCCTGACATGAGAGAGCACCATTTTGTTCTTCATTCACTAAATGAGAGGAGCTATAAGTCGATGGGAAATGGTAGTTTACAAAGCTCTAAAAGGAAGACCGGGCATTTAGCATGTGACCAGTACTGAAAGAAGGAGTCTGGTTTTAACTATCATCTTGGGTGTCCACAAGCAGGCAAACCAGCTGAAGGGATGCTTGTGGCTTGTATTTTTTCTTTGTAAAAGTAAAGGGGTTGGAGACAGCTGTGTTCTGACAACTGCAGCTGGCAAGTTCCTGTTGTCTCCTAACCTAGGAACTAAATCTATGTGGGAGCCCCCTATCTACCTCTGGGGACATTTTAAGCAAAGCTGATTTCAATGAACTAAGGATTTCAAACCACAGGATTCTGGTCTGTTACTTCCCAGGACTCTCATTCCCATTATGCAACACAGCCTGCAAGCCATATGGTGTTGCCAGATTTTTAAAAAAGGATATGAGGAAATGGAAAACAACCATTTTATAGGACTTACCAGTATTTAATCCCAAGGCACTTTTCTAATGCCAGGTGCTCCTTTATTTTTTTTACAGACAGTGAAAGTAATGCGTATGTATTTTGACCAAGGTCAGAGGGTGGCAAAATACTGTGGTTTTGTTAATTCCCAGAGGCCAAATTCCTCCCCTATCAAAACAGGGTGCTGATGTACAGAAC
This sequence comes from Coloeus monedula, assembly GCF_965178545.1. Lineage (NCBI taxonomy): Eukaryota > Metazoa > Chordata > Aves > Passeriformes > Corvidae > Coloeus > Coloeus monedula. Next base: position 8,492,688 of record NC_138784.1, on the reverse strand, counting down.
CAAGTTGCTGAGTAGTTGGGTTTCAATACAAGGCTAGGAGGCTCTTACTCAGATGTAAAACTGATGAGTTGCAATACAAACCTATGATAGTTTTGTCCTTGGCACTCTCATTTTGCTGAACTGCAACAGCCCTGAATTCTTGTTAATTATTCTCTTTGTATTCTGCCAGATTTTATATTTAAATCGGAGTCATCGGTGGTTATTACTTACAGATATTCAAAAGCCACACGTTGTCTTTAAGACATTTGAAGAACTGGAGAAAACACACAGCTGTGTCATCAGAAGTTGACCCTAACCTATCTTGTTCCAAAGCCTGTATTTTTCAAATTGTAATCACTGCCTAATGCTGTAGATGACACCTACTGGGCAAATGAAGGTTGCGCATTCAGCATTCCACAGCCTCCTGAATATTTCGTTTTCTGAGACAAGAACAAATCCTCTTCACCCTCTGTGATAAGATTTTGTTGCATTCTTCACACAGGCTGGCAATTTCCAGCTGACAAGACGAAGGACAGAAGCACAAGTCCTCAACTCACTAAAACCCATGGGATAAAAAGTGGCTGTGTTTGCAGAGGAGAAGGTCCTCTTGAGACTATTACTGAAATCTAAATATTCCGTCTGTTTCATTAGCTCTGTACAGAAGCAGGAAGACCAGAGCATTAGAGAAAACACCACTTACCTTTTTTAACACTGGTTAATTTTCTTTTGCTCTACAGGCAACTACGATCATAACTTGTTTAAAATATGCCATTGCCAATCAGTGTTAAGCAATGAAATAGTAGGGTGTTCATTAAACACAAGCAATATTAATGGTATAGTTGGAAAGAAAACACTGAAAATTCTCCCTTTATGTTGGCTAATTATTCACATTGGGACTAATAGCAGACTTTTAATGTGTAAAAATGATATTATCTATCTGGTACATTATCTAAGTTGTTCTTACAGCTTTCTAAAGAAACTAATTTGAAATTTCTATCAATTCAATCTGCAAAAGCAATTGGGGGTACTCAAAGTTAGTCTATATTCTGTATTATGCATTCACTAATATAACTCCACTCATTAAAATTCCAAGAATTTAGAGGAAAACTCCAAGAATTTAGAGGATTGTTGCTCCTCATTTGAACTTACAAGAAAAAACTTTGACACACTTTGCATGTGCAGCCACAGTGATTAACTGCATATATTAGATATTTGGAAGCATAACTAGTTACCCATCTGCACAATTCAAATTTCACAGGAAGCATTTTATTCTTTGTGGTACTTGTCAACCTGATGTGCCACAAGTGCCCACCCTCTTTGTGTAAAAGAAGATGCTTAAGTATATGGAAAAATAGTTCAAAAATGTTAATATCTTAAAAATTGATTCCACCTTTATTAACTTAATAGGGTAATTCTGAATAAACTTGTATTCAAATAAAAAGTAGAAAAGAAAAAAAAAAAATAAAAGGAAGATGTACATTGAGAAGTGGTCCAGAAATTACCTCTGGCCATGCAGAAAATATTGCCACATAATAAGGTCTCCAGATCCCCAAAGAAATGACAGACTGGCATGCAGTGTCATGGGGTTTTATTACCACAGGCCTGGTTCCTACGGTATATCACCGTGTCCCGCAGCCATAGGGAGGAGGAGGAGAGAAGATCCAGCAGGCAGGAATTGTGCAGCAAGATTGATTGATTTAATTATTTTACAAACTCTTTTATAGACTTTTTTCTTCATAGCCTAATTGGACAAAGGATCAGCCACCCCTTGGGGGTGATTAGCTAAAATCCTAAAACATCCATTGTCAAAGTATTTTTCTACTATACCATAAACAAGACTTTCCAAGGTTGCAGGTGGCTTGGTTGTTTACATACTCTGCTACCTCTTCTGCATGAGAGAAAAGTCTCACAGACTTAGAAAATAGCAAGAAAATCCTTGCTAGCAGCATTTTTGTACCTACAATTCCCCCTTTTTGTTTTATAAGATAACAACTCTACTATTAATTCTAAATAGAAATCTACATCAGTTATTAATTCTAAATATGTCCTTAAGGCTTTAACTATCTGACTCCATAACAAGAAATTTAAAGTTCAGTCTCTGCTTGTGGAAGGACCATCCAAGTCTCTGCTTGTACAAGGACCATCTGCCTGATGGTTGACATCCTGGTCATCATCAGAAGAGTCATTAAGCTGATGATCTACATTCTGGTCGCCATTTGGATGGCTGGCATTCTGGCCATCATTTGGAGGTTGCCTGTTCTGCCTCTGCTGCCGTAGGTCAGGGTGAATGCATTTTGAAGGTATCCACCATACCCCAGTATCTGTGGAAACGCAAGCATACCCACAACCCCAAATGATAAGCTCATGCGGGCCTTCCCACTGGTTAGTGAGTAAATTCTGTACCCAGACTTTTGCCCGGGGCAGTTGTGTGTCGCCTGCAGACTGCAATGAGAGAAAATGATTCAGAATAACAGGATTATTTGAATTTTGTGGTACTGTAAGGCTAGTCGGCTTCAGTAACCAAATTCAAAGGTTCCTGTGAGAATCATTGAAAAGCCATGATAACAGCCCTTAATTCAACTAACTAAGCAGAGTCTGACTCGGATTGGTGTGTTAATCAACCACCACAAAGGCAGTGTAGGATACTGTGCACCCTTGAGCACAGTGACCCCTGCTATAAATTTGTCCCAATCCGTACGCCCCAAGCTGCCAACACATCCTGTCCCCAAAGGTTAAGGGAAGTGGTAGCAACATAAGGCCTAATTGTAGCTGTGTGCCCCTCTGAGTCCTTCACCATCACAGGCCATTCGCTTAAATAGCTCTGTGTGGTTCCTCCTAATCCTGCAATGGCCGATCCCACCAGGGCTAAAGGCCATGAGGGAGGCCATGAAGAGAAGGAGATGATAGTTACATCAGCACCCATATCAATCAAACCTCGAAGCTGAGTCTGGGGTGGACGGGCGTTCGGCAGGATCAGGGTACATGTCATCTGTGGCCTTTGGTCAGAGATGTCTGCAGTCCAGAAGGCCTGCGGAAGTCCCGTAGATCCACTGCCGTTATCTTTGTGAGCTTTTTGTTCTATGCTGGGGACACAAGACTTAAAAGGCACTATTTTAGCAAGGCAGGTCTTAGGAATAGTTACGGGGGGTTTTTGCGTGGAGACCATAGCGCAAATCAAGTCAGCATCAGTAACTCCTGAGTGCACTAAGATTCCTTGATGGGCAACGTCAGGTTTTCCCACCAGCATCGCACTGGATCCCTGGGCTAAGGGTCCATATGCATCCAAGGGAACCTTATAAATACCTCTAGAGTCTAAGACGACTGCAGCTGCGGTGTGGACATCAAACCCGTCTGATCCCTGGGTGCCATCTGATCCCTGGGTAGCTGGGTAGGCCTGTGCCTGTACCTGTGCCACCCTCTGGGGGAGAGACTGCATCGGAGAGCAATTCCCCCTCCTTTCACCCCGGCGGAAGTTTCCTGACAACGGCTGACCATCGGCATGAGTCAGGGATCTACAATAGTCCGAGCAATGCCCTGGCCTGCCACACCTCTTGCACTGAGGGATCGGTGTGTTCTCTTTTTGGTTTGGCTTAGGCTGCTTCCCTTTTTTCGCCTGTTTTGGTTGCTTTGGTTCACGACCAGAAGATGTGTGAACAGGCTGCAGGAACGCAGCCAATGCAGACCTTCTCTGGTTCCCAGATCCCACCTTAGCGCAGGTTTTGACCATGTCTGTTACCTCAGGATCCCCTGGTAAGGCATCTATGATTTTTCTGCACTCCTCGTTTGCGTTATCTCTCACTAACTGCCTTAACAACAACTGTCTTAACCCATCATCCTCAACCTGCTCCTCGAGAGAAGCAGCGACTTTCTCTACAAAGGAGAGGAATGACTCTGATTTGCCTTGAACTATTTCAGTATATCACTTTCTGGGCGCAGACAACTCTATGGTTTTCAACAGGGCAGCCATGCCGACCTGTTGAGCTTGCTGCAGGACGCTAGAGGACAAGTTACCCTGTAGACTGGGATCAGAGAAAGGACCAGTCCCCATCAAAGCATCTATTCCTGCTGTCCGTCTAGGATCGGCAGCAGGGAGCTGCATATTCCCTAATGCAGCCTTGTCAGCCAGCTTTCTCCAGGTTCTCTCAAAAACTGTAAATTGTACAGGTTGAAATAGTATTTGACCTAAGTGTCTGATATCAAATGGAGAAAGCAAATCTGTATTTATCACCCTTATTATCTGCATTACCTCAGCAGAACCTAGCCCATATTGTGCCACTTTGGATTGCAGGCCCTGGGCAACTTTCCAAGCAATTACCTCATGCTTATCATGCTCGCTTGAATTTGGGAGAGCCTTATACACTGGGAAAGCTTGAGTCTCCCCTTTTGGGGAGTCACTACCACCCTGAACCTCTGGCACAGCCTGTGGATGAAGTTTAACAGCTTCCTGGTTACACCCAGAATCCTCAAATCTATTTGGCATTCCAAGTGTTTCCAATAACCTCCAGTCACCCTCCTCCAACGCTCGCATCTTAACTGACTCTAAGAAGAGACTGTAGTGGGTCGGACGCACTGTTACCGTGCAGTCCTGAAAGGTCCAGGGGCGAGACCAGCGCAGCCTTTTTCTTCACCGCCCGGGTACAGTCGCCTGACGACCTGGGGCCAGAACCTCATCTGCCTCACTTCCCGATGACGAGTCATCAGGCAAAGGCAACTCAGAGACGCTGGGAGTGAACAGAGATGGACAGAGAGGGGCACTTTGGCTAAGTTCGCTAGAGCCAGAACAGACAGCACAGACTACAGCTGGCTGTGCTGCAGTTTGAACAACAGCTTCTTCACGGGATGCTGTCTCGGCTGGTCCTGACCGAGCCGGTACTGGAGCCGCTGCCGCCGTCTCTAGGCTTTCAACCGCGCCTGGCGCCGCGCTTGTCTCTTGCACCACGGCCGCGCTCGGCACCGCACTCGTCACTGCTCCTATTTCTCGCTCCCCGGCTGCGCTCGGCGCCACGCTCCCCGGCCACCGCTCCGCAGCCGCCACCACTTCTGGGTTTTCCCACGGCAGCACTACTTCTGGGTTCGCTGCTGGCCGCCCTGCTTCCTGGTTTGGAGCCGCAGCTCCTGCGGGCAGCACAGGCGGTGCTGGCGGCGCGGGCCCGGCGCTCCCCGCACAGCAGGGTGGCTCTGGCATCCACATCAACCACTCTAGCAAGCTGAACAGGTCCTCCACCCTTCGGGATATGTTCAGTAACTCTGTCAGAAAAGGCAGATGCTGTATTAAAAGGTCAATGGCTTGGTTCTGCGACTGCGCAGAACAGTCCAGGACCAAGGAGGGCAGCGGACCACACCCAGGCAGTCTCGTTACACTCACGCCCGGCGCTACACTGGCTAAGAAGTTAGATCCAGGTGCATACGCAACGGAGCTAGGAGCCGCTCTGGGGGTCCAGTTGGCTAAGCCGCTAATTTGCGGCCCTGGATAAGCCATGGCCGCCGCCGAGCTGAGTGGTAAGGCAGGCTGTGCGCCCTCCCGCTGCCCTGACCCCCCTGCCTCTGGCGGCGCGGGGTCTCTGGGGGCCACGGAGTCCTGCGACTGTGCAGGGTGAGGCAACGCAGGCTCTGCCTGTGGAGCCAGGGGTTTTTTTCCGAATCCACCATCATTTTCCCCCGAAGCCCAGTCAGCGGGGTCCCCCCCGGACATTCCTCCGTCACTCATCACTGAAATAAGCAAGCCAGCCCTGCTGCCACAGTCAAGGTCTGTCAGCAGAATAAATAACGAACGCCAGGTTTTGTATAATTCTAACGCTGCTGGGTCCCCAGTCAGGAGCTCGTGTCGGACAGCACAGCCAAGTTCCTGCCATAAAGCAAAGTCCAGGGCAGTATCTCTGTCCATGGAAATCCCTTTTAAGGTAGCCCAGTCTAATAATCCCGAACTGGGTTTTCAGGAATGGAGGTGTGCATTATACTAAACACACCTTTCCAGACCAGTACCACAGCGTCAGTTTGTGAGCCGCTGTTCGCCATTTCTCAGTCCTGTCGCAATTCCCGGTCCCGGGGGGGAAGGGGAACAGCGTACCTCTAGAGAAATTTGGCTTGGCTCGCAGCGTGCAGGACACGTCAGAGAGTGCAGATCACGTCGGGCAGCACCAAATATTACCACAGGCCTGGGCACTAGGGTATATCACCGTGTCCCGCAGCCATAGGGAGGAGGAGGAGGAGAGAAGATCCAACAGGCAGGAATTGTGCAGCAAGATTGATTGATTTAATTATTTTACAAACTCTTTTATAGACTTTTTTCTTCATAGCCTAATTGGACAAAGGATCAGCCACCCCTTGGGGGTGATTGGCTAAAATCCTAAAACATCCATTGTCAAAATATTTTTCCACTATATCATAAACAAGACTTTCCAAGGTTGCAGGTGGCTTGGTTGTTTACATTCCCTGCTACCTCTTCTGCGTGAGAGAAAAGTCTCTCACGGACTTAGAAAATAGCAAGAAAATCCTTGCTAGCAGCATTTTTGTATCTACAGGGTTTTTTAACATATCAATTTTTGTCAGCTGCTGAAGTTTAGCAAGTGGATTCACTTTGATCTATGTGTCTTTGAATGTTCACATTGATATTCTCCCCATGTGATGGGAATATATGTGACACCAGTCTTCTCCCAACATCTTTGGTATTTGGAAAGATACAGAAACTTTACTCCATGTTGAAATTTTTTTTTGCAGGAGAGCCCTAAATACAGAGGTCTCATCCAAGAGACCTTTCCCTCAGGCAGCCTTATTCCATTTTCCCTTCTGAGAGCATTAAGGCAAGATCTCACCAGGCACTGTTCGGGAATTGAATATATTCATGTAGAAACCTATCAGCAGTTCAGTGAGGAGATTCACGGGTACCAGAGCGCTCAGGGAGGTGGTTCCTTTCAATGGCCAGATCAAATTCAAACCAAAGACACAGGCCAGGCTGGATGCTGTCATTCTGCTATGGATGCTCTCCTGTGAAACCTGGCAAAACATAAACATGAATAGGTATATGCAGACAGGAGACAAGAGACAAAACATGATCCTATATGGAGGAGGAACCAATAAGAGGAGCAGACCCTGGCCATGCATACATCACTGGTTTCTTACCCTCAGGGCTGACAAGGCACCCCAGAGCAATGAGGGCACTGGAGGCTGTGTCCTTTGAGTATAACACAAGGTCAAGCAAAAAGGCTGAATTTTTTCCTTGTGCTAGAAAATTAATTGTTTTCAATCTTTCTATCATAGAATCTATTGTTATCTCTGCTGGGATGGGGAAAAACAGCATAAAGGAATATAATCTGCTTCAGATGACATCAGCTCAAACAAGAGGCCTTCATACCATAGCAATGTAGCAAAAACTAAGCTAGTGCCAAAATAACTGATGAGGGAAAATGATAAGAACAAGGAGCACTCTGTTAACAAGGAGACACAGAACTAGGTATTACCCTGAAGGTAGCTGGACAATGAAATGGTGTTTGTTTACTAAGAAATATGACAAGGCTGGGGGCTGCTTTCTAGCCCTTGGTGGCTTATACAGGCTGCATTTACTCTGTAATATTGTACACTGGGGATCATGGACAAATTATGTTTTGGTGGTTCTTTCAGTGGAAAGTCTCTAAAATATCATGAGAGCTACAGCCCATCACACTGTATTTTCTATAGCACGAGGAAGAGCTGTACCCTAAGAAAGGTACCTGTGCCGGTTCGGGCAAATTTGGAGGAAAATATCCTCTGATAGAAAGCAGGTTACAACCACCCCTCCCCCCCACCAGGTTCAGGAAAAAAATAAATTTTCCTCAAAGGAAACTGAAAGAGATAAAAACTATTTATTTAACAAATACACAGGAAAAGGATAATGATGCTAAATAATAAAACCTCTCTCTCTGCTGAGAGAAACCTGGGAAAATTTCAGAGTCCTTCTGTAGTCTCTCTCTCCCCCTCCTTGTCATTGGGACGGGGTGGTGGGCCCACCTCCAGGGCCAAGGCCTTGGTGGAAAGTCCTCCCAATGTATTCTGATGTTGAAACCATCCAGCAGAGAAGAAGGGAAAAATCGGAGCCCCAGGGAAACAAAGTTCAACTTTCTGGAGGAAAAGGAGCTGAAAACCTGGCCGAAAGCTGGCTGGAAAGAAAGCAAGCCAGGGTGCTTCCCCCCACTCCCTCCGCTGCTGTTAGCAGCAAGAGGAATCTGTATCTCTGTGTCCTTGGAACATGAAAACAAACTGCAAAACTGCTTTGAAAGTTTTGGTCGGGTTTTTTCTCTTCTCAGGCTCAGTTTAAAGGCATAGAAAGGCACAAAATTAATTTCTGGGCATAGAACAGCAGTATGGGATACACATCATAAAGTCATCCCAAGACAGTACCTTAAGTGTACATAGGCCAGGTAGTCTGGAATGGCACAAAGAGCATGTGGTATAGTACTGGAGGACAGTGGAGGCTGGAAGGAGCCAAACCTGTTGCAGTTGTATTCACCCAGTTTTTGGGGCTCCTGACACCTTTCACCCACAAGTTGTATACAGGAATGTTGGGGTTTTAGTTTAGTCTTAGTTTTTTTCCTGTTAAAGGAATTTTCTCCCATATGCATGTTGCTAGGGGACAAATAGCTGTACTTAAGAAAGACAAAAAGAGAGTGGGGCGGGCCTGGCTACTCCTTTGTTTACACCTGGGTGTGGGGTCAGTTCGCTCTGAGTGTCCGGAGAGAGAAGCTGCAGAGAAAGGAGCTGCTGCTTCTTTCTTTTTGGCCGTTCTTCTCTTCCTGCTGGAAACAACGCCGGGACCCCAAAAGCCGCTTTCCCTGCCCTGCTGGAGGCCAAGCTGTGGCTGCCCTGCCCCGCTGCTGCTGCTTCGAGCTTTCGCTACGCTGTAGCTCTGCTCGCCCTGCCTGCCTGGGCATCCGTGGGGTTCTCCCATCTGGATACATCTCGCCTGCCACCCGGGATTTGCGTTCGTCCCTGCTGCTCCAGCCTGCCGCTCTAGCCTGCCGCTCTAGCCTGCCGTTCTATCCTGCCGTTCCAGCCTGCTGTTCCCGCCTGCCGTTCCAGCCTGCTGTTCCTGAGAGTCCAGGATCGGCTGCCCAGGAGTTTGTGAAGCTTCTTTGTTCCATCCCTTCCCGGGATCCCAGGCCACCGGTGCCGCGTGCTCCCCGAGCTCGCTCCGGAGCGCCCCCTGCAGCCGCGGGGGAACCATCGCACCTGCCCTGCTCACCGGGAGCCGCCAGCGCCCCTGCCGGCTGCGAGCGGAACTGCACCCGAGGGGAAAGGGCCCGACAGCCGAGAAGGGTGGGACTGGGTTTGTGTGTGCTGTTACTGCCATAGTTACTGTTGTTGTTTTGTTTGACTGGTTATATACATATATATATATATATATATATATATATATATATATATATAGTAAAGAACTGTTATTCCTATTTCCCACATCTTTGCCTAAAGGCCCTTGATTTCAAAATATAATAACTTGGAGGGAAAAGGGGTTATATCTGCCACTTCAAGGGGGGCTTCTGCCTTCCTTAGCAGACACCTGTCTTTCAAAACCGAGACAGATCTTGGCGCCCAATGTGGGGCCTGAGGGCATTAAGAGAGAGAGGTGAAAAAAAGGAATAACAGTTCTTGGATAACTTTATTTTGTGTGCCAGATATAGGAACCTTGTTAGGCTGCACTATGTGGTCTAGTTTACCCTGGTTCGGGTGGCATGTGGCCGTGGCTATATTCTTCCCCTTTGCAGCTCCTTACTTGAATATGGGTCCTCTGACTAAGGCTACCATTGCTGTTATCCAGCTTGTGTTATGGGTCGAGAAGGTGAGGAATTCATGGGTTTTTAACTTCCTCCGGAATGTGGGCACATGGATAAACGGCTATCACACACTGAGCACATGTTTTTGGGGTTATGTTAACAATGGTACCTTCTGTGAGGAAATGACACCAGGGGAAGTTTTCCCCCAACCCCTCAACCAGTTCTTCGGGCCCACCCCATCAATTTTCGAAGGGTTTAAATTCCCTCTGAATACTAACCATCTGCTGCTGTAAGGCCTACTCTATTTAGCACTCAAGGATAAGTTGAGATTGGCTTGGATATCTACCCGGACACCAGCCCCAGAGACTAGAGATCCTGCCCCAGAACCTGACATGGCCCCAGAGAGTAGAGTTCCTACCCCAGAGCCCTATCCTGCCCCAGAACCTGGCACGGCCCCAGACACTAGAGATCCTACCCCAGAGCCTGATGCAGCCCCAGACACTAGAGACCCCACCCCACATACTGATACCGCCCAACAGTCCACCTCAGAAATGGACTACCCAAACTGGGTGGGGGTACTGGCAAAAGGGATGCAAGAGATGTGCCAAGAGATAGGTCAGGTGCGCCAGGGGATATGCCAGGAGATGGGCCAGGTGCGCCAGGAGATGCGCCAGGAGATGGGCCAGGTGCGCCAGGAGATATGCCAATTGCTAAGGGAATACACCTCCTCAGCTAGTGAAAAACCCTCTCCCTGCCCCAAAGAGGGTGAGTCCGATGGTGCAGCAGTGGAACCCACGGATGTTACAACCGTCCAGGCTTCAGCTGAACCACAAGGACAACCACAGCCAGCAGCAGTCGCCCCTGTGCAAAGGAGGAAGTGTAAGACCAAATCAGTACGACCAGTTAATGATGATGGGCAACCAGGGCCCTCACAACCAGCAGGAGAGCCAGAGCCAGAAATCATCACTGAGTCCCTGTCGCACGACAGTCTCCGTGCTATGCGAAACGACATTGTGCGAAGGGGGCATGAGCCTTATACCACCTGGCTGCTTTGGGTTTGGGACCTTATGGGCACAAGTGTGCAACTGGATAGTGGTGAGGCAAGGTATCTGGGATCATTGACCCAGGACCCAGGTGTGGACCAGGTATTTGTGAGGGAGCCAGGGCCCCTTTCTTTCTGGGAGCGGCTCTTAACGAGTGTGAGAGAAAGGTTCATTCACAAAGAAAGAATGCAGGAGTATCATCATAGAATGCAGTGGAAGACACTCGAGCAAGGGATCCAACAGCTAAGAGAGGTGGCAATATTAGAGGTACTCTTTGGGAGGGATGGACAGCATGATAATGACCCCGATAAGGTCAGGTGCACAGGACAGATGATGTGGAACCTGGCAAGGCTGGGGCCATCACAATACACCACCTTCATTGCAACGATTGATGCTGACAATACCCGAGAAACCGTGGGCTCTGTAGCCAGCAAGCTCAGGCATTATGACAGCATGATCAATGGCCTGCTGAAAGCTCATGTCTCTGCTGTGGTCCAGGACCTCAAAGAGGAGATGAAGGAGATGAGGGAGGAAATGAGGGAGGAAATGAGGGAGGAAATGAGGGAGGAGATGAGGAGGGTCAGTGTGGCACCAGTGCGAGTCACAGGCCCCCAAGTCAGAGCCCTTTGTCCCCCTGCTAGAGAGAGAGGGTACACCCCACGAGCTGAGCTGTGGTTTTTCCTGTGTGAGCATGGGGAAGACATGAGAAGGTGGGATGGGAAACCCACCTCTGTCCTGGCAGCGCAGGTGCGTGAACTCAAGGAGGGAGGCACTAACCGAGGGGGTTCCGCTAAGGTGAAAGTAGCCTCAGCCTCCCGTGACCGAGCTGCCAGGTATTACAGAAGGGAGGATGATATGTCGGATCCCCTTGAAGGTACCTTGAGCATGTACACCCAGGGAAAGAATGATAACCAGGGCTAGAGGGGCCCTGCCTCTAGCCAGGAAGAGGCACGGGAGAACCGAGTTTTCTGGACGGTGTGGATCCGATGGCCTGGCACATCAGAGCTACAAAAATATGATGCATTGGTTGATACTGGGGCACAGTGTACTTTAATGCCATCGGGACATGTGGGGGCAGAACCTGTATCCATCGCTGGGGTGACCGAGGGATCACAGCAGTTGACCCTTTTGGAAGCTGAGGTGAGCCTGACTGGGAAGGAGTGGCAAAAGCATCCGATTGTGACCGGCCCAGAGGCCCCGTGTATTCTGGGCATAGACTTCCTCCGGAATGGCTATTACAAAGACCCAAAAGGACTCAGGTGGGCATTTGGGATTGCTGCTGTGGAGGCCGAGGGCATTAGGCAATTGAACACCCTGTCTGGACTATCTGAGAATCCTTCTGCAGTTGGGCTCCTGAAAGTGGAAGAGCAACGAGTGCCAATTGCCACCTCGACAGTGCACTGCCGGCAGTATCGGACAAATCGAGATGCTGTGATCCCCATCCACAAGATGATCCGCGAGCTGGAGAGTCAAGGGGTGGTCAGCAAGACCCACTCACCCTTCAACAGCCCCATCTGGCCTGTGCGCAAGTCTGATGGGGAATGGAGACTGACTGTGGACTATTGTGCCTTGAATGAAGTGACTCCACCATTGAGCGCTGCCGTGCCGGACATGTTGGAGCTCCAGTACGAGCTGGAGTCCAAAGCAGTGAAGTGGTACGCCACTATTGACATTGCCAATGCGTTTTTCTCCATTCCTCTGGCAGCAGAGTGCAGGCCTCAGTTTGCCTTCACCTGGAGGGGCGTGCAGTACACCTGGAACCGACTGCCCCAGGGGTGGAAGCACAGTCCCACCATCTGTCATGGACTGATCCAGACTGCACTAGAAAAGGGTGAGGCTCCAGAACATCTGCAGTACATTGATGACATCATTGTGTGGGGGAACACCGCGACCGAAGTGTTTGAGAAAGGAGAGAGAATAATTCAAATTCTCCTGCGAGCTGGTTTTGCCATCAAGAAGAGCAAGGTCAAGGGACCTGCCCGAGAGATCCAGTTCCTGGGAGTAAAGTGGCAAGATGGACGGCGTCAGATTCCCACTGAGGTCATCAATAAGATCACAGCAATGTCTCCACCGACCAACAAGAAGGAAACACAAGCTTTCCTAGGCGCTATAGGTTTCTGGAGGATGCACATTCCCGAGTACAGCCAGATCGTGAGTCCTCTCTACCTGGTTACCCGCAAGAAGAATGATTTCCACTGGGGCCCTGAACAGCAGCAAGCCTTCGCCCAGATCAAGCAGGAAATTGCTCACGCCGTAGCCCTTGGCCCAGTCAGGACAGGACCAGAGGTGAAGAACGTGCTCTACTCTGCAGCCGGGAACAATGGTCTGTCCTGGAGCCTCTGGCAGAAGGTGCCTGGTGAGACTCGGGGCCGACCACTGGGATTCTGGAGCTGAAGCTACAGAGGATCTGAAGCCAACTACACTCCCACAGAGAAGGAAATCCTGGCAGCTTATGAAGGAGTCCAGGCTGCCTCAGAAGTAATCGGCACAGAGGCACAACTCCTCCTGGCACCCCGACTACCGGTGCTGGGGTGGATGTTCAAAGGAAAGGTTCCCTCCACGCATCATGCCACCGACGCTACTTGGAGCAAATGGATTGCCCTCATCACGCAGCGCGCCCGAATTGGAAACCCAAGTCGCCCTGGGATCTTGGAAATAATTACGAACTGGCCGGAAGGTGAGACTTTTGGGTTATCTTCTGAAGAAGAAGAGGAGCAGGTGACACGTGCCGAAGAAGCCCCACCATATAACGAGCTACCAGAGAGTGAAAGACAATACGCCCTCTTCACTGATGGTTCCTGCCGAATTGTAGGCGCTAGCCGGAAATGGAAAGCCGCTGTATGGAGCCCCACACGACAAGTTGCACAGGCTACTGAAGGTGAAGGTGGATCGAGCCAATTTGCTGAGCTCAAAGCTGTCCAATTAGCTCTGGACATAGCTGAAAGAGAGAAGTGGCCAAAGCTCTACCTCTACACTGATTCATGGATGGTAGCCAATGCTCTGTGGGGTTGGCTGGAAAGGTGGAATAAGGCAAACTGGCAGCGCAGAGGAAAACCAATCTGGGCTGCTGAAGAGTGGAAAGACATTGCCACTCGGGTAGAGAAGCTATCCGTGAAGGTCCGTCATGTAGATGCTCACATTCCCAAGAGCCGGGCTAATGAAGAACATCGTAACAACAAACAGATCAGGCTGCGAAAATAGAGGTGTACCAGATAGACTTGGATTGGCAACATAAAGGAGAACTGTTCTTAGCTCGATGGGCCCATGATGCCTCAGGTCATCAGGGCAGAGATGCCACCTATAAGTGGGCACGAGACCGAGGGGTGGATCTAACCATGGACAGTATCTCCCAGGTTATCCATGATTGTGAGACATGCGCTGCGATCAAGCAGGCCAAGCAGGTGAAGCCTCTGTGGTACGGTGGGCGATGGTCCAAATACAAGTATGGGGAGGCCTGGCAGATTGATTACATCACACTGCTTCAAACCCGCCAAGGCAAGCGCTATGTGCTCACAATGGTAGAAGCCACCACTGGACGGCTGGAGACCTATCCTGTGCCTCATGCTACTGCCCGGAACACCATCCTGGGCCTGGAAAAGCAAGTCCTTTGGAGGCATGGCACCCCTGAGAGAATCGAGTCTGACAATGGGACTCATTTCAAGAACAGCCTTATAAACACCTGGGCTAGAGAACATGGCATTGAGTGGGTGTACCACATCCCCTACCATGCACCAGCAGCTGGGAAGGTTGAGTGGTGAAATGGACTGCTTAAAACCACCTTGAAGGCACTGGGTGGGGGGACTTTCAAAAACTGGGAGATGCATTTAGCAAGAGCCACCTGGTTAGTTAACACCCGAGGCTCCACCAACCGAGCAGGCCCTGCCCAATCCGAACCCCTACAAACAACAGATGGGGATAAGGTTCCAGTGGTGCACATGAGAGGTATGCTTGGAAAAACTGTTTGGGTAAAGTCTGCCTTGAGCAAAGACAAACCCATCCGTGGGGTCGTTTTTGCTCAGGGACCAGGTTGCACCTGGTGGGTGATGCAAAAGGATGGAGAGACCTGATGCTTACCTCAAGGGGACCTTGTTTTAGGGTGAACTACCCATGGCTCTGCACTTGTATCAGTATCAGCATGTATATTTGTATATAATTTGGGTAATGCATAGATTTATATGGTTAAAAAAAAGTTGTTTCATGTAACATGTTAGTATGGGAAAAATTCGGGGTGGATAATGTTGGGGTTTTAGTTTAGTCTTAGTTTTTTTCCTGTTAAAGGAATTTTCTCCCATATGCATGTTGCTAGGGGACAAATAGCTGTACTTAAGAAAGACAAAAAGAGAGTGGGGCGGGCCTGGCTACTCCTTTGTTTACACCTGGGTGTGGGGTCAGTTCGCTCTGAGCGTCCGGAGAGAGAAGCTGCAGAGAAAGGAGCTGCTGTTTCTTTCTTTTTGGCCGTTCTTCTCTTCCTGCTGGAAACAACGCCGGGACCCCAAAAGCCGCTTTCCCTGCCCTGCTGGAGGCCAAGCTGTGGCTGCCCTGCCCCGCTGCTGCTGCTTCGAGCTTTCGCTACGCTGTAGCCCTGCTCGCCCTGCCTGCCTGGGCATCCGTGGGGTTCTCCCATCTGGATACATCTCGCCTGCCACCCGGGATTTGCGTTCGTCCCTGCTGCTCCAGCCTGCCGCTCTAGCCTGCCGCTCTAGCCTGCCGTTCTATCCTGCCGTTCCAGCCTGCTGTTCCCGCCTGCCGTTCCAGCCTGCTGTTCCTGAGAGTCCAGGATCGGCTGCCCAGGGGTTTGTGAAGCCTTTGTTCCATCCCTTCCCGGGATCCCAGGCCACCGGTGCCGCGTGTTTCCCGAGCTCGCTCCGGAGCGCCCCCTGCAGCCGCGGGGGAACCATCGCACCTGCCCTGCTCACCGGGAGCCGCCAGCGCCCCTGCCGGCTGCGAGCGGAACTGCACCCGAGGGGAAAAGGGCCTGACAGCCGAGAAGGCTGGGACTGGGTTTGTGTTTGCTGTTACTGCCATAGTTGTTGTTGTTTTGTTTGACTGGTTATATATATATACTTATATATATATATATATATATAGTAAAGAACTGTTATTCCTATTTCCCACATCTTTGCCTAAAGGCCCTTGATTTCAAAATATAATAACTTGGAGGGAAAAGGGGTTATATCTGCCACTTCAAGGGGGGCTTCTGCCTTCCTTAGCAGACACCTGTCTTTCAAAACCGAGACAAGGAGCTTCTTCAAGCACTACTTGAAATATACACATCTTAATCCGGATGTTGCTTTGGAAGGCCAATATTTCAGCTCAAAGCAGTACCACTGTGACTTGCTGTAGAGCTAGATTTAATTTTTTCTCTTCACGTTAACTATTTCAAAGAATTTTCCCAACTCCAAGATTATACCATGTCTCCCCACCTGCAACCACTCTATAAACATTTCAAGGAGACAGTCAACATTGAAATAATCAACAAAAATACCCACAACACAACATGTCCTCTTAGAGAAAATCCTGAAGATAAAATGAAACAGTGATTTTACCAACTGAGGCAGAGCTTCACTAAGCCTTATCTGTGAGTCATTAATGGGGATGACATAGGAGCTCAAGAGAGACATGGCAACGTTGCTTCATTCCAAAATACATAGCAATCCCTTCCTTAGTAGACGCAAGAAAAAGTGTGCAACTGAACTCTACACAATAATCTTCACTGGCTCACCAAAAGCTGCAAGCAAGGAAACCTTGCCACACTACTGGTACTGACTTTACCCCTTTCCAAAGAAATCAGGCTTCCTACCGTTTCAACCCTCTCACTACTCTCAGTGCCAGATTTCTTTCTCAAAGGTTATGAACATATCGACTCCATCTACACCACCACAAGCAGCTGATGTGTTCTTCCATCACTAGATCCTGTAAGGATAGCATGCAGCTAGCCAACCTCTTCATGGGCTACCCCTCTGAATAACTGCAACCCAAAGCTACATTCTACCTAAGAAATACAAAAGGCACATTCAGCATTTGGAATTAACTCCCTTGACTCCTTCTTTGATTCCATCACAAAGTTAGTAACCATCATCTCTGTTTCAATTGAAAATACATGCTCTGTCAATTCAATGAGCTAACAGAATTTTCCAGAGACCCAGATCATATCCTTGAAGCAATCATCTGAACATCATAGGAAAGGATCACTACAAAGAATCACACAGCTTCACTTTGTTAGGTTTTTTCCCCCTTTCACTGAAACATATATATAAAAACTATTAAGTAATGACAGCCTATATTGTAAGGAAGTAATTTATAGAGATAAAACTTGTATATTGCAAAAATCATCATTGGGAACAAACACTGAAGTTTTGGTGCCACATCACCAAATGCAAAACATGTATGTTCGCTATCCCAGAATAATATCCGGCTCCTCCTAGAAAATTATGATGATTTTTGATACCACATACTTTCATCCTAGCACACTCATGGATTAATTTGGTGGCTGGACACAAGTGGTGTCCTCAGGGCTCAGTACTGAGGAAGGTCCTGTTTAATCTCTTTACTGATGATCTGGATGAGGGGATTAAATGCACACCCAGTCAGTTCACAGAAGACACTGAACTGGGCAGGAATGTTGATCTGCTGCAGGGCAGGAAAGCTCTGCAGAGGGATGGGCTGAGGACAGTGGTCTGAGGTTCAACAAGACCAAGTGCTGGGCCCTGCCCTTGCATCAGACCAACCCCCTGCAGCTCCAGGCTGGGGAAGAGGGGCTGGAAATCTGGGAAAAGGAGGTAGCTGGATATGAGTCCAGGTATGCCCAGGTGGGCAAGAGGCCAATGGCACCTGGGCTGTCCTAGCCATGGTGTGGCCACAGGACCAGGAAGTAACTGTCCCCCTGTGCTTGCATTGCTGAGGCCACACCTTGAGTCCCAAGGGCAGTTCTGGACCCTCATGACAAGAAAGACATTGAGTGGCTGGAGGGTGTCCAGAGAAGAGAATGGTGCTGGGGAAGGCCCTGGAGTACCAGAAGCAGTTGAGGGAGCTGCGGGGGCTCAGTCTGGAGAAAAGGAGGCTCAGGGGGCCCTTCTCTCTCTCTACAACTCCCTGACAGGAAGGTGTAGCCAGCTGGGGGTTTGCTTCTTCTGCCATGTCTCAAGCAAAAGGACTAGAAGAAGTGGCCTCAATTTGTGCCAGTTAGAAAATAATTTTTCACTGAAAGACTGACAGTGGTCAGACACTGGAATAAGTTGCCCAGGGGGGTGGTGGAGTCACCATCTCTGAAAGCGTTCCAGAGGTGTCTGGATGTGGCACTTGGGACATGGTTTAGGGGTTATTATGGTGATGCTGTGTTGATGGTGGGACTCGATCCTGAAGGTCTCTTCCAACCTTGATGATCCCATGATTCATGGCTACCACAGGAGTAAAGCAGTCATTACACTACCTAATGAACTTAAACTGTGAAATACAGAGGGTAGAAACAGCCCTATTAGGTTTTAAAAATATAACAACATCACCATCTCTTTGGTTGCTCAATTACAATGCTCAAAGGAACTCTGCAAAACACTTTCAACAGAAAATTACTAGATATTAAAACACCCCCACAAACTGACTTGAAATTTGTTTCTACCACCCACTGTCAGCTACTTTGCAGATGTGCCAACTGCTTCTATCTGCTCCATGAGTCATCTAATCCTTCCCAACATGCCCCATCATCTCCAGCCACCCTCAAGCTTTATTGAAGGTAATTACACTTTTCAGTTGGACAAGTGGTTGAGACAAAACATTAATTCAGAGCAATTTTTTCCAGCTTGAACTTGGTTTTAAATTTGCTCCTTTGGTTGCAGATCTGAAGCACAGCTCATGGGTCCCAAACCTTGTCCATTTTCTAGTTGGTCCAGGTTTGACAATTTGAATTCGGCGAGTTTTTGCAATGGTTCTTTCAGGAAAGTCATCCACTCTTCCCCCACATGAGGCATGACTGCAGGGACAGAAGTCAGCAGCAGGTAGGGAAAATGTAAGCCTCTACAGACTCTCCTGCTTCTTTAGCCTTAGACTGTCATGGAAAAATACAATTACAGCGTTCTTCTAAATGGTTTCTGGGTTCAGAACTGGGTATCTGTAGCCCTCAGAGTGCTTTGCCAAGAATTCTTCTTTGCAAGGAGACTTCTCTGAGCCCTTTAAGTTTGCATGTGCATTCATAAATCCACTCCACTGCCAGTGCAATGCAGGGCCTGTGCAACACAAGCACTAGTGCACACTCATCTCTCCTGCAATCAGCTGAGCAAGCACAGACATGTTTCACAGGAATTATTCAGGGACTAGCTTGTGAAAACTGGTCTGTCTTTGCCCTCTTGCTCCTGGTTGCCCATTTCTGCCAATGGACCTCAGTCCACTGCAGCTTCAAGAAGACCCTGCAAATCCTTCTCTAGCAGCCAGGTGGACTGCAAAGTAGAGATGGGATGGTTTATACCTTTCACCACTGGGCTCATTACTGGCAAAATCACTACTAATCTAAAGTTAAAGAACTTGGACCTATTTTTTAAATTCAAGTCTGTTACTTCTGTACAAGTTGTCCTGTCTTGCTGTAGCACTCTTGGATTACACTGTTTCATTAAGCAAGAGGGTTGAGACTGCAGAGAAAATAGGGATATTTTTTTCTTCTTTCACAAGCCTGTATCAAACTTGGAGTGTTCAAAACCTGTATCTAGTGATTATATTTCATCCCACTTTATGAAATTGCTACAAGTACCTTTTGCACCACCCAAGACTCAGCTCATGGAAGAATTAAATTGCCTCTTATATGTAAGGCAGAAGGTTGTGCTTGCAGATAAAAACTGGGATTATTGTTAAAGTATGAATTGTGGAAGCTTGTGCAGCACACCAGTCTGCAATGAATAGAAATCTCTAGCTCTGAGAAAGTTTCATGTTCCCCTGACCCTTCCAAATGCAAATATACCCTGAGACATTAAGGAAGAAAACCCATAGATCAGCAAAAATTGCAGATCTGAGCACTAGTATCACTTGATGCTGTGCTTGACATAACAAGGCCTACTTAAAAGTAATGCTATATTCTATTTCCCAATTACAGAAAATATTGTGTGGTACTTTTGCACACCTCCTTAACATATCAAGAGCTCAGCTCTTAAGAAGTGCATTAAGACGATGCATCTACTACTGGAACAAAGTAGTAGATACATAACTTACGCGATTCATAACACTGAGGAGCTATATCAGTTGCTAAAATAATAGCAAATGACATGAGGACTTCCTTAATAGCTTTAGAGTTCAGCTAGACAACAGTAAATGAAAACGTGAGTGTTACAGCAACTGCTGGTTATAGTGATGTGTTTATCCAGTAATCTTGCTTTTTGCTAGTATTTTGATGGAAAAAGGGATTAAATACACTTGTTTCTGAAATACACTGTTGGCTAGAATATGATAAACATGACTGTAGCTCAAGAAGAGCTACTGAGGGTCAATTACCTCACTGGTGAAAATCAGTATCATTCCCTAGACATGATTGCTGCGGTGGCCTCTTAGGGCTTTTGAAGGCCAGACCATTTGCTTTAGGTGTCAGCTACACCACGACCCTTCATTTCAGGCACCTACGTTTGAAAACTGCAGTCTGAAAAAGGCGATGCATTGGATAAGGTAGAAGGAAGGGAAATGTGCAGCCCTGTGACTGTCTTTTTCTGCACAGCCAAACTATGCCACAAGGCTGAATGTAGAACTATTCAACAGCTGATGTTCCCCAAACCCTCAGACTCATGGATTTTCCAGAAATGGGTTAAAAGAGATCAGCAAATCAAAAAGTAGGACAGAAGACATGTGATTAAATTTATCCTGAAACATTAAAAAATCCTTGCAAAATCCTTGCATTCTAAGTTTTTCATTTAACACTAGTAATGAATGGCTATTTTAAACAGGAAAATGCTATTTTAAAGATTTAATACAAAATATTTTTCTGATGGTTGTTCTAAAGCTTATTAATATTTATATAATTTTCTAAAATAACACTAATTTATTTGGTGTTCTAGTTGCCCAAGATCTATACTTCAGGGAAAACAGGTGATTTCACCTATGTTTTCTCCAGCACCTAAAATTACACAACCACTATTTTCATGCTTTTTTCACACCAAAATAGGGAAAAAAACCCACAAAACTAAATAAAAAACAACATACATTGTGAATGTGGAGTGAAGGAACAGGACTTGTAAATATACCAGTGCCAGCACAGTTCATTTAAATGTGCACAGTAGTTTTCATGACATCTAAAGAATTTCATGGTGAAGGGATGGCCAGACTATGGCTTATCACTGACTCGTATCAAAGCTGGAGGGTTCTGTACCCCAAGTTCCGTCTACTAACAAGTACTGTACAACCACCTCACCAGACAATTTAAACTATTCAGTTTTCCCTTCTATGGAGATGTTAAAGTTTGAATTTACAGGAGCAGATTTAGAAATAAAATTATTTTGAGAATTTTGCCCATACCATATGGAGAAAGCATAGCAGATATTTCAGAACAACATAATTGTGTTCAGGAAGTCCTTGAATGATTTGTTTGCATCTGGTGGCTCGTAAACAGCTCTCCACACCTGCAATGTCAAAGTCATTCTTAACTCTGAAGCACCACAATATTACCAAGAAATAACACCTTATTTATATCTGCTGGAATTACTTTATATCCATCTGAAAGACTGACCACAAAATTCAGCTCTACTAACCACGACCACAGTGACAGTGAGGGTTATTCCTTTGAATGCTTCTGTCACATTTTGTATTATTATGTATCTGGCTAAGACTAATGTCTAGAGTATTTTCTCAATGCAGCGAAACAGCCAAAATATTTTTTTTCACGAGAAGACTTTCAAAGGTCTTGATTTGAATCTCATTATCTCTCCATGCACTGAATTGAGACATCTACTTTTTATTGTCTGGTTTTATTCTTGCTGAGACATAGTCCTGCTCAAAGTGCTATTTTGGTAATCTACTAACTGAAAAAGAAACACTTTTGTCACTCTGCAGGAAATTCTTTTGTCATGGCAAAGAATTTATGAGATGGCCATCTGAGTGGCTGAGAATTTTCTAGAGATGAACCTAAGCAGGTTCATTTCTACAGATAGGCAAAACCAGATCTGGACCCCAAATTTCTTGCATCATCTAGACAGTCCAGGTGAGAATTACACTGACATTCATATTTCAAATACTGTACCAAGTGACTCTTTTTTTTCCCCCGGGATACTGTAATTATTTTAGTACTGTAAGTTTAACACCAAATTGGAGGAAGATCTGATGATGCTAATCATGCCAAACCTAAAGCAGCCCACTTTTTCTGCATCTGTTGCATTTCTCTCTCTCTCTCCCTGGGAGTTCTGCACATGGATGTGTGTGTATGTACAAAATTTCAGCATGTTAACTGTTCTTAAAGCACTGAACTAAATGCATGAAGCTTTACTGCGATAAACTGTGGTGACATTTTTCCCACTGCAAAACTATCAGTTATAAAACACACTAGTCTGTGTCCCAAGAAGTTTTTTTGTCAGCCTTCTGCGGAATAAATAATGCAGGAAGTGTAGCAATCCTGGGTAAAAGAAATCTTGCTTGCAGTTTTCATGACCAAAGGTCATGAAACTTTTATAAATTTTTTATGTTTATAAGGTTTTAATATAAGTTTATAAACATTTAATAAGTTTATTATATTTATCACATTTATAACGTTATTTTATTTATAAGTTTATAAGCTTTTAATATTTTATGCTTATATATTTATACGTACTCTCTCTATATATACTTAAATATTTCTATACTTAAACTTATAATCTTTTTATAAACTTCAAGGTTTTATTAATTTTTAAGTCTGTCACTCAGCTCATTTATTTCACATCTCCCACCAATAACACTTAAAAAAATTCAAGTAAGACAGTAAATAGAAAAGTTTCACTATCATTTCAGACTGCTGTAAAGCAGAAAAAAGAATAGTATTTCTGGGTTTTCAGGTTAAGATATGTAATAGATGCATAACACACACAAACACACACACACACACAAACACACACACACACACACACTCTTCCAGAAGACAGAACGAGAATTTTCAAATCATCCCAAGACAGCTGTCTGTGATTACACCTTTTCAAATCTTCCTTCTGCACTTTATTCACAGAGAAGGTACCTTTGCTGTGGTCCAGCTTGGCTTTCAAGCTTAAGATCTTTGAAAATTGGAATATCACCACAGCATCAGTAAAAGACAGCAGACATCACACTGCATGCCCACAAGAAAGCCCAAGGAGTAATCCTTTTAAACTCTACTTTCCAAAATATTTTGTCAAAATTGAAAACACAAGTAAACAACAGTAACATGGGATGAATGTGTCACAGGCACTTTGCCAAGCAAAACCTTCCACTGTTCCTAGACAATGCACTGCCCTCAGATTATTTTCAGACTTGTGCACATTTTTTACTCTCTCACAAAGTAAAAATATCACACTCAGAAAGTCAGGACAAGATTAATTCAGTAAAAATTAGCATTTATACATTCATTTTCCAAATTTCCCCTATTCTTTCTAGTTCTGAATGACTATTCTTAGTCCTTCAATTTCTACCACCTTCCTGTGAACAGACCTATTCTTCAGAATGCCCTGAGATATTGTGTGAACAGATGAATCCTTCATTTGGAAAATGCATGCTCGTGACTGGAGGCCCCCTGGGTTCCCTGCTAGCTTGGCTATAGCCTGGATGGCAAAATCTCATTCTCCATATGTAGGTGCTAACTCCCAGATATTCCAGGATCTCAGGTGTTCCAGCCCCAGGCATTAAAGGGCATTATAAATTCCTACTTCCTGACAAAGGCTACATAATTAATGTTTTATAATTCATAGATTTAGATCCTTTATTCCCCAGGATGTTTTCCTATGGAATAGTTGCAATGAAAAAATCAAACTAACCCAAACAAATAAAAAAAAATAATAAAAAAAAACCAACCCAAAACAAAAACAAAACAGAAATAACAACAAGAAAAAAAAAAAAAACAAAACCACCACCCCAAGAAAACCCCCTAAAAACAAATCCCAAGAAACATATAAATATCTATAACCATATAAATATCATATAACCATCTAACTTTTGTTTCGACAATTCTTCTGCTGAAACTAAAGCTGCTTTGATGCAACTTGTATCACTGAGACTCACTCATTGGTGGGCCATGACATACAAATGGAGCCCTGACCATGAGAGGTCTGATCCAATTGTTAACAATACAGTAGAATATATAATAAACCAGCGAACTTTGTAAAAAGCAAAGAGGGCCTTGGCAACCCTGACTACAATGCTCTGGTACAGATGATAAGGATGAGGCTGTCCATCCATGGCTGCAGCAAAATATTAATAATATTGTAAATCCACAACTGCCCCTTGCTTAGCAAACAAACAGCTATGATTTTGAATTAGCCAGGTCCGGTTCAACCTGCTGTATAAATTTTTCCAAACATATATATACTCACGAGTGATTCCAAGGACATGATCGTAACAGTCAAATGTTAGCAATGGCTGAGGCAGCTCCCTGAAGAAAGTCTTCAGGATAACTGCAGGAATATGGATATCATGATAATTATCAAAATTCACAGACTTGCCTAAAAGGAGAAGAAGAAGCAAAAAGGGTGTTCAATGATATGTTTTTCTTTAACCTACTCCCTGAAAACTGTTTCTCACAACATTTTGAACAGAAAATCACTTGGCTTTCTGCTGCTGGTAACTCCTGATATTTTATTTTTTCATTTTTCATTTGCATAGAGCATTATGAATTTTGATAAAAGAGGTTCTCCCCATAAAGGCAGTTCAAAAATGACTTCACAGGGAAGTCAGTGACTTTCAAAATTACTTCACTACATTTCATAAATTATTAGGTAAAATTATATTTCTTCGCCATAACCAGAGGCAAGATGACATAGGGACTTTTTAACTACAGTAAAGTGCATAAACTCAATACAAATTTTTGTGAGGGATTGGTTATGTGAAAAGGGACATATAGATTCAGGATATACAGATTCTTTGCAGCTTACTGATCTGAGAAGCTGGCTACGTGAGAATGGGCAGCTAGCTGAGCAAGGTCTCATAAGACAATGCACCACACATCCTGTGTAACAACTGAAGTTACAGAATATTACATGTATCTTGCTCAATAACTGAACCACCATTGAGTCTTACTGCTGAACTATGGGTTTATTTGCAGAGCCAGAAAGGTTAGGTTTTGGCAGTATAACAATAAACATCTGTGGTTAGAAGGCCAGGGAAAAAAGCAGAACTGCTGACCACGAAAGGGGGACTAAGGAGGGGTTTTAGGATCAGCTTAGTCGATGTGAACCACTTAGAATGCGCCGTTACGAATATGCATAAAGCCTATTATTGTTAGTGTATAAGGAGTTCTGGTACAATCAATAAATCGGATTCCTGCTGATCACTCATATTGAGCGTCTGAGTTTCCCCTCTATCGCGACAAATTTTTACGAAAAAATATACAATTTTGGACTCAAACTTCATTAGCTGTTACAGATTTTTTAGAGCTCTGGTGTGACATCAAGAGATGACTTGCTATTCAGTAAGCATTAAGCGCCTGTTGCTGTCTCTCAGGTTTCTGTACTAGTGCGCTTATTATTTTATGTTACAAATGGCTTTGATTACTTAGTTGCAAGAAATTGCATTTCTGCTTCACTAACAAAACCAGGATGAACAAAGCCTTCACATTACTACTGGCAATGAAATTATGACAGCTTACCCAGATTGTAGTTTCTGCACATCTTTGATAGTCTGGATGCTGGCTGACCTCCTGAAGATGTCTACTTGTAGTCCTGAAAAATGATTTTTAAATTAAACAACTATAAAACAAATTTTAAAACCCCAACTGTTTTAAGGCATTTTTGTGCAGATCATTACTCCTTCTACTTCTCTGGAAGTTATTGGGACTCAACACTCTGCCTGTCAGTGGTATTTTGAAATACCTGATTCTAGTCTTGAGGTAGTTCTGAATTATTTATCATTAACTTCCTGAAAGATGTCTATCTAACATTGGGGACTAACTGAAATCTGACTTCATCTAGAGAAGAAAAGTGTTGACAAAGGATCTGACTTGGACTTCAGCTTTCAAGGTAAGTTAGTTATCTGAATTATTATGCAAAACAGGGTGGGGGCAAGAACTACTGCTTTTCTTGAGACTTGTGGTACTTCTTGCTTTTTGAGTTTGGTAAAACTCTCATTTCCCTCTCTCTTTCCTTCTTTCCAGTTTGTGCTGTTCCTCACACCCAGCACATAATGTAATTTCACTCACATGTTGTCTGCTTCCTGCTGGAAGCAGAGTAATTAAAGTATTAGCCTGTGCTGGTGTGACAAAACATAAAATTGCAGTTTTGAGATGTTGGCAGACTAACCATGGCCTTGGAGGCACTACTGTATGTTTCTATATGAGTGAGGAAGACCAGATTGACTTTCTTATTTTTTCATGCAGGTAAGTAGCCAGACTGAAACATTTGAGTATTTCAACTAAAGTACACGTGGGTTTGTTTTCATGATCAAGAATCTCTACTGTGTTCTAGAAAAATTGAGTCATACATTAATGAAGGATACTCAATCATTCTTGCAAATTCACCCAGGTTGCAGATGTATTTCATACACGAAAAATCAGTAAATAGTAATGAATTCCTAATTGAACTCACCATCTAGTATTGTCCACATGAATTTAGGTCAGTATACTAAAAGAACTGATAACTACCACTGAAGTACATTTTCATAGACAAGTTTCAGGGACTTTTGGCAAGGACCTCAAGTTCTACTTGAAAGTGCTCCACTGATTAGATTTAGAGGTTTGGCTGGAGTTCAGCTGAATACAGCTCCTAGTTACTTCCCAGGAATATATGCTATATTGAATAGTAAAATTTTAGCCCATGCACTCAGTTCTGGAAGGAGTATGACATCTTAAACCACCATATCTAAGCTTCTTAACATGCGTGTTACTAAAGGAACTAAGTAACTATGATATATTGGACTCCTGGCTTTACTCTCCATCAGTTTGTGTTTCACTTAAATAAAGTTACAGCAAATAACATCACTGTAGTAAAACTGTTCCATTTGATTTATAGTACAACCTGTCTAAAGACATGGTTTTGGAAGTGGCAGCTGGGAACTGCTAGCTCATGAAGGCACTGTCCTCAGCAATCGTTTCCAGAGAATTTGTGAAATTTTACGCTGGCTGTCAGTGGATTAGAGGTGTTCTGTACAAACAACTCTTTCAGAAAATGGATATCCAGAAGCACTTCCAATTTGGTTTGCTGGGTTAATAATTAATGTTTTTATCTGATGTGAATCTTGCTGTAAGGACTACAATGTAATAAATATCAATTACTAACAGGTTTATGTCTTTATTGGCTAAGCTTTCAAGAGTCTTATTAAAGACATTTATGTGTAGCACAGACAATAGCTGTACTTGTCTGGCCCTGCATCCCATTAATGTTACTATAATGGCATGTAACACTAAGCTCTTGCTGGTTATGTTTTTGGAGAGGAAAAAGCAACTTTTATCTTCATCTGCAAAAAGCTGGGATGCAGGCAATATCTGTGCTTCTTCCAGAACTCACTTACCAGGCCAGGTGAAACTGAATCAATACACTGCAATTTGTTTGATCACAGGCGACGACAAGTCAACTACCAAAGTAAATATACCCAGTGCTTTTTACAACTGTAGGCAACCCAGCCAAATGACAGGACACATAGTTAAGTGTAGGTTAGTGCAATTCTTAGGGAAAAGAAAAAGTCATACTCTTCTATAGTAAATGAACCGCAACAGCCAGTCACATCTTTTTTTTTATTATTTTTTGGATATAAGATGCTCAGACCAGAAAATATAAGAAATTAGAGCAATTCTTAAATCAATCTAGGGTTCTAACTTCATTCTCTGTTAAATAGAAATATGAGTCAACAGCAATTATGCTCTTGATGGTGAAAACAATGAGCCTGGGTACATTGATGAACTGGGATATACATGAACTGAAAAGGACATTTTGCTTTAGAAGTTTGTAAATCTATTAATTGCTCTCAGTGCTTTCTGTATTTAAGCTGGTCAGGGGAAAGCCACCTAAATCCATGATTTGAGAGGTGGTATTTCCCATGTCACACAACCTGAACAGCATTAGCATATGCCCCCTACAAGGGTCTCATAGCAAGTGATGGGAAGGAAGAAAGGGACCTGATGGCTCCCATTGGATATTCTACTGTGATGGGTAAGTACACAGGCTTATAAGCCTGGAAGTACCTTCTCCAACCCTGAATCTTCCTTTTCAGACACTGGGCGAAAAACAACCCAGATCTTAGAACCATAATTAAGTCAACACAGGTTACACACACCAAAATAAAACTAATCTCTGGGTCTTCCTTTTTGCAGATAAAATGCATACCAAAGCCACCTGAGTCATAGGATGAGAAAACAAAACTGACTGAAGGTAATCCTGATCATTACAGCTCAAAGCATTCATTTTTATCCTACCAAGAAATAATTTTGAAGTAGTCTATTTAATTTTTGTTAGCAGTGTTCTTCGATCAAATCCTGTTTACAGCATGACCCCTTTCAGCTGTCTCTGTAAAAAGACTTCTTTTTCTGTGTGTACAAGTTGAGCTGTTTTGCCATGAATAGCAAGAATAGCACAGTCCATATGGAATATCCACCCTGGAGTAGCAGTGCCAGAGAACTGCGAGAGGATGAACAGAGCATGTGATGAGGTAATTCAGCATAAACTGCTCCCTACCCTTCACCAGAAAAATAGATATAGAGATCAATGGACTTTTCCTACCCTGCACTAAACTCCTCAGATCAAAAAGAGTGAAATTTTATTCTAAATATTAAGTGCTATACAGAAAAATGTAGTATATGACTAGCAAAGAAGCCATCTATATTAAATAAAAAGTGATACTGCAATTGAGAATGCAACTGAGTAATTATTGAAGTGTCAGTAATCATAAAAAAACAGGCAGGCACTTCATTCCACATTGAAATAAGATGGCTTTCACCAGAGTAGACAAAATTTCACAGTGCCATAACACAACTGTGTCACATTCCACATTTATTTACTGTTGCTAAAAATGCTCAGCTCCCCTCCTACTTGCCCCCATTAGTTGTCCCACAGGAAAGATACAGAAAATCAAAACTGATAAATTAAAGCAACACATGCTGTCACATTGCTGGAAACTTGTCAAAGAAAGATGAGAAAATTACATTCTTTTTCTTTCAATCATCCTTGATTTGAGGGTTGCTGGCATCAAAAACCTTTGTTAATTTATCTGCTTTCAGAAGAGAAATGGCAAAGAGTGAGCATCTGAATTCCTTCTGTCCCAAACTGAGTTTGGAAATGTTTCTTACAACTGGGATCCTGCCAAGTCTTACAAAGTGTCCATCCTGATTTGGAAGTGGTTTTCATTACCACTAATACATGTCTAAACCAAGAAATCTTTCAGATTTCCTAATTCTAGTAAGATCTATTTTTTTTTAAATCAGAACTAATTTATTCTAATACAAGGACTGCTGAGTTTATAGCATATTTAATTGTCACTGTAACTTCTTAAATGTCCAAAGTGGCACTAACTTTCCTGTTTAAGACAGACTTGAGATTTTTTTTTTTAAGCTAGGATAACAGTGCAAGTTTGAGGAGGAGATTGCATATCCTTCCTTTTCCTTACATGTTGCAATTATTAAAGGATCAGGGGCATGGATCATTGATAGAATTATGGGATCTATAGAAAAATTGTACAAGCAATAGGCCTAGAAGCAAAAGGCCTGTGTGTGAGAAACTGCCTGCATGAGAAAGCACTGGTGTGAGAAACAAGCCTGGGAATAAAGAGGGAGTTTGAAACGATGCAGCTGTCCTGATAAGGTGCTAACCAGGGAACAGGAGGGGTAAACACCAAATTCTTTTAATCATAACATGACTATGGAGGCTTGCCAATGTAAGTCCAATTATGTAGAAATAGAAATGTGCTGTGGTAAGCTTTAGGCCACTTAGGAGTTAACAAGCTGGAATACTATATAAGTGGTTTTGGATTGCTAATAAACCGGAGTTTGCACTTATCAACCACATTGGTTTTGGACTGCATTCCTCCCCCTGTCGGGATCCTCGGGCTCTCGTCCTTTTACAATTCCAACATCTGGCGCCCGAACACAGAACTCAGACTCGAACTCGGAACACGGGACTCAGACTCGAACTCGGGACTCAGGACTCGAACTCGGACTGGCACTCCGTTCCTCTTGACCCGGCGGGAGCCGACTGCGGCACGGCAGCAGCGACCGGGGGCGTAGGATCAGCAGCTGCGGGCCGGCGCCTGATCCCAGCCTGGACCCACCTGACATCAGGGGTCCGCCGAATCGGCTGACAAGGGCTAAACCTGCAAGGCTGCAAGACCCTAACAGCAGGGACAGCGCGGTAAGACGCGGTTTGCGGTTTGGGCGCGGTTTGCGGTTGAGACGCGGTTTTTTGCGGAAAGACGCAGTTACGGAGACTGAGGTGGTCCTTGACTTATTTTTACGCTTTTTAGAAAAGCGGGGACTTTAAGAAGTGCACCTTTATAAGGAACTAGGTAATCCAAGATCGTTTAAAAAGAAACCTAAAGAAACAAAAGCTCTCAAATTCACCTGGAGAGCAGTAACTAGCACTCTCGCAGAAATAAAACCAGAAAATACAGTTGCTGTAGCTGCCATAGAGACTCTAGACAGTGGCAGCGCTGGCTGTAGCAACTCCCGGAAAGAAATAGACTCGGGTCTTACGGAGCGGCGGGCAGAGACCGGAGCCGAGTCCGGGGTAGCACGGTCCTTCGGGCTGGCTGCGAGAAAACCGGTTAAAAACGCGGCGGCGCGCGTCCGCTCACTGCAGGAGCTGCTAAACTCGGCAGAGCCGGATATTACCCCTCCTATGGCTGAGGGAGAAATGGCTGCGAACGTGGAAGTAGAGACACCCGACCCAGGGGGCGGGGCGCAGGCGGGCCTGGCGTCCTGCCGAAAGCGGCAGAGCAACAGAGAGGTCCTAAAACCCCTCCAAAAGCGGCAGAGAGTAAACCACCCCCCCCCCACCCCCCCCCCCCCCCGCCGAACAGCGGGACGTCCGGCAGCAGCGCGGCTTCTGCGGTTTCGTCTCCTGCAAAGCCAAAGCCGGCCGGGGCGGCCCGGAAGTGGCCCCGGGATGGGGAGAAACACCAAGAACTGATACAACAAGTAATCAAAAAGCTTGCTAACTTATCTACACAAAGCATTTTCCAGTCTATCTTTACAGCAGATGTCCTGTGTTCAAAGGATTACATCAGCATCGTACAGTTGTTGTTAACCCCTTCACAGTTCCTGCTCTGGGAATGAACGTGGACTGCAATGCTACAGAATGTCCTGCAACAACAGGGACAAGTCATCGCTACATCACTAACCAGAGCTGTGCCCAGCAAAGTGGTGCCATGCTACAGACCCTGAAACAAGAAGGCACAGTCAGCATCAGCTCCTGAGGAAAGTGATGCCACTACTTCGACAGCTGGGACTCTGAGACCTGTCCCGAGGAGCCTTGAAAGAGGCTGCAGACGTGGCTGAGTGAAGGAGCTGAGGACCTGCCAGATTCACCACTCTCCGTAGCAGGAGAAATAGTGAGACTCTGTGGCAAATTTAACAGCTGCCCTGGATGGTTGCTAGTGACTTGTGGTGCGTGTCGGGGAACCCTTTCCAAAGACAAAATTAAGAAGAAGAGTCGCATAAATTTCTGGGTATATTACATAAATTTTTGGGTATAACACCAAACACAGAAGTAAAGTGAAGAATTGTTTTTTAACTGTCTTGAAACAAGAGCATTAGCAGGCATTTTCAATCAGTTGTCTGCCCATTTAGGTCAAGTGAAAGCAGTCAATTTAACTAGCATTTATGTTTTTACCTAGTATTTTAGCAGCCAGGGCTTACGTTATTTTGCTTAAACTTGCTTGCGGGGAGAGGAATTGTAGGAGCTTGGGGTGGGTTGGACGGTCGGGACGGATGGAGACGAGAGATCTCTGAAGTCAGATCTTGGAACATGCGGTTTATTGCAAAGGGCGTGGGTACAGGGGCACTGCTTAGAGCTGCCAGCTGCAGCTCGGAGCAGGCCCAAGAGAGCAAGAGTGTAAAAGTAAGAGCAAGTAGGTAAGAGTGGAGTGAGCGAAGAGGAGGTAAGTAAGAGAGTAAGCGGGTAAGGGAGTAAGTAGAGAGGAGTTTTGTGAAGTCCTGGTTACAATACAATAAATCATCTTCTGTACTGAATATTCTAATTTCCACTAACCAATCTAATACAAGATACAAATCCTATAGCATTTACATACAGCCTATAAGAATTGTTATATTACCATAGAGTGTTACATCTTAACTCCTAAAAACTACTCTTTGGACCCCTTCTGCTGAGCTAGTAGGGTCTGCTCTGACCCTTGGACCTGTCTGCAAGCAGAGGGTATTGTTCAATCAAGAGGGGATTACCTTCAGTCGGTCATACCATTGTTTTCCAGTTGTTCAGTAACTAAGACTTGGTATCTCAAAGGTGGCCTTCATTTCAATGTCGCTTATAGTTTTCATATTCCCAAAATCTTTTGTCAGGCAATCATATTTATAAGGCTTTCCTGTTTCATCTTCCCCAACAAGGGATAAGTTTTATATAACTTTGCAAATGCCCAATAAGTTAAGTGTGTATGTTATTAGTGTTAGACATATAAGATTATAAGATCAAGCAGCCATTGATTTCTTACCATTAGCTCACAGCCCCGGCTGTGAAAGGCTCCAAGGTATGTGCTGTATAAATCATTCTAACTACTTTTTCCTACTTCACAAGCAGATAAGTGAGTTACTTCAATTAACTGCGCAATTACAGAAAAAAAAGAAGACGGTCTCAACTTAGAGGGATGGTTAAAGTTATTACTTTTAAAATCATGGCTAGTTTTATTTGTGTAGCATTTGATTACTGTAGAATTAGTAATATTATTAATAATAGTGTGTTCACCTTGCCTTCCAATGCTTGCAGAGGATAATATACAAAGTCACTACATCTGTGACTGATCAACTATTGCTTGTACAAAAAGAAAAAGGGGGAATTGTTGCAATTATTAAAGGATCAGGGGCATGGATCATTGATAGAATTATGGGATCTATAGAAAAATTGTACAAGCAATAGGCCTAGAAGCAAAAGGCCTGTGTGTGAGAAACTGCCTGCATGAGAAAGCACTGGTGTGAGAAACAAGCCTGGGAATAAAGAGGGAGTTTGAAACGATGCAGCTGTCCTGATAAGGTGCTAACCAGGGAACAGGAGGGGTAAACACCAAATTCTTTTAATCATAACATGACTATGGAGGCTTGCCAATGTAAGTCCAATTATGTAGAAATAGAAATGTGCTGTGGTAAGCTTTAGGCCACTTAGGAGTTAACAAGCTGGTATACTATATAAGTGGTTTTGGATTGCTAATAAACCGGAGTTTGCACTTATCAACCACATTGGTTTTGGACTGCATTCCTCCCCCTGTCGGGATCCTTGGGCTCTCGTCCTTTTACAATTCCAACACTGACATTCTGCACAATGAATACAGAGCAAGTGAGTGGGATGTCTGCAGCCCGTAAAGGTGGTTTGCACTGCAAGAAAGTGCACAGCAGAGCAAGAGCAGAGGGCAAGAGAAGAGACAGTCCCAGCCCTACTGAAAAGCTGAGCAGCAGCAGAATCCAAAGTGTGTTTGTGTCCTTGCAGTTTTGAATTGCAGTCTATAGCCTTCGCATGTGTGAATGAATATTCTCAGTTTACACTCGGCATATCTGAGAATAATTTACTTGTAATGCTTGAGCACCAAAAATACAAACTGCTTATTACAAAGTTCATTTTTACTTGATGGCACATGAACCAGTCTTGGAATTTATTTAATCTCCATGAACCCTATGTAAAAACATTCATATGAAAAGAGCCAAGAACTTGGAATATTCAAGTGGCCAATGAGAAGTTTTCCCAGTGTTGCATTTTTAAAAGGTATTCACAAGAAATGGAGGCCAGGATGCAAAGCTGCAGCAATCCAAACATATTCAGAATGCATAACCATCCATCTCTACTCATTCTGACTACCACCACCATTAAAAAAATGAAACCAGACTTTTCTCCATCAGCAAGATTTGTTGTGATTCATGGAAGGGAGGAGGAGGAAAGATTAACCATTGTTTGCCACTGCTTCTTCTACTGAACAGATAAAGGACAGCTTTCCTTGTCACTATAATCATACAATAGGACATTTATTACTTTATCATTAAACTTCTATTACATGGTTATTACCATTTCATTTAGCCATTTGAGCCATTGCCCAGGACTCTCCTGTGGTACCACAAAACAACAGAGAACAAAAACTTTATGCTGCAAAGCACTTCCAGTCAAAAATATAGGTGGGGTAAAAATGACTCAGCCATGGGAGCTACTGTGAGATAATTTTCCTATAGGGACCAGTTTTCTTTTCTGCTTTACAATTCCCCAGTGCAATTCTTTCACTGTGAGTTCATTGTTCCATCATTTCTGAGCTGCTGTTGATCTCACATGAACTCGTTAGTAATCAGTTCTCTATGCAATTTACCTGTAGATGTTTCCTTATATGGCCACTCTATAGAACACAAATGTTATCTAATTTCAGAAATTTTAGCAATAATCACAGCAGGTTACTTTGGTTTTAAATCTTTTAAAGCATGAATAAGCATGTTGTTTATACCTTTGAGGATACTCTCTAAAACATAAAATACATTAATAATAATAATCCTACCTATATATTTCAAAGTTGTATTTTGCATAAAACAAGCACAAATGACAGTGTACTAATGTTTCAAATACGCTTGAGTGACATCCCTGCCCTTTGTAACCTATTTGACATCTTCAAGCAGGTCTGAACAGTGCAGTTTATAAATGTATTGAATCAAATAAAAATTCCCTCAAAAGCTGATGCCTGACCTCCAGATGTTGGGGGGTTTGCAAACAAAATATGGATTTTGTCATGCAGTTTTATCCTCCATAGCACGGCATTACTCATATCACTGGTTACCAAAACGGTCATAAAGGGCAGTCCTTTTACAGTCTCACTTTGGCACAGAAGAGATTGTGAGGACACGTGGAGACATATTAACCAGAGAATGAAAATGACCACCCTGTGGCTAAGTTTGGCTCCTTGGAGAAAAGGACCTGTGAGTGAAGCATCAGGATTGCCCCAGAAACACTTAGAAACTGTTCTGACAAGAGAGTGGTTATTAAATTAAGCAATGTAATTTCTCAGGGCATAGGTAGTACACACACAAAAAAGCTTTATTTAGTGCAAGTCAAGCCTTGCATTTATAAACCAGAGAGTTTTGAGGCTGTGCATAGAAAAAAAAATGTCTTCTATTTGCTGGTGTTGGGGTTTTAGTTTAGTTTTAGTTTTTTTCCTGTTAAAGGAATTTTCTCCCATATGCATGTTGCTAGGGGACAAATAGCTGTACTTAAGAAAGACAAAAAGGGGAGTGGGGCGGGCCTGGCTACTCCTTTGTCTACACCTGGGTGTGGGGTCAGTTCGCTCTCAGCGTTGGGAGAGAGAAGCTGCAAAGAAAGGAGCTGCTGCTTTTTTTTTTTTTTTTCGGCCGTTCTTTCTTTCTTCTGGAAACAACGCCGGGACCCCAAAAGCCGCTTTCCCTGCCCTGCTGGAGGCCAGGCTGTGGCCGCCCTGCCCCGCTGCTGCTGCTTCGAGCTTTCACTGCGTTGTAGCCCTGCTCGCCCTGCCTGCGTGGACCTCCGGGGGATTCCCCTTTTGGATACATCTCGTCTGCCACCCGGGATTTGTGTTTGTGCCTGCTGCTCCAGCCTGCCGTTCTAGCCTGCCGCTCCAACCTGTCGTTCCAGCCTGCTGTTCCTGAGAGTCCGGGATCGGCTGCCCAGGGGTTTGTGGAGCCTTTGTCCCATCCCTTCCCGGGATCCCAGGCCGCCATTGCCGCGTGTTTCCCGAGCTCGCTCCGGAGCGCCCCCTGCAGCCGCGGGGGAACCATCGCACCTGCCCTGCTCACCGGGAGCCGCCAGCGCCCCTGCCGGCTGCGAGCGGAACTGCACCCGAGGGGAAAGGGCCCGACAGCCGAGAAGGCTGGGACTGGGTTTGTGTGTGCTGTTACTGCCATAGTTGTTGTTGTTTTGTTTGACTGGTTATATACATATATATATATATAGTAAAGAACTGTTATTCCTATTTCCCACATCTTTGCCTAAAGGCCCTTGATTTCAAAATATAATAACTTGGAGGGAAAAGGGGTTATATCTGCCACTTCAAGGGGGGCTTCTGCCTTCCTTAGCAGACACCTGTCTTTCAAAACCGAGACAGCTGGTTACTATGAAGATCAAGTTAGAAATGTGCTGTTAAGCGTGTTTGGCCTGACTAAATTATCACGTGTGTTCGGGATGATACCACACCCTTCTTTCTGAAATTAAGAGCATGTCTCTGGTTTGGTCCAGAAGATGCTCTGAGGTTTAGTCTTAATGAGCTGATGATTCTTTCAGGTACTCCAAACTCATTTTAGGAAACCAGTTCTTCTCTGTGAAGGTTACAAAAACCGAAATCAGGAATTTTAAAATTCAGTATTAAAAACGTTTTTCACTCTAAAGTGCAACTGGAATGAAAGTGGTGAAATGGCTACATTTTATTCCCTTCTTGAAAAAAACAACCTGATAATTACAGAAATTAAGAAACTTCAGCTTATTGTGTTTATTGTAATACTGTCTGAGGTGTGAGCTATAATAGTTCTTGTTTCTAAAATACAAGTAGATGTAGATGAATCTCTGCAAACAGCAAATTCTTTAGTCTCTGTAAACGTACTGAGGGACTTACTACCTGGATCCAGTGAGAGCCATCTTGCTCACAAAGAGCTATCTAACTATGCAGTCAGATGAATGTAAATGTCTGATAAATGTAAACTGGATCCAAGAAGGGAAATTTTGGCTCATTTGTACAGGTGACAGTGCCTCCACACTGGGAGGAGCTGCTGCAAATAGAGGTGTCTGGAACTGAGGCACAAAATTTAAACATCAAGGAGGAAGACCGTGACCCCATGAAATCTGTCAAAGGGACTGGAATCAGTAAGGTGAAAAAGGTCGGGTGAACTTTAGGGACTTAGAGCTTCCTTAGCCTGGACACACCGCTGCAGGTGCCTAGTCTGAATAGCAGCACAGCTCCTGCAGCAGAGCTGCTCAAGAAATAAGAATCTGAGCAGTGCAGAATGGACTTAAAGGATGCCACAGGATCACTGATATTTCAAGAAATCCTACTCTGTTGATGAAACAGGATTTTGCAGAAGCTTCTGTGATCCTACACAAAATTGATTTCAAGTACATAGATGTGAAAATGTAGCAATGGAAGAAAGAGTGTCACTACTGCACTTTGGGTGAAAACCAAACTCTGTTAACTCTGCAAGGCTGAAAACTCTGCCAAAATCAAATGAAACAGGACAGTGACAGTGAATTTTTGTCACTTCCAGAAGACAAAGCTTTTATTGTGCTTATGGTCATGTCTGGAGTGCAAAAAACACTAGCAATCACCCTCCCAGGGCTGTCAGCAACCCACAGGGCCAGCACTTGCTGGAGACGGCACAACTGAGATATTCCAGATTTATAGAGAGAGTTAAAATCACAGCAGACAGCAGGTACAACAGATACCTGCACACCTACAATCAAGTGTAAAAAAATGCATGTCTATCACCTACTACTTGCCTTGGCATGGCAGGTACTTGCTTTCAAGCATCAGTTGGCTGAGAATGTCAAAAAACACTCTACCTGATAAGGCATCTCTCTTTAGAAATCTGGTTTGTGGAAATCTCTTTATGATAGGGAATATGACACCTCTGAGCAAACCTGGGCTTGGCTGGAAAATAACAATGTTGACAGAGCCCTGGATTTTCCTTCCTGAGGACACAGGGGGATTGAGAGCTGGGGAAAAATTACATAGTTCAGCTAAGAAATGTTTTGACGGGACTGTGTATCAGTGGCCAGCACTACACCACCACTGACTTCTGAAGATGCACAAAGTAGGACAAGAAGTCTTATCATGTAGGAGTCCATCCCTTACGAGCTGTGCTGTTACTGCACTGAATAGATGAAATTTTAGCCAAAAGTGTACAAGGTTTGGAGAAAACTCAAGGATGATTACTGCTTTCAGAATGACAAACATTTCATCAAGGAGAAATTATGCAGTGATGAAGATGAGCCAACCCTAGGGTTTTTTTAACCATAACCATCATAACTTGCTTTTTTTTCCTCTACGGCACATTGGTGTTGCTGCTTCAGAAAACTGTGCATATCTGAGCTGACTCAGCAATTGTTGAGGGAGAATAGTATGAAACTGGTGCAGAAGTGATGAGACAAAACACCCAGAAAAAACAAAAGCAAGACATAGAGGGTTTGTGTCAGATCAGTGCAAGAATAATTAGTTATTGGCCACTAACACAACATAATGATGGCCTTCTGTGCCTTTAAAATATTTAAATGGGCCCAAGAAAGTACCAGAATGCAAAGCCTTCCTCATATGCACAGGCAAAATTTTAATTTAATTAGCATTTTAGTGGCTTTATTCTCACTCAATTTCTAAGTATTAACAGCTGTAACAGATAATAATGTTAGTGCCACAGTCACCCTCATTATAGCTCTCTTGACTTAAGCGATCAGTGAGGAAGAGGTATTTGCCTATTAAGATAAGCTAAGTATATGGAAGGATGATTGTTTCATAACAATTTAGAGCACAAAAAAAATCTGGCTTTCGTCTGCAGATGGGGCATGCACTGATATATGCCACAAGCTCTAATTATCCACTTACGATTATCACAGGAATGCCACTCATTTGCATTCAACATTCTTAGTAGTGAACTATTTACATTCCCTGTATTCAACCATAATATTTGGTACAAGCTACACCTGCAAAGTTTTCATAATCACCACCACTCTGGAAACAGCACATCCAAAGACCTTTACGGGTCTGTGTGGAAATCCTGAATTTGGACCGTGAGGTGTTCAAAAAGGTCTGTTAGGAACTCTTCACCTACTACAGCACTCTTCACCTTTAATAGCACAACTGGCCCCACTGCAGCACTCGGCATTGGCTACTGCAGGTATTTTGAAGTTAAATCAGCAATTTTTAGGGGCAAGGAGCCAGCTGTTTTGCACACAAGCATCCCTACAGATGCTCCACTACTTGTACACTCTAAGGTGCAGTGGATATCTCTCTTATTCTCCCATACCCATCATTAATCAGGTACATTTAAGGTATGAAAAAATATGAAATATACAACAAAAATACGAAAAATACAACAAAAAATAGTGGTGAGTTTTTTAATGTTCTTATTTACCGTGAGATAAACTAAAATACAAAGGAGCATAGCCTAGCAATGAGGGCAAATATCAGTGTTGTCTGTCCTCAGTTAAATACGTACTGTTTTGCACTGACCTAATGGAAGTCAGGCTTTCTCTTGAAAATCAGCAATAGAGTTGAGAAGCAATGTTTTTCTTGCCTGCCTCCTTTTGTCTTGACAATTGAGAAGCCTACTCAGCACAAGTTTTAAAAAATGTTTGTAATTTATCATTTAGGGTTTAAATAAACTCAAACTCAGGCCAAACCTTGGTGGAAATAGTTAAAATGAACCCATACGAAGACACACATTGTTTGAATACTGAAAGCAAAAACTAGAATACATTGATTTTTATTGGACATTGTACTTAATTCAAACACTATTATATGGGTTTACAATGCATATTTCAAGACGCTGCTCAGATTTGCTGTTTCCTAACCAATCCTAAGAGAAAAAAATTGTGTTTTGTTTTTTTTTTTTTTTTTTAATAAGACAGTATCAGACAATATTTTTATCAGACAGTAATCCAACAATAATTATTTTCCATCCTCTCATGGCAGCACCCAATTGCCACTCCAGTTCTCAGGATATAAACATATCCTGTGTAGTTGTAATCTTCGCTGTATCAGGCACTGAGTGTTAAATAGTTTCATACTATTGTTCTTGTTCAGAAAAAACCATCCTCTTTTGATACAGAACTCACCTTTACTTTTTAGATAGGATAAAATTTCCTTCATTACTGGGGAATTAGTTCGTCTTTGTTTTTGTCCTCGATACTGTCAGGGAGGGGGGAAAAAAAAGTAACATCCTTATAATGACATTTATAGACAAAGACTCAAAAGTAAGACAGAACAGTCTGAGCAAAAACCTGAGAGAAATCTGAGAGCACAGATACATTAAACTTCACAAATGAAGGCACCTGTACCTTTAGAACTCTAACAGGCACTGAATGAAAAATAGAAACAAATAACTTGGGTTTCTATTCAAAGAGCCATTCCTAAACACTTATTTCTTGCTAGGAAAGCTGTATAACTGCCCCAGTGCCCAGAAATAAATAAGTGCTATTTGCTGGGCTGAAAGGGAAGCAAAGACAGAACATCAGAATTATGTTCCAAGCTAACCTTCTCCCTACTTGAGACTGGTTTTCCTTTAGTTTAGTTCCCCTCCACTGGCATGTCCCAGCTGAGCTGTGTTTAACCACAACAGGCTGATGGTGGCAACTCCGACTG
This sequence comes from Coloeus monedula, assembly GCF_965178545.1. Taxonomy (NCBI): domain Eukaryota; kingdom Metazoa; phylum Chordata; class Aves; order Passeriformes; family Corvidae; genus Coloeus; species Coloeus monedula. The sequence goes on along the minus strand of NC_138784.1, from coordinate 8,452,322 downwards.
GTTTGTTTGGACACTGTTGGTGGAACAGGGTTTCCAGGCAGATTAAAAGCAGGCAAGGAAGGAGTTAACAGCAAATGCTTCACATTAAGTCTTGATCAAGGGATGCTGCAAGTTTAGGAGACTTTTATCATGCAGATTTTTCTTTGTCATTTGTTTCTTTTTAAGCCACAATGTATGTATAATTAAAAGGATATTGTAGTATTTATTTTGAAGGCAAAGCAATGCAGTGAGATTATTAATGCTTTGAATTACTTCCATGAAATTAGATTTCTTTTTCTTTCATGAGTGAACAGTTGAGGCAAAAAAATCAAACATTTTTTTGATCTAGACAAAACAGAAAATTCTGTAATTATCTTCCTTATTTAAAAAATAAAAAAATATTTCGGCAGTTTGGCAAAAGAGATGGTCAGTATCTGCTGAGCATTCTGCTACTCTTTATAGTAATCCACAACAAAATAACAGACCAGCCTCAGATTTTAAAGTAGACTTAGTACTACCAGCTGAAGTTGCACCTGCAGAAGAGAATGATTCTTAAGGCCTTTTTCTTTTCCAAGTACTGTGATTTCTTCTCTTTCTGTCTAGGCTTACTAATTACTTTATCAGTATAAACTAACTGATAATAACTGTAATTGTATTTGATACAACTTCTGTAACATCATTGCATGGAAAGAGCAGTCTAGTATTACATTTTGTGTTTACACTACACATAAAAACTAGTTCAAAAGGAATGGTACAGCAATATAAGTCAGCATGGAAGGATGGGGAAATTGTCAAATCTCTCTCCCCCATATTTGTTTTCCCTATGCTTGTCAATGGAGTTAGAAGATGGTAAGTAGATTGGTTAACTTTGGGTCCCCATGCTCAGGAAGTTGGTCACTCTCAGCTTCGCATACAGAGGCAGTGGGGGGATCCTCCAACAGGAGACTCAGAGCAGGATCATGATTTAGATACTGAATCACCCTGTGGTTTTGCCTCTCTTACTCATAAACTGACATGGGAATTAACTTCATGCTATTTGGTTATTCAGCCATCAAACATTTTGACTCCATTCATCACTCCAGGGACACAATGCTGTCTGTCCTTGACCAGTACAGTCTCTCCCAGTTACAGCTGCATTGCCCACCCAGTCCTAGTCTACTTCTTTCCTGTTTCCACCATCTATCCTCTTCCCAGGCACTAAAGTCTGTGTCTCTATTATGTTATCCAGATTCTCCCATACTACAGTTTGTACATCACTTCCCCATGCACTATAGAAAACACTGCAAGTTGCTATGTCATTGTAATAAACACGTTGATATACCTCCCAGAGCTCTCTCTACTATTTTAAATACTAGACCAATCTGCTGTTTTAAAGGAAGCTGCAGAACTAATGAAGTTGTTCTTTGTTGCTATGAATTTCTGTCCTTTGTCCTACCTCTTTCCACATCTTGGTAATCCAAGATTATTTCCTTATATCATCTACAACCTCACTTCACTTACAGAGTATTCTCATTATCTTCCCCTCACCACTTTCCTCATAAGGTAAGGAGTAGCTCATAACTAATCACCATCTAAATGCTAACTGATGCACCAACATACCAAATGCAAGAGAAAACTGAATTCCTGCTACAGTTTCTATCCTTTCAAGAAATGATTTTCAAAAGTTTGCAGTATTTCAGAGAGCTCTACTCCTCTGTCAAATTTGGATGACATAAGCCCAAAGCTCTTCTGTAAGCCTTACTAAAAATCACTCCACTGACTGTTCTTTTTCAATAAAATACCCATACCAGAATCTAAAGTGTATAAAATTCAATGATGATCTATGTATGGGTTAATACCACTTTGTGGACACCGCTGTATGTAACATGAACCATTTAGGAAAGGGGAATTTTCCTTGCTGTAAACAAACACAGAAATTTTGCTTTAAAAATACAGCCAAATTTAACAAACCATGTTCACAATGCGACAATCTCAGACATCTGACCAAATAAATTCTACAATGTATGTAGCACACTCACAGGGAAGAGAAGACTAACAGCAAGGAATGAATTTAATTCAGATAATCTTAAAGTATGGTCTTTTATACATTAGAAATTCTCATTATTTGCTGCTGCTTGCAAGTATAATCTTTAGATGAAACTATCCAACTTCTTGTTCTTACACATTGGCAAGGCACCATGAATTTCAATACAAAACAGTACTGGATCTGTTGGAGCAATGATTCTCTGCAGCATCATAATGACATGATAATGGCCAGAAGAAATATCTATGACCTGACTTGCAAGACCAAGTCCCACCTAAATGTTCCCCATTATCACAGACCTCTGAGAGCTAAACCAGAGGCTATGAGTGCTCCACAAAAAAAAACAACTCACTAATGAGAGAAGCTCCTGCCACCAGGACCAAGTTCATGACATAGTCCTCAGAGCAGCAACATAAAACACACAGTGACTGTGCAGCCCCATTAATAAACTAGTCTTGCTAATAAACAAAACCAGGAAGGAAGTTCTAGGGGCACTTTGTACAGCAAGCAAAGTTGAAATCCTCAGTGAAATTGTATCTCCCAGTAAGGGACTGAAGAAAAAAAGGGGGTGGAAGATGAGGTCAGTACTGAGGCCAACGGTCCAGATGCCAGTGAGGAAAAGCCTGCAGCAAATCAAGGCAAGGGGGAAAAAACGCACATTAATTTTAGCTTTTCTAATAGTTCTAACGTACTCCTTGTGTGTCAAAGGATTTTACTTCATGTATCTAAATCAGTAGCCTAAACACTTAAGGCAGCTTTTATTAAAATTTGTCAAAAGCCTAACTCACTTAAATGGGAACATCATCAAGACTTTAATATGCTTGGAAGCTGTTACATCTTTATTATTAACAATTTAAGCTCCTGGAACCCATTCTCAGCCTCTCTAAAGTTGCACTGATTGCATTTGCTTTTTTACAGCTGCTCACTCCAGAGGCACCAAATAGCAACCTAGTGGCTTTTTTCAAATGCTCTCTAATTATTGTTGTTACCCATAAATGTGTTTCCTATTTCAGTGTATAAATAGCAAACAGATTATTTACAGCACTTGCTCCTGTTGAGAACTAGTATATCTGTCAGAGAAGTGAAACAAATAACCAGGCTATAATTTGTAATAATAAACCCTACACATCACATTTCCTTTTTCTAGGGAAAAAAGGTACAGTTGCACAGTTTCTGCACTTCTAACATTTTCTACAGGATTCCAGTTTCCTTTGAAGGAAAGTTTCTGTTCTCAGTAAAATGAACAAGGTTCTCAAGAAAAATGGTATTTTAAAATAGAGTAGGATATTCCCCTACAGTCATGCAAAGGATTGCTCTGTGTCTGCAGCACTGGGGTGAGCTGGAATGTGTATTTTCAGAGCATTTCACATTGTGGGACACAGCTTTCACTTTACTGGACCTAAAGTGAGATAAAATGATCGGGACATTACCTCAGCTAATGTAAATCAGACCAGCTCAAAGGTCAATAAAATGACACCTTTGTCCTCTCTCTTTGGATCCTGCCAAACAATCCATGTTTCTCCTGCCTGGTCCAGGATGGTGGTATGAGCTGCGATAGATAACGCAAACTATCACTCAGGCAGTGCTACAGGCTAACGCTGTCCCTGGCTCATTTCCACAACCTCTGGAGTGTCCTCAGTCAGAGGAGATGCAGTGTTATTTCTGTGACGTCTTTCTGGACTGGCTTAGCAGAAAAGCGCTGGCTGGGCGTGTGTGCTGGCTCCTCCACAAAGGAGGCACTTCAGGTACCCGGTGTTCTTGAAACATAGATTTAGAAAAAACTTCATTTTCTCCCTGCTGAGGCACATTTTAGGTAGAGGCTAGCTGTATTGAAATAAGTTAGAGTAAGAAGGAATTCGGGCCCAGCTAGAGTTAATTAAAATAGTTAAGAGAGTTGGACCTTAAATGGGTTTTAAGATGTTAGTAACTGATTACCAAATAACTGATGATCTGTATGTTTGTTTAGCTATGCTTAAAACGAGGAATAGAAACATTGATAAGTTGGTGTAGGGAACAAGGACAATTACCAATTTCCTCCCTTTGTGGGAACCTGTTCAAAAGTCACGCAAGAGGAAACTTAGAGGTCACTAAATTAGGATTGTTAAAGTTCAAAAAGGCAAAAAGGTCAAAATGAGGAAGATGAGTTACTTCATCTTTATTGGGACCACTGACCCAATTCAAGACCACCGACTCAATTCAGGGGACACACTGTGCATTCTTAATGACATTTAAGCTCATTTCTATATGAAGTGGAGAATGGGAGGTATTAATGTTATGAATATGCATTTGTGTTTTGGATATTCATAATATTTGGAAATAAAAAGCGTCGTGTTCGCTTGTATCGGGGCCCTGCGTCTTAGGGAGCTATCCCACACAGTGCCTGGTGCCAAATAAAACATACGCTTTCTAATTCTAAACTGTTAGACAGTTTTTGTCCGTCTCAGTTGGATACCGATATTAGATCGATATTCATATTTTGGTAAATCAGTCTGGGCTCACGTTACTCTGGAGGCAAAGAGAGGAGCTTCTGGTCTGGCTTCCAACAAGTTTACTGTCAGAGATAACCAGGCTAATAATAATAATGGTGCCGAGAGGCTTTTCCCTCAGTTTTATAGGGGGTTTGAAAACCTTGGGGGGAGGGAAGGCAACCAATGAGATACAAGCCAGGGGGAAGATACAATTCAACAAGAACCACTGCGGGAAACCAGGAGGCGGGAGTTACAACAAAGAACCAGTGAACAACCGAGTAACAGAGAATTTTCCCAAACAGAGGGAGGCGGTTTGGACCTGGGTGCCACCCAGAGGGACGTGGCTTAGGTCTCTGTGCTGTCCATCAACCCACCCTCATTGTCACTGTCCTGGGGGAGGAAATTCTACCCAAGGGAGTGCCCTGAATTGATTGACATTCCCCTGTCCCAGCCCAGCAGTGGGCTGGGTCACAGCAACAACAGGCAATTTGAAAGGAGATATTTTCTTACTCTCTCTGCTTAAGTGATGAGCAGGACAGAGCATTTCTACAGTGCTCAGTACAGTTTCTGAAAATGATTCACAGATCTCAGTCATATCGCAGCAATGTCAGATTCCAGAGAGATCTATTCTGGTAAACATAGTGCCAGGGAGAAGAACTTCTCACTGTAGGATACATGATCAGTTACTGCAACCTGTTACACACCCAGTGACTCACTTCTAGACAGCAGACAATTTCCCACATAAGGCCTTCACACATTGTACTGAAATGTCATTAAGTATTCTTTGCTGATAATCTTTCTCTCTCTTTGCTTTTCCTCTCCCTTTCATTTTCTCCCGGCTGAGGCACATGGAGATTTGGTTTAGAACGCATTTCTCCTCCCTGGTCACGCATACACAGCACAGACAAGCAGAAAGACCAAAAGGAACGCACTCTGAAATGACTATGATAATTTAACAAGCAAAAGTTGTACAGTTGTAGCAATTCTGAACATTTTCTCTGTCCCCTTTCCCCATCTATGGCATTAGATAGAAAAAAGAAAACATTTCCTGTCTTCTCACAAAAGATATTTAATTTTAGATTTTAAAACCAATCAGATAGAACAACTGTCAATAGCTAGTCAAGGTCAACTCTGTGTGCTGTGTTGCAGCTCAAGCTGTGACCTTCCTTGATGATAGAGGCAATCAGATGCAGCAACAGGGGTTTATCAGAGCTTGCTGAACATACAGCACAGGACAGTGATGCTGCTTGGCCCATAGAGTCAATTATTAATTTCTTTGTTGGAATTTAGGACTGTTAATTAACGCATTTTAAGTGCACTTACCTGATCAACAAAAGCAGAGGGTCCCCTATACTTTTCCTTGCCTTTTTAAACATAAAATCTTTACTAATGTATTTTAGAAGAAAAATCCTATTTTTCACCCTGACATGCAGAGCAAACTAAAGTAGATACATTCTGAATAGCTAATTCCTCCTGCTCTACAAAGTTTGTGTGAAGTCAACACTGTTGAAAGAACAGGAAACTAGCCTTGCTGTAGCAACACAATGCATGAACATTGAAATGTCTGGGTTTATGAAAGCAGTAGCTACTGGTGAGTAACAGAAAGTCATTTCCGTAGTACTGTAGTACTATGCTCTGGAAGTCTCTGATCACTACAAGCTGGAACTTACAGCCAAGGAGGAATCCCTCTGTGCCTGCCCTGTTTCAATGTTGTTCCCTGGTATTTCCCTCTGCTGAATACTTGAGGTGAGGCTTGATTAACCTTTCAGCTACCTCACTGTGGTTGCTGCTCTCCTCACTATCCGCACATAAGAAGCTTGAATTAGCCAGTTAGAGCAGGACACAATAAACAGCAAATGCGCAAAGCCATCCCACCCACTCTGTGGGACACATTCATCAGCACATATCAAAGCTGAGCAGGGATTCCCGTTACACTCTAACCGAAAAATTAAGTGTGGACAAAACCTCCTCAGGAGAATTGTTTTCTCAGATATTCCCATGAAGATGAACATAAATTTCAGTTGTCTTATTTTATATTTATATTTTCAAGGAAATTCCACTGTTTTTAACATGCGAGCAAACCTTCAAAGGTAAAATTTGGCAACCAGGCAAGCCACTCAGAAATGCTATAGAAAGACTGTTATTCAGCAAATTGGGAAAATCTGGTCTATACCTGTAGGCACAAAGAATTAAAATAGGGTAACAGATAACCTGTTTTGGTTCCCCACACTTTATTTTGAGGACGTCCTATAAGGCAACTTTGGATGATTTAAATGCCTCTACTAAGCTCACTTATATTGTTGGAATTAGCGTAGCTTCAGTAGAAACTTCAGGACAACTTGTTACCCCATTCAAGTTCAAGCTGCTATGACCAAATTATTGAGTCCTCACAGGAGCTCACAATGAGGAAGGTTTTCCACTTCACGTCTGTGCCTAATATAAAATACATGTTTAAGTCCTAGACAAGCAAATGTAAGTAAAGCTGGATAGACACATAACATGAAATCAACTTGTGTGTTTGTTTGTTTTGTCCTCTTCACAAAGAGCTTAGGGTGACACTGAGCATTTAAAGAGAGCAAATGCAGCCATTTTAAATTTAGATTTTGCATCCTGGGTGGATGCAGGTAACATAGGAAAGAAAAGTTTTGAATTGACCTGATAATAAGCCCTTCTGTTTACTCATAAATTAAACCAAACTCTGTATAGATTACACTTCCAAGAATTATACTCCCACTTTTCACAGACCCTCCTTGATTTTTAAATGCCCAGTTGCCTTACATCATTTTGAAAATCCAACTCTACAAGGTTAAAAATGTCACTGTGAGTTAAAAGATTCCTCTGAGGCAAGGTACTGATCTTGGAAACACATTGATTTATCACTGTCTAAATGGAAACGTCCTTCAGCTTCATTTTGCTGTCCTAACAAAACAGGTGTTATGGGTTAGCAAGCATAGTCCCAGAAGTGATTTTCTTCCAAAGAGGTGCTTACAGCTTCCTCTATGATCCGACAGAACCTATCAACTGGCTAGTTTGAATATTGACAAATTTTTAAGCCACTTAAAATTTTGACTGCCTCTGTGGTCCACATTTAAGAATGGACAAACCCTGGGAAGTGCTCTCTCTTGCTTCCGGCTGGGGGACAGGTAACTGGGCAGGGCCAGGACCTGCTCGGGCCGGGGCACAGCCATCCTGGAGCCGTGCGGCCCTGTTCCACCCGCAACCCCCCCGCACGGCCCTGCTACGTGCAGATGGCGCAGCCCGGCTTCCCCCTCTCCAGTGTGGCCAAAGATTCAGCTGAAGCTGCCCCACTGTCTGGCACAGATCATGTGACCAACAGCGACAAGCAAAATTCCAGCTGCAAGGCCCGGGTGAGATTAACCCTTTTAGTGCTGTGAAAAGCTGAAAACCTGACGGAGGAGAAAGAAGAGATGCTTAAAGCTGAAATTCTGTTGTAAAGCTATGGTGGTGATAGACTATGATATATCAGAGTACCTGTTGTAATTTCATGAAGCGTGGGGGGTTGGAGCGTTCAACTTGTGAGCAAAACCACCTGTGCTGAAATAAGCATGCTGAAGCAGCTGTAATTTGATGAGAAGTTTGAACAGGAGAGATGGAAGTGATGAGGACTCTTGCTCCAATCGGAAGGAGAAGACCTATGTTCCTAGAGATGCTCCCAGAGATAGTCTTAGAGATGAAGATGATGAGGACCCTTTTGCCCTCAGGGAAGGGGGAGGGCCTCTATTCTTAGAGATGAAGATGCTCCCAGAGATGGGTGAAGAGAACCTTTGGTTTCGAACAGCTCAACTTTAAAATGGTTCCCCACCCAGTAGCTCAAGACTGGACCCTTGAAAGCAGTTGTGGGAAAAGCTGCAAGTCGGGGGAAGGGACTCTCACATGTGAGCAGAGAACCAATCCAGCTGGCAGTCTCGCTGTGGCACTGAAGCCATGAGAGAATCTCTTGTGCAGATGTCTCCATAGCATGAGCAAGAGAGACTCCTCTCCCTAAGTGAACTGAACAAGGTTATTATGGAAGTGGCAAACAGACTGGACATCTCAAGGGTTGTCTTTTTACAGTGGGAGAAGGGGGAAAGGTGGGGGGAGGAGAAGAGTTCTGAAGGTGTGGTATGATTTTTTTTTTTTTTCCTTTCCTTCTTTTAGGTCTGTTAATAAACTTCTTTATATTCTTTTAAGTTTTGTGCCTGCTTTGCTTTTCTCTTAATTCTTATCTCACATAAGGTAGATAGTAATGAGTATTTTGGACCAAACCACTACAACAGGATTTTTCCCTCCCATGTGTAGGACAAAAATGAGATATTTTGAACCAATGTTTAGGCACTTTCTGCTCTTCTAGTTTTTAATTACAGGTCTTGAAGGCAAATGCATTAACCAATATAAACTGATAAAAAAGTTACAAGAGGGAGTATTGCCAGAAAGAGTATTGCCTGCTGCTTCTAGGGAGGCATGTTGTAAAGGGGATAGTTTTACCACCTTCCATAGCCAGACATCACTGTGATCCCATTATCAAACATCTCAGCAAAATTAGGCCACCGAGGAAGGCTTTGGATGAAGCTTTCACTGACAGATTAAAAATCATCCCAGAAGTACTGAATACGGTATCTTAGGTCTATGTGCCTTATAATTTCTATTCTTAAACTAAAGAAAGACTCCACAGAGAAACAGTCATTTAATGACAGTAGCTTTATTTGGGCACCTTCCCTGATAGTGCAATTTTTACTAACTGTAATGAAATACACAGTCCACATATTCCCATAAGCTAATATAAAAATAAAATCAGCCCTCCTGTAGATCTCTTCAGGGAAAGAGAAGAGCCTCTCAACCAGTAGAAGCTTTCAAACCTGCCCCTTTGCCAGACAGGTGGGAGATCACTGCTGTTTTGCCATCATAGTCTAAAGAGATCATAAAAGGAAAGGGAATAAACAGAAGCAATTCATTCCTCAAGATGAAAGTTGATTCCTATTTTTGCTTCAGATTTTAGAAGCTTCCAACACACATTATTCCCTCTCCTCCACTTTTACCTTTCTTCACAAACAGTCTAAATTAGTTAATTTATTTCTGATTTAAAGGGTATTTGTTTATTTGTAATTTTAAGTAGTGATGCCACACCATCTCTTCTGCAAAAGCAAATAAAATATGGCATAAAACATTGTCCTTCTTAATGGCCTGTAGCGCCCCCTAAAAGATATTCTCTGAATTAGGGAAGTGATTTAGCCATGTTTCAAGTATTAGGCTGAACTCTAAAGAGTTCATAAACATAAAAGTTATTCTCATAGTAGCTCTTACACAATAGATATTGATTGTACTAATTTCATGCCTTCTAGAAAGGACTAATGCTTAACACTGAACCAGAGAAAAATTCTGTTTTGTACCTCATTTTCAACTGAATCATTAGAACCAGAAAAGTAGACTGGGGATAGAAGGAGGTTTGACAGAAGTCCATGTACCAGACAGCCTAAATTGCCTTTGCTGAATGTGAACAGTATTCTTTAGCTGGTTTTGAGAAGAATAGAAAGATGACAGAAATTACTGTGAGTAGGAAACTAGAAAGTTTTGTGGTCTTTTTGTTGTTGTTGATGTTTACTAAAATTGAATCTTGCAAGTCCTAATGCCATCCCATTCCTCATGTAAAGCAAGCAATTTTTTATACCACATACAGTGCTGCAATCTATGCAAACAGCTGTCAGGGCATTTCTGGAAGGACATGATTTTATTCACTTCATAAAACATCAGAATAATGCGTGAGCAACAAAAGAACAATGTATAAAGGCTCAAGCATCTATTGTAGCTTTATGCAGCCACTGTAGAGACTGAAGCTCTGTTTTGGCTTGGCTACCCATAATCTAAACATCTCCAAAACACTTTCAGACTGCCAGCATCCACCAGCAACCTATCAGCTCGGAGTTCTGGCACATACAGGCAAACTTTTGTCTACCAGGAAAAGTTGTGTAACCATGATAGCATTGGCTACCCTAAAGTTACTGTAACATGAAAACCAGGCAGGTCACTGGGACTGTGAGATATGTCCTGAATTCATAAAATGTATTGTCTGACCTTATAGTTTAGTGACTTTCAAAGAAAGAAGAAACTAAACATATAACCAGAAAACTATTTGCAGCCAGTCTGTCTGGTGAATATGCACATTACAGAAAGCTGCTGGGTATAGAAATCCCATATTTTACAAATCTTATGGCTTACTATTGCAGGCTGACTCCAAATTGCTGGGTATGCAGAGGTGGCCGTGGTGGAGGAATCTTAAACACAGGTGGGATTTTTCCCTTCTGTTTCCTCCAAAGATTTTCATCATGTCTGCAAAAAAATCAAGATTTCTGTGATATTCTGTGCACCACAGATGACAGACTGTATATGTGAACAGCTGCAAGTATTGCTCATGATGCTGATCTCCTGACAATAGTGTAAATGCTGCAGGTCTTACAGACTCTTCATTTCAGCATGAGGAAATTTTCAAGTAGTATTTGTAGTGGAATACTTAAGCAAGACATAGAAGAGACTTTTTGCTTCAGCCAGTGGAGCATAGTAATAAATGTGTCCAAGAAATAGAATCACACTATAATTTAACAGCAAAATTCAAACCTATTTGCTCCTCAAAATACAACTCCCTTTTCTTTGGCAACCATGCAATCCAATTTATAACCTCAGAGCTTTAAGGTATTTTCTGTTATCCCATATTTACACAAAAGATGTGTAAAAAGCCAGCAGGCATCAGTAACAGTCATAATCAAAGCTTCCAGTTACTTCCATCCAGCAGTGACATAAAATCTGTCAGTACATCAAAGCATTTCCATGTAAAGTACCATGTTAAGAAGACTGTTATTGATACTAATACTGGCACTTGACTATCCCCGCGCTGTGCAGTACTTTTCATCTCCCATCCACTCTCCAATGCTTCTCCCTAACACACAAACACACGCCACATAAACATAATTGATCCACTAACAACAGATACATCCGTAAAGTTTAAAAGCAATCAACTCTTTGCTGACGGGGAATGCTCTTCATGAAAGGAAGTCAATCTATTGCAATACGTAAGGAAGGAGGTCAAGATTACAGTTTTGCCCAAGATAATTGCATGATACTCATAAGCAGCAATGACATATAGATTGGTTTTGCTAACACTCACACAGAAGTAGCAATCATATTAAGAAAATGGTCCATGACAGAGATGGAGTTTTTCCAAATCTATAGAAAACTAAACACCTGATGCACTTCAGCATGTCTCTGGTGGCAATGCAGCTTTCAGAATTAATCCAACCAAGCACAAACAGGTAAATTACACTTTTAATCACTGAAGAAATAGATTCTTCTTGGAATACAGTAATCAGGATGCAACTCTACCTGAGAAGAAAGTGAGACAACGTATTTTAAGTTTGCCACATACCGGATGACTTCTTGAGGGATAAGTTAACTGGTCATATTTGAGATTTTCTCCGAAGTCACTTAAATAGTCCAAGTAGGTGATCTTTTTCCCAAACTTGTGGCTAAATTTTTTTTTTTTTTAAATCACAAAGTAGTATAAAAATTAGCTCAGGAGGAATACTTATAAAGGGTTTAGTTTCTAATTCTACAAAAATATAAGTGCTGGTGCAACTCAAAATTAGACTGTAATTGAAGCAGCAGGAGACATCAGATGTATTTCATTTCATATGATCAAACATACAGTCCATGCCTGAGAGTCTGATTTGAATAAAAATAACTGACTTCCATCTGAATGTTTCGTGATTTGCATAGATATGAAAAACATTGCATTAAAAGGCATTGAAAACTAGGTTTCACACAGCTTTAGAAAGCTCACTAAAAGAACTGTTAACCTTGGAGAGAATGTTACCCAGCCAACAGAACAACATGTTTGTATTATGCAGGTATTTCACTCTGCAAAAAGACAAAATAATGGGGCTGTATAAATAAACTACAGAGTAGTTAAGCAACAGGTGAAATTTTCAAAGCATTGATAGTGTATACTCTTGAAGTGCTGGGCCATCAGCTTTACCCCTTTTGAGAAGGGCTGGATAGCTTCTAAGAAACATCAGAACTAATATATTTTTTTCTACAAGTTGTACAAAATAGACTTCTGAATTTGAAGCCCCAAGTATCATTCACTAGGTTTTGAGTTTTAGCCAGAATACACAACTATACGGGCCGAGATATTCAAACAAGGGTCAGGGACGTGTTTATACATATGATCTGAAATGATGTCTTATTTTTCCACAACATGAAATATCTGGACTGTAATGAAGTGGCAAGAAAAACAGTAGGTGCTGATGATGTAAAGTATACTTTGCTGCAACTTACTTTCATAGTAAAATTGGGGAAAATCTCAGGCATGGATGAGTTTATCCCTGGATTGTCCAATCCATATGCACATGCTCCCTCTAGCGGTACATGGAACAAACAGTCAGTTCCCTGAATTTTGCTAACAGGAATTTTGGGACACATGAGGAATATCATTCTGTGCATGCACAGTTTCAGAGCTCCCCGGAGTGTCTTTTATCCAAAAGAGCCAGAACTTCCAACATCTTCTCTAAGCCACAGGTGAGCACAAAGCTCTATAACTAATCAGCTCTGGTAATAGAGGACATGTCACAGAACCCACAATATGTAAAACAGTCACGGGCAATTAGGAATTAGCGCTGCTCCTTAAAAATGCTGCATCACCACTGCCATCTAAATGTATATTATGTTCATAACAGGTTCTGTTAGGTTAGACATAGAAATATGGTCTTCCTACAGTTATCTTTCACTTTGGAGTAAATACTCTTGACTTAACATATTGCCTTCTTGCTTGTTTCTTTTGGGACTGGAAAGAAGATCAATTAACTTCAGGAACTTGAAAAATTTCAAGTATTTACATTTTCTTAAATACTATCAAATAAAAGTATGCTAAAATAATTTTAATAATTTTGTCCACTCTAATAACTCTGTTTGTCCAGTTGTTAGCAAATACAATCACTATGTAAAAGTACATAGGCCATGTGCTAACAGGTACCAAATGTACTAAGAGACATACCTCTTAATAATGAAATCTATTTTACATCTGCTATTTTTATCAGCAACTTTATCTACAAATGAGTCTGGGCTATAATTCAGCAAAGCTAGGAAACAGAAAGTCCAGAGGATTTTTCTCCCTTATTTTTGTGAACTGGATTAATATTGACACTTAAATTAACAGCATAATTTTCTGAGATTAGTCTAAACTGGAAGGAGAAGGTACTTCAAAAAATGTTTAAATTGTACTACTCTAGTAAATTAACAATATTAATAAGTTTTAGTCTTTGATGAAAGTATAATTTAGCCAAATTGTACATGGGCCCTTTCACACTTAGTAAGCCAAATGTTTTTGACAAACCCAAACTACAGTCAACCTGAAAAGCAAAAGGCATTGTCAGCTATTAAACCACTTTAAGAAATAAAGAGGGTTTTTCCCTAGCTTCAGCTGATTCCTGATTTCTGGCTTGTGAAGCTTTTCAGAGTTTTCTCATACTTTCAATTATTTTGTCAGTCCCAGTGTACACACAGCTTTGCTGTTCTTGGCCACAGATTTATAAAAGACAGCAGAGTCTTACTAAATTACACTCAAGTATCTAGACACACAGTGGTAAAAGCCAAGTACAAACAGAAACAACCAATTGTGATGAAAACAGGGTGATCACAAGGTCAAGATGAGGATTCATCTAAGATGACAGGGATTGGTTTGAATTATTTATGAATTATGAATTATTTATGCTAGGTATGAATGCTTAAGTTTATCAGGATCACCCATTTTTCAATTGCCAGTGTGCCACACTTTCCCAGAAAAAAAATACTTAGACATAGTAAGATCCAGGGAAAATTATTATTTGCAATCGGTACCTGTAAACTCGTATTTTTTAAGAATTAGCAGGCAATTATTGCTCTAAGTCAAGTAGTACCGCTGTTGTCCACCTGTGGCTCCACTGAGGGCATTAACATGCACAGGCTGAAAATCACTGATGTCCCAAAGCCATTTGCTTGGAGCTGTTCCCAAGGAGCTCTCAGCTAACTCTGAGAAAGAAGATGGTTTCAGCAGAGTATTGTAGTTCCATTAAGAATTTTTCTGGGTTTATTGTTGGGTTTTGTTTATTGTTTTGTTTGTTTGTTTGTGTTTTTTCTAGAAAGTTCCCATACCCATCCCAAAGCAAATGAGAAACAAACAAACCAACAACAGAAGTAAATCCAACTCCATTCCTGAGACACCATCAGGTACTGGACATCCTGCTTCTGTCACACTTTTCCCACCACTGCTCTGTGTCCTGGATCAGTGACATTTATTCTACTGCCAGTTAAAATAAAGATCTAGAGTTAGTCTTCTTGTTTCAAGAACAGCATATTCTAGAATGATTTTTAGCTATAATTACTTCTTAAAAAAATTTCACATGAACCTTAGCGGTCCTAATCTGTCTACAACTTAAATTTCCCTTTTCTAATTAATTAGCTTTCTAGCACTCAGAAACTGAATTGATTGCAAGTTACTGTAGTGGACATTTTTGGTTGGTTCATTATGGCTTCTCAAGATTAGCTGTTTCCATCCTGCAGCCCCAAGAATATTCATCATATGATCTGCAAAATGTCAGAATTTCTTTGAAAGTGATAGAAGTTCAGAAGCAGAAGCTCAGCAAGCTCTACCATTCTTGCACTTAGCAGTGTTTGCCCATTGCTGGTGGTTCCTTGGAGACAGCACAAATTTTTACCATGCAAAGGAAAAGAACACCCAGTAAAATACATCACCTTCACCATTATATCCTTCTATTCAAATTCCTGTGGGCACTTCAGAGATCATCCATTGACTTTGAGAACATAAGCAGTGTCATTCCTATTCATCCCAACACTTCAGATCAGCCCAAAGGTTAACCATTCATCGTCCACCTTACTGTACCACCCAGTAACTCCAGTCACACACCCAGTTCCATTTTCCTAAGTGCTGTCAAACACCACAAAAAAGTCATTAATCATTATGAATGTTGTGCTGTCAAACACAACAAAAAAGTCATTCACAGAATAACCACATTTTAAAAGCAATATTTACTTTAACATATCAGTAAAACTACTAGGAACTGAGACTCCCTTTTCTTAGAAAAAAAAGAACTCTACCCTATTATTCATTCCCAAGCTTAAACTCACCTTACTCTTTAGTTCAAGACAGTTTAAATGGGTATTTTGCTGTTACTTGACATATTTTACCTCAAGCCTTTTAAAAAGCAACTTATTAGAGAACAAACCATCCTCGAACTAAATGGGAATAATGTGTTCAATGAACTGCCAAGTACCTTATAAGAGGTTTAAAGATATTCCACAGAATTTTTATAAAGTTGGTTGGATGGACAACATACAGTGCTCTAAGGTTTTTCTTATACCTAGGAAAAGAAAACGAAATCGTTAGAAAAATGTTAAATGCCAGAGATGGTAGAACTGAATAGATAAAACTGAATGGAAGGTTATTATTACAGGCATATTACACAGTATTCTTTTCAAATACATTAAAAAGACCCAATTCAGAAAAAATTGAATGCAAAATTAAGAAAAGGAAAAAAAAAAAGCCAATTTTAAAAAGTAGTCAGTTTTGACAATAGCCCAAATTAACTATTATGTTCCTAACCGGTGTCTGGTGTCTCATAGATTTAATATTAGGGAGACAGAAGGGATATTAGGTAATTTGGAAAAAAATACTGATAGAAGAATGAAGGATCTATAAAGAAATCTTTCATTTAAAAAATTACTTTTTTCATATCCCTTCTGCTTGCAGGACTTCCATGTTGGAAAAAATTTTTACATTTTCAGATACAGAATTTATACCTAATTCTTTAATTTTACCACTAATTTTGTCCTGCTTTGCTAGTAATTACTAAAGGTGAAGCCAACTGCTAGTTGTTTGATATTTCATTGCCCCTTTTGTATGAAACAAAATCTTCCTTCATTATTGCTTTGCTTGATTCTACAGTGTCATTTCATGATATCTAAACAATAGATTCTAGTTGGCTGAAACTGAAATGGAAACTAGGCTGCACAAAAAGACTCTTATTCAATAGTATTGCAAAATTTAATTGAGACATGCATATTGGAATATCTTGTTTTTATATATATTTTTTTGCTTATTACTTTGCCAAGTTTGCTTCCCAGTAGAGACAATGATCAGGGAAAAATATGATCATGAACTCCAAAGGAAAATCTTCTTGTAACAGGTTATACTAAGAGGGGGAAAAGGGACCAACTCAAGAACTACATGAGTTTTTCCTTTTTGGGATTTTTGTCTAAGAGCCCAAAGTCCACAATAAAAACTAACTAGTAAAACACCCAAGTTGCTTTACTAATGTTTCTATTTTAACTTTGTTTTGCACCTCAAAGCAACAGCCATAAGCTGGATGTTCTTCAGTTTCCTAGATTACAATGTCCAAAAGACTTTACTGAGCCTCTGCTGTGAACCTTCAAAGCAAGATCGGTTCTTTTGAAACTACTCCTGTTCAACATTTGCTTTCATGATGCTGGTTAATTACTCTTGTCCTTTGTACTCTCATCTGTCCTCCCTTCCCTTTGACCCCAGAAATCTGAAAAGGGCTATTTTTGTATCGGAGTTTTTTTTCCCTCTGGCTAGTACAGTACCCCATATGTGTTGGGCTGGGAATTTTGCTTTGAGTTGTCAATGACAGTATGCCAAGAAGTTCCAACTGTTAATAAAATGATGGGTTCTGCCTGGTGACCTAAGCCTCCACGTTCCCTTTGTTCTACTGTTTTCTGGATCAGGGTGGGGGAATAGAGACAGATTTTTGGAATAAATCAGTCTCATCATGCACTTGTAGGCAACAAAAAAGCCAATAAAAAGACACTGCCCATGTACTGCTTCTTCCCATAACACAACTCTAAATTTAGCTTAAGAATTTCCCAAGAGGAGAGCAGTGCGATGTTTTGTTCTGGAATTGTCAGTGCATGTTAAAACCCAGTACTGCAGTCCAAACCTCTCATCAAAGACAAAATACAACAGACCTTTGCCTTTCCTCTCCTTTACCCAGTCCTAGAAAGAACAGATACATCATACAACCCGTATTCAGTCACGTTGCCTTCCTGAGGCCAACTTACAAACAAGTTACAATATGCAGACAAGTAAAAGACTGACTTCAATAGGGACTGGCTGCTCCATTGGTAACTTCACACTTTCAGGGAACAAACACCACTATTCTGGTCTCCACTATTAAAATGCAATTTATCCAAGAGCTTTGGCCTCAACTATACTATAACCAACTACTCCATGAAGTCCTGAACCACAGCCATCAGTACTCCAAAGTTCAGGTACATCCAACACAGATCTTGATTTTGTTCTGATGGCTTTTTATACCTTTGGATAACCACTGCAGCACCCAGGCCATTCCTCAGTACTGCACAGAAGACACTTAACAAAAGAACCAACAGCACTGACGTCATTTAAGAATTTGCAATGGCAAAGTGAACTCAGTTAATTGTGGGTGGATCAGGACAGATCCACCTAACTTCCTTCATGGAAGTTAGTTATAGACATTACACAGTCTGAAGAGTAAACTAAGTCTTTTAGAGACATACTTCTTGTCAAATTCCTTGTAGGCTGTTTGTAACCATTTCAGAGATGGTTTATTCAGACTCTTCAGGCCATAGTGAAAGTAGACAACCATATAATCATTTTCTACATACTGGTCCACAGTATACTTTAAGTACCTGAGGAGAAAGATAACACTTTGGTTTTAAGATAGTTTACTGGATGCGATTTTTGAAGCAGTAACTGGGAAAGAAAATGTGCTATTTTTGCACAGTATGGTTGTGACTGGAAATTCATGTTTGCTTCAAAGTATTTATCTAAGACGTTCATCTGGCTCTAGCAGCAAATAATTCCACATTGTTGCCACACCTGAAATTTTAAAGAACATATTTAGTTACAAAAACTATGGTGCTCATGAATCACTTAAAAATGAAGATAATATGGGACTGTGTTTGTCAAGAAATTTTTTTAAGAGATGCATTTTAACTAAAAGCGACTTTTAGCTTGCTTTTTTCAGTCTTTGTAAAGTCCTTCCTTTTAGACAAGCAAACAGTGTCATTTTGCATTTTCAAAACAATAAGATTACATTTTGGGCTTTCCTCTCAATTTAAAAGTTTCTAAATCCTTGAAAAATCCATTACCCCTAATTAAACTGCTCTTCTTGAATATATTTGTCTTTCCCTTGTTTGCATTGTGGGGACTGAGTTCTTACATCATTTCCCTTAAATGAAATTTAAATCCCTTAAAATTAATTTAAAGAACTACACTATGTATCCCATCTTGAAATAATACTGCATGTCTTATAAGCAGATTGCTGTGTGTTCATTCTTTTACAGTATAGTTTAAGATGATTCTCATTCCCTTTCTCCTACAATTGAGAACACAGAATGGCCTATTACACAGCTCAATGACTCAAATAAAGCAATGATGGAGCAGTGCACTCTAGCCTCATTCCTTGCTATGTCAGATTTCGAATTTCTCATGTTATTCTCAATGCTATCTTCTTATTCTGCAACTGGCCCAGCTACTGCTCTTAATTGCATGTAAGTGATTTTCATTCAATAAAGCAGATAGTTCCATGTGCCATTTACTGGGCTGTGACTATCTGCAAATATGAAGAACACTTTGACTATCTCCCTTTGCATAGAAAAGTCCTTAACTTCTTACCCTGTACTCCCACAGCTTCATTTATCTTATTCCCTCAGCGTACTGTAAATCTTAGACTGCAAGTATACTGTGAAAAGGATTGCCGCTGCAATTATTATAATGCTGTTTTGATCCCTGACTTAAGTATTAATGGTATTTTAATGGTATTTTAATGGAAAAAGTAGTAGTGAGTCAATCAAGACTTTTTTTTTAAGAGTGTGAAATTAAAATACACCTAAACAGATATTGTTACAGAGTGCCTTGTGTTTTATTTTACAGCATGTAAATTCCTTGTTACATTGCATCCAGAAAACATTTATTTTTAAAAATAACCAAGAGTATTTTGGGGGCATATAATAACCAGTGTTTTTCTACAGTCTACCTGTTCCAAGACTGTAACAGAATTGCAGGGACATTACAAAAGCTTTACCAAATCAATTCTTTAAGTGACTTCATCACAAAATATCTAGCAATCAGGGCCTACTCCTTGCCTACAGCTTTTTTTCAGAATTCAACATCTGAGTCTAATTACCTAAAACCAGATCCCTTGATAGCTATATTACTACCTTCACATTCAACACTTGCCTTCAGTTCTCTCTTCGGACAGATTTTCCAAGTGAACTTGATGTGGGCTCAGATACAGGAAAATGTGCTATGAAGAGCATAAAAAATGAAGCAACATGATCTCAAAATCATTTCTTAAGTAACCTGTGTTTTAATCCCTCTCCACTTCTGACAAGTTGAAACAACAGCATTTCTGTCCTTTCCAATGGTGGGGGTTAAAAGGTACTCAAAAATTTTGGCAATGGAGGCTGTATAAGAGCTCCAAATAGGTTTAAAATGCTTAATAAGGACAGGACTCTCAGGACAAAACAGGTCTCCTTGCAGTGACAAACTACGAGGCAAAAACATGTCCTGGTACCTTGCTGCAGCAAGTTTATAAGGAAGAATGTTGTTAATTTACATATTCACAACCCCTTTTAACATAAAGAAACCAAAATTACATACATATAAAAATGTTAAGCATAATGTACTGAACATAATGCAGATAACTTTATAAAATAGAAAACCCACTAAGATGCAAATAACTAAACAACACTCTTCCTGAGTGATTTAGGAGATAAAGTATAGCAAATTAAAGCAAACACAGCTATTCATGAGAATATATATATGCAGCACTAAATTGCTAGAATTTCTCTTTCATTGATCCACATCATGATTTTTTTTTTTTAATACAATAAGAATTTGTCAATAAAATCAAGACAGCAATTATGAATTGGTTCTTCCAGTAGAGACTCCAGGTGAGTTAACTGGCAGTTTAATCTACATCTCATTCACTTAATATTAACACTAGTAGGTCTAACATCCTTTTGTTATTTCACTCCTTGCCTATTGCTTCTCCTCCCTGAAAGCTCATCCCCCTAGCAGCAAGCTAATAGAAGTTCTTGTGTAAAGTAGTCCATGCAGGAGATTAAAAGCAACTTACTCAAGCAACCTTGTATGATTGAGTTGATGGGATGGGGAATGCGGCAGCAGCTGAAGGCTATCACCTTCCTTCCAGAACTGTCATCACTTGGCAAACAAAACAGTTAGTAAAGACAATACTCATTTACTTATGGGACCTTGGGTATCTGAAAGGATGGCATGGATCTTCTGATATTGGGGCTACCTCTATCTCCTGTTATTACCCAGAACAGCCCATGAAACTTCACTGCCCAGTCACATATTACATGCAGAAAGTTGGGCAAATAATAAGGCAAAGCTCAGAAAGTCATATGCAAATAGTGGTGGTGGTGCTCAGCTCCAGACAGGGAACACTTAGATCCTTCTGGAGCATTCAGCTGTGGAAGAAAACAGGCCTGCTTTCCTTAGTAGTCTTGGCAATAACATGTTTTCAAACTCCTCATGCATTATTTCTGAAATTCATTAGAACACAAGCACTTTTGGCATCTGCTTTGTCACACACGTTAAGTTGGATGTTTTTAACCAACTTTAGCTTTCTTAGATACTCTCTTTCAGAAGCACTGCTACACTAACCTCACATTAAAACACAACAGGCAAGGGGCAAGGCATACAAGAATGATTTGCCTAACCTGAAGATCTGTAGGTATACGTCCCTCTGACAAAGCATGTATTGCTGTATTCAAGTTCATTTGCTCTTTGACTCATGACATCTTCACCCACACTGCCTATACAGACAAGGCTGGTGTTCGTGCCATGCCCACCCCACACCCAAGTTAAACACCCCACACCGGAAGCCAAACAGAGGTTATGTCATGCTGTAGTTGTTTGGTCTAAAATACTCATTACTTACTTATTTACCTTCTGTGAGATAAGAATTAGGAGAAAAGCAAAGCAGGCACAAAACTTAAAAGAATATAAAGAAGTTTATTAACAGACCTAAAAGAAAGAAAAAAAAATCAGACTAAACCTTCAGAACACTTCTCCTCCCCCCCATCTTTCCCCCTTCTCCCACTGACAATGTAAAAAAACAACCCTTGAGATGTTCAGTCTGTTTGCCACTTCCATAATAACCTTGTTCAGTTCACTTAGGGAGAGGAGTCTCTCTTGCTCATGCTATGGAGACATCTGCACAAGAAGTTCTCTCATGGCTTCAGTATCACGAGACTGCCACCTGGGTTGGTTCTCTGCTCACATGTGAGAGTCCCTTCCCCCGACTTGCAGCTTTCCCCACAACTGCTTTCAAGAGTCCAATCTTGAGATACTGGGGTACCATTTTAAGGCTGATCTGTTCAAAACCAAAGGTTCTCTTCACCCATCTCTGGGAGCATCTTCATCTCAAAGAATAGAGGCCCACCTCCTTCCCTGGGAGCAAAAGGGTCCTCATCATCTCTAGGACTACTTTTGGGAGCATCTCTAGGAACATAGGTCTTCTCCTTCCGATTTGGAGCAAGAGTCCTCATCACTTCCATCTCTCCCTGTTCAAACTTCAATTACAGCTGCTTCAGCATTTGCTTATTTCATCACAGGTACTTTTGCTCACAAATACAGTTTGAATGCGCCAACCCCCCATGCTTTCATGAAATTACAACAGGTACTCTGATATATCATAGTCTATCACCACCATAGCTTTACAACAGAATTTCAGCTTCTAAGCATCTCCTCTTTCTCCTCCCTCAGGGTTTCGGCTCTTCTTTCTTTACTTAATGTCTGCAGGCTTCATCTGTTCTGGAGGAAACTTACAGCACTAAAAGGGTTAATCTCACCTGGGCCTTACAGTTGGAGTTCGCTTATCGCTGTTGGTCGCATGATCTTTGCCGCGCAGCAGGGCAGCTTCAGTTGTATCTTCGGCCGCAGTGGGGAGGGGGGAGTGTGTAGAGCCGGGCTGCACCGTCTGCATGTAACAGGGATGGGAGAGGGCCGTGGATAGAACAGGGCCACACGGCTCCAGGATGGCTATGTCCCAGTCTGGCCCGGGCAGAGCAGGGCCCGGCCTGGCCCTGCTGGGCCTCACAGGCCCTGCCCAGCTGCCTGTCCCAAGGCCGGAAGCAAGAGAGAGCTTTCCTGGGGTTTGTTCATTCTTAAATGTGGACCACAGAGGCGTGTCAAGCTTTTTAAGTGGCTTAAAAAATTGTCAGTATTCAAACTAGCCAGTTGAAAGGTTCTGTTAGGTAATCGAGGAAGCTGTAAGCACCTCTTTGCAAAAGAATCACTTCCGTAGCTATGCTAACCCATGACACATGCTCATACTAAAGGTCATTCGGCACTGAAGACTGTGAAGTGTTAAGATTTTAACTTGTATCTACATGAATGATACCATTCCTTTTAAAGGAATACAGAAACATTCCAGAAAACAGTTAGACTGAATTAATCACATTTAATACATTCTTGGTCTAATTCCCATGTTCCAGCTAAGGGATATTTAATATCCTTCTTCTATTTCCACTTCTATTTCCTATGCTTCTATTTACACTAAACCACCTAAGTTTGGCTTTGATATTAGTAGGAGTACAACAAAGTCAAGGGGTTATTATTTATAATTCTGTTATTCCCCTTTCACCCCCAATTAAGTAGCTGTAATGAATAAACAAAAAAGAGTAAAATGGGGGAAATTAAATCTGCAACAGAATCAGAAAATTTTATGAATACATAAAATCATATGAGCACTATTATGACAACTGGGTAGAAGAGCTTCCGACACCTTAAACCATGCTAATTTGTATTATTGATCAAACTACTTCATCTGCACAAACAAAACACTTTCCAGCATTGCAAACACACATTTTCCATGAAAACCCACCACTGATACCCTATACTTCCCTTCATTCAACTGAGGAAGAGGTGGCTGTCCCCACCTGACATATGACATGACTAAGAAAAAAAATCTTGTATTTGCCTTGTCCAGTTCGACAGTCATAATAGGACAGCAACTATTTAAACCCATTCCATTTTGGGTGCCAAAGGAGAAAAGAGAGGGAAGCGATGAGATTAGCAATTACTTTTCACATATGAGCATGGACTGGGAGACATCTTCTGCATTATCAATTCCAATCCTGTGTCATCACAAGGAACTGTACCAGATAATCCTTCCATTGATTTGTCAAGCTTATCTTAAAATCCAGTTAGGTTTTTTCAGTTTCATGCTTCTCCTGCTCACTGATTTGACAACTAGCAACCCATTTTCTCAATTCCAGTCTGAAAGTCATTTTCAATTTGTACAAATTTTTTCTTGTGACAACATCATTCAGCTGAAGCAGTGCTTCTCATTCAGCACTATTTATCATCCCAAAGGACTCCGGGCAATAACAACATTCCCTCCCAGCCCATGTTCCACTGCTTGTAAACAGGTCACACCTTTTATCTCTCCCCTGATATTGGTGTTCTCTACTCTGCTCCAACCTGAACATGTCTTTCCCAAGTGACAAGAGTTATATGGTAAATTTCAGATGAACATCACACAGAGGACTTAAAAAGCTTTCCTAATGATATTCACATTATTGTCTTTACTGAAAAAATGATGAAGTAATAATTTAGCTTGACAGCTACAGCTGTCTCTGATAGCCACCCCACTCTTATTTCACAGAAGATTACTTCTTTCTTTTTTTAAATTTAAAAAACAAAGAACCTTTCCCTATTTGCTTTAACAACCTCTAAAGATCTATTTCAGCTTGAATTTTGGTAATTATCACTTCAGTCCTATAGTTTTAGACAAAACTGGCTGACTCTTTTCTCCTGTTCTTTTTTTGGCTGGCTACTTATTTTTTTTATCTTCCTCAAAGGGGTTTTTTTCATACCACAAGGTTTGATGTCCCTTCCTACACTAAAAATGAACTCTGACTCCTGGGTTAAATAAGGTACTTGAGCACCACTAAAGAGCATGCAACACCACAATTATATGTACTCAGGTATGTCAACATATTGCTCTTAAACAGACCATAATTTATTTCCTGAAGTTAAGTGTCTTGTTTTATATTCTCAGAGTACTTATAAAGGCATTATAATGTGACATGTATTAATACGAATGATGTATTAAAATTAAAACATTAATATGATTTCTTTCTAAATCATGGCTTGTTTGTGAAAAAATTGCTGTTACAATGCACTCCAGGTATTTTATCTGTTAGAAATAATAATTTATATGAGCACAGTAAAGCTCCCTCAGGAAGGCAGTGACCTTGGAAAATGCCTATTGCATGTGCCCGAACATTTGCTTTCCAGTCCAATGCAGTCTGCATTCTATGCATAGAATTTTTACCCAAAGACATGAAAGTTTGAAAAGTAAAATGGGGAGTGGCAAACACAAAGAAGAGTGTAACTGGAAGTATGATGATTTCAAACCTGAACAGATTGTATTTTTCTACCAGAAACCCATACTTCCCAACAACTTAGAACTGAAAGACGCCTCATCTTCTACTGGGAACAAAGGAAAAAGGAACTGCAATTTCAGATTTGCTCCTTGATATTTCACTTTCAGGTCAAATGTGTAGTTTTGTGTTAACCTACTTTATTCCCCAGTTTAATGTCACCAGACATCTTCAGATCAAAACTTCTTTTACCCTCCATGGAAAATGTGTTCCTCCCTTGATCTCTCTGCACTGGTTTTGGGCTCCAAATACTCAGGACACATTCCCAAAGATTGAGGGCACTCACACTCCTCCAGCCAACTACCTACACCTTTCTAAACATCCCTCATGCAGAGGAAAGGTCTGATAGACTTTGCTCACACATGGGTAGAAGGCTCCTGCCTTTGGATCAGGCACTTGCTGTCTCACAGCCACATTCCTGGGTAGGCTCAGGATTATGAGCTGTGTGGTCATGGAGCCACTCCTAGAAACACAGTACAGAAACAGCCTCCTCCCTGTGCATGATGAGCAAAAACAGGTGTGGAGAGTGGGCTGTCTACACAGAGATTTACATACATTATAACACAACCTATTTACTGCAGTTTTATTTGTCTGGATTTCACTGAAACAGACACGAATCATACATCACTTTTGATATCAAACTTGGCAGTAGGAAAAAAATGTTACAGTAAGACACAGGGCAGGGCAAGAGGTGAAGGAGATGGTACCTTTTTTTAATTAAGAATTTGGATGCACAGCATTTCCTAACTGCTTCTTGCAAATTAAAAGGGTTTTTTTTCTAATGAAAGAGCTCATTCCAATTCACAAATGAGATATTTCAACTGCTGTAATTTTAACATTACTTTTTCAAGAGATTTTGTTCTGATGATGTTAAACATTACTATTTTACAAGTGAAAAGTGAAATATTTTAATTTACCGAACCTTGTTATGATCACTTTACAGCAAAACAAGATCCTCAAGTCAACAGAAGTTTTCTGATGGGTTTCAATGGAAAAAGAAGTAGGGTCAAAATCCAGGGGACTTGCCACACCAGTGAAAACACTTGCTCTCATATTTGTTTCTTTAATAGAATTTAAGCTAGGGAAATGAATTTAAACTTCGATTACACACTGGTAAATGGTGAGACAAACTGTGCTTTCAAGCTTCCTACTCTCTACAATTCATGGAAATACAAAGTCATTAAGAAGTCATTGTGAAACATCTGTGTTTTGCCTAGGCCAAGTAATGGACAGTAAATACATCCACAACTAATCCACTGTGGTTCTCTGTCCATCCACAATGGGAAACTTCTTAGCCAGTTAAGAAAAAACAGTCACGATAACACAGCTGAGTCTCAATATTAACAGGAGAAGCTTCTAACTTTGGGTGTAGAGATGAGACCTCTTTCCCTGGCATTGGTCACCTCAGCTGATGATATGAAAATGTAATGCACCATATGTTATGCAGCTTAAGGATGAAGTATTAAAATAGCCACTGTAATGTTTATTCTTTGGGACAGAGACCAGAACCACCATGGAAATACAGAGAATTACACCAACTCTAAATTTCAAGAGTCAACTCATTTTGATTTCACAAAGTTTCTTCTTTGCATTCATTCCTCTGGATTCTACCCATGTCCATGTGTACTTAGAAACCAACTTCCTATGAGAGGATTGCACCTGTACTGCACCTGGCTAGTTCTGGAAAGTGCTAAAACTGCAATTAAAATCAAGTACATGCTCAGGTGTCTTCCTAAACAAGAATGACTATAAGCAAACTTTCAGGAGACTTCCCACATCAGGAACCTCCTTATTCCCCTCAGAAAGCCAAGATTCTTCATCAAAGATTTCTCCATGAGTAGTTTTCTCTTAAAATTTGTATAAGGAAAATACTTTGCCATAAGACCTTTTTTTCGGATCAGATGAAAGCAAAGAGACAGCTTGGTTTTTGATGTACTTAATTATTTTCATTTCATCTGTGCTCCTCTTAAGGTCTGTAAAGTAAGTTGAAATGAGGATGAGTTAAAGTAATTCCTAAAGTCAGCCTCTCTAATGTCCATACAACTCTGGCTGACTCTCTGGACTAGTCTGAAAAAGGGCGCTGAACATCAAAACTACTTTCAGCGATGCAAAACCAACTATTTTGATAATTCAGAGAAAGACTAAAACAAAATTTAAGGAAAGCAAATAAACAACAGAATAGTCAAATAGAAACAGAATATAATTTAAATTGACTTAGCAAAGGGGAAGCAGCCTAGGCTTTTCTTTTACATGAGGTGTATTCAGGTGTAGAACGACCTGTGATATCCAAATCTAAAATGAGTTGACATTCTCATCTGAATTTGGCACTTTAAGTCATCATTTATTTTAGCAAGCCTGTTGCTCAAGAAATTATGGTTAAAGGAGATGCATTATATTTTTTCAAGTTCATCAAGAAAGTATGTCCATATATTTTGATATCATTAACTCAGTTTTGTCTTTAAAAAAGACACTTTAACTTACAGTCAAATGTTCAAAGAGAGAAATGCAGTAAATAAGGATTTATTTCCTTTCACATTCTGAGAAAAACACATGCAGAACTTGGAAAATCCAAATTCAACTTCTGCCTGAAAGATTTGAACCAAAGTTTCAATCACTCAGACAAATTTCCTCTTCACTAGAGCAGAAAATATTTTCCATAGATAGTAGCCTTTATTTTGGAGCTTCTCTAGCTACTAAGAGGAAAACATGACGACACCCAAATGGTTTGGACATGCTTTGTAAAGTACAAAGTCCACATTAAAATCTGCTCTTGTGCTACAAATAGGTCAGGAACCAGAGCCCTCAGCTTCCTTTGTGAAATCTGCCCAGGTCTTGGGTATCTCCAATTGATTTGTTGCTCTCCCCGAAGGGATACTCCTGGAAGAAAGTCAGAGATACTGGTTTCAGGAATACACTTCGGAAATTCAAAAATTGAACAAAGTAAATCTTTTAAGAAAAGGGAAAAAAAATCTTTGAACACAGTTCTTTCCTGTGGCACTGCAATTTACATACCACAGACCTGCTCCTGAAGGTATTGCAAGAAGTAGCAAAGCTGTCTCTGATATGACTGAAAATTATTAGAACTTGTGCCTTAGGCTGTGGAAGCTGACAGCTGTTCAGAAAGTCTCACAGACATCGACTTGGACACAATCCCTATATACCCTTGAGAACTTGATTTTACCCGTGAGAAGCCTAGTATCAATAAGAAGCGAGAAACCATAAACAACTGATGAAGAATGCACAGATGCGCTAGGGAGGCTGTTATTCGCTTAGAATTGTTTTCTAATGGATGTTAGCTGCAAGTAACCAGTAGTTTTATGCGGTGTTAACGCAGAAGCCAATAGAGACACAGCACGAGTGCCTAACCACTGCATAAAAGAGGTCTTATAGAAATAAAGGGCGCATTTGCCATTGCCTGGAGTTGTCAGTGTATATATTTGTTGTGACCCATCTCTACAGCTACGTTAGGCTTATTAGATAATTCACTACAATTCTTCCTTACATGTTGAAAAAACTAAATTACAACTTTACCTTTGACAGTCTGATCCACATCCTATTCTAATCAGTTTCTAATGCACTGGTTCAAAATCAAGGGGCATGAAATCAATTAGATCTTGAAAAAAAATATGGACAGTCTCTACAAAGACCTGGATACCTGAAGTCTTTAAATAGAAAAGCAACAAAAGGCTCAGGAGGAAAATAAAGATTTAAAACAATGGTGGGCTT